>NC_064627.1:912935543-913568043 GCF_023864275.1 Schistocerca cancellata | reverse complement strand
AGCGGACGTTTGCTGCATGATCGGAATCGTGGATCCGTTTACTATGAGGTTTTCTTTTTTAATTACATCTGCGAACCTCTAGATCTCTGATTTGCATCGCGCGCTGCACACCGCCAAGATTGGACGGCTTGTGGCCGCATCCACTAGTGGGTCTTCGCCGCATGCAATGGAAACTCCGAGGATAGACGAAGGTTTAAGTTACGCTATAGTGATGTATTAAAAATGATGCAAACAAATTATAATTATCTTGGGATAAAAAAATTATATACATTATGTCCCATTTAAATTGACCGCAGCAGACGCAAAATAAAAGAAGTGTATGAAGGAAGCAGATTAACAAACATGACTGTCTTTCCTGTAACTTCCTTTGTGACAAAAAATGTGACTAGCAGCACGTCATCTTTAAATGACATCCTTTATTCATCATTCGGTAATCCACTTCCTTTCATCAAAACGTGTTTAAAAATGTGTCACACTGTACCGTTCGAGCAAACATGAGACTATTAAAAACGGATTGTGAGTTTCCTGTCCTATCACACAATGCAGATACCCTGGGTGACGTAACTCGATGTCCACCTGCTGAAAATGACAGTAAACAAAAGGACGCTTAAGAAAAATGCAGACTGGTCTCTTCTCCTAACTTACATTCTCCATAAATGAATGGCAGTGCTACCTTCTCTTCGTTGGCGTCCATTGTACTGACACAAACGTCATTTAAGACGGTTGACTGAATGATCGGTGCACATTTTTCCCGTGTCTTTCGTTTTGTTTACTGACGGCTCCAGCAAGTGGACGACTTAACGTTACCGCAGCTGCCTGCGCTTGTGCTTGCACAGGGGAGTCTGAGTAAATTTTGTGTTATATTTTTAATAACGCATCTTTACGGGAATGGTAAACTGTGACACGTTTTTGGACATGTCTTGGGGAGAGGAAGAGGATTACCGAATAAAAAAATATAGGCTGCTATTTAGAAAACACGTGCTTCTGCTCATATCTTCGTAACTTACAAAGTTACAAGAAACAGCATCATGCATCCCAGCCCCCCCCCCCTCCACACACACACACACACAAAAACAAAAACAAAAAAAATCCCTAAATCTACTGTCACCTCTCTCTCTCTCTCTCTCTCTCTCTCTCTCTCTCTCCTTTTCACACACACACACAAGAAAAAAGAAGAAGATAAAAAAACATCACATACACCTCTGAAGGTTCAGAACAACCACCAGGAACACATTCCATTGTTCCACTGTCAGCCATCTTGTTTTTACACCTTCAATTGTTCCACTGCCAGCCATGTTTGTTTTTACAGATGGTAACCCAGTGAAACAGTTACAGTTACAGTGACAGTGCAACTAAATATATAGTGTTTGACAGTGATGAAGATGGTTAAAAGGAAAATGTAAGTGAAACATTATGTGAATAGACACACACATAGAATTAAATAATTTCAGGTATAGAAATAACAAGTTTTCAAATCGTAATTTTGGTTTAAACAATTTATCTACTTTAAGGTATAAGTGGTTGCAGATGACAAACTGCAACAAAACGGTCACTGTAGAAACACAACATATAAGGAAAACCACACCATGTGGTAGAAAGGTATGAATTCGTATTATGTGTTTTTTTCAAATATCTGTAATTACGATTTAAAAACTAATAGCTACATGTATACAAACAGCAAAGAACGCTCTTTATCTCTAACAGATGAAAAATAAAAGCCTACTGAGGATGCTGCAACTGCAGTGAAACATGTTTGGGTTAAAAAACAAAATTGTGTTTTCCTAAAGGCAGACCCTGTCCAAAAACATACGTGTAGCATCATGTTGGTTAATTTCCCCAGATAACTAAACTGTATTTGCTCCTTACGTGTTTTATTTTGCTTCAGGACAAGAAATTATTTGGGGCGGTCAAAATAAATGAACATCCTGTATTACAAGTTAATTGAGCAATTTATTATTATCATATTAAAACATTATATACATTTTACTGTTAAAATTTATAGCATTTGTAAAAGGTCATTCATTCATGCAGAGATAACAGCTGCATTCTAAAACAAATAAAAGAAAAACGCCGAGACGTGAACTTAGATACTTATGTTGCATTTATCGACTTCAAAAAAGCCTTCTAAACTGGGGGGACTTATGAGTCTCAGAGGACACCCTCGCCATTTATTGACTAATACTACAAATACTATTCCAAACAGCTAATATTTTACTCACTATCGGAAGGAGGGAGAACATTAAATTGACAACTGCTCAAGGACTAATTTAACATATACATTGACTATATCGTTAAAGAATGGAAAACAGACATATGTCCGAGCTTGAAAATAAGTCATGATACAGCAATAAATGTTTTACTGTTTGCGGATTATCTTACAGTCATAAAAGAAAGAGACGATCTTCAAAGATCATTGCATAGAATTGAGCAAATCGTCAAAGGTCGTAATCACTTAGAAATTTCGGTTCCTAAAATTAGACCAATGGCGTTGCAGGGAAAATACCCAGGTCGTTCCGAGATAATTATCAACAGAAAACCTTGAGAACAAATCACGCATTTCTGCTATCTGGGAGCGCATGTAAGTTAAACTAAAAATCGAGCTCTAGAAGCTAAGATTTAGCGTTTTGAAGACCTCTGTGGTGCTATAAACAGAACGTTGAGAAAAAAAACACATGAAAGGAAAACAGAACCAAAATTTATAAGGTAATGGGAACACAGTTTTATTGTATGGAAATGAGTCTTGGGTGCCTACACAGGACATGAGTAATATGCAAACACCGGAAATAGCATTTATAAGAATGGTTAAAGGATGCTCGAATAAGATATTCCAGGAACGTCTCTGACTACCGATGTCAGAGAGGCTTTGCTGCGAATGCTGTAGTGCTGGCGTTATCTCTGACCAAAGAGGAGTTAAGCAGCATTGGCCAGCGCGCAGTTTTGGCAAGCATCTGCCTGGGAGCGAGTAACCTTGGGAGCGAGGAAGTGAACACACTGTCTGCTGGAGTGGGCCAGTGAGAGGGCAGTCTGTGTACTGCAGTCACGGAGGTGCGGCCGCTGAGTGGAGAGGGCAGTACTGAATTAACAGGCAACGAGTGCAGGCTGCCTGTTCCCCTGTCTCACTGCCCAGGTGGACGCTATACCTGTGACGTTCCGATAAGGAAGGACGCGGAGGTGACGGAATTATGCTAGCGTGCTTCTCAGCGGCGCTTACAAGTGGATAATTAGCCGTCAGACCGATGACCACGCTGTCTGGTCTCCTTCCCCAAACCAACCAACCAATTAGCCGTCACGCCAGTGATCGCTCCGGGCCTGAAGTTATCGTCTGTTCTTAGTGCTTCACCGGCCATTCCGTTCTTATAGTGGCTGTTTAGTCTGTTTCCTCGTTAATGTTGTAGGGCGGTACAGCAGGTGTGGTTCCTCAGTATTTGAGTGACGTTGTTTGGCAGACATCGTTTATCAGTTTTTGGGTGACATCACACGGCAGACATTGTGGTTGATCACTGTATTAGCGGCGTTACCATGGCTGTCATAGTGGCTCATTGTAGCGTTGTCCTTTTCCTTGTGTGTCTTCCGTTATGTTTGTGTCATTTGTTGGGTTGAGTTACTGTTGCCTTCTCGTGTGAGTTTGTGCCCTTATGAAACTGTATATGTTAGTGCAATGATCTGTATTATAAGTGAGGGTCTAGTTTTGAATGTCAAGATCCCTTCTCGTGCGTCCGTTGCTTTAAAATTAATGACAAGTTTGGCTTGTGTTTTGATCTATAAGCCTGTAACAATGTGTCTTTTAAATGTTGCAAAAAACTTTAATGTTTTATTGAGATGTCAATTTATGAAATTTACTCCCATTTGACTGCTTTTAAATCTTTACTGCGCTGGTAGCACCGAGATGGTGTATGTGAAAGCTATTGATCTAAGATTGCCACATTTTAAAGCAACGGACGCACGAGAAGGGATCTTGACATTCAGAACTAGTCCCCTCATTTATATTAGAGATCATTGCACTAACATATACAGTTTCACAAGGGCACAAACTCACACGAGAAGGCAGTTTAGCGTGCCAGTTGGTCCAAGTTTATGTCAAGAGTTCAATGTGTGCCAAACTAACTGATCTATGTTTGTCATGTAGTCATTTAGAGAGTTTTGTGTCAAAGATTTTTTTTAATTGCTAAGTACTTGTAAATGTCTTCCGTGATTCTCAAGGAGAAAGTACCACTGGATGCAAAGTTACTTTGACTGTAACTTTAAATATTTGTTGTAACATTCTTTGTTTTCAAATTGGTCATTAGCAGTCAGATGTGTTATCACTTTTGGTAAATAATCCGTCTCAATTATAAATGGGACTGAGTATCGTTTTGTATAAAATGCCTGAAAGATTACAGACCAATATTTTTTACTACCAGTTGCAAGATGAAAGATTTGTTTTCTTATCGCCAAAGTCGATGAAATACAGTGTGTGGCGCGTATAAGTTCACAGATATCTGTATGTAGTACCTTAAAATGTACAACCATCAGTGTGTTGTTTGTTTTTTCTCTTTATCAAACAGTCTTCCCGTAAACACGACACAAACTTTAGGTCCTGATGTCACCTGCAAGACCGTACCTGTGCCAAGAAGTGGACGACACCTGGCAGTACAGACTAGCTTTTTTGCATCCACGCATCCGCACTTGAACACCTGACCTGCTGCCCAGGGGAAAATAAGCATTAACGGCTTGCTCTTGGCACATGTACTTGAAGGTACTAACTGACCTAAAAACATGCTGCTTTTTAATAGCTAGAACTATTATCCCGCAAATGACGTAAATACTGAAATAATGTTTTTCAGTAAACCGTCCTCAGTCACCAACAGAAATATCTGCATCTATACACGTTACACTTTGTACATCTGGAGATTAAACTGTGTTATGATCAGCTACGGTGAAACCGCTCTTACAATGAAATGATAGGCTAAGATTGTGTTTTATTAATGAATGATAATTTGATGTTGTTGTTGTTGTTGTGGTCTTCAGTCCTGAGACAGGTTTGATGCAGCTCTCCATGCTACTCTATCCTGTGCAAGCTTCTTCATCTCCCAGTACCTACTGCAACCTACATCTTTCTGAATCTGCTTAGTGTATTCATCTCTTGGTCTCCCCCTACAATTTTTACCCTCCACGCTGCCCTCCAATACTAAATTGGTGATCCCTTGATGCCTCAGAACATGTCCTACCAACCGATCCCTTCTTCTGGTCAAGTTGTGCCACAGACTTCTCTTCTCCCCAATCCTATTCAATACTTCCTCATTAGTTATGTGATCTACCCATCTAATCTTTAGCATTCTTCTGTAGCACCACATTTCGAAAGCTTCTATTCTCTTCTTGTCCAAACTATTTACCGTCCATGTTTCGCTTCCATACATGGCTACACTCCATACAAATACTTTCAGAAATGACTTCCTGACACTTAAATCTATACTCGATGTTAACAAATTTCTCTTCTTCAGAAACGCTTTCCTTGCCATTGCCAGTCTACATTTTATATCCTCTCTACTTCGACCATCATCAGTTATTTTGCTCCCCAAATAGCAAAACTCCTTTACTACTTTAAGTGTCTCATTTCCTAATCTACTCGTAATACCCTCAACATCACCCGACTTAATTCGACTACATTCCATTATCCTCGTTTTGCTTTTGTTGATGTTCATCTTATATCCTCCCTTCAAGACACTATCCATTCCGTTCAACTGCTCTTCCAAGTCCTTTGCTGTCTCTGACAGAATTACAATGTCATCGGCGAACCTCAACGTTTTTATTTCTTCTCCATGGATTTTAATACCTACTCCGAATTTTTCTTTTGTTTCCTTTACTGCTTGCTCAATATACATATTGAATAGCATCGGGGAGAGGCTACAACCCTGTCTTACTCCCTTCCCAACCACTGCTTCTCTTTCATGCCCCTCGACTCTTATAACTGCCATCTGGTTTCTATACAAATTGTAAATAGCCTTTCGCTCCCTGTATTTTACCCCTGCCACCTTTAGAATTTCAAAGAGAGTATTCCAGTCAACATTGTCAAAAGCTTTCTCTAAGTCTACAAATGCTAGGAACGTAGGTTTACCTTTGCTTAATCTGTCTTCTAAGATAAGTCGTAAGGTCAGTATTGCCTCACGTGTTCCAGTATTTCTACGGAATCCAAACTGATCTTCCCCGAGGTCGGCTTGTAACCTCCCCCTCACTTACCGACCTTAATGACAGTGAAAGATGAAACCGCGTGTACCTAATGGGAGTTTTGGAAAAGCAATCGTCACCGAAGTTAAGCTGTCGGTAAAGAGGGAGGAAAGGGTTACATCTAAATGAAAGGAAATGTGCTAATGAAACTGGTGGAAATTAATTTTGAAAAGGGGTAAAGTTAATAAAGAAAGTAAATGTGCAGCCGTTACGTTAACAATTAACTAGCGGTAATTAGGTATTTGAGATTTGGGGGAAATCAAGGTCGCCAGTCCTAAGGACAATTACTATAGTAACTGAAAAAGAAAGGTTATTACACATATAATTAGCACTAGAAGCGTGGCAACTGAAGGTTGACACGTGTAGTGTGAAAACTGAAAGTTTGTCAGAAACTAATAAATTTCGCTACACCCTGACTTAATTTAGCAAAGAATTAATAAAACCGGAAAATCGAAAGTTAATTTAGTGACTGAAGTTAATAGTGAGCTTTCTTTCTGAAGCACATCGAAATTCAGTAAAATACAGTTAGTCTTGGACTACCTCAACAATCATTTCAAAAAACTACTTGAATCTACGCAATTTGGAAATAAGAGATTTAACTTTGAACTTGAATTAAATGATTCTGAACAATTAACAATAGTAAAATTTAGTACGTACCAAGCTGAGCTGCAGTCACAGGTAAGCTAAAATACGATAACAAAACTCGCACTCTTAATTTGTGCTTGTGTAATCTGAATATTGTAGCCAGCTAACTGAACTTTGAAATTAAAGCAGTGAAATAGAATTAGCTATATTACTTTAGTGCTGGCGTTTAAATTTCAACGACACTCGGGTTCATTTCGGAAAAGGAAGGGACCCTGCTTGGTAATGCAATTGGGACAATGAGCAACAAAGGTTCATGCTAAGTTGCTGTTATTATAGTTACGAAAATGGTACAGTTTGAAAAGCTGAGGTCTTCCATACAGTTCTAAAACTTTACTTGCTTCCAGTCTTCCTTGATAGTTGATTGAAGGTTTGAAGCCGTCGATCGAGGAGGTGGCGACAGTCACTCATTGTCGGCCGTCGCTGTTGCAGAAGCTGGATGTTGGCGCGCCTTCTTCGCGACACGGTCACCAGACGAAACGGGCTCTTGATGTGCGCTAGTTAATGTTTCCCGTCCGCGACACCATGTGAGAAACTATCATCGCAAGTCGAGCGCAATTACATGCTGCCAAACCCCGAAAGCGCGGCAACTCGCGGGAGCGTCACACAACACACCTGCTCCACTCGCTACTCCCGCCAGACCCCTTCCCTCAGCCCGCGCTCCACGCGGCAGAGTTAACACTACCAAAGATCCTACACACTTTGATTCTTCACACGACCTATTGACGTAATCGTTCGATAGCAGTTTTCCCTAGGCAAGACCCAGCGTAAAAATACAAATAATATTTACGAAACAAACCAATTATACATCGACATAAATGCATAAATATACAAATAGTAAAACAATTACAATATACAAAGAGACAGAAATGTCATATCTTGAGGTAACAAAGCAAGGAAAGAAAATAATAGCACAATAGATGGAAATAGGAGGATATGCATTTCCGGCGTTACACGTGCCCCACATTGTCTGAGGATGTTCGTGTAACGTAAACAGACTCAGAAAATGTCCCAAAAAAGAAACAGCGGAAATGCATATGCTCAAAACATCAAAAAAATTTAGCATTCGTCTAATTAATCATAAACCAATTTTTAGACAATAATAATTGAGTGGAGACACTCCTAATCTTATTCCACTCTGTCATCTTGCACAAAATAAAACAGGTTGACAACATATCAAAATTCATAGAAAACATAGAAAATGGTTTAGCTATTCCAAAATCATTAAAATTCGTAACACTATAAAAAATGGAATACTATTTGCAAAATTGATCAGAGTACATGGTCATAAAAAACAGGTATATCAAAATACGCAAACTAATAATTAATTACATAGAATACACAATTTTATGTAACGTTTTCATAATTAATATTCTCGTCATGTCCAATTAACGCTAAACAAGAAAATAATATACAGCAGATAAAATAAAACATAAATATTGACAGTAGAATTCTTTCAGCTGTCCAGGAAGAAAAACAGTTCCGCCTTCCGTACCCGCACATACAAAGAATGCCGACAGCGGCACAAGAGCCGACAGCGGCACAGAGCCGACAGCGGCTTCGCCCCGCAAGTATTGTTGCGCCCGCCTGTGCGGCACCCTTGATCTCACCTGCCTGTGTGACGGCATTTCCAGAACGTCCGTTTCACTGAATTCTTTAGGAAAAACTCACTCCCGAGTAATCTCAAGGAGTCCCTTAATACTATCACAGTGGATAACTCAACACTGTCCATCATCACACGCATGTACTAGCCTGAAACTTAAAACAGCGTCTAAGTACATCGGCAATGACTAATAAAAACACACATTCATGAAATATTACAGAAAGTTACAAAATCATATTTACATTGCTTAATCTACTGTGACTCAGCTGAAAACTTAAACTAGCAGCTTGGATTTTTTCAGATGATTACTAATCAATTACTCTTAAATCATTTAGTCAAAATTAATTACTTATTAATTACAACTTCTTTAATGACCTCTAGGTCAGGCAAAAGCATCGTAACATAGCACATTCTTAAATCTTACACTCTATATTTACATACTGTACAAATTACCCTTTCTGTGGTATTAATCAATCCTTGGTTGGTACAATTTCAGGTCTACAATGTTCCGTATACCTAATAGCTTTCCAGAGCTTGGATACTCTAAGCAATAAGCGTTTGTGTGAGGTATACAATTGACTTTATATGGTCCATTATAAACAAACTTAAATTTAGAGATTTCATGGTCTATCTCGCTCGATTTCTCATGAGCTTTTACAAGTACTAAGTCTCCGATTGCAAACTTAGCAAAATGCGCTTTAGCGTCATGACGACGTATGCGACCATCGGTTCTTAGCTTCATTATTTCTGGCAAACGATCTTTTTTCACACCAATACTCGTTTTATCTGGAAACACACTCTTATTCCTCATTATTACTTCATACAGGTCTCGTCTTTGTTCGTGTGTTACGTTTGACACACCGTCTACAATACTTTCCAATTCACTTTCTACACTATTGTCAATGCAGAGATTCCTCACATTACAGTAGTTCAAATTCACACTTACATCAATACCATCCGGCCAGTTAACAATGTGTATAGGCTGGTATTGCCTATGCACACCGTCTCCTGCCTCATCAAAACTAACTACTATTGTTTTATCTTGTGACGTACATGTCAAAGTTTTGCTTTCGCAGTTAATCACTGCACGATACTTTAATAGCCAATCTAACCCGATAATTACTTCCGTAGTCAAGTCTGGCACGACGAAAAACTCTTGTTCAAATCGTGCCCCACATATCTCGAAGTTGACAAAAATCTGTTTTGTGACCGGTTTACTGGCCTTCCCAGTAGCACCGACAATTTTCACTCCTGTTACTGGTATAACAACGATATCAGGTCTGTCTTTCAGTAACTCAAATATTTTCGCAGATACAGCACTCAATTCCGCACCGGTGTCAATCAACACGTTTAGTTGTAGGCCGTGCATATTAGCAGACACTACTATCTGTCTACACTTGTCCTCGATTGTTTCTTTATTTTCCCACAGCAAATCCTCGTCTATATCCAGGTCATTCCAGAAAAAACCATCCGGCTTTGATCCTAAATCCGGCTTATCTGGCGGCTTTTTCAGCCTCTGTTCAAATACAGTTTTAATTTCAACACGTTTGTCCTGAGGCTTAGCCTGTAGCTTCGCCTCCAATACCGAAACCTTTTCCTGTAACTCGTCAACTAGTGAGTGTTGCTTTGCTATCAATTCATTAATCGTCACCTTCGTTGATTCCACTTTGGTCAGATTAATCTCATCCGCCAATCTACCTGGAGAAATGTGCCCAGTAGTATCTGCAATTACTTCCGCTAGATCTGCGCAACCCACACTGCTATCGTCTGACCGTATAATGTCAGCTCTAACCTCATACACGTTGTAATCTATGTGCTTTTCTACCAATCGTGTCCGGCTATCACTAAAATTTTCGCAATCTTTCTCCTTAATACTCTCGCAATGTTTAAACTGGAGGTTTGCGTCGGATGGGTCGGTTACTTCTACCACTGAAACTTTCGGTAAGGTCTGCCGGTTAGGGCCAGAACTTTCCGTTACTACTTCAACATCTAACTCCTGCGGGACGAAACACGACGAATCTTGCTCGTGCTCCCCCTTAACATCAACTATTTCTAGTAAAGTCTGCCGATTAGGGCCAAAACTTTCTATCATTTCACAAACACTATCTTCCTGCGGGACGAGACGCGGCAAATCCTGCACGCGCTCCCCATAAACACTTCTCCCATACAGACCCCTATAATCTCTTAGTTCGTCGTATAAGCGACCGAACTGCCTTAACCAGACCTCATCCCTCTCTGCATCCCCTCGCTCGATGACGGACGTTTTATCCGACATCTGATCTTCTCTCAACACTTGTGAATCATTATTAAACTCAATCTCCAGTTCCGCTGTGGGTATTACAGCTGCCACTCTATGATCGATTTCCGGAACACTACTTAAATTGTTCTCACTGACAGCGAATGTATTTTCTACTGCCGTGTATACAGCTGATCTACTACTTGTGGGCGCACTCTTTTCTCTTAACACTGGCACACTCTCCCGCCGTTGATTATTCCATACGGAATTTTCATAATGACGATACCTGGGTTTTCTCCTGTTATTGGGCCGCCAAAATTTCTCCACGCCCGCTCGGCCCCTCACCGGCGCGGCTAATGGTTTCCCTGTCTCGTCCCAGCAGATACGCTCCCCGGATGCTGCTGAGGCGGCTGATCACACCCTCTGGCGTTATTACTATTCTGTGAAGCCCGTATCACGTTAGTATGATACTGGTTTCTGTCATTCCTGTTATTATTTGCATTGTACCGATTGTCATTACGGCCCCAACCACTATTGTTATTGCTGCCAAGATTGCGGTATGCATTATTCCCATAGTTATCATTGTTGTGGTTGCTGCGGTACTCGTTGTTGTTACCACGGCCCCTACCACTGTCGCGATTATTGCGCCAATTGTCCTCGTCCTCAACTCTTTCCAGGAAATCATTCACTGTCCTATAATTGCTTCCTACGTAGCGTTTTGTATCATCTGGAAGCTTCTTGTAGAGTTCCCAGACTATTTCGGATTCCGTGCGGCGATCACGCAAATATTCCAACTTGCGGATCCAGCCCTCACAAAACTCCTTCATCGAGCCGCGCGAATTCGCATCGAAAGGCCTCGATACGACAAATTCGCGCCAGACACTTTGCTGTTTTTGCTCTGACCAGTATTCAGCCAGAAACAAATTTTTAAACTCGTCAAAAGTCAGGTTCGTAATGTTGAGGTTTAAGCCCCAACGCTTG
Source organism: Schistocerca cancellata (assembly GCF_023864275.1). Classification (NCBI taxonomy): domain Eukaryota; kingdom Metazoa; phylum Arthropoda; class Insecta; order Orthoptera; family Acrididae; genus Schistocerca; species Schistocerca cancellata. The sequence goes on along the minus strand of NC_064627.1, from coordinate 913,556,377 downwards.
GCATCACCAGCCAGCACATCAATAACCGCCTTAATTTTTCTCTCATTAGTCCATGATCTGGGTAAAACTCTTTCACAATTTTTAATGAAATCCGTCGCGTGTATACCGCCTTTTTTCAAGGGGTCGAACCGCTCCTCTTTCGTCAACAATTCCGAACTATGTGCACAGATTGGCACATAGCTCTGTTTTTCGTCAAGTTTCTTTTCTAATTCCGACACTCTCGTAATTACTTGGCAAGTGGTTGTCGCAAACGTTTCCCCTTCCCTCTTTTTCTCTTCGCAGGTATTAGCCTGCTCCCTCACTTTAGTGTCTACTTCGGACACTAAAGCCTTTAAAGTTTCCACCTTCTGTTGATCCTCTTTTTTCACTAATTGAATTTGTTCCGTCACCTTATTCTCGATGATCGGAGCAACTGCTTCTCCTACACTTTTCTCGATTCTGCTAATTTCGGAATCAAAACGAGTATTTATGCTCGCAATTTCCGCCTGAACACCTATCATTTCCTGTTTAAGATTACCGATTTCGGTATTAATTACAACAATATCTTCTTTGATTTTATCAACTTTTGTATTAACAACTCCAACATTGTTGTTAACAACGTTAATAGCTTTGTTCTGATTGTCTAGCATCCGTTCAATTTTTTCAGACTGAGCTTCTTGCTTGGCAGCCTGAGCTTCTTGCTTGGCAGCCTGATCTTCTAGCTTGGCAGACAGAGCTTTAATTTCTGCCGATTGACTCTTGATTTCGTTAATCAAAACATTCAATAAATCAGTTAAATTCCCGGAAACTACCGGTTTTACTTCCGTAGCGGCTTCCTCTTTAATTGTCCCCCCGTATTCGTCATCAAGGGATTCACATTTCATTTTCACTTCCGATTCCGAAACATTTTCTAAAGTGTGGAATTCCATTTCTGCTCTTTGTTGCGTTTCGGCGGTCGCGTCTTTCATGCTAGCCGCCTGCCCCTGAACAATGGGTACCGCGGTGCGCGTTTCCCACTGTTCGACCGATTGTTCCGTATCCAAGTCTACCAAATTTTGGCAATTGTTGCCTTCACTCATTTTAATAATTTTCAATATAAATGCCAAACCTCAAATATAATTAGGATTACTCCCACTACTTATTCTCGCTGACGTAACGGCCTGTACGTAACCAGTACTTTGTTACGAGATTTGCACAATGCAAAATTCGTGTCCAGAACAACCTCAAATCCGAAGATTGTCCTGTCACCAGGTCGCCACGTGTAACCTCCCCCTCACTTACCGACCTTAATGACAGTGAAAGATGAAACCGCGTGTACCTAATGGGAGTTTTGGAAAAGCAATCGTCACCGAAGTTAAGCTGTCGGTAAAGAGGGAGGAAAGGGTTACATCTAAATGAAAGGAAATGTGCTAATGAAACTGGTGGAAATTAATTTTGAAAAGGGGTAAAGTTAATAAAGAAAGTAAATGTGCAGCCGTTACGTTAACAATTAACTAGCGGTAATTAGGTATTTGAGAATTGGGGGAAATCAAGGTCGCCAGTCCTAAGGACAATTACTATAGTAACTGAAAAAGAAAGGTTATTACACATATAATTAGCACTAGAAGCGTGGCAACTGAAGGTTGACACGTGTAGTGTGAAAACTGAAAGTTTGTCAGAAACTAATAAATTTCGCTACACCCTGACTTAATTTAGCAAAGAATTAATAAAACCGGAAAATCGAAAGTTAATTTAGTGACTGAAGTTAATAGTGAGCTTTCTTTCTGAAGCACATCGAAATTCAGTAAAATACGGTTAGTCTTGGACTACCTCAACAATCATTTCAAAAAACTACTTGAATCTACGCAATTTGGAAATAAGAGATTTAACTTTGAACTTGAATTAAATGATTCTGAACAATTAACAATAGTAAAATTTAGTACGTACCAAGCTGAGCTGCAGTCACAGGTAAGCTAAAATACGATAACAAAACTCGCACTCTTAATTTGTGCTTGTGTAATCTGAATATTGTAGCCAGCTAACTGAACTTTGAAATTAAAGCAGTGAAATAGAATTAGCTATATTACTTTAGTGCTGGCGTTTAAATTTCAACGACACTCGGGTTCATTTCGGAAAAGGAAGGGACCCTGCTTGGTAATGCAATTGGGACAATGAGCAACAAAGGTTCATGCTAAGTTGCTGTTATTATAGTTACGAAAATGGTACAGTTTGAAAAGCTGAGGTCTGCCATACAGTTCTAAAACTTTACTTGCTTCCAGTCTTCCTTGATAGTTGATTGAAGGTTTGAAGCCGTCGATCGAGGAGGTGGCGACAGTCACTCATTGTCGGCCGTCGCTGTTGCAGAAGCTGGATGTTGGCGCGCCTTCTTCGCGACACGGTCACCAGACGAAACGGGCTCTTGATGTGCGCTAGTTAATGTTTCCCGTCCGCGACACCATGTGAGAAACTATCATCGCAAGTCGAGCGCAATTACATGCTGCCAAACCCCGAAAGCGCGGCAACTCGCGGGAGCGTCACACAACACACCTGCTCCACTCGCTACTCCCGCCAGACCCCTTCCCTCAGCCCGCGCTCCACGCGGCAGAGTTAACACTACCAAAGATCCTACACACTTTGATTCTTCACACGACCTATCGACGTAATCGTTCGATAGCAGTTTTCCCTAGGCAAGACCCAGCGTAAAAATACAAATAATATTTACGAAACAAACCAATTATACATCGACATAAATGCATAAATATACAAATAGTAAAACAATTACAATATACAAAGAGACAGAAATGTCATATCTTGAGGTAACAAAGCAAGGAAAGAAAATAATAGCACAATAGATGGAAATAGGAGGATATGCATTTCCGGCGTTACAGGCTTCTACTAGTTTTTCCATTCGTCTGTAAAGAATTCGTGTTAGTATTTTGCAGCTGTGGCTTATTAAACTGATTGTTCGGTAATTTTCACATCTGTCCACACCTGCTTTCTTTGGGATTGGAATTATTATATTATAATTTGATATTAGCCTGTAAAAGCATCGTCGTACTCCACTTCCCCACGCCAAAGCCATCTACCGCCACAAAAAATTAGAGTACTTCAGAAGACATAAAAGCACAAAGTGATGTTTATAATATTGCGAAAGAGTAAGCGACTAGAGAAGAAAAACGAAATAAACTACAAAGAGAGTGAAAGAAGACTGATTACCGAGCCAGGTAAGACTTTATAAGCCACAAGGAGGAAGAAATCCTGGAAGACCTGGGAAAATATGGGAGCAACTGCGAATGTGGCGTCAGGCATTTTACGTAGACCATTAAGCGCAGAAGCAGAAGATTGTTGAAATCGTAGGCATCTGTGGCACAGCAGAAATGGTCTTAAATTTCGGGGGGGGGGGGGGGGGGGGTTGAGGAGGGAGAGGAGGGATGAAGAGACAGTAACCAGACCCTGAATCTGGGCCTGAGGAGCAACGTCTTGGTGTCACTCAGTACAGATGGGAAAAACCGAGCAGTTAAAACCGAATCCGGAATTTTAGTTGTGACTAACCATTATTTTTTGGTATTTGTTTCGTCCCTATTATAACAGCTATTTTTTGTTTTTTGCTAATAACCAAGTAAAAAAACAATTAGCCTTAGCAGCAGAGCCGAACTTTTTCGTTTCTAAATAAACCTTTTTTTTAAGGAGTAATTTTCATTCGTAAAATTTGAATTGGTATGGAACATTGCGTTATTATAGAAAATGAGAGGAGGGATCAGTGCTACTTTAATAATAATGCCGTCAGAAACGAGCAACAAACATAATGGAGTAAAAATCGGTAAAGCACTGCTGAGACAGTAATCTCCCTAACAACAATATGGGAATTGTGAGTCCGCCTTGATGCAAAACATTTTGTTGTATGTTTACTTATTTATTCCCGAAACTATTTCAGCGACAAATATCGCAATCATCAGTGGGTTCTTTAAATCTAGAACATGCACAAAATAGCATGGTTATACAAACACTGTAACACATTATTACATTTCTACTGTTTGTTTTTTGAAATACTGTTTTCTGTGGATACTTAATACTACCTTATTTATTGTACGTTATGACATGTTTTAAGAATTGTTGTCGCTGTTTGCGGCATATTTCCTGTGCTTTTCCTGTTACCGTTTTTCTCAGAGTACATCATGTCATCTGCAACTGTATTAGCGGCTGTTAGTAAAGAAATACAACAAGGTGAACTTACGTATGTCAGCGTTATACACTATGGGTTGCGGTTATGTTGTGGATACAGTTTTGGTGTGTACAAGGCTGTTACTTAGTATGTCATGTACTCACGTTCGTTGGACAGCGTGCAGCTAATTCTGTACACAGAAAAGCGAAACTTTCGCACTTTGTTTATGGTCTAAAACATTACGCCATCTTGCTGGTCGCGTGTGTCGTGAGAAATTATCGCATGTTGCGAGAAGGCTATGAAAGCTGTAGCCGGAGTTCTGACGACTTCTGTTCCTTATTTATGTCTCTGTGTGTGGTGCTGAAGTGGTTCTTTTGCCCGTGTGTACTTTCCTGGGTCAGCTCTCTCAGAGCGGTAAAGAGTGTGTTGTTGCAAAGTGTTATGTTTTGTTTATCATGTTTTTCCCTTACACTATACCCTTCTGTATGTAGTAATTTTCTTCTGTTGTTAGTTGTCGGTATAGACATTTGCTGTGTTTCAGAATGTGTATATCGCTTTCGATACTAGTGGGGTTATGGTTTTTGTTCATTAGATGTTCTGCGACAGTTGAATGAATGCCGTATGTCTTGGCTTAAGGTAAGTGCGGTGTGCAAGACTGCTCCCACCTCGTCTATCCTCATTGGACATCCGTTGTATTGCAGAATGGCGCCAACCCAAGTAAGGAAATATTTTTACGAAGTGGCGCAGCAATGAAGTACAATACTTCATTTGCTTTAAAAGATTAAATATTTGTCTGCCTCTTCTATGAAACGATAAGAGAGGAAGGTAATTATGGTAACAGTAATAAATTAAAGACTTAACAACAATTCATTCATAGTATATAATAAAAATAGAAAGAGCTGATCTGTTGCTTATATCCACATAATATACCTTTATTTGCTTGAACCCATCGGAAACGGACAAATTATCACGAAAAATAGAGTTCTTCAATCTCAAAAATTTTGGAAATTTGTGGTAAGGACTATGGGACCAAACTGCTGAGCTCATCGGTCCCTAGGATTAGGCACTACATAATCTAACTTTAACTTACGCTAAGGACAACACACACACACACACACACACACACACACACACACACACACACACACACTCGAGGGAGGACTCGAACCTCCGACGGGAGGAGTCGCGCGAACTGTGACAAGACGCTCCAGACCGCACGGCTACCCTGCGCGGCTCTTGAATCTCACTTTTCACCCTTTAGCACTGAGTGTACGTAATGCGCAAATAATTCTATTACAGTACAACATGATTTTTGAGCAGAGTTTCAAAAAATTAGAAATGATATACGGATAATCGTGATTTTTTTGTAGTGTTCAACTACTCATCCCTTTTCGAGAAACAAAGTATATATTTTTCACTCTTTGTTCGATTTTTAGGTTTATTACAGGTAATAGGAATAAAAAAAACGAAAATCTCATAAACGGGTTATTTCAATCCAGGGGCGGGCAAACGTTGCACGCGGCTCATGAGCGCACAGCGCTGCACGTGTACTGCTCGCGTGCAATCGTCGACTGGGGCAGTGGCGACAGCCGGCAGGTTGCGGCAATGTAGTAACAGGCTAAGCTGCGGACGTTGATGCGTAGCGACCACTACGTAGTCAACGTTGCATTTCAAGAACCGGAAAATGCAGAGTGAAACAAGGAAACGGAGAAGTGGAGATTTGCTATCTTTTAAAAAGTAATGGGAGAAAAAAACGTGAAAATTCAAAATGTTTAATATGTGGCAGTATTCTCGCTGGTCAGCGGAAGTTTAGTATTAAAGGCCATTATAACAAATTTCACAAGGACGAGTACAATTTATTGTCGGATTCTGAGCGGATGGGGAAATTGACTGAGCTTAAGAAGAGCGATCTGACGATACTAGATGAATCTGTCGTAGTTGCTGTGGTCACGAGACTTCCTTTCGTCATGTCTCTCATGTAACTGATTTAACATTTTATGGAGCACCGTTTTCAATTTTTCAGGACGACAACAATAATAGCCCAGCGGTACGAGCTTAATATAGCGAGAGCTGGAAAACCATTTGCTGAATTAGTAAGTGTCGGTTAAGAGTAAACATCAGTGATGAAAATTTAAGTAACTGCTTGCGTTTGTCTGTATGTAGAAATTTTGTTCCACTCCACCTGTGAGAATTAAATGAAACGTATCGTAGGTAATAGGTACTCTTTCAAACCACGATATCTTTCAAGCACTACTACAACTAATCTTATTCCTACATTCAATAAAGCAAGCTAGGAAACAAAACGCATTGCAGAGGAAGGAGCGGACAGAGGGTATGGTGGGGAGGGGAGATAAGCGGGTGGCCAGCTTGCCCCTGTGTGCACGCAGAACACCTGTTAACTGCACGCGTGCAAGTGCACCGCACACGTGCAAGATTCCTGCCCGCCCCTGTTTTAATCGGATACAAGCGAAAACCAAGTTATTTCAACGGTCTACATCTACATCTACGTGATTACTCTGCTATTCACAATAAAGTGCCTGGCAGAGGGTTCAATGAACCACCTTCATGCTATCTCTCTACCATTCCACTCTCGAACGGCACGCGGGAAAAACGGGCACTTAAATTGTTCCGTGCGAGCCCTGATTTCTCTTATTTTATCGTGATGATCATTTCTCCCTACGTAGGTGGGCGCCAACAGAATGTTTTCGCAATCGGTGGAGAAAACTGTTGATTCAAATTTCATGAGAAGATCCCGTCACAACGAAAAACGCCTTTGTTTTAATGATTGCTACTCCAATTCACGTATAATGTCTGTGACACTATCTCCCCTATTTCGCGATAATACAACACGAGCTGCCCTTCTTTGAACTTTTTCGATGCCATCCGTCAGTCCCACCTGATGAGGATCCGACACCGCACAGCAGTACTCCAGGATAGGGCGGACAAGCGTAGTGTAAGCAGTCTCTTTGGTAGACCCGTTGCACCTACATCTGCATCTACATGATTACTCTGCAATTCACATTTAAGTGCTTGGCAGAGGGTTCATCGAACTACCATCATACTATCTCGCTACCATTCCACTCCCGAACAGCGAGCCGGCCGGTGTGGCCGTGCGGTTCTAAGCGCTTTAGTCTGGAACCACATGCCTTGGGCATGGATGTGTGTGATGTCCTTAGGTTAGTTAGGTTTAAGTAGTTCCAAGTTCTAGGGGACTTATGACCACAGACGTTAAGTTTCATAGTGCTCAGAGCCATTTTTGAATTTATAGCCCTCAGATTTGTGTGACTTATTGCGTAATCGAAATTTAGCTGATATCTTTTAGTACTCATGTGAATAACTCCGCACTTTTCTTTATTCAGGATCAATTGCCACTTTTCGCACCATACAGATATCTTATCTAAACGCTAACCGGTAACCGCTATCCCTACCATTCGGCCTCACGGGTCGACGCTGCGCATCCAGCGTGGAGGTGTCACCTGTGCGGAGCAGCTGGGACGGCGCGGCGGCGGCACGCATCGCATCGCACCGCAATACCGCCACGGCCAGCAGCCTCCGCCCTCGCCCCACCACCCCCGTCCACCCCCGCAGAGCACGGCGGACGTCGTCGGGGGCGGCCGGGCCGCCGCTGGCCGCTGGGCTCCTCTTATCACCGGCATCACAATAGCTTATGAAAATGGTCCCGCTAGTCCTTTGTTAACGCCTATTGTTATCGGCGTCCATTACGGAACTATTGCAGCGGGACGATGTCGTTTTGTTGACTGGCCGCTCCTGATGGGTTAAGGGGGGAGCGATGAAAGGCGCGGCGGCCGCCATTGAAAGACGAAGAGCGAGGAAGGACCGACGCCGCGCCACGGCGGATTCTTTCCCGGCGCCACCCGGCGCTGCGGGTGTGGGCGGGCGCGGCGAATAAAAGAATGAATTCGGGAGTTTGTATTGTGAGGCTGTGAAGGATGAAAATCATGACGGCGCCGCGGAGGGCCGCGCGCATTGTGCATAGTATCGGCGCGCCCTCCACACACAATGGAAGTCATTCTGGGCGCGCTGTTTCCAATCGCCTCAGCAATGCCGGGGGTCAGGTGCGCTGTCCGCCCCCCTATTGTCCGCCGGCGCCGACGCTGCAGACGTCGACGCCGCGTCCGCAGTGAGAGCAAGTGGCGCGGAAGAGCTGACGCGACGGCGACGGCGGCGCCCGCCGTCCGCAGGCACGCCCTAGCGTCGCCGTCCCTCTCGCTGTTAAACGGCCGCGCAACTAGCGCCGCTCCAGACAGTGTCTGTGGGCACCGCCTCACCAAGTGTTCTTTCTTCTTTTCATTTTCTTCGGCGTGTTCCCAAATTTACGAGGGATCCCCAATGGCCTACTCACAAGGGAACCTCCCCATCGCACCCCCCTCTGATTTAGTTATAAGTTGGCACAGTGGATAGGCCTTGAAAAACTGAACACAGATCAATCGAGAAAACAGGAAGAAGTTGCGTGGAACTATGAAAAAATAACCAAAATATAGAAACTGAGTAGTCCATGCGTAACATAGGCCATATCAAGGCTAGTGTAATCTTAGGAGCGCCGTGGTCCCGTGGTTAGCGTGAGCAGCTGTCGTTCAAGTCTTCCCTCGAGTGAAAAGTTTAATTTTTTTTTTATTTTCAGACAATTATTATCTGTCCGTCCGTCCGATGCGAGGTAACTGCGCCGTAGTATGGGTTCGGAAAATATCCATTGACCTTGTTATTATAGTCGCGAGCTATATTTTCTGGATTCATATTGCCCACGGAATACATCTCACCTATTTAATGCACTCCAAAGTAGCGAACAGTCAACTGCCAGCCAGGGAGCCTCGTTAGCAGGAATACACTCTCTTCCGTGCGCTGTTGTCGACTGACGTCGTGTGTTTCGATGTTTGTTTAGGTGTAGCGTCCCCATATTACGGGGCAGTTACCTCACATCGGACGGACAGACGGACGGACAGATAATAATTGTCTGAAAATAAAAAATTAAACTTTTCTCTCGAGGGAAGACTTGAATCATGGACCTTTCGTTTCGCAGCTGCTGACGCTAACCACGGGAGCACGGCACTCCTGAACTCGCGATCTCCTTGATGTTGCCTATGTTGCGCATGGACTACTCAGTTTGCACATTTTGCTTATTTTTTTCATAGTTCCACACAACTTCTTCCTGTTTTCTCGATTGATCTGTGTTCAGTTTTTCAAGGCCTATCCACTGTGCCAACTTATAACTAAATCAGAGGGGGCTGCGATGGGAAGGTTCCCTTGTCAGACTGGCACTACCCTCACTTCCCTGGAAACGTTCCTGTTGCTACGATGTTATCATCATCGTCAGTTATCTGCTATATGCCGCCAGGCGTTCGATACATTTCCCCACAGTCGTTTAGCGAACAAAGTAAGAGCATATGGACTATCAGACCAATTGTGTGATTGGATTGAAGAGTTCCTAGATAACAGGACGCAGTATGTCATTCTCAATGGAGAGAAGTCTTCCGAAGTAAGAGTGATTTCAGGTGTGCCGCAGGGGAGTGTCATAGGACCGTTGCTATTCACAATATACATAAATGCCCTTGTGGATGACATCGGAAGTTCACTGAGGCTTTTTGCGGATGATGCTGTGGTATATCGAGAGGTTGTAACAATGGAAAATTGTACTGAAATGCAGGAGGATCTGCAGCGAATTGACGCATGGTGCAGGGAATGGCAATTGAATCTCAATGTAGACAAGTGTAATGTGCTGTGAATACATAGAAAGATAGATCCCTTATCATTTAGCTACAAAATAGCAGGTCAGCATCTGGAAGCAGTTAATTCCATAAATTATCTGGGAGTACGCATTAGGAACCGCGGGACAGCTACGGTCGCAGGTTCGAATCCTGCCTCGAGCATGGGTGTGTGTGCTGTCCTTAGGTTAGTTAGGTTTAAGTAGTTCTAAGTTCTAGGGGACTTATGACCTAAGATGTTGAGTCCCATAGTGCTCAGAGCCATTTGAACCATTTTTTGAGTACGCATTAGGAGTGATTTAAAATGGAATGATCATATGGAGTTGATCGTCGGTAAAGCAGATGCCAGACTGAGATTCATTGGAAGAATCCTAAGGAAATCCAATCCGAAAACAAAGGAAGTAGGTTACAGTACGCTTGTTCACCCACTGATTGAATACTGCTCAGCAGTGTCGGATCCGTACCAGATAGGGTTGATAGAAGAGATAGAGAACATCCAACGGAGAGCAGCGCGCTTCGTTACAGGACCATTTAGTAATCGCGAAAGCGCTACGGAGATTATAGATAAACTCCAGTGGAAGACTCTGCAGGAGAGACGCTCAGTAGCTCGGTACGGGCTTTTGTCAAAGTTTCGAGAACATACCTTCACCGAAGAGTCAAGCAGTATATTGCTCCCTCCTACGTATATCTCGCGAAGAGACCATGAGGATAAAATCAGAGAGATTAGATCCCACATAGAAGCATACCGACAATCCCTCTATCCACGAACAATACGAGACTGGAATAGAAGTGAGAAACGATAGAGGTACTCAGGGTACCCTCCGCCACACACCGTCAGGTGGCTTGCGGAGTATGGATGTAGATGTAGATGTAGATGTCCTTTGCCTCTCCATTTTCTGCGATCCATTGCTTCCTTCTTAAGGCTGCTGTATGTTGTACCGTCCATCATGTCATCAAGTATCTGGAATCTCTTCCTTCCTCGCTTCCTTTTCCTTTCTACATAACCTTCTAAAAACTGTTTTTATCAGTCCGTCATTCTTTCTTAATATATGCCCAATCCAATTTCTTTTTCTTCTCTTTATTACATCTAGTAACTGTCTTTTCTCTCCCACTCTTCTCAGTACCTCTTCATTTTTTACTCTGCTCATTCAACTTATTCTTTCCATCCTCCGCCATGTCCAGATCTCAAAAGCCTCCAGCCTTTCTCTGTCTTTTTTCCTCATAGTCCATGTTACAGCGCCATATACAGGGTGTTACAAAAAGGTACGGTCAAACTTTCAGGAAACATTCCTCACACACAAATAAAGAAAAGATGTTATGTGGACATGTGTCCGGAAACGCTTAATTTCCATGTTAGAGCTCATTTTAGTTTCGTCAGTATGTACTGTACTTCCTCGATTCACCGCGATATGTGTGGGCTGACGAGAATCCGCACGCAATTGTGCAATCACGTCATCAACACAGATTTTCTGTGAACGTTTGGGCAGGCATTGTTGGTGATGTCTTGATTGGGCCCCATGTTCTTCCACCTACGCTCAATGGAGCACGTTATCATGATTTCATACGGGATACTCTACCTGTGCTGCTAGAACATGTGCCTTTACAAGTACGACACAACATGTGGTTCATGCACGTTGGACCTCCTGCACATTTCAGTCGAAGTGTTCGTACGCTTCTCAACAACAGATCCGGTGACCGATGGATTGGTAGATGCGGACCAATTCCATGGCCTCCACGCTCTCCTGACCTCAACCCTCTTGACTTTCATTTATGGGGGCATTTGAAAGCTCTTGTCTCTGCAACCCTGGTACCAAATGTAGAGACTCTTCGTGCTCGTGTTGTGGTCGGCTGTGATACAATACGCCATTCTCCTGGGTTGCATGAGCGCATCAGGGATTCCATGCGACAGAGGGTGGATGCATGTATCCTCGCTAACGGAGGACATTTTGAACATTTCCTGTAACAAAGTGTTTGAAGTCACGCTGGTACGTTCTGTTGCTGTGTGTTTCCATTCCATGATTAATGTGATTTGAAGAGAAGTTATAAAATGAGCCCTAACAGGGAAAGTAAGCGTTTCCGGACACATGTCCACATAACATATTTTCTTTCTTTGTGTGTGACGAATGTTTCCTGAAAGTTTGGCCGTGCCTTTTTGTAACACCCTGTAGAAGAACACTCCATACAAGACATTTTATGAGTCTTTTTCTGAGCTCTGTCCAGACCGCTGCAGAAAATTCTCCTTTTCTTATAAAACGCCTCTTTTGCCATTGCTATCCTTGTTTTTATTTCTGTGGTGCACTTCCAGTCGGTGTCTATCCTGCTTCCAAGATACTTAAAATTTTGCACCTGTTCTAGTATTTCTCCATTCAGTATAATTTTTATTTCCTTATTTCCTCCTAGTGCCAATACTTTTGTTTTATTTGTGTTAATTATCATTCCATATTTTTTCCGTTTGTTGCAATGATGTCCACCAAATCCTGTAATTATTTTTCCCCTGTGGCTAAAAGGACCATGTCATCAGCAAAAATCAAACACCCTACTCTTCTTCCTCCAATTTCTACTCCTTTGTCATATAATGAGCATTGGTCAATCATATTTTCCAAGTAGAGATTTAGAAGAGTAGGTGATAGACACCATCCTTGTTTCCTCCTTTTCCTCCTACGATGTACTACTAGACAAAGCAAGATGTTAGACGTTGTGCACCACGAAGGGCTTCGGTTGGCCACTGGGGCATTCAGAACTAGCCCAGTACCAAGCCTTTGTGCAGAGGCTGGTGAACCGCCACTTCATATGCGGCGGCGGCTACTTACGGTGCGCCAGGCGTATAAAACTTTATCCACACCATACACACCTGTATACCATACCGTATCTCAGATTCCTCTGGCACGGCTATTTCATAACCGGCAATGGGCGACGCGGCCCTATGGGATTCGCGCACAGGATTGCCTCTCTGCGATGGATATGGCTGGTCTTCATGTTTCCCGTCGCGGTTGGAGCAGATTTCCACCTTGGCTCCTCCGGAGACCCAGACTTATTTTAGATTTGACTAATTTTAACCCTTTCGTGAGTCGTGGGAAATATGCTTCCCACTACAATGAACTCGCTCCTAGTCCCGTGGGATTCACAGTTCCCACCTCTGTACGGTGCTACCACCTAGTGAACAGTATGGGGTACTACTTCCAATCGGAAGTTACCGCCGTTTTTGCTGTACCTTGGCGCAGAGGCATTGTATAGCTGAGTGTTGCTCTGTAGAGAAGCCTTTCAGTGCTGTTTGCGTCACATTTTGTGATTTTTTCCTCAAAGCTATAGTATAAGGTAAATACTTTTGATTTACCCAAATTTATGAAGGAAAAAAAATTGGAACGAGGAGAATTCCAGTTTGAAACAAAAGGAGCCATTTCTGTAGTAAAATGGATGGATAACCGTCCAGTCACTTTCCTGTCCTCAATTCATGACCCATGAGAAACAGCCACAGTGAGAAGGAAAAACAAGGATGGTACTAGTACAGAGATTTCTTGTCCTGAAGTTGTGGCAGAATACAACAAAATAATGGGTGGTGTCGATAAGTTTGATCAATTACGAGAAAGGTATGCTATTGGCAGACGTTCTGTAAAATGGTGGCACAGAATATTTTATTTCCTGGTAGACGTTGCTGCAGTGAACAGTTTTATGCTGTGGACAGCATGATCAGCTCACATACAGGATCCATCTAGCCAGACAATTGATCGCTGGCTTCTCATCCCAAAAAAGGAGTGGAGAAAAACCTGTCTTTCTGGCAAAAAGGGGTAAAGTACCTGAAGATTTTCGTCATGTGGCTGTAGGGGAGCATCAACCCATTTTAGGAGAAACCTACTGGACGTGCCGTCATTGTAGTACCAAAGCTGCGGAAAAGAGCACTCGCTGTGTTTGTACATACTGCCAAATACCACTTTGCATAGCCCCATGTTTCAGAAAATTTCATGGCAAGTAATTGTGAACAATCTTTGTAACAAAGTAATTGTGAACAATCATTGTAACAAGACAAGTAAATTTATCAAATAAATATGACATATGCTGAAAATGTTGTTTTTGTCATTTAACTCCAAGGAAGGGCAGTGGGAAGAATACTTCCCACCTTGTTGTGTGACCTCACTTTCACAGTTGGAGCAAATTTCATATTATGTATGATAAATATACCTATCTGTTACTACTATCTGCTCTCCATTCATTAAAAAAAACTGCTCAATAATTTTGCCCACGAAAGGGTTAAGAAAGATAGTGCAGTAGATTTTACATTCCAATCTCTGTTTTTTAACATTTTAGATGTGCATCACGGTTTTACCGTCGTTGACACTGATGGCTCCAAACAGGAGAATTTCCTTGGCTGTTCTGTAGTGTTCCCTGATCATGTTACCCGGTTTCGCCTCCCTGATGAATATACCGTTTTCGCAGCGGAGCTCCACGCGATCCTGAAGGCACTGGAGTAGATGAATCGTGTTCGGGGCAATCGATTTCTCCTCTGCTCCGATTCTCTTAGTGCCTTACAATCATTGCAGAATCCTTACCCAACTGAGGAGATGGTCTAGCTGATATATGACCAACTGTACTCGCTCCAACGGCGGGGTAAGGAGGTGTCCTTCTGCTGGGTGTCTGGACATGTAGGAATATGGGGCAATGAACAGGCAGATCGGGCTGCCAAGGAGGCGTGCAGAGAGCAGGATGTGGTCCAGTGTCCTATTCCCTTGCAGTCTGTGATTTCTGCACTCCACAAGAAATGCATGGATTTGTGGGAGGAAGAATGGCTGGCGGTGACGGCCAATAAATTGCGGTTGGTGAAGTCTGGAACTCGGCCGTGGCGTTCCTCCTGCCGGTTGCTCAGGCGGGAAGAAGTGACCCTCAAGCGTCTTCGGATTGGGCACTGTCCTCTCACACATAGCTTTCTATTACGGCGGGAGGATCCCCCGATTTGTGATGCTTGTGGTGTGCACATCTCTGTCCGGCACATTTTAACAGATTGCATTTTATACCGTGATGCAAGGGCAGAAGCACAAGTTGATGGGGATCTGCCCTGTGTTTTAGCTAATGATGAGACGTGTATGTCTAGGGTTTCAAAGTTTTGTGATATGTCTGGACTCTGGCCTAAACTTTCAGGCTGGAGGTTTTAGTGTATCCTCCCTTTTTTCCTTGCGGTCAGCCAGCCACTTCCATCTGCTACATTGTTTTAGCTCCCTCTACCATTTTCTTCTTGCGTTGTCCATGTTTTACTACTGACGGCATGCTTCGTCCCACGTTTCGGAGTGGGTAGGCACATATTTTTCCGACCTTGTTACCTGTGTTTTACGTTCCGTTTTATCTTACTGTTCTGAGTATTTTCTTGACACCAGTCTCAATTTGTTACTGAGCATGCGCTGAAGACCTTGCCGTCGTGCGCCCATACAACACTCTCTACCACCACCATCTAGACAAAGTAAATCGTAGACTGGCCGCTGCTTGAACGAGCTTCGTCACGTGACTGTTTAAAGCCATGTTCCAGTTCAAAGGCAAGCGGAGTATTGGGTCGCAGCGCAAGCACTAAAAGTCATCTCCGTAACTATGAAGCAGACACGAGCGAGTTGCTGATAACGTCATTAAAATTATTGACAATGAAAATGAGTAAGAACACAACAGAGCTGAAGAAAAAGGTGACGGAATGCTGATGCAGAATTTTGGAACTCGAATAAACACAACAAAAATGGTTCAAATTGCTCTGAGCGCTATGGGACTCAACTTCTGAGGTCATCAGTCCCCTAGAACTTAGAACTACTTAAACCTAACCTAAGAAAAAATGGCCCTGAGCACTATGGGACTCAACCGCTATGGTCATCAGTCCCCCAGAACTTAGAACTACTTAAACCTAATTAACCTAAGGACAGCACACAACACCCAGCCATCACGAGGCAGAGAAAATCCCTGACCCCGCCGGGAATCGAACCCGGGAACCCGGGCGTCGGAAGCGAGAACGCTACCGCACGACCACGAGATGTGGGCTCTAACCTAAGGACATCACACACATCCATGCCCGAGGCAGGATTCGAAACTGCGACCGTAGCGGTCGCGCGGTTCCAGACTGTAGCCTCTAGAACCGCTCGGCCACCCCGGCCGGCATAAACGCAACAACTAGACACTTTTTAAACAGTTTCATTTATACCAAGATTTGTATCAGCATTTCGGCTACTTCAGTCGACATAATACGTTTCATCTTCGCCAATACAACGGTTTCATCGACATCATTTATGCGCCGAGTGAGTATATCGTGCCGCGATTTAATATCGACAGATCCTTCTGGTTGACAGCATCACAAGCGCTGGTAGAGGCAAGGCGATTTTCCGCCGCCAGAGGGAAGCGCAGTGACAAAGTGTTAGAGACGCCCTGTGTCGGCCGGATCGGTGGACACTTCCCGGCGTAAATGTTATTTCGGTGTGTTGCTTGTGCACCTACTTGTACGTGGATCTGGATGACTCGGAAGAAGCCCGTGTCCATTGTGACGCCGGGTCGGTTCTCTGTCAGCCAGCTGCAAAGGATCCAAGGCGAGGGCTCAACCGATTGCAGCCATTGATCGAGATGTTGTCGACTTATGTACCTGATGCCTGGATATCATGGTGATCATTCAGTTACAGTCATAACCGTTATAGTTTTCGTGTGAAAATGGCTATTTTCTTACCTGGCATCCTGGTTATCCATCGTCATCTGTATAGCTGTTTATGTTAACATTTGAAGTGGTCAAGTAATTTTACTGTGTACTTTTGATATTAAACTCGCAGTGTGGAAGCCTCTTGCTTGGTTTTGGCCACGTTAATTCGCGTAACCTAAATTAAGCAGTACATAACGTGATTATAGCGCACGATTTGGTTCTTCCAAGCTTTCTCCAGTGTATTTCGGGGTTGTAATTTTGGTCTTGAGTAAAAAAATAAATGGTCTGTCCTGAAGTGGTTGTTTCTCTATTAACAGTACAAAAGCGAAAGACTAAAAATTCAGCTGGGCAACCTGGTTGAATGTTAATAATAAACAGAAGGAAGAAGTTACCTTCTGCCTACATGGGTACCTTGTCTGCACGACCAACTAATTGTATTTTACACGGTCAATCTGTTTTGCTTGTTAGTGGATATCGAATATTAATTATCTGTATACATTTCTAAAGCTTAAATTCGGAGTGTATTGTTAAACGCCACTTATTAAACATCTGTTTTGACACTTGCTACTAATGTGAAGATGTCAGAAAATTTTTCTTAGGTTTCTTTTTTTAAAGTTTTTTCTTAAAAGCTGTTTTAGATGTTTTGTAAATTCTGCCGCCAGTTGCCTTGCTTCCAAAGAATAAGTCATTAGAAAATTAAATCATGGCGGTAGTTACTGCCTTTTCTCAACTTTTTTCTTAAATGAGGTTTTAGAGGTTTTGTAAATTCTACCACCAGTTACCTTGCTTCAAAAAGGAAAACATTAAATTCAGATGGCAGTTGCTAAGAATGTTAGATCTCTTTGTTGTGGCAATAAGGAAGTTTACTTTTTATTAAATTTGTTAGTTAAATTATGGTTCAGTATCCTACCACTCAAAACCAACTCCCTATCGCATTTCAATTTTTAACGCTGCCGCTGACTTCTGTTCTGTAAGGTGTAGCTCCTTTTTTCGCCTTTGCTTGCATAGCAGAAATACTTTTAATATCATGTAAGTCTGCAGTCTTTCGTGGTCTTGTCATTGAAGGTAAAATCTTCTAGGTTTGTAAAGCACGTCATGCTCCTCTTCGATTTCTTTTAGGCGGTCGACGATGCGACTGGTCTGTTGGGTTCTTCTTTAGGGTCTTCTGCCGTTCAAGGTTTGCTGGACACTAGCAAACACCACGTCGCACTTACAAATGAAAGGGAGTTTTCTCGCGCTTATGCCGAAGAAAGGGGGCTATTGGGTAAAATTAATACGGATCCTATTCATCGGTCGTAGTCATTGGATAGAAAGTGGAACGGGTATTATCCGACGACAGCATCAATGCACCTGGGAGTCAGAGCGATTCGGTCCGCTTATTGTGAGTCGCCGCATAATCGGGTTTGAGGGTACAGTATATGCACAATTGAATAGAAACAATTGACAGAGCGATGCGATGCGTTTTTCTTACTTATTTACTACAACATCGCCCCTGTTTCCGATAAAAACCAAGTGGTTATTGTGATGGCTTCCTGGTTGTTGTTTGTATCCCTCGCGCATCCTAGCTGCATATTTAATTCCTTCATGGCGGGAATCCACGAAAACGGAAATCTATAGTTAGCCCAGGAAACCAACAGTTATAGAAGGAAAGTCCGAGAAGCGATCAAGACTTCGAAACACGAACGCAACTTCAGTAGAGAAATCCGCTATGAGGTTGCAGTTTCGTGACTTCCCGCTATCAAGAAACAAATACGCAGCAACGGCGCGCGAGGAATGCAATCAAAGACCAGGAAGCCACCTCTGGAGCACGATAATAATATTTTGGTAAACATTTCTCCCCTCTTGCTCTGCCTGCTTCGCTAGCTACCCAACGACGATGGCCCACCAATAGTAGCCGTAAAAAATTTCCCCATTAACTTCACTTCTTCGGCACGAACGCTGAAAAACACTCTTTTATTAAATAAAAATATGGAATTTCAGTCTTTGTCGCTATTCTTTATTTAACTCAAAATAAAGAATAGCGATCAAAGACTGAAATGCCATATTTTTATTTAATGAACGATCGCGGAAATCCCATTAAGACAATCATGTCTAGTTTTGATAAACTCTTTTATTAGTTTATGCAACACTGGTCTTTGGCAGTGTTCAGCTAGCCGTGAAAACAAGAAGATCCTAAAGAAGAACCCAACAAAGAGATAGAAACGTCTATCGTATAGAAGAAACTGAATGTGACGGAACCTCACAACCTAGAAAAATTTTATCTTCAACTTTTAGATTTACTGAGGCATACATCATTAACACGAATAAATTGGTACGATATTACAGTGTCTTTGTTGTTCGGAAGTTCAGTTCAAAGTTTCTACGGACATGCATGCATGTCTGAGGAACAGGAGCTGCGGTGACTACGGCCGTTATGAAATACATCAAACGTATTCGCATTTGCCAAAATGGAGAACCGTCAGCTGTGTAATAAATGACGACAGTGAAAATTTGTGCAACACGGGGACTCAAACCCGGACTTCCCGCTCATCGCGGTCGGCTTACCATTTCATCTACATCTGCATCATTTGGCTACCCGACTACAAGTGCAGGTTGTAGACATATGGTTGACGACAAAAGGAAATTTGGGTCTGGCCGTGAGTTGTGGTCGCGGTAAGAGAAAAACCCCGGTGGGAGTCCCGGTGCGACACAAATGTTCATTATCGTTTTTCCATTAAACAACTGATGGTTATCCATATTCGCAAATGCGAATATATTTCATGTATTTCACGAATAAATTAGTGTTGAATTTGGGTAAGTACGCCCGGTGTTACACGATGTTCAACGCAGTGGAATTCAAGCCCCTATCGCACAAAAAGGGATCTAAAGTGGACATAGTAGATATCCGCTTGATGACTGGAATAAATGTGTTATTAGGGAGCAGTTTCTGCAATATCGTGAACAATACAAATAAATATCAACTTTGAGAAAACTTCACAACCTTTGTGTCCACAGCGCTGGATGTCAAAGCGAGCGAGGAAATTCTGGGAAAAATTCTTGCGTCTACGCGATTTGATTTTAAAAGAAATCGGAGTAAATACGTCATCATTATATGCGAAAAAGTCAAGAATCGACATCGTTTCAAAAATCTTAATCATTAGATTTTTATGAAAAATTTCAAACACCAGAATTAAAGCAGCCAGTGTTTATTCAGACATACTACACTGTGAATAAAATGTCCTTGTGGTACTGTGCCAGGAGTACTGGTTAACACAGATGTGCTATGGATAACACACCACTTCACGTCTAGTAATTGGCAGTAGCCCACGTGATTCAACGGCCAATCTGCGACCGGCTCCTAGACACACCCTCTCCAGACAGGGCGTCCAAAAATGGTTCAAATGGCTCTAGCCACTATGGGACTTAACATCTGAGGTCATTAGTCCACTAGACATATAACTACTTAAACCTAAGGACGCCACACACATCCATGCCCGAGGCAGGACTCGAAGCTACTACCGTAGCAGCAGCGCGGTTCTGGACTGAAGCGCCTAGAACCGCTCTGTCACAGCGGCCGGCCAGGGCGTCCAGCGCCGCCGCGGAGCCGACATAAAAGACTCCTCGCCAGTCTCGTCTGCGTGTTTGGTTAGTTCTGCTTGTCCAGTCGAAGTGTTGCCGTCCAGCCTCTCTTGTTGTGGATATCGAACCGGCCTATCTCAAGGACGCTCGCTGGACCGCGGTCTGGACTTGCTGTTACTCAAGTTAAGTAGAAGTTACCAAACACTACATGCGCATCTCGTTATTTTCCTCACTGTCTTAGAACCCACTGACTCCTTAGCATCCACCTCCGGGACGACCAAACAAGTGCCGCTCAATATTGAATTACTGTGCTACGCAGGGCATCGGCGTACAGACGCACATTAATGCGGGAACTCTACTTGAAAGGACACTGAAGGGTACGATGTTCTGCCTTCTCCTCCCCTCCCCTACCTTTCTCTCTGCTGTGAACACGACGGCGCTGCCAGTCGACCTAAGTCTGCAGTTCACTACCCGGGCAATAATTTTATTTTGATTGCAAAGGAACGTCAAAAGTTAATAAGTAAATCGGAGGGAAGTAAGGGAGCAAGACTGGGTTTAACGTCCCGTCGGCATCGAGCTCATTAGAGACGGAGCACAAGCTAGGACCTGTGTCAATGATGGGGAAGGAAATCTAGAGTGACCTTTCAAAGGAACCATCCCGGAATGAACCTTTAGCGATTAAGGGAATTCACGGAAAACCTAAGCCTGGATAGCCGGACGCTGATCTGAACCGTCGTCCTCCCGAATGCGAGTGCAGTGTGTTAGTCACTGCACTACCTCGCTCGCTGAAAGGTCAATGCAAAAAGTGGTTGTGAACTGGGAAATTTCTTTCTTTATGGGAATTCAGGTCCACGTATTACGCAACAACTAATATTTTTAATCCGCAGACGTCTTTTGACACGTTTGTGCCACCATCAGTTAGTACTTTTCCTCAAATCTTATTATCTCGACTGTTAGGTTCTTTAAGACCTTCTTTACGTCATTGTAGAACTTCCCACAGTTTTGTAGTGCTTCCTGTCTTCATTTGTACACTCATCTGTACTAGAAATACGCACAAAAACTCGGTGCATGTTCTTAATGAGTTTCCAAGCTATCAGTTACAAACTTGAGTCGGGATTACGTGCGTATTTTTGAAACAGATGATCATGCAGATGAAGACGGGAACCACCAGAAAAACAATGACTAGCTGCATAATAAAGCAAAAAAGGCCCTACACAGCCTAACCGTCTAGTACAGCGCTTCCAAGCCGTTTTCGACTATTTCAACTCTCGAACCCTTTCTACAACGATGTGAGTTGGGTGAAGATTTAATAACCTTAAATTAACGTAACCATTAACGGTCAAATCCTAAAATTCTCTTGTTACGGCTTAAAAGTTACATTACGCGTATGCCTATTTGCAATAAGAAAAACATGTTTCATTGTAATGACTCACGTCTTTCTTGGAATTCAGTGAGAAGGCTGCGACTTTTCCAAGGCACAGAGCTTTGAAGTCAGGAACCACAGAAGTTGAATGAAGTCTCAAATCCCTTTCAGCACAAAATCTGTTTCTGTATATATTTTTTAAAGAGCCATATGAAGATAACGACTTTTCGCACAAATATGTGGATGGAAAGGGCAATTAAGCCATTATGACTTTATTCGCTAACACTGAGAAAGCCTTTAAACTTTACCAAAAACCAATTAATGAAAAAGATTTATAACTTTTGTGTAACTGAAATCAGTGGAAATTTCAAGAAGCCGCTCTTTTTCTTTTACGCTTATTCTGAATTCTAAAATTGTTGACTCTTCGAAGGGATTGGGAGTCCAATTGTTTTTATTGAACATAGCAGGGAAATATTCCTTGAAGGTTTTTCCAAGTCCCGTAAAATATTCTTTAACCATGTGCTTGACATTTTTGTCCAAAGAAAGATGATTTTCCATCAGCAATTCGTCAAGGATATCAAAGCATTCCGTTTGATTCCTTTTGAAACACGTTCCAGAAAAATTAAGTTTTGTAATGAATGATTCGATGCGATCATGCACAGTATAAACGTTTACATTTGACTCTTGGAGAGACAAGTTAAAACTGTTGATTTTTAAGAAAATGTAGGGTGAGTCTTAACAAAATTAATTATTTTCACTGCATCGTCCATCACAGATTTCAATCCACTCGGCATACAATAGTAGTAGGGGAGATGGTGGTATCAGTGTTCCCCTCCCTCGCCCCCTCTCCATCCCCCACATACTATAAGACGGGAATTTTGAATTTTGGCGCGCAATTTCGAATTCTGGTAGGAATTTCTTAGTCCCGGGGTTGCGCTGACGTTCCACTGCACCCACACCTGGGAACTGGCAGAAAATTAACAATAGCTGTACCCTTTCCGGGACTAAAACCCTGTTCCTTTTGGATGGAAAACCTAAGTGCACACCTCTAACAAATTGTACCGCAAGAGGCGCTTAGAACTGGCGGGAAATTAAAAATGGCGGTGCCCTTTCTGGGACTTGAATCCTAGTCCTTCACTATGGAAAGTCCAAGTGCACCCCCAACACATGGAAACTGTCCAGATGCAGGAGAGGAAAGTTAGGTTAGCGTACTTCATTTATTTTGGTCGGGAAAATGAAGTAAAGATCGCTCCTAATTACGTAGTTAATCATACACATCGATCCTAATCACACAACTGTATGGATAGTGCTATGCAAGGACTGCCTAAAATCGTAGTACATCTCAATAATTGACGATGGCATATAACAGGTATTATTCTGCTAGAAAAAAATTTACAAACTAGTGACAGACGCACTCAAACTATACCCTTCACCTGAAAGCTGGCACGAAAATTGCTTGCTGCCGGCCGGAGTGGCCGTGCGGTTATAGGCGCTACAGTCTGGAACCGCGTGACCGCTACGGTCTACGCTGTAGATACAATTTACGCAGGTTCGAATCCTGCCTCGGGCATGGATGTGTGTGATGTCCTTAGGTTAGTTAGGTTTAAGTAGCTTTAAGTTCTAGGGGACTGATGATCACAGTAGTTAAGTCCCATAGTGCTCAGAGCCATTTGAACCATTTGAACGAAAATTGCTGGGGAGTAAGGTACTACCTTTTTTTTTGGGACAGGAAATCTGTTCCACTGACGAGATGCTGGTGTTGGCCAGAGAGGAGTTCAATAAGTGTAAGCTTACAGCTGAGGACTGTATTGCTGTTTGACGTCAGAGTTCGCTACAAATGCCTGCTCGGTAATCACTCTGCAGCCCTGCTAATCGAAGCCAATACACACTACCACAACCGATGGTAAATGCATCACTGCTCTAATTACACATCGAAATTATCGTGAAAAAAAATCAGTACTCGTAATGAACGGGTCATAATGCAACACTTGTGATGGGGAAAAGACTGCAGATGGGGCTGTAGTTGAATGTGCATTCTCCTTGATGGGCACTCACCAACTAACCAAGTTGGACGTAGTCTTACCCCCCCCCCTCCCTCCCACAACCACGCCTCATCCCTTCCTTACTTCCTCCCTCCCTCTCCCTACTGTAGGTATGGATGGATGCCTGTTCTATCTTACTTCCGGTGGCATTGATATACTGTCCCCAGTCTGCGGGAATCAGTCACAGATAGACAAAAGGCAAGAGGAAGAGAATGCTTCTTGCAATCTGTTAAATGTAGTACTTGGGAAGACTGGACCCCTCAGGAACAACAACGAAATTCCGGAGAATGCTCTATATCGCTTTTTCAAATGGCGAGCCACTGCCGCTGCACTACGCTTTGCGGTCTATGGCCCTTCCAGCATGGCACGAGCTAGCTGCGGTCATTGTCTGCCTTCAGACAATGGTCCTTTGCCAGCAAAAAATCATGGATAGTTAACTAAACAATAGAAGATAAATGAACAGCTGCCCCAAGTGCAACTTGTTCATCTGAAATTAGTGACACAGCCCCTACATGCCGCCCCCTTGGTCAGAGTGCGGCTGTGTCCGGTGACCACCCACAGTAGGGCCTCTGCACCCACTCCCCAAGCAGCCTGCCGTTCTGCAATGGAAAACACTTTTATTTAACGTCAACACAATTCTTTCTTGCAATCTCTTAAACATAATTTTTGGGAACTACAACGGAATTCCAGAGAATTCTCCAGATTGCTTTTTCAAAATTTGGCTGCTTGGTAAACAGGAAGCCTTCCGCCTAAAGCGACGCAGAAACCAGAGCAGCCTCCCACTGCAGTGTCTCCAGTACATGCATCCCTGCGAGCACGTGGCCGGGCCGTCAGTATTATCGACTTTGAAAAGTTACACATACAACAGAGCGTGATGCTGGCATCCATCACGGCAAACCATGATAAATGAGAGCTATCCTGACCGTGCATTGTTTGTCTAAAAGGACAGCCGCGACCTCCTATGGAACTCAGCCACGAAACCTCTGGTAGCCCATCCAGCAAGCACACTCCGTTCTGAGCACTCCACTGTAAAATTTGTATTTAATATCAACGCGTCTCCTATAATAAAGCATTAAAAAGTAAAACATAATCGAGATGATAATAAATATCCTCTTTCCAAGAAAATAGGCACAGTCCATTTTCTTTTACGAGGGATGTACCAAAAGTAAAGTTACCATATTTTTTACAAATAGAAAACATTGTTTATTGCTATTAATTTATACATCGTTGAAAAGCTTACACTTTTGTCTACATTTCAACATAGCTTCCAATTTTTTCGACACACATTGGAAGACGGTGCTCCAGCTTCTGTATTTATAAGTCGAAAAAATCTCCCACCAACCCGTTGAGGAAGCGTGTGACCTCTGCTCGGACTCCATTGTCGCTCTTGAAGCGTTTGCCACCTAAGTGTTCCTTTAGCTTGGTTCAAATGGTTCAAATGGCTCTGAGCACTATGGGACTTAACATCTATGGTCATCAGTCCCCTAGAACTTGTTCTTGTTGTTGTGGTCTTCAGTCCTGAGACTGGTTTGATGCAGCTCTCATTTCTACTCTATCCTGTGCAAGCCTCTTCATCTCCCGGTACCTACTGCAGCCTACATCTTTCTGAATCTGCTTAGTGTATTCATCTCTTGGTCTCCCTCTAAGATTTTTACCCTCCATGCTGCCTTCCAGTACTAAATTTGTGATCCCTTGATGCCTCAGAACATGCCCTACCAACCGGTCACTTCTTCTTGTCAAGTTGTGCCATAAACTCCTCTTCTCCCCTATTCTATTCAATACCTCCTCTTTAGTTACGTGATCTATCCATTTAATCTTCAGCATTCTTCTGTAGCACCACATTTCGAAAGCTTATATTCTCTTCTAGTCCAAATTATTTATCGTCGATGTTTCACTTCCATACATGGCTGCACTCCATACAAATACTTTCAGAAACGACTTCCTGACACTTAAATCTATACTCGATGTTAACAAATTTCTCTTCTTCAGAAACGCTTTCCTTGCCATTGCCAGTCTACATTTTATATCCTCTCTACTTCGACCATCATCAGTTATTTTGCTCCCCAAATAGCAAAACTCCTTTACTACTTTAAGTGTCTCATTCCTAATATGATTCCCTACGCATCACCCGACGTAACTCGACTACATTCCATTATCCTCGTTTTGCTTTTGTTGACGTTCATCTTATATCCTCCTTTCAAGACATTGTCCATTCCGTTCAAGTGCTCTTCCCAGTCCTTTGCTGTCTCTGACAGAATTACAATGTCATCGGCGAACCTCAAAGTTTTTATTTCTTCTCCATGGATTTTAATACCTACTCCGAATTTTTCTTTTGTTTCCTTCACTGTTGCTCAATATGCAGATTGAATAACATCGGGGAGAGGCTACAACCCTGTCTCACTCCCTTCCCCATCACTGTTGGTTACTGTTTCACAATATCTGTCTGAGTTTATTGTCGTCCCAGGTTGCATGAAATCCATGAGGAGT
This sequence comes from Schistocerca cancellata, assembly GCF_023864275.1. Lineage (NCBI taxonomy): Eukaryota > Metazoa > Arthropoda > Insecta > Orthoptera > Acrididae > Schistocerca > Schistocerca cancellata. The sequence continues at coordinate 913,530,438 of NC_064627.1, read as the reverse complement.
AACCCTCTCGATCCCAAAACACAGTCGCCATAACTTTTCCTGCCGACTGCGTTTGTTAGATCTCCTTTGGTGGTGGTGAACTGGAGTGATGCCACTGACGAGATTGCTGTTTTGATTCGGGAGTGTAATGAAACACCCACGTTTCATCTCCTGTGATGATAGAGTCCAACAACTTTTCCTTGTTGCCTCCCCCTCACATTGTGGGAGATGTGGGAGAAAGTTGCGAGCACAGTCAAGGCGTTGCTCCTTGTGTCTGTCAGTGAGCGTCTGGAGGACCCCGCGAGCACACACCTTGCGATAACCCCACATTTTCTTTTAATTGTGCCGTGGGAAGCTTCAGAAATGCGTTCAACAAGTTCATGGACAGTGACCCTTCGATCTTCGAGCAGCCCAGTATTGATCTTCTGGACAATCGCATCCGAAACCGTCGGTCTTCCACTCAGTTCTTCATCGTGAACTTTCGTGCGACCCTCAGCCAAAGTCCTGCACCATTTGTGGACGTGCTGAACGGACATGCACTCTTCACCATAAACCTCAGTCAGTTGCCGATGAATCTCCACGGGCGGTAACTTCATGCGTGGAGAAATTGGATTACTGCTGGAACCTCGCACTTGGCGGGAGTGGCGGTCAACACTTCATCTCTGACGACTGCCAAGCCAACACTGAGCGACGTAGCGAATCACGGACGGGCGGGCTCCAGATTGGGGCAACCACTGCACATGGCACTGTTGTCGGTTTTAGCATAGCACCTTCCCTCGAGGCTGTAGCTCATTACTTTCGGTACAACTCTCGCAGTTTGATGAGCAAAATCAGTATAGTTTTTACGTTCAACTGTAGGATACAATTCACCCCTCATTATTTTGCGACATCCAAGGAAGTGCACTGCTGCCAATTACAGATGATCAGAAGAGACCTGTCCACCCTGCGTAAAATCGAGAAAAAAACTTCCAATATTTTGATGAGAAAATTACCGGTCACCACAGAGTGTCCTCATCATTTCGAAACTGTTATTGGAGTAAAGAAAAGTGATCATTTAAACTCCGAAGCAATTTCTTTCAGCTTGATGGACAAATTACAAGACCTGATTGATGACCTCTACATTTAAAGCCATCTTTCACAGTGACGTGGTAGTAGATGTATAGATGTCCCATTTCAATTGATCTGTCTTATCGCAGTCATGTAGGCCGTCACTATTTCGGTGCAGGCTACCCCTGGAGGGTGTTGCTCCCACTAAGACTCTCTCTCCAACTCAAACAAGTGATGTCAGTCAATCATCATATGGTAATCAACAGTGTACCTGTGAACGGATGGGATGGAAAAGATGCTGTCGATTTACTGTAATAAGCACCACAGTTGATAATACGATCAATTTTAGCAATTTTACAAGTTTTTCCGTAATTTCAACACAGATCAGCGAGGCGGCAGCATGCTTCCCAGTTTCTGTATTATTGGTAAACCACCCCTCCACTACTTTGTGAGTACAATAAACAAGATTGCGGATGTAAATAGATGACTGTGCAGTACGTTCTTTCATTGTTAATTTTCAAACATATACAGGGTGAGTCACCTAACGTTACCGCTGGATATATTTCGTAAACCACATGAAATACTGACGAACCGATTCCACAGACCGAACGTGAGGAGAGGGGCTAGTGTAATTGTTTAATAAAAACCATACAAAAATGCACGGAAGTATGTTTTTTAACACAAACCTACGTTTTTATAAATGGAACCAAGTTAGCTTTGTTAGCACATCTGAACATATAAACAAATACGTAATCAGTGCCGTTTGTTGCATTGTAAAATGTTAATTACATCCGGAGATACTGTAACCTAAAGTTGACGCTTGAAACTTCCGACGTACAGTTGCGTGTTGTAACAAACACGGGCCACGGTCGGCGAGCAGTATCTGCAGGGACATGTTTACGATGACGACCATGTTCACGAGTGTGGCTGTAGTGCACTGTTGTGGTTTGGTCTAGCTGTCGCAGTGTCCGCATGTAGCGCTTGCTGCTATTGTTATTCTGCATTCGTCTCCGCACGCAGACCAACTGTAGTACACCGTGTTACCAGACGTCTGTGATAGTGTAGTATTGTAGGAACTGTGACCATGGTGTATTCGAACTCTGAAAAGGCGGAGATGATACTCATCTATGGCGAGTGTCGACGAAATGCAGCTGGAGCCTGCAGGGTGTGTGCAGAACGGTACCCGGACAGAGGGCATCCAACGTGCCGCACATCGCAAAACATCTACCGCCAACTGTATGCAACAGGTATGGTCGTAGCACGCAAACGGGTCCGTAACAGGCCCGTCACAGGAGAAGCGGGTGCAGTTGGTGTATTAGCTGCTGTTGCCATGAACCCACACATGAGTACACGGGACATTGCGAGAGCCGGTGGACTGAGTCAAAGTAGTGTCATGCGCATACTGCATCGTCACCACTTTCACCCGTTTCATGTGTCGCTACATCAGCAATTACATGGTGATGACTTTAATCATCGAGTACAATTCTGTCAATGGCCATTAACAGAGAATGTGTTGCAGTTCTACCTGTTTCCGATGAAGCGGGTTTCACAAACCACGGGGCAGTGAATCTAAGGAACATGCATTACTGGTCCGTGGACAATCCTCGCTGGCTCAGACAGGTAGAGCGACAGCGACCGTGGACTGTAAATGTATGGTGCGGAATCATTGGCGACCCCCTCATTGGTCCTCACTTCATTGCAGGGGCCCAAACAGCTGCAACATACATCGCGTTTCTACAGAATGATCTGCCAACGTTGCTCGAAAATGTCCCACTGGAAACGCGTCGACGTATGTGGTATCAGCATGATGGTGCACCTGCACATTCCGCAATTAACACTAGACTGACCCTTGACAGGATGTTCGAAGGGCGTTTCATAGGACGTGGAGGACGCATAAATTGGCCAGCCCGTTCTCCTGATCTTACACCTCTGGACCTCTTTCTGTGGGGTACGTTAAAGGAGAATGTGTACCGTGATATGCCTACAACCCCAGAGCATATGAAACAAGATATTGTGGCAGCCTGCGGCGACATTACACCAGATGTACTGCGGCGTGTACGACATTCATTACGCCAGAGATTGCAATTGTGTGCAGCATATGATGGCCACCACATTGAACATCTATTGGCCTGACATGTCGGGACACACACCATTCCACTCCGTAATTGAAAACGGAAACCACGTGTGTACGTGTACCTCACCCCTCATGGTAATGTACATGTGCGTCAGTGAAAAAGACCAATAAAAATGTGTTAGCATGTGGACGTAATGTGCTGTTCCAGTCTCTTCTGTACCTAAGGTCCATCACCGTTCCCTTTTGGATCCCTTCGTAATTCGGTGCTCTCCGATACACACGATCGAACAGCGGAGGAGTGGTACTCAAGCGACAACTTTATGTTACAATATCTCCGGATGTAATTAACATTTTACAATGCAACAAACGGCACTGATTACGTATTTGTTTATATGTTCAGATGTGCTAACAAAACTAACGGGGTTCCATTTAAAAAAACGTACGTTTGTGTTAAAAAACATACTTCCGTGCACTTTTTTTTATGGTTTGTATTAACCAATTACACTAGACCCTCTCCTCACGTTCGGTCTGTGGAATCGATTCGTCAGTATTTGATGTGGTTTACGAAATATATCCAGCGGTAATGTTAGATGACTCACCCTGTATATAACAAAGTATACCAGGAACCGTCCTATACTGATCTACATACTATGTGGTTCTAATTAAACTTTCCCTGATTAACATGTTATAGTACAGAAACTAAGTGATTCATAGTCTCACACCACTGACCATTCGCAGCGCACTTGTTGAAGTGAGCTTGGACCAAAGGAGTAGGGCATTACTGGTGAATCTCTATTTCAAAACAATAGTAATGCTGCAGCTGCACTTCGAGAATATCGCCAGCTGATAGGATTACGGAAGGCTCCTCTTTCTCCACCTGCGGAGCATGATGAAAAAGTTCGAATCAGCTCGAGAACTGGACGTCTCTCCGGGAAGAGGCCGAGGACCGGTTGCAGCGCATGTGGCTGATGAAATCGCTATTGCTATGGCAGAGAACGCTGCCCGCAATTTCCCATCATGAGGCGGTGCGCGCGCTGTGTCACGACAGTTGAACATCCTGTGGTCCACTGAACGGAAGGTGCTTCGAACCATTCTCAAATGGTATCTGTACAAGATCCATATCACACAATAACTTGCACCGCAGGATGCACGACGACGTGCTGACTGCGCTCTTTACTTTCTGGCAAGGACTGAAGTTGACGAGGGCTGGCCCTGGACCGTCCTATGGACAGACGGAGCTCATTTTTCCCTGACAAGTTACGTGAACACACAAAATTGCTGAGTGGAGCATCTTCTCCTTCAGTCACTGTGCATGAGTTTCCTTCATATGGTGAACACGACACCGGATGTGTGGTTTCACGGCTACGTTCATCATTAACCCACTCTTTTTTTGAACAGATTGGCGATCAAGGACTAAAGACGTGAATTGTGACTGGCCAGCATAACTTCGATATGATTCGCCTGCATGCCATACCCGCTCTACAGGAGGGAGACGCATTAAACTCAAGTTTTCATCGCTCGTGAAGTTCAACCTGCTTCTCCGAAACACGTTGTCAGCCGATCGTGTCCAAATGCTTGGCCGGCACGATCACATGACCTCACTCCTGTGATTTCTAGTTGGGGGCTAACTGAAGGACTGGGTTTACCGATGGAACATTCACTCATGCGCTGATCTGAAGCACAGCAAATGTAGAGAGGTAGCCAGCATACCAACGGACATGCTTCGTTCTGCTGTGCAGAATGAAATCCTGCGCTTTCAGACTCTTCGGGACACTGATGGGCGCCTTATTGAGCCCCTTTTGCTGCAGTAATGGCACCGGTATGTCATGATACGATGTACCGTAGCAGCACATTAAAAGTGTTTCAATTGAATTGATTCTGCATTAGTTCTATTCCCCATGTCCTTGACATTAATGCTGAGACGTCGCCTTAGAAAAATTATGAATTACTTTGCTGGTAAACCTCTTACGTTATTTGATTTACCAACAGCTGAGCAAAACTCAACGTACTCCGACAGTTTTCGCTTTACTTATTCTGATCATCACTAAACTGACACACAATATTTGTAGCGGAACGGAATCTGACTCTCAATAATCCCTACAAAAGAATGGCCCTGGCTAACAATAACCTATACCTTTCATGAATCACTTACCTCACAAAAATCTTTCAGCGAGCGCCAGTACTGCCAGCTAAATAAAAGATTCTAACTACTGAAGGCACTAACTACTGATAGGCATTGTTAGCAAATGAAAGATTTTGATAGAGAACAAACAATGTATTTACCTCAATAATGTTCAAAAGTCATCCTCAAAACTCTGGCATTTCTCTCCCACATCCACCACTACGCGCTGTTCCCATCCAACTGCCCAACACTACACAAGCGAATACTCCAACAATGAGCCCAACCAGCCACAGACTGCACACAGTACAGTCAGTGATTTTCATACAGAGCGCCACGTGGCGTTACCAACATAAACACCTAAACAGCCTACTTACAGTGCTACCAAGTCTGGTCCTCTTACGAAGATTAGTTTCCGTGTTATAACGTGTTAAATGGGAAAAATTTAATGATAACCACTCGGTATTTCTAGTATTTTCATGTCTTCTGCTTGGTGCAGGAAAATTCTTGTGCATGGGATCGAGTATGCGACAGTAAGAGGAATGTGAGAAAAAGTTGACATGAAAGCACCTGGAACCAGGGAAACATTTTTCGTAGACAGCGATAAGAGAGTTGGGATAGAGTGTTTAATGTGAATGACCAACAAATGCAGAGTAATAAATTTATATACACTCCTGGAAATTGAAATAAGAACACCGTGAATTCATTGTCCCAGGAAGGGGAAACTTTATTGACACATTCCTGGGGTCAGATACATCACATGATCACACTGACAGAACCACAGGCACATAGACACAGGCAACAGAGCATGCACAATGTCGCCACTAGTACAGTGTATATCCACCTTTCGCAGCAATGCAGGCTGCTATTCTCCCATGGAGACGATCGTAGAGATGCTGGATGTAGTCCTGTGGAACGGCTTGCCATGCCATTTCCACCTGGCGCCTCAGTTGGACCAGCGTTCGTGCTGGACGTGCAGACCGCGTGAGACGACGCTTCATCCAGTCCCAAACATGCTCAATGGGGGACAGATCCGAAGATCTTGCTGGCCAGGGTAGTTGACTTACACCTTCTAGAGCACGTTGGGTGGCACGGGATACATGCGGACGTGCATTGTCCTGTTGGAACAGCAAGTTCCCTTGCCGGTCTAGGAATGGTAGAACGATGGGTTCGATGACGGTTTGGATGTACCGTGCACTATTCAGTGTCCCCTCGACGATCACCAGTGGTGTACGGCCAGTGTAGGAGATCGCTCCCCACACCATGATGCCGGGTGTTGGCCCTGTGTGCCTCGGTCGTATGCAGTCCTGATTGTGGCGCTCACCTGCACGGCGCCAAACACGCATACGACCATCATTGGCACCAAGGCAGAAGCGACTCTCATCGCTGAAGACGACACGTCTCCATTCGTCCCTCCATTCACGCCTGTCGCGACACCACTGGAGGCGGGCTGCACGATGTTGGGGCGTGAGCGGAAGACGGCCTAACGGTGTGCGGGACCGTAGCCCAGCTTCATGGAGACGGTTGCGAATGGTCCTCGCCGATACCCCAGGAGCAACAGTGTCCCTAATTTGCTGGGAAGTGGCGGTGCGGTCCCCTACGGCACTGCGTAGGATCCTACGGTCTTGGCGTGCATCCGTGCGTCGCTGCGGTCCGGTCCCAGGTCGACGGGCACGTGCACCTTCCGCCGACCACTGGCGACAACATCGATGTACTGTGGAGACCTCACGCCCCACGTGTTGAGCAATTCGGCGGTACGTCCACCCGGCCTCCCGCATGCCCACTATACGCCCTCGCTCAAAGTCCGTCAACTGCACATACGGTTCACGTCCACGCTGTCGCGGCATGCTACCAGTGTTAAAGACTGCGATGGAGCTCCGTATGCCACGGCAAACTGGCTGACACTGACGGCGGCGGTGCACAAATGCTGCGCAGCTAGCGCCATTCGACGGCCAACACCGCGGTTCCTGGTGTGTCCGCTGTGCCGTGCGTGTGATCATTGCTTGTACAGCCCTCTCGCAGTGTCCGGAGCAAGTATGGTGGGTCTGACACACCGGTGTCAATGTGTTCTTTTTTCCATTTCCAGGAGTGTATATCGGGCCACAAGCCCAGGTGTAACCCTCAAAGTTATTGGCAACGGCCTTATAAATTTTTATAAAGTGTCCTTAGCTAAAAGGCGTTGTATTACCAGCTGGGGTGACTTCAATATACACACAACAGAAAAAGTCTTGCATCACCTCGGTTCCGAGAGTTCCGGAACCTGTACAGAAAATTGGATAAACATCATTTCCGCCCTTTTTATTGCTCATGAAAACCACACATTGCATGTTGTACCACCATACAGCGAGACTTGAAAGGTAGTGGTCCAGATTTCTGTACACACCAGTGCCTCTAATACCCAGTAGCACGTCCTCTTGCATTGATACATGCCTGTATTCGTCGTGGCATACTATACACAAGTTCATCAAAGCACTGTTGGTCCAGATTGTCCCGCTCCTCAACGGCGATTCGGCGTAGATCCCTCAGAGTGGTTGGTGGGTTGTCCATAAACAGCCGTTTTCAATCTATCCCAGGCGTGTTCGATAGGGTTCATTTCTGGAGAACATGCTGGCCACTCTAGTCGAGCGATGTCGTTATCCTGAAGGAAGTAATTCACAAGATCTGCACGATGATGGCGCACATTGTCGTCCATGAACACGAATGCCTCAGCATATGCTGAAAGATTTGGTTACGCTATCGGTCGGAGGATGGCATTCACGTATCGTGCAGCCGTTACGGCGCCTTACATTACCACCAGCGGCGTACGTCGGCCCCACTTAATGCCATCCCAAAACAACAGGAAACCTCCACCTTGCTGCACTTGCTGGACAGTGTGACTAAGGAGTTCAGCCTGACAGAGTTGCCTCCAAACACGTCTCCGACGACTGTCTGGTCGCGACGCTCATCGATGAAGAGAACGTGATGCCAATCCTGAGCGGTCCATTCGGCATGTACTTGGGCCAATCTGTACAGCGCTGCATGCTGTCGTGGTTGCGAAGATGGACCTCGCCACGGACGTTGGGAGTGAAGTTGCGTATCATACAGCCTATTGCGCACAATCTGGGTCGTAACACGACGTCCTGTGACTGCACGAAAAGCATTACTCAACATGGTGGCGTTGCTGTCACGGTTCCTCCGAACCATCATCCGTAGGTAGCGATCATCCACTGCAGTAGTAGCCGATGGCGGCCTGAGCGAGGCACGTCATCGACAGTTCCTGTCTCTCTGTATCTCCATGTCCGAACAGCATCGCTTTGGTTCTTTCGGAGACACCTGCACACTTCCCTTGTTGAGAGCCCTCTGGCACAAAGTATCAATGCATAAGCGATCAAATAGCGGTATAGTCCGTCTAGGCATAGTTGAACTACAGACAACACGAGTCATGTACCTCCTTCCTGGTGGAATGACTGGAACTGGTCGGCTGTCGGACCCCATCTGTCTAGTAGGCGCTGCTCATGCATGGCTGTTTACATCTTTGGGCAGGTTTAGTGACATTTCTGAACACTCAAAGGGACTGTGTGATACAATATCCACAGTCATCGTCTATCTTCAGGAGTTCTGGAAACTGAGGTGATGGAAAACTTTTTTTTATGTTTGTACAACTACAGAATAGATCGCGTGTTTGAGTCTGTGCAGGACTGTTTAGGTGTTTTAAACCCTAACAAAATGTATTTACAATGTGCTTCCTTGTGCTATCCACCAACAAAAACCGTACAAACAGTAGCTATGTGGCTTTTTTTAATAACATTCTACTGTATGTCTATTGAAGTAATACATAGAAGTTGACTGCTGTCTTTCCTGCTTTCCTGGAAAAAAAGAGCCATCTGCCTCTAAACTGACAGGGATCAGCGTTAAAGGATGATACAAAGTGATCGGTCGAGAGAGGCTGTATCGAGTTATGATTTAATAGCAGACTGATTATGCATTCTGGGGAGAGAGAGATGTTGCTGCATGTCAGTTATCACACATTTAACCATTTTTTTCCGTTGTTGTCTCAGGGCGTATTAGTTGTGTGGTATAACCTGCGATCAACTCATATACAATTGTGTGTTCTGTGTGTGTGAATTACAGCACTGTCTACCTGTGATTGTTAACGGCAAACGTCTCCATACCACAGTCATCAGAGGGCTTCCAACGCATGAGTGATGATGAAACATATCGATCAATGGGAAACCTGTTTCGTCTCTCTCGTCTAGACGAACGAAGATATATGCGATGTACCACGTTTCTCTGTCAAATTTTGGACATAAATGGAGTCTTCAGTTTGATATATGGCTCAAATGGCTCTGAGCCCTATGGAACTTAATATCTGAGGTCATCAGTTCCCTAGAACTTAGAGCTACTTAAACCTAACTAACGTCAGGACATCACACACATCCATGCCCGAGGCAGGATTCGAACCTGCGACCGTAGCGGCGCGCGGTTCCAGACTGAAGCGCCAAGAACCGCTCGGCCACTCCGGCCGGCTTTGATATGTGTACGAAGCAGCTGTTACTATAATTTTCGTGTTCATCCCATCCAAAACGCATTCAAGTTGATCATCGGGGAGGGGTAGGGCTCTTTTAGTAAGTTGTGTATAAGATGCGCAAATATTCTAGTAGGAAATCAAACAGCACACGGATATATTAGCAATATGATCGCATACATATTGAAAACTGTGGCAAAAATATGGAAAATATCTTAAAATCGATAAAATTCGATGAAAATCTGGTATAATCACGACAAATTGATGTAAGATACCCAAAAATTGAGGGAAATAGCATGAAATACGTAAAATCGCGAAAACCTAGAAAAATTATGGAAACTGACTGAGAATACATTAAACTGGAGAAAAATACTATGAAAAGAGTACTGAGCAAAATCAATAAAACTGCGTGTTCTGGACAAGGAGAGTAGACTGATGTTACATATATGTACCTTCATAGTGGAGAGAGGAGGCATTCTAGAGACGACGTAGTGTCAAGGGGAAACGGCAGTATTATCCTACCATAGGACCATGACTTCTGTGTGAGGAAGGTTACCAGGATGCATAATCGGCTGTCGACGATCATTTTATAGGGCTGTTATGAGCGTATTATAATCTCCGAACCGTAATCCGGTTTGAACTTTGTAGACGGGAGCTGGAACCCTCGTGCAATTTGAGAAAAGCACATGACATCATCTGGGGATGGGGGCCGGCGCGGTCGGGAGGGGTGGTAATTAACTGATCAATTTAATTTATTTGCATATCAACTTGATATCAAAATTGCGCTGATACCACCATCTCCCTACTAATTACGTTTAGAAACAAGAGCCTGTCTATGAATGCAACAATGTGGCCAAGAAGCGTTTGGTGCTACAGATTTCGCTTTGGCAACAAAACCAGCACAACACCCTTCACAGATTTCGCACCATCTGCACAAATGCCTACACAGCAAGTCCAGTCTATTGAATTTTCGCGAAAGCATTCGTCGGTTAACTTAAATGCTAGATCTGCTCTCGAGCTCTCTTTTTTAAGGGTCTGTGGAATAGTAGCTCCTCCCCTGCAGACTCTCCTTTAATATAACGGACGAAAAGTAACAAAATTAATAAACTGACATCAGCCGATTCGTCTAGTCGAATGGCAGAAAAAAGAAAGAAATAAAAACTGGCACGAACACCTTCCAAAATTTCATATTTGAAATGTCTTTAATCCGGCGTTTGTTGATCGTATTGTCGGGCAATGGTACCTTCTTGACTCTTTTTGTGAAAGATTCGGCAAGCATCCACTGAACTACATCATTTATATACGGCAGAACTAAATCTTCAGCTACTGAATGATGAATGAAGTTTTGCAGCTATAGCAATTCTGTAGCAAACGTGATAAGACTCTCCAAGAGAATTCTCATTGTCACTATTTGCAGTCTACACAAAAGTAATTAAATAATTTTTCCACTTGTTAGCTTTTCGCGTAAAAAATCGGTAGAATTGTTTACGTTGGTTCAAATGGTTCAAATGCCTCTGAGCACTATGGGACTCAACATCTGAGGTCATCACTCCCCTAGAACTTAGAACTACTTAAACCTAACTAACCTAATGACATCACACACATCCATGCCCGAGGCAGGATTCGAACCTGCGACCGTAGTGGTCGCGCGGTTCCAGACTGAAGCGCCTAGAACCGCTCGGCCACCAGCGGCCGGCGTTTACGTGGGGAGTGTCTAGTTTTTAAATGGTGTTTAAGTAGAGAACGTTTCAGACATCCGTTAGCAAGAATGTCGCCACAAACAACGCACTGTGGTCTTGGACAGTCCTTGTGAAAATATATAAAAAGTTATGAATATATAATATATAAAAAACATATTAAAAATCTAACGCAATTAGCATCATATGTTCTTTGGTTTACACTTTTGTCTGATTGATACACATCACTAGGAGCTGAATGACCTGTTGACACAACAATAACTTGCGATTTTCTTAAACCCTGTTTCCCTTACAAACTTCCACTTTTCAACCAGTTATCCCTTTTGATCTGAAAGGAAACGATTCTGATACACAACTAGCAACTTACTGCATTTGCCACAAGTAGGCTATTGTTGGAAATCAAAGACCTGACCGCCACGTAACGGTTCCCTTCTGGGGTCTCGGTACTGTTGTTAGTATTGTTAGAACACAAAGAAGCTGTCAGACTAAATTTTCATTGTAGCAAAATCAAATACATTCCTAAGTAAATTTTAATTTATTGTGTAAATAATATTATAAATTTCCTATGTTACACATACGTAAAAAGGGGCAATTCAGAATGGATGTCATTCTAAAATAAATAATAAGAATTATTATTATTATTATTACTATTATTACAATGGTGCCACAGAAATTAAGGAAACAGTAATAGGTCTAACCTCGAAACCCGCCGTTATGCAAAAGAGTTTTGGCGAATCAATTGCTATATTCTGCAAACCCTTTGGGGGTTCGCAAACCACAGGTTGGGAAACGATGGTCTAGTAAGATATGGGTAAAACTACCCACTCATGATGGCACGTATGTGCTGGGAAACGTTCGGCAGTAAAAAGATTAGCTGTTTGCGCAATAAGCGAATCTGAATACCAATAACTTAGTCTGTAAACATGACTGCTTTCAGAGCTTTAAATGCACCATCGTATTTCTACTCTTTGCCTGCAGAGTCGTCCTTTTTATTTATCTGTCACTCTTCTGACTGGTAGGATACGTCCTTTCCCGACGATTTCGTCTTCAGTGTCGATCTCTTCCTCTCAGAATAGCAACTATACCCAAGTATCCTCAGTTATTCGTTGTATGTATTCTAATGTCTCTCTTCTAATTCAGTTTTTGCTCTCTGCAGATCTCCCTGTAGTACCATGGGCGTTATTCCCTAGTATCTGACCACATGCCCCATTACCCTAACATTTCTTCTATTTACTGTTTTCCACTTATTCTTTTCCTCGGCGACTCTGTGGACTCCCTCCTCATTTCTTTCCTTATCTATCCAGAAGTTTTAAGCGTCCTTCTGTAAGATAAAATCTCACGTCTATTCCGGTTTCTTCACTCCATGACTCACTTACATACAACTGTGTTAATCGTATGTACACTCTTTGACATAAAACTTGACCGGAGGCCGGCCGCTTCAGAGGCTAAATCCGCGCCGATCGCGACATGGGACAAAGAAACTGGCCAACTCGCTAATTCTCTAAGTCCGGTTATCTGCACAATCTGGCAACACTGTAGACTGCGGCACTTCCTGGAGGAAAACTTGTCGCAAGATAGAGAGACTCTAGGCTGATTACGCCTGTGGTCTAGCGGTAGCGTGCGTTGTTTCTGTTCATAATGTCAGTGGATCGAGAGCAGCTGGCATAAAATATTTTTATAGCCTCTTCTGTCTGAATGCTGAAGACGTGAATGTAATGGTAGCGCAGATTCAATCTATTTCGCTTTGTGACACACCGATATCAAAATTTTATCTAGTAACGATTTTGCGGCAGATTTCCTGCAGACTGTCCTCCTCTGGACGCCGTATGCGGCAAAGCTCCGGGATCCATTTGCTGGCTACTGGCAGCGGCCGTGGCGACAGCAGCGGCGCTGCACTCCCCCGTTCTTTATCGAAAGCGCCTGCTACCGCTCATCGCTTTTGATGATTTGAAACGCTTTATTATTAAATGTTGCTCCACAGAAAATTTCTACAATTTCCATTCACGCTCAAAAGCATAGGAGACAGACGCCCTGATTAGTAGGCGGGTAATCGGCAAGAGCTGAGTATGGCCCGAAATTAATTTTATAGACTGGGACGAAATTAAACCACCTCACTACATTCGATGAATTTATAAATGCTTCATACCTCGTTTCTTTTCTTTTCAAACTTAATTATTTGTGCAACTTTTGGTCAATGATTGGATGTTTTCGTCAAGCCAGAGTGAGCGTCTGTGGTGTAAAATGTATTACAGTTCTTGTTTCATTCCTTATGGTAAGTCTATGCGATAAACTGTGTGAATACCTTGCAATGCATGCTCTGTAGCAGTGCAGGCACACTGCACATTTGGAGTTCCATGTATGGGTTCATGAAGTATTTATTGTTGATCGGAAGTGATAGTTAAGGTCATCAGATTTAATCCAGATAAATTTGTCGTTTTGAAGGTTTCAGAGAACGGAAAGGAATTGCTAACGCCGGTGTTAGAAAACGTCTACAGTTAAATGCTATTGCAAAAATTTAGAAGATGTGAACTATATTAATGAACATGTGCACTTCATAAACAACCTTCTGACATGTTAGACCTATATGACGAACAAAGCTCAAATTTATATCGTTGACAGTCGGTTTGAATCTTTTCAGGACCAATTTTACAGTGAAGCACCTTGGAATTTGCAAAGCAGAAATCCATGATATTAACTTAATTTACTAAGTCGAAATCGGACGAAGATTGATGTTTAAAGGCATTCTTCAGATTTCGCATAAGAAATGTTTACTAGCAGTTTGCAACTCCATTAATTAAAATGGAAAATAAAATGTTTTAGTCAGCGGCTTCTACCGTGATTCGAACTTATAGTACAAGCACTGCAACGCACAAGGGAACCTCTGAGCTAACGACACACTGGCGGCCAGAGGCGGACTATAGTCACTGCGATGTTGCCTGAGCCTCAAAACGCAACCTTAAACACAGAAACAGAGGAGGTGGAGATTACTGTTTTAACGTCCCGTCGACAACGATGTCATTAGAGACGGATCACAAGCTCGGATTAGGGAAGGATGGGGAAGGAAATCGGCCGTGCCCTTCCTAAGGAACCATCCCGGCATTTGCCTGAAGCGATTTAGGGAAATCATTGAAAACCTAAATCAGGATGGCCGGGCGCGGGATTGCACCATCGTCCTCCCGAATGCACACACAAACAGGTGTTACTTATGTGAAGAACGCCGTTCTTGGAGTCCAGAAATTAAATATACTTTCTAATTGTGTCATCTTGCAGCGGATTATATCGTACGAGTCTTCGATGTGGAAAACGAATGTTAAGTGAATTTAGCGAGGTAACGCCGACCTACACCCGGAAGTAAATGCACTATCAGAGTGTTGACAAATACTTGCTACGACGCTGCCATTTCTCGGCTCTCTGACGAGGCAGCTCTTCAGCGAAATGCTTGCCGTGATTCTCCGATACGGTTCTTCAGAGTGGAGACGCGCGCGCACGTTTGGTTTTTATGCGGCGTTCTCCCCTGGTGGTTTCTGACGTCGCCTTGTGGGCTATGTATACATATGAGACATTCAATTATCATTAATCCAGAATGATACAAGTTTCAGCTTCCGGCGTGGAAGAAGGCTGTTGACGCCGACATTATATCATTTCAACGTAGGGAAAGCAAAACGGATCATTCAATGTTTCTCATTCAACATAAAGCATGTGAGATAAATTTCCGTAACGTTCATAATCATCTAAAAATACAAACGAAGTAAAAATACACCGGAATCTTATTCGAATTGAATATAATGTAAGATACCAAACGCTTTGCACCTCGATGTCGAATTTGTCCACTTGCAATCGTTTGCAGCATGCACATAGATTGTCATGATTACCACGAGAATGAAGAAATATGTTGGTAAGGATGGAAGCAAGAAGAGACGCAGTCAACAAATATTCTATTCCTCATGGCATTCATTTCATTTGACACGTAAGAAGAGGTAAAGCGGGAATTTACTTTCGTTAACACGAAAGATATGCCGCACATATTGATAACGAGGAAGTCTGCGTCTTCATACGTTTCCTCCTTGAAATCTGTATGCTCTATTATATACTAAGTAGCCCGATCATTGTTTCAGTAATGTGACCCTCTTGTTTGACCCCGTAACGATGAACAGATTCCAAATGCATGTCTCTGCGTGAAAGTAGCTGTTCGAACCCTTCCTGGGTTGTTTTTTGTGTTTTATTGCTTGGAATTCCTGAAGCAGACCACTGTGCCTTCCCCCCTCGTGGGTTAGGTCTCAAAACTAAACCGCTTTGTGTCCAATGGCATAATTTATTCATACAGCATCAGCATAAGACTCTTGCGAGTGAGAGAATGACAATAACAATCGTAACAAGAACAAGCAAATAATGAATGATGTTTATTCCAACGCAGAACGAGAATGGCTTTAAATATAAAAATCTATATCTATATCCATATCTATTGATCTTTGAGTTGGCACAATGAAAATATATTCTTAGCATTTAGTTACTGAATTTAGTTCTGGATGTTTGCAGAGAAAAGGAAAAGTCGGTACTTCTCGCTAGTGTAATATAATGTGAACCAGCAACTACCCTTTCCTTAGAACACGACTCAAGCAGGTCCTCAAGTAGGCACTGCTGCACTCTCTTCCCTGACATTGCTCTGATGACGGTTAATGCAGATAGTTCCGATTATGAAATACAAAACGTATTGCAGGTTAGTTCCTAGGATAGTAACATTAAATTTGCGTTGTAGACGGCACATGAACGTGACGACTATCCATATTACTCATCAATATAAAAAGACAGTATTTTGGGAATTTAACAGGATTACTCAAAATGAATTCTGAAATTGGGTGACTGACCGCACAGGTGCTAAACGTCGTCAAGAGTATACGATGTCCTAATCGCATTAGGAATATGAAGATCGTCTTCGACAGCTCGCAACTTTCACATTGCTATCCCCACCCTACTCCAGACAGCTCTCGGTGGAGTTGCACTACGTTGCCGATGTTATGGAAGGCCTTCAAACCGACAACAGACCACATATTGAAAAATACAAGCGAATTCTCTTGCAGCGTAAGCTCATTGTAACTAATCTAAAAATTATTGGAGAGGAACATTGTCCTATTCAAAAAAGTAAAATGTTACACACTGTTGACGTCAAACGGACATTATCTATGTCCTGTCTTGTGTCCTACTCATCTATAATATCAAGTGTACTATGAAAATGATTATATATAATGGATTATAAGGTAATGCATTGATACCAGATGGTGGGGGCCGGCCGATGTGGCCGTGCGGTTCTAGGCGCTTCAGTCTGGAACCGCGTGACCGCTACGGTCGCAGGTTCGAATCCTGTCTCGGGCATGGATGTGTGTGATGTCCTTAGGTTAGTTAGGTTTAAGTAGTTCTAAGTTCTAGGGGACTGATGACCTTAGAAGTTAAGTCCCATGGTGCTCAGAGCCATTTGAACTATTTAACACAAAATGACATTAAAAATTTAAGTTATTCACGAGCAGCTAGTTGAGAATATGTATGAACATTAAATGACACGACGAACCGTCATGTTCTGCATATGGATTCAAACCCAACTCATGCAGACTAAGCAAAGATTTCGTGACTGACGGAAACTAACAGTCATTCCTGATTAGGCATACAGAGAGTGATATACCTCGATTTTAGACAGTATCAGTTAGCAAATATCAACTTTAAATTGCATAACGCAAACATTTTTAACAGACGCGAATTCCTACCCAGCATCTATTGTCCCTGTTAACGAACTACGAGAGATGTTAAATATTGCTTCTTCACAAGTAACTTACTTGAAATGCCGTGAGGTAAAGCTGTGTGTTGGACACGGATTCGAACCCGGAACCTAATCGGATTGCTATCGAAGCACAGTCAAATGTGACATATCGGAATTTCGCGGCAGTAACTAGATGTTATAACTGAAATGACGAGACGAAAAATTAATTTTTTCCTTCCCGGGACTCCAACCCGGCACCTATCGCTGTTATATTCTAGAGAAAACTAACGTTAAATATGGGTTTGTTGCACCAGCAGTGACATGTGAGCATGTTTGAACTGAAATAATATGACGAAGAGTTCAGCGCTCACTGGGAATAGAGCCCCACACATATCGTTGTTGGCTACACACAAAGAGACGTCAGCTACCGAATTTTTCTCCACCAGCTGCTCAGAATAGCATCTTGAACTTACAGTCATCTCGCAAATAGTTCTGTGTCTCACTGGGAGTTAAAAACGTCAGATATCGTTAGTGTGACAGCGAATGAAAATACATTAAAAATCAAAATTATTATCCACCAGCAGACAGGTGTTCTCATGCTAGAGCTTGATAATACATAATTAAATCTTTAGTGCCGGGCCAGGATTCGATCCCATTCACGCATAATATGTGAAGGTGTTGAGGAATCTGCAGTTTTGAACAAACAACAAATTGTAGCCGAGCTGTATTGCCACGAAGGGATCAAATTCCGCGTTAAGGGCGGTCTGAGTTGCATTCCCAGTTCAGAACCAATTTTATCGACATACAGAAGCTCAAATAAAAGATGGAATAAGTGTCCTGTGACCATACATAGCGTTTGTGTCGTCACTTGAAATAAATAACTAGTATAAGAAAGGTTACTGGTGGTAGAGTTTCTACATGTCGCCACTCCAGACTTTATTGTGGTTCAACCTACCGTCTACTTGGTAAAGAAGGAATATCATCTTTAATGTGAATTTTCTGACCACGCAGCCATTATATCTCCTTCACTTGGTGTAGCCAGGAGAGAATGGAATCTGTCTCTCCCTATCTAAAATCATTGACAGAAGTGGGAATCGAACCCAGACCATAGGTAAAACAACCTACCATCCGTCCAACAGACCACGAAATCCTCTTCTCTGCGAGTCATTTTTCTATCGTAACGCAGTTGCGCCACACTGGATGAGAATTCTGACACACAGGCTCCCTGTAGTAATTTGCAGCATGTTCAGTAAATTCATTTACTTGGTTGACCGAATCACCATGAACTAGCTGCCTCGGCTACCCAGTGCATACATTCGACTATTTTGTAATCACAGAAATAAAATCACGTTACTGCCACCTACACACAACTGCCAACATTGTAGGAAGCAGAAGTTTAAATAAGAATTGTACCTGCTCTCTGCTGAAGTTATCAATCTAATGGAACTTTGAACAAATTCCCTTCACTTCTCAACCCAAAGTAGTCGCATGTGGAAAAAGGACTAACTACTGTGACTTTTGTCCTATTCAGGTTTAATAGACAGCAGGCAGCAGATGCATCTCGAAGATGTGCAGGGAGAGCGCATCGTGCCATAATATGTCAGAAAAGTATTTTCTACATTAGCCGTCGTGTGGTAGTGATATTTTATTCTTCTTCAAACTTTGATTGACAGCTTTAACTCAGAACAAATTTTCTACATGCATGTAATCAATAAACTGCATGTGCATTGTCAGACTGTCATAGGTAACATCAGAGAATTCGCATATATCGTTGATGATTAATTTCTCTCTCATGTTTACTATTGTTTTAACAACACTAAAGGAAACCTTACGAAAATTGTGCACTGTATTATAAGAAATGAAATAAAACTAACGATGATAACCTTACGACGAAAGTATCTGTACACAAGCATGCCTCTATCGACACGAATTAGTAAAATACTACTCACTTAGATTTTGATAGGGTCTGTGTTTAATTGGTATGCTGTGTCATACTCAAGAGGTATGCAAATGTGGCATTTCATAAATATAGTTACGTATTCCTAGAAACCCAAAATTCGCTTGTCAGCAGCGGAAAGAGGCGTTACCTGTTGTGCAGCATTGTAAGTTTTTCAACATTGCACTATGAGCTGAAAGCATTTTCTTGCGATTTCCGTATTGATGTTTGATCTGACTGCTTGTAGCTCTTTCACAGAAGGGATAAAAACGTTTCAGTCAGTGAGACTGGAACTGCGAACCGTAACAGACGCTGTTTCACATGTCAGCACGTTACCACAGAGCTGGCGAGGGGGTATGGGTCTCAGCTTCCTATTACGACGGCAATAGTAACTAGAACTCGTAAACCGCTATTTAAAGGTCGAGATTAGTTGTGATTTCCACCTGCAACGACTTTCTTGGGCTGAAAACCGTAAATTTTCAATCTTTTGTTACCCTTCAAGCTATAATAACTCAGATTATTCAATGGAAATGACAGGTAAAATCAAGTGAACTTTGAGGCTTAATTCCGTGCACACCAGGAAGTAACTCGTCGATCACAGAGTTGCCAAACATACGTTGCCTTGTTGCCAAATCTCAGTTACAGTACCAGCAGGAAGAAGACGAACCGATGTGATCCTACAGCGGTCTGGGAAGTGACCATAGCTGGTGTCTCCAAGTCGCGGCTGCTACGGCCTGGAATACGTAATGCGTCTGATTCGCTTTCTGTAACTAGGTTTAGGGACTGGAGCGTAGTTACTAATAATACTCAGAACTGACTGCAAACTGAGCATCATAAATCAGTAACTCTCATTGTTGTTTTTATATTTCTTTCGTAAGTGCACTCAAAACTAAGAAAGTCATTCACAGGCGTTTTCCTGCCTCGCCGATAGTCGAGCAGAACATACAAATAAAAATAAAAAAGAATGTGTGTGTGTGTGTGTGTGAGAGAGAGAGAGAGAGAGAGAGAGAGAGAGAGAGAAATAAAAAGCAATGAGAGAGTGTGTAAAAAATTGTTGTAAAGAAATTGAATCATGGTATTTAAAGAAATCTTTCATTAAAATGACACGTTCCACATCATTACGAAATGTCGTATTCATGATCTATGGAACAAGAGTTAATCTAATGTAATGTAATCTAATCTAATCACATCATATTGATTATTAGCCATGAAGAGTCATGAACTACCGAAAGTTTTGCCAATACCAGTAACCAAATCTAAACTTGAAAATAAAAGACGACAATTTTTGTAATAAACCGTGACTCCTATCAAGACCCTTTCATCCCTGTTATCTAACCACGAAAGATGTCTGATATACCTCCATTCTGAAGTAACAAAGTGTGCATGCATTTAAAGATGAAGTGCATGATGTGAAGTTCTGTGACGGAGATACGAACCCAACACGTAATCCGATTGTTAACTAAGAAAAATCAAATGTTACGTATCGGTTTTTCTTACGAGCCGCTAGGTGTCTGAATCTAAAATAAGGATACAAACTTTTGTGCCTAAGCGACAATCGAACTGCACACCTACCGCGCATCCACGAATATAGCTTAAGTATCAGTTGCTTACTCATGAACAGTAAGATGTGTGCGTGTTTGACCAGAAATAACGACACCTGTTGCGATTGTTGGCAACACATGAACAGACATTGAAATTGCGCGTTAATTTTCACTAGCAGGTGGGTGTGCACTTGATAAAGCTAGAAATGAAATTATGAATATTTTTGTACTGGATCAGGTTTCAGACCCACATACTTACCTTTGGAGGAGACCTAGAGAAGATTGCAGTCTTGGGAAAAGGAACGAAATGACTGAACTATACTGTTCCGAGAGATTCAGATCCTCGAAAGAGGAGATACGAATTCGAATCACAGTCCAGCACCAAATTTTTAAACGTCTCTAGTTCAATCAAGTACAAGTAAAATAAGAGCCCTGTCCCTTTAAATGGCTATCGGTTCATCAAATAAAATAAAATTTTCTAATGTAAGTAAGCTTACTGGCGACTGTATTTCTTTTTACCATGACTTCCGCTGTGTCATTTCCCAACGTAAACCGGCTCTCCCCAGTTGGTAATGAAGGAACGTGATGTTTAATTCGGATTCTGGATCGTAACGTCTTTCTCTTGAGGTTACCAGAGGTAAAATAAATCTGTTTGTGCCTCTTAAAAGTAAATGCCTGAACCCACGCATTGCACCTGTGATAGCTCGTTCCACCAGACCATTGTGGCCACATTACCCAGCCCCAGGAGTGTGCTGTAACGGATGATGTGCTTAGCTTACAAAATTAGTCACGGTGGAAAAAATGCGAGTCTATTAAATGGTCAAGTAGAAGCAAGCTTCTGACGCAGAGATTATGCTATTCTCATGTCAGCAGGATGTAAAGACTCTTCTAGGCATCATAGGCTGGATGTGAAGCCATTTTGATTTTTCACAAATCCAGCAAATTTCTTAGTTCGAGAAAATCCACTGTGAAGTGTGAAGTTGCCGGATAATTCGATTATTACTGTTATTATTAATATCATTTTATTCGTACCGCTGATGGAACACGACCGTAGTCTTGAGGTAAAACGCGAGACCAGCTAATATGACGTCTGGCGACCGAAAGCACATATCGACAGAATTTTTATCGCCCCTTTCCTCTCGGTACTGAAGCTATGAGTGTAATTCAAGCGAATCTACAATATCATATTAGCTGGTCTCGCGTTTAACCTCAAGACTACGGTCGTAGTCTAGAGTAATGTACTAAGACTGGTGTCAAGACTTCCTCTGGGAAGTGCCGCAGTCTACATGTTGCTAGATCGAGCATATTGCCAGACATAGAATTCTGAGAGGAGCATGACTGTATTGTCCACCTTACGTGAACGACTCGGCGGTCAATTTTTTGGTCTGAGACTGTATCTACAACACATATTGCTCGCTTAAGACCCAGAAGAATTTTAAAAAAAAGTAGTTTATGAGAGCAACGTTAACAATAGCGTTCGAAGTATTCATAGTATTGTATACGTGTGTGTAAACGCCTTCCAGTGACCACTCAAGAAAGACAAGGATACACAGTCTAGCTTCAATATTATAAATACGCCTCAGTTTGTGGATGAACTCAGACTTAAGTTGATAATAATTTTGAAAATATAGCAGCACGGTACCCATTGGTGTTAAACTCGTTTTCAACCAATGATTCCCACAGCTACAGGGATACTACTTGTGATACCTCTTAGACAAAATACTTAAGCAGTGTTATCAGACGAAAAGATCAACCTGACACAAACTGTGGGAAGTTTGTTTTACAACCTTCGTACCTGGATATTCAGCTTTTTCCTATTTGAGATATCTGTGAACGTTGCTGCTTAAGACGATTTAAGCAGAAAATAAATTCCCTCAGCTTCGACAATGTTTAAAGAAATCGTCTTATCGGCACTAAATCGTGATTTGTGATTTGTTTACCGGCTGTACTCTTCCGTATTTTGCCGGTTGGAAGGCGAAAGCTTATTGACAAATTTCACACAGAAATTACTGTTACAGTGTACTTATGGAGCCAAATGAGTCAATTGCGTATTTTCCGGTGAGAAAGAGCACTGGCAAACAGTCTTCGCTACATTAGGTTATTTAAACTGGTGTCACTCTGAGCTAGAATTTATGGTCAGCGACTAAGTGTAAGGTCAACGTTTCGGATGCGAGTTTTGCGACTGTGAAATACTTTTATACATTATAGAAGCGAATATTAAATGTGCACTAATATTGCGAAAATTTTGTACTTGGACAGCTTAGAATGAAAATACTTCTGTTTATTGCAAAGGGAAACAATAGATTTTCTAAAACACTGTCTGTCATACACTACTTGAAACAGGTCATGTCGACCAAATCATGTGGAAGAACTAACAGCAACGTATATCGGAAGGCAGTAAGATCTCTTGCCTTTTGGTTTGTCAGTACTCGATAGCCACTTCTAGGCGAAAGTAAATGAAGAAAGGCAGTGCGTTTTTGTTACCAAGTAACGTCTTCGTCAATTACTTTAGTTTTAATGTAATCTACGAGTAATTGCTGGTGTTTGATATTAACATGAAAAGGATTCCGTAGACAGGGAAAGAACCTGTTCTTGGGAAACTACTTCTATAGTGACCAAAAGATACTAAATGATGTTCAAGCACTTGTGTTACAGCAGCAGTATGAATAAAATGATATTAATAATAACAGTAATAATCGAATTATCCGGCAACTTCACACTTCACAGTGGATTTTCTCGAACTAAGAAATTTGCTGAATTTGTGAAAAATCAAAATGGCTTCACATCCAGCCTATGATGCCTAGAAGAGTCTTTACATCCTGCTGACATGAGAATAGCATAATCTCTGCGTCAGAAGCTTGCTTCTACTTGACCATTTAATAGACTCGCATTTTTTCCACCGTGACTAATTTTGTAAGCTAAGCACATCATCCGTTACAGCACACTCCTGGGGCTGGGTAATGTGGCCACAATGGTCTGGTGGAACGAGCTATCACAGATGCAATGCGTGGGTTCAGGCATTTACTTTTAAGAGGCACAAACAGATTTATTTTACCTCTGGTAACCTCAAGAGAAAGACGTTATAATCCAGAATCCGCATTAAACATCACGTTCCTTCATAACCAACTGAGCAGAGCCAGTTTTCGTTGGGAAATGACAAAGCGGAAGTCATGGTAAACAGAAATAAAGTCGCCAGTAAACTTACTTACATTAGAAAATTTTATTTTATTTGATGAACCGATAGCCATTTAAAGGGACAGGGCTCTTATTTTACTTGTACTTGATTGAACTAGAGACGTTTAAAAATTTGGTGCTGGACTGTGATTCGAATTCGTATCTCCTCTTTCGAGGATCTGAATCTCTCGGAACAGTATAGTTCAGTCATTTCGTTCCTGTTCCCAAGACTGCAATCTTCTCTAGCTCTCTTCCAAAGGTAAGTATGTGGGTCTGAAACCTGATCCAGTACAAAAATATTCATAATTTCATTTCTAGCTTTATCAAGTGCACACCCACCTGCTAGTGAAAATTAACGCGCAATTTCAATGTCTGTTCATGTGTTGCCAACAATCGCAACAGGTGTCGTTATTTCTGGTCAAACACGCACACATCTTACTGTTCATGAGTAAGCAACTGATACTTAAGCTATATTCGTGGATGCGCGGTAGGTGTGCAGTTCGATTGTCGCTTAGGCACAAAAGTTTGTATCCTTATTTTAGATTCAGACACCTAGCGGCTCGTAAGAAAAACCGATACGTAACATTTGATTTTTCTTAGTTAACAATCGGATTACGTGTTGGGTTCGTATCTCCGTCACAGAACTTCACATCATGCACTTCATCTTTAAATGCATGCACACTTTGTTACTTCAGAATGGAGGTATATCAGACATCTTTCGTGGTTAGATAACAGGGATGAAAGGGTCTTGATAGGAGTCACGGTTTATTACAAAAATTGTCGTCTTTTATTTTCAAGTTTAGATTTGGTTACTGGTATTGGCAAAACTTTCGGTAGTTCATGACTCTTCATGGCTAATAATCAATATGATGTGATTAGATTAGATTACATTACATTAGATTAACTCTTGTTCCATAGATCATGAATACGACATTTCGTAATGATGTGGAACGTGTCATTTTAATGAAAGATTTCTTTAAATACCATGATTCAATTTCTTTACAACAATTTTTTACACACTCTCTCATTGCTTTTTATTTCTCTCTCTCTCTCTCTCTCTCTCTCTCTCTCTCTCTCACACACACACACACACACATTCTTTTTTATTTTTATTTGTATGTTCTGCTCGACTATCGGCGAGGCAGGAAAACGCCTGTGAATGACTTTCTTAGTTTTGAGTGCACTTACGAAAGAAATATAAAAACAACAATGAGAGTTACTGATTTATGATGCTCAGTTTGCAGTCAGTTCTGAGTATTATTAGTAACTACGCTCCAGTCCCTAAACCTAGTTACAGAAAGCGAATCAGACGCATTACGTATTCCAGGCCGTAGCAGCCGCGACTTGGAGACACCAGCTATGGTCACTTCCCAGACCGCTGTAGGATCACATCGGTTCGTCTTCTTCCTGCTGGTACTGTAACTGAGATTTGGCAACAAGGCAACGTATGTTTGGCAACTCTGTGATCGACGAGTTACTTCCTGGTGTGCACGGAATTAAGCCTCAAAGTTCACTTGATTTTACCTGTCATTTCCATTGAATAATCTGAGTTATTATAGCTTGAAGGGTAACAAAAGATTGAAAATTTACGGTTTTCAGCCCAAGAAAGTCGTTGCAGGTGGAAATCACAACTAATCTCGACCTTTAAATAGCGGTTTACGAGTTCTAGTTACTATTGCCGTCGTAATAGGAAGCTGAGACCCATACCCCCTCGCCAGCTCTGTGGTAACGTGCTGACATGTGAAACAGCGTCTGTTACGGTTCGCAGTTCCAGTCTCACTGACTGAAACGTTTTTATCCCTTCTGTGAAAGAGCTACAAGCAGTCAGATCAAACATCAATACGGAAATCGCAAGAAAATGCTTTCAGCTCATAGTGCAATGTTGAAAAACTTACAATGCTGCACAACAGGTAACGCCTCTTTCCGCTGCTGACAAGCGAATTTTGGGTTTCTAGGAATACGTAACTATATTTATGAAATGCCACATTTGCATACCTCTTGAGTATGACACAGCATACCAATTAAACACAGACCCTATCAAAATCTAAGTGAGTAGTATTTTACTAATTCGTGTCGATAGAGGCATGCTTGTGTACAGATACTTTCGTCGTAAGGTTATCATCGTTAGTTTTATTTCATTTCTTATAATACAGTGCACAATTTTCGTAAGGTTTCCTTTAGTGTTGTTAAAACAATAGTAAACATGAGAGAGAAATTAATCATCAACGATATATGCGAATTCTCTGATGTTACCTATGACAGTCTGACAATGCACATGCAGTTTATTGATTACATGCATGTAGAAAATTTGTTCTGAGTTAAAGCTGTCAATCAAAGTTTGAAGAAGAATAAAATATCACTACCACACGACGGCTAATGTAGAAAATACTTTTCTGACATATTATGGCACGATGCGCTCTCCCTGCACATCTTCGAGATGCATCTGCTGCCTGCTGTCTATTAAACCTGAATAGGACAAAAGTCACAGTAGTTAGTCCTTTTTCCACATGCGACTACTTTGGGTTGAGAAGTGAAGGGAATTTGTTCAAAGTTCCATTAGATTGATAACTTCAGCAGAGAGCAGGTACAATTCTTATTTAAACTTCTGCTTCCTACAATGTTGGCAGTTGTGTGTAGGTGGCAGTAACGTGATTTTATTTCTGTGATTACAAAATAGTCGAATGTATGCACTGGGTAGCCGAGGCAGCTAGTTCATGGTGATTCGGTCAACCAAGTAAATGAATTTACTGAACATGCTGCAAATTACTACAGGGAGCCTGTGTGTCAGAATTCTCATCCAGTGTGGCGCAACTGCGTTACGATAGAAAAATGACTCGCAGAGAAGAGGATTTCGTGGTCTGTTGGACGGATGGTAGGTTGTTTTACCTATGGTCTGGGTTCGATTCCCACTTCTGTCAATGATTTTAGATAGGGAGAGACAGATTCCATTCTCTCCTGGCTACACCAAGTGAAGGAGATATAATGGCTGCGTGGTCAGAAAATTCACATTAAAGATGATATTCCTTCTTTACCAAGTAGACGGTAGGTTGAACCACAATAAAGTCTGGAGTGGCGACATGTAGAAACTCTACCACCAGTAACCTTTCTTATACTAGTTATTTATTTCAAGTGACGACACAAACGCTATGTATGGTCACAGGACACTTATTCCATCTTTTATTTGAGCTTCTGTATGTCGATAAAATTGGTTCTGAACTGGGAATGCAACTCAGACCGCCCTTAACGCGGAATTTGATCCCTTCGTGGCAATACAGCTCGGCTACAATTTGTTGTTTGTTCAAAACTGCAGATTCCTCAACACCTTCACATATTATGCGTGAATGGGATCGAATCCTGGCCCGGCACTAAAGATTTAATTATGTATTATCAAGCTCTAGCATGAGAACACCTGTCTGCTGGTGGATAATAATTTTGATTTTTAATGTATTTTCATTCGCTGTCACACTAACGATATCTGACGTTTTTAACTCCCAGTGAGACACAGAACTATTTGCGAGATGACTGTAAGTTCAAGATGCTATTCTGAGCAGCTGGTGGAGAAAAATTCGGTAGCTGACGTCTCTTTGTGTGTAGTCAACAACGATATGTGTGGGGCTCTATTCCCAGTGAGCGCTGAACTCTTCGTCATATTATTTCAGTTCAAACATGCTCACATGTCACTGCTGGTGCAACAAACCCATATTTAACGTTAGTTTTCTCTAGAATATAACAGCGATAGGTGCCGGGTTGGAGTCCTGGGAAGGAAAAAATTAATTTTTCGTCTCGTCATTTCAGTTATAACATCTAGTTACTGCCGCGAAATTCCGATATGTCACATTTGACTGTGCTTCGATAGCAATCCGATTAGGTTCCGGGTTCGAATCCGTGTCCAACACACAGCTTTACCTCACGGCATTTCAAGTAAGTTACTTGTGAAGAAGCAATATTTAACATCTCTCGTAGTTCGTTAACAGGGACAATAGATGCTGGGTAGGAATTCGCGTCTGTTAAAAATGTTTGCGTTATGCAATTTAAAGTTGATATTTGCTAACTGATACTGTCTAAAATCGAGGTATATCGCTCTCTGTATGCCTAATCAGGAATGACTGTTAGTTTCCGTCAGTCACGAAATCTTTGCTTAGTCTGCATGAGCTGGGTTTGAATCCATATGCAGAACATGACGGTTCGTCGTGTCATTTAATGTTCATACATATTCTCAACTAGCTGCTCGTGAATAACTTAAATTTTTAATGTCATTTTGTGTTAAATAGTTCAAATGGCTCTGAGCACCATGGGACTTAACTTCTAAGGTCATCAGTCCCCTAGAACTTAGAACTACTTAAACCTAACTAACCTAAGGACATCACACACATCCATGCCCGAGACAGGATTCGAACCTGCGACCGTAGCGGTCACGTGGTTCCAGACTGAAGCGCCTAGAACCGCACGGCCACATCGGCCGGCCCCCACCATCTGGTATCAATGCATTACCTTATAATCCATTATATATAATCATTTTCATAGTACACTTGATATTATAGATGAGTAGGACACAAGACAGGACATAGATAATGTCCGTTTGACGTCAACAGTGTGTAACATTTTACTTTTTTGAATAGGACAATGTTCCTCTCCAATAATTTTTAGATTAGTTTCAATAAGCTTACGCTGCAAGAGAATTCGCTTGTATTTTTCAATATGTGGTCTGTTGTCGGTTTGAAGGCCTTCCATAACATCGGCAACGTAGTGCAACTCCACCGAGAGCTGTCTGGAGTAGGGTGGGGTTAGCTATGTGAAAGTTGCGAGCTGTCGAAGACGATCTTCATATTCCTAATGCGATTAGGACATCGTATACTCTTGACGACGTTTAGCACCTGTGCGGTCAGTCACCCAATTTCAGAATTCATTTTGAGTAATCCTGCTAAATTCCCAAAATACTGTCTTTTTATATTGATGAGTAATATGGATAGTCGTCACGTTCATGTGCCGTCTACAACGCAAATTTAATGTTACTATCCTAGGAACTAACCTGCAATACGTTTTGTATTTCATAATCGGAACTATCTGCATTAACCGTCATCAGAGCAATGTCAGGGAACAGAGTGCAGCAGTGCCTACTTGAGGACCTGCTTGAGTCGTGTTCTAAGGAAAGGGTAGTTGCTGGTTCACATTATATTACACTAGCGAGAAGTACCGACTTTTCCTTTTCTCTGCAAACATCCAGAACTAAATTCAGTAACTAAATGCTAAGAATATATTTTCATTGTGCCAACTCAAAGATCAATAGATATGGATATACACTCCTGGAAATTGAAATAAGAACACCGTGAATTCATTGTCCCAGGAAGGGGAAACTTTATTGACACATTCCTGGGGTCAGATACATCACATGATCACACTGACAGAACCACAGGCACATAGACACAGGCAACAGAGCATGCACAATGTCGGCACTAGTACAGTGTATATCCACCTTTCGCAGCAATGCAGGCTGCTATTCTCCCATGGAGACGATCGTAGAGATGCTGGATGTAGTCCTGTGGAACGGCTTGCCATGCCATTTCCACCTGGCGCCTCAGTTGGACCAGCGTTCGTGCTGGACGTGCAGACCGCGTGAGACGACGCTTCATCCAGTCCCAAACATGCTCAATGGGCGACAGATCCGGAGATCTTGCTGGCCAGGGTAGTTGACTTACACCTTCTAGAGCACGTTGGGTGGCACGGGATACATGCGGACGTGCATTGTCCTGTTGGAACAGCATGTTCCCTTGCCGGTCTAGGAATGGTAGAACGATGGGTTCGATGACGGTTTGGATGTACCGTGCACTATTCAGTGTCCCCTCGACTATCACCAGTGGTGTACGGCCAGTGTAGGAGATCGCTCCCCACACCATGATGCCGGGTGTTGGCCCTGTGTGCCTCGGTCGTATGCAGTCCTGATTGTGGCGCTCACCTGCACGGCGCCAAACACGCATACGACCATCATTGGCACCAAGGCAGAAGCGACTCTCATCGCTGAAGACGACACGTCTCCATTCGTCCCTCCATTCACGCCTGTCGCGACGTCACTGGAGGTGGGCTGCACGATGTTGGGGCGTGAGCGGAAGACGGCCTAACGGTGTGCGGGACCGTAGCGCAGCTTCATGGAGACGGTTGCGAATGGTCCTCGCTGATACCCCAGGAGCAACAGTGTCCCTAATTTGCTGGGAAGTGGCGGTGCGGTCCCCTACGGCACTGCGTAGGATCCTACGGTCTTGGCGTGCATCCGTGCGTCGCTGCGGTCCGGTCCCAGGTCGACGGGCACGTGCACCTTCCGCCGACCACTGTCGACAACATCGATGTACTGTGGAGACCTCACGCCTCACGTGTTGAGCAATTCGGCGGTACGTCCACCCGGCCTCCCGCATGCCCACTATACGCCCTCGCTCAAAGTCCGTCAACTGCACATACGGTTCACGTCCACGCTGTCGCGGCATGCTACCAGTGTTAAAAACTGCGATGGAGCTCCGTATGCCACGGCAAACTGGCTGACACTGACGGCGGCGGTGCACAAATGCTGCGCAGCTAGCGCCATTCGACGGCCAACACCGCGGTTCCTGGTGTGTCCGCTGTGCCGTGCGTGTGATCATTGCTTGTACAGCCCTCTCGCAGTGTCCAGAGCAAGTATGGTGGGTCTGACACACCGGTGTCAATGTGTTCTTTTTTCCATTTCCAGGAGTGTAGATATAGATTTTTATATTTAAAGCCATTCTCTTTCTGCGTTGGAATAAACATCATTCATTATTTGCTTGTTCTTGTTACGATTGTCATTGTCATTCTCTCACTCGCAAGAGTCTTATGCTGATGCTGTATGAATAAATTATGCCATTGGACACAAAGCGGTTTAGTTTTGAGACCTAACCCACGAGGGGGGAAGGCACAGTGGTCTGCTTCAGGAATTCCAAGCAATAAAACACAAAAAACAACCCAGGAAGGGTTCGAACAGCTACTTTCACGCAGAGACATGCATTTGGAATCTGTTCATCGTTACGGGGTCAAACAAGAGGGTCACATTACTGAAACAATGATCGGGCTACTTAGTATATAATAGAGCATACAGATTTCAAGGAGGAAACGTATGAAGACGCAGACTTCCTCGTTATCAATATGTGCGGCATATCTTTCGTGTTAACGATAGTAAATTCCCGCTTTACCTCTTCTTACGTGTCAAATGAAATGAATGCCATGAGGAATAGAATATTTGTTGACTGCGTCTCTTCTTGCTTCCATCCTTACCAACATATTTCTTCATTCTCGTGGTAATCATGACAATCTATGTGCATGCTGCAAACGATTGCAAGTGGACAAATTCGACATCGAGGTGCAAAGCGTTTGGTATCTTACATTATATTCAATTCGAATAAGATTCCGGTGTATTTTTACTTCGTTTGTATTTTTAGATGATTATGAACGTTACGGAAATTTATCTCACATGCTTTATGTTGAATGAGAAACATTGAATGATCCGTTTTGCTTTCCCTACGTTGAAATGATATAATGTCGGCGTCAACAGCCTTCTTCCACGCCGGAAGCTGAAACTTGTATCATTCTGGATTAATGATAATTGAATGTCTCATATGTATACATAGCCCACAAGGCGACGTCAGAAACCACCAGGGGAGAACGCCGCATAAAAACCAAACGTGCGCGCGCG
Organism: Schistocerca cancellata; assembly: GCF_023864275.1. Taxonomy (NCBI): domain Eukaryota; kingdom Metazoa; phylum Arthropoda; class Insecta; order Orthoptera; family Acrididae; genus Schistocerca; species Schistocerca cancellata. The sequence goes on along the minus strand of NC_064627.1, from coordinate 913,498,925 downwards.
TCTCCACTCTGAAGAACCGTATCGGAGAATCACGGCAAGCATTTCGCTGAAGAGCTGCCTCGTCAGAGAGCCGAGAAATGGCAGCGTCGTAGCAAGTATTTGTCAACACTCTGATAGTGCATTTACTTCCGGGTGTAGGTCGGCGTTACCTCGCTAAATTCACTTAACATTCGTTTTCCACATCGAAGACTCGTACGATATAATCCACTGCAAGATGACACAATTAGAAAGTATATTTAATTTCTGGACTCCATGAACGGCGTTCTTCACATAAGTAACACCTGTTTGTGTGTGCATTCGGGAGGACGATGGTGCAATCCCGCGCCCGGCCATCCTGATTTAGGTTTTCAATGATTTCCCTAAATCGCTTCAGGCAAATGCCGGGATGGTTCCTTAGGAAGGGCACGGCCGATTTCCTTCCCCATCCTTCCCTAATCCGAGCTTGTGATCCGTCTCTAATGACATCGTTGTCGACGGGACGTTAAAACAGTAATCTCCACCTCCTCTGTTTCTGTGTTTAAGGTTGCGTTTTGAGGCTCAGGCAACATCGCAGTGACTATAGTCCGCCTCTGGCCGCCAGTGTGTCGTTAGCTCAGAGGTTCCCTTGTGCGTTGCAGTGCTTGTACTATAAGTTCGAATCACGGTAGAAGCCGCTGACTAAAACATTTTATTTTCCATTTTAATTAATGGAGTTGCAAACTGCTAGTAAACATTTCTTATGCGAAATCTGAAGAATGCCTTTAAACATCAATCTTCGTCCGATTTCGACTTAGTAAATTAAGTTAATATCATGGATTTCTGCTTTGCAAATTCCAAGGTGCTTCACTGTAAAATAGGTCCTGAAAAGACTCAAACCGACTGTCAACGATATAAATTTGAGCTTTGTTCGTCATATAGGTCTAACATGTCAGAAGGTTGTTTATGAAGTGCACATGTTCATTAATATAGTTCACATCTTCTAAATTTTTGCAATAGCGTTTAACTGTAGACGTTTTCTAACACCGGCGTTAGCAATTCCTTTCCGTTCTCTGAAACCTTCAAAACGACAAATTTTTCTGGTTTAAATCTGATGACATTAACTATCACTTCCGATCAACAATAAATACTTCATGAACCCATACATGGAACTCCAAATGTGCAGTGTGCCTGCACTGCTACAGAGCATGCATTGCAAGGTATTCACACAGTTTATCGCATAGACTTACCATAAGGAATGAAACAAGAACTGTAATACATTTTACACCACAGACGCTCACTCTGGCTTGACGAAAACATCCAATCATTGACCAAAAGTTGCACAAATAATTAAGTTTGAAAGGAAAAGAAACGAGGTATGAAGCATTTATAAATTCATCGAATGTAGTGAGGTGGTTTAATTTCGTCCCAGTCTATAAAATTAATTTCGGGCCATACTCAGCTCTTGCCGATTACCCGCCTACTAATCAGAGCGTCTGTCTCCTATGCTTTTGAGCGTGAATGGAAATTGTAGAAATTTTCTGTGGAGCAACATTTAATAATAAAGCGTTTCAAATCATCAAAAGCGATGAGCGGTAGCAGGCGCTTTCGATAAAGAACGGGGGAGTGCAGCGCCGCTGCTGTCGCCACGGCCGCTGCCAGTAGCCAGCAAATGGACCCCGGAGCTTTGCCGCATACGGCGTCCAGAGGAGGACAGTCTGCAGGAAATCTGCCGCAAAATCGTTACTAGATAAAATTTTGATATCGGTGTGTCACAAAGCGAAATAGATTGAATCTGCGCTACCATTACATTCACGTCTTCAGCATTCAGACAGAAGAGGCTATAAAAATATTTTATGCCAGCTGCTCTCGATCCACTGACATTATGAACAGAAACAACGCACGCTACCGCTAGACCACAGGCGTAATCAGCCTAGAGTCTCTCTATCTTGCGACAAGTTTTCCTCCAGGAAGTGCCGCAGTCTACAGTGTTGCCAGATTGTGCAGATAACCGGACTTAGAGAATTAGCGAGTTGGCCAGTTTCTTTGTCCCATGTCGCGATCGGCGCGGACTTAGCCTCTGAAGCGGCCGGCCGCCGGTCAAGTTTTATGTCAAAGAGTGTACATTCTCATAAGTTTATTTTTGGAGTTAAGGCCCTTTTTCGATATTAGTAGGAATCCTTTAGCAGGGAATGCTCTATTTGCCTGTGCTAGTCCGCTTGTAATACTCTGCTTGCTCTACGCATCTTCTGAGTAACTAAGAAACAAATGAGCCACTAGCTCTGAACTTGTCGAAAAACGGCAACCAAACAGCACTTTCTCTGTACGTGTGTAGGCATCCAATGCCCCCCCCCCCCCCCCTGTCCCATGCTGTAAGCCGACCTTCTGTGTGATTTTCTAAACAGGCAGTGTGCCTGATCTCTTAATTAAAAGGTTATGGCTCGTCTTCGGTTGCTAATTCTGTTGGGGTTGGCAGGAGAGCCAACACCGGGGCCGAAAGGCACGCGTTTTAGCTCACGCAGGCTGGCGTGAGGTCAAGGAATTTAGACTTTATAAAAACGGTCGTAGCTGGTGGAATACTTAACTTTAATCCATTAATGATGAGCGTCGCTCTTGACGGTACATGATTACAGTATCAATAGTAACTGGTACTGGCGCCTTGCTAGGCTAACTATCGTCTCGGCAAATGAGAGCGTATTTTGTCAGTGAACCATCGCTAGCAAAGTCGGTTGTACAACTGGGGCGAGTGCTAGGAAGTCTCTCTAGACCTGCCGTGTGGCGGCGCTCGGTCTGCAATCACTGATAGTGGCGACACGCGGGTCCGACGTATACTAACGGACCGCGGCCGATTTAAGGGCTACCACCTAGCAAGTGTGGTGTCTGGCGGTGACACCACAAATTCCATGTCACTGTCAACAGAAACCTCATAGGTTTCTTTGGAAAAGAAAAATCAGGAATGACCACACAGCCAGGTCATTGATGTTTTGAGAAGTCTTCATCGATGTAGATTCATTTTCCTCTTTTTGTCTTTGTCCCACGACAACGCGGTTTCAGCATGGTTATTATGGGAATTGGCATGATTAATCTAAGGAGTGACCAGATGCCCTTCCTTTCGCCACTCCGTTCCCCAATGTCTGCGTGTAGAGTTATCCACGTGACAGTGTACGAACGCTTTCTAAATATTTACGAATCGTGTAACTGAAGCGGGATGTGAGAACCAGCCCGATATTCACTCAGTAGGTATGGGAAACCGCCTAAAAACCTCATCCAGGTTGGCCGGCACACCGTCTCTCGTCGTTAACCTGTAGGGCAAATCCTATCTGGAGTCGGCGCTCCTGCTTGAAACCTGAAGCGACGTGCTGACACGTGTAGCCATCCGGGATGGTTCTATCATTAGAGACTCATGAGCATTTTAATTGCAGGCATCTGCTGTGTAGACAGAAAGCGTTCCTATATTCAGGACGAATGGATTAATACGCTGTGACACGTGACTGAGAAATCGACTTCCACTAGTACCACTTGTTGAATTCTAAGAGCGAGAGCTCCACCCACAGACTGCCACAGAAATTTTCTTCCATCGCCCAGATTCGAAGCGGCCTCCTCCAAGAGCATGTGTTAGCGAACTGAGCTACAGAGGTAACTGATACACGAGTTCACCTAACTATACTCAGAAGGTTTTAGTTTTGTATTCTGTACCTCATGTAACGAGCGCCATGGCACAGTAGTCAAAAACAGTGGACTCGCTTTCGACATGAATAGGATTTAAAAACTCGTCCGGTCATCCACATAACCATTTCCTACGGTTTCCCTAAATCAACTACCGCGAATCTCAGAATGGTTCCTGTTAAATGGTGACGACCTACTACATGCTCTGTCTCTAATGGTATCATTATCGTTAAAACCTAATTTTGGTTCGTCCCTTTTCTATTTTCAGTATTAATGTTAATGAACAGTTTAATAACATCTGGTATGTATCTTAATGTCAGTTGGCTCTGAGCACTATGGGACTTAACATCTGAGGTCATCAGTCCCCTAGAACTTAGAACTACTTAAACCTAACTAACCTAAGGACGCCACACACATCCATGCCCTAGGCAGGATTCGAACCTGCGACCGTAGCAGTCGCGCGGTTCCAGACTGAAGCGCCTAGAACCGCTCGGCCACAGCGGCAGGCTTAATGTCAATTATTATTTTGTGCATGCCTGCTGTGGGGCCTTAAAATGTTGCACAGCGATAGTAGAAACGTAGGAACTGTACTGGTTTCTAAATTATTACCAGGTGTAATAATAACAGGAGCTACGTACATAAGGATGAAACGACTGGTGGAAGCTGACCTGAGAGTAGACCAGTTTGGGTTCCGCAGGCATATAGGTACAACACTCCCTACAATTTATCACAAAAGGTAGATTGCAATAAGGCAAGCTTAGATTTATAGCATTCGTAGATTTAGAAACAACTTTTTAACAGTGTTGACTGGAATAAACTGAAGTTAGGAGGGATAAAATACAAGGAGAGCAAAGGTATCTCCAAAGTTTACAGAAAGCAGATTGCAGCTGTAAGACCCGAAGGACTTGAAGAGGAGGCATCTGGCAAGGGAATGAGCCAGAATTATAGCCACCCAACCCATCCTTCTGTTATTCAATCTGTACACTGAGCAAGTAGTAAAGGAAACCAGGAAGAAATTTGGAAAGAATAAAAGTTCATGGATAAGAAATAACAACTTCATGGTTTGCCTATGACAGTTTAACTGACAGAAACAGCAAAAGACTTGGAAGATCAGTTGAACAGGATGGACAGCGTCTTGAAAAGAGGTTATAAGAGGCACATAAATAAAAGTAAAGCAAAGGTAATGGTTGTAGTCGCATTAAACAAGGTGAAGCTGAGGGAATTACAATGGAAATGAGACGCTGCAAGCAGTAGCCGAGTTTTGCTGATGATCGTAGAAGCAAAGAGGATGTAAAATAAACTCTATCAATAATGAGTAAGACTTTACTGAAAAAGTTTAAGAAGCCTTATTGAAAGTATTTGGAGTGTAGCGTTGTTGTGAACTGAAAAGTGGACCATAAGCAGTAAAAATCGGTTTTCTGCTTTTGGAATGGATACTGAGTGAGGCCATGTTACCAAACTTCGTTTGTGTTATAATTATTTTAAAAGGGACATATATGTCTCGCTGGACTCGAGGAGGAATTAATGCTTCCCTAAATTTATTCCTTCTCGACTCCAGCGAGACATATACGCCCCTTGTAAAATAATTCTTTAACTAGGGATTAGGATTTATAAAAGGAAGAAAGTAAGTACCATTATTGTGTCAAACGAATTCCCAGATAATAAGCCAGGTACAATTTTATCAACTGCTCACCACCCAAAAGATAGAATATTCGTCATAAGGAAAAATAGAGATGGTACAAACTCAGGTATATTCTGTCCTACATCGACCGCTACGGTCGCAGGCTCGAATCCTGCCTCGGGCATGGATGTGTGTGATGTCCTTAGGTTAGTTAGGTTTAAGTAGTTCTACGTTCTAGGGGACTGATGACCTTAGAAGTTAAGTCCCATAGTGCTCAGAGCCATTTGAACCATTTTTTTTGTCCTGCATCCATATCAGGGTACACAGCTGTAATGGGAGTTGTAGACCGGTTCGACCAGCGGAGAGGAAGATATGCTACTGGCAGGGCTTCTCTCAGATGGTGGCATCGTCTTTCATATTTTCTTTTGGACGATGCAATAGTAAACAGTTCCACCATGTGAAACTGTAGTAATGGAGGACAATGAAACCAACTTTCTTTCCACCTTGCTTTTGTAACCCAGCTTTCAACTGGGAGAAATATAAAGAGACGGGGAAGCCAAGCAGTCATTACAAAAATGGACCACGAGTTTGTGCCGTTTTCCGTTTCATCTCAAATCAAGGGAAATAAAATAAGGTTACATGACCGAATCACATACCCGTCTTTAATGACCTCGATGTCGAACCCAATCGTCCTTCCTTCCGAATCAAATATATAAATGTTAACATTTAGACACAAATATGAATAAAAGACACAAATGGAAATTCTCTAAGCGCTTTGGCCATAACGCAAAAGCACTAAACGAATTTAAAAGAGTGTTATCAACAAATATGTGCTCATTACTGAACATTTCTAACAAACAGTGTAAAAAAGGACAGCCGGCCGGTGTGGCCGTGTGGTTCTAAGCGCTTCAGTCTGGAACCGCGTGACCGCTACGGTCGCAGGTTCGAATCCTGCCTCGGGCATGGATGTGGGTGATGTCCTTAGGTTAGTTAGGTTTAAGTAGTTCTAAGTTCTAGGAGAGTGATGACCACAGATGTTAAGTCCTATAGTGGTCAGAGCCATTTGAACCATTTTTTTTTTTTGTAAAAATGACATTAAATATCTTAATTGAGCTTATTATCTATTGCAGAAAGGAAAAAAGTACCTAAAACCACCAAAACATAAGACACACAATGCACAGCTGAAACAATTACGAGATGTCTCTCGCATTAGGGAAATGTGTATGTGGGACACATATGTCCCCACTGGTCATGAAAGGGCTAAGGGGGGTAGGACGTCAAACGGGATGACTTGGAGCAGGAGAGACACCACAGGAATTTTTAATTTCCACTGTCTATAGTTTTAAAAATAAATTCATAAAACTTTGTCAGAAAGACCAGAAAGGATTCAGGATTTACACTTATAGTGGTGGAAGTTCAAAAATATGATAAAATAATATTTTTTCTTTACATTTGTATTTCGCCTTTTTTTCACTGACGTTTGGCTGCATTTGTTGCTATAGATACACTTTTCTTCATAAGTTAGGGAGATTCTTCGATGAATTTTGCACAACATACAAACCATATTTACAGGTGTATGAAACTCTAGAATTTTCCAAATCTATTGAAAACTGTGGTAAAAATTGATAGAATTAACTATAAAATTTGTGTTTTTTCTAAACATGAAATTTAAAATAAAACAGCACATTCATTTTTTCATAAATTAAATAATTTCTAGAGTTTCATACATCTGTAAGTATGGTTTGTATGCTGTGCAAAATTCATCGAAGAATCTCTCTTACTTATGAAGAAACGTGTACCTATATCAACAAACGCAGCCAATAGAAGTGAAAAAAATGATGAACTTCCACATTTAAAAAAAAATTATTTTGTTATGTTTTTGAACTTCCACTGCTATGATAGTGAAACCTGAATCTTTCTTGGTCATGCTGACAAAGTTTTATGAATTTATTCTTAAAAGTATAGACAGTAGAAATTAAAATGTTCTGTGGTGTGTCTCCTGCTCCAAGACGGCCCGTTTGACGTCCTACCCCCCTTAAAAGGGTGTGCGCTGCAGTGGTTTTACTGACATGAAGAGACTTGCACAATATAGACTACCGTGGAGAGCTGCATAAAACCAGTCTATGACTGAATGCCACAACAAGAACAGCAACAACCAGGTAGCACAATGAGAACCTGACGCGAGCAAGGCGGCAGTCTCCCGGCTGTGGTCGGCACCCCGCGGGCTCGAAACAAAGGCCCCCCACCCCGGCCGCCGGCAGCCCCGCGAGCCTTGACTTTTGTCGGCGCGTGTGTGCTATTGTGTGCCTCCGTGGGAAATGTGCGAACTGACCTTTTTACGGGAGATTTATCCGTGGCACAGCGTCTGCCATTACCACCGTCGGCAGACGAGGGCCACTGGTATTTGGCTGGCCAGGTCCCGCCTAGCAAGTCGTCCTCGCAGCGAAAGGTTGGCCAGTTGCACGCCGCCTTTCTTCCTCGTCTTCAGTTTGCGTGGACACGCCTGCGTTTTCCGTCCCACATTCCCACTCCGTCACTCTTTGCTGTTGAACTAAAGGACACATCGACAACATTTAACTCGTCACTTGTAATTTTACCGGCGTAGCTGACAGAGGATGTCTTCTGTACTACATTGACCTAGGTGTAGATGATGAAAGAGTCAAAATGTTGTGAAGAAGAGTGAACTGCAATCTAGGCGGACTCTCCGGAACATTTTCCAACATTCTACTCATCTTTTCTATTTTCACCCTCAACTACATTCATGGGGTTATATATTACCCCAAGCGTCACTCTTTTGTTTACAATTACGTTGCCATTGCAACGTTGCCACTCCGATTCTATGTAAGCTTACTACGGCTGCGCTTTTGCATTGTGCAGCCGTGTGCTAATCAGGGGCCGTTATTTGTGCAGGTATGCACCTGTTGCGGTCGAAATCTTCGCCACGAAGCTATAAATGTTAATTTTCTTACAACAAAATTGTCTTTAATTCGTTCTCCACAAAATGGAGGGACCCGTGAACGATGATAAAATTTTCGAGTTAGTGTCAGCCAGTGAAGACAGCTGACTCACTGGATACACCACCTGATTTCAAGATTCAGCCGAGTTTAGTGACAATGAAACAGTAAGTACCTGATCATGAAACTGACAGTGAAACAGAGGACTGTGAAGAGCCATAAGAACAGAATTTTCGCGAAGAAAACCAAGAAATAGCAAGACAATCTAGCTATTTTGACTGGAAAAACCTTTACACATAAGAGTAGGAAGATTGTGCATCGATATTTCATAAAACAGCTCGATATGGCAATGATGAGAGCAAGTATCAAAGACTGGGAAATGAATTCTAGAAATTTTTCCAGGGACTTGCAGACTGCAAAGGACAGAGGTTCTTGCAAAAATTTTGAAAATAGTAGCGGGGTCGATGAATCTGTAGTGAAAGTCCAAGGGGGACCGAGTCAGACATAAACATCAACAACTCCAGTGTCACAATGCCACTTATGTCCAAGCCTAAAGACAGAAAAACGTGTTCTAGATGTCAATAATACGTGTAAAATACATTCCATTGGCAAAAACATATTTCTTGATTGTGATGAACATCAATAAGTGCTTAGTTAATTCGTTCATATACCTACTGTCATTTTTATTGAAAGTCATTGTTTATTATTTTCTGTATAGTTTACTTAACTGATCATCATTTGATCTCAAAACATATTTCTGAACATTTTTGAAGTAGATTTCTTTTTGCTTTGTAAGTTAATTCTTAAAACTGGCTAAGAGACCAGTGTTGGTATAAGAGCCCTTAATTGTTAGTAGAATCAAGTTTTCTTTTTTAACAATGACTAATTTCATAAATAGAAGCGTTTCTTATATTTATTCCTTGCAACGGTTTAGAGAAACATAGAGGTAAATAAGTTCCAGATGGTTTTTGTTTTGGGAACGAAAATTACCCCACTATGGTACTAACCTCATTCTAAATACCGAGTGTAATTAAAGATTTAAAAAAAACTACTTTTTGCTGTCTGAGATCGAACTTAATAATTCCACCAACAAGAGGCCAAATTCTGCGACCAGCCGATTTCGATGAGATTCGAAACACTACCGGCAGCCGCTGGAGAAGAACTCCTCTCAAACGATTAAGTTACTACGTTAACAACTTTCAAAAAAATAGAGATCATAGCGTAGTCATACAATTATTTTCTTTCGTCACATAATACCGGAAGCTTGATGATATTGAGGCAACGAGCAACTGAATGATAAGTTTCTTAACCCTCCTAATACCGTGGGGTCTATAATGACCCCAGGCCGTAATTTTCTGTAAAATATACCTTATTTCCTATTCCTAAAAATTATGAAAAATTTGGACTTTTCCTGAATTAAGTAATTGGTTCGTAATATATTAATATAACTTTTTGAAAATATTTAGTTTTGCAGAAAATCAAGAGAGAACCACTGAATACCATTGGGGTTAAATGCGACCCCATTTATCTCTTGCGATATTATTACCCAATAATCCTTCATTGAATCCGTAACTGTTGCTGTATTTCCTCTGTTTTATTCTTGTAAATATTGTTGCAACGTGTGATTGTTGCCAATAGTTTATAAGCCGGCAGTTATTTGTTCCATACAAGTGGAGACTACTATTGTGTGTGTTGCATTTAATGGAAAGTGTCTCGGCACCTTTCCGAAGACGAAGTGCTTGAAATATTACTGCAGGATAATCCCCTATCTCGAAAATCAAATAGTGATATCAGCGATGTAGTTTCTGATGACTCATACGTCAATCAGACGGAAGTTCAGAAGAAGATTTGGACAGCGCAGATGTAGAGCCTGAGCACGATGTAACACATATTTCTGACTGTTATGTGTAAGTACATATTGTATTTTTGTGAATGTGCGTTAGGATCTAGCACCACTTTGTACTTTTTACTTATTTTTTTAATTTTATGTAGTCTAAAAGCGAAGAAGAATTGTGGCACAAAAACGAGTTGAGAAGAGCTTGTGGAAAAGAAGAGAGATGGAACATAGTGCGAGTAGAGCCAGGTCCAACAAAATTCGCAGTGAAAAATGTAAACTTCATAGAATCAGCTTAGCAATTGTTTCTTGGGAGAAACATTGTTGATGTAATTCTAAAGTGGAGTAACAAAGAGGGTAGTCTTGTTTACGGTAGTAAATGGAAACCAGTAGATGGCATTGAACTTAAGTGCTTTATCGGTGCCTTGATTCTAGCAGGTGCTTACAAGACCCATAATGAAGCAGTTACACATCTGTGGAAGAAAGAGGATGGTAGACCCATTTTTAGTGAAGTAATGGCTAGAAATCGCTTTACGCAAATTTCAAGGTGCATCCGAGTTGATGACGCAGATGTGATACGTCACAACTGCGCTCCTGACAAGCTGGCTCCCATTAGAGAAATATTTGATATGTGGGTACACACATTTCAAGAAGCATATGTTCCTCACAGCAACGTAACAGTTAATGAACAACTTGTGGCATTTCGTGGTAGATGTCCATTTCGGCAATATATTCCTTCAAAAGCAGGAAATATTGGTTGAAATTATGGGCTTCATGTGATAGTGCAACGTCTTACGTTCTCAATCTCCAAGTTTACACTGGTCGACAAGAAAATGAATCTCGTGAAATTGGTCAGGGCAAGAGAGTTGCTTTAGATATGGTGAAAGGCTTAGAAAACAGTGGCAGGAATGTAACAACTGACAATTTTTTCACTAGACTTAGTTTGGCGAGAGAACGTCTGAAAATCAATCTCACACTCTTAGGAACAATTAGAAAAAATAAAGGAGAACTACCACACGCTTTCACTCAGACCAGAGGTCGAGCCAAATATTCATCTACTATTGGATTCCAAGAGCATGCTTCAATTGTTTCATATTGTCTGAAAAAGGGAAAAGTTGTAACTTTGCTCAGTACAATCCATTCAAGGAAGGAAGTGGAAGATCGTGAAGAATGCAAGCCAGTAATGATTCTGGATTATAATAAAACAAAATCAGGAGTAGATACCATGGACGAGCTGGTTAGAACGCACACTACAAAGAGGATGAGCAGAAGGTGGCCAATGGTATTATTTTACAACATGATTGATGTCAGTGCACTGAATGCATTTATCATATGGCTACATCTTGCACCAGACAGGACAGAAAGGACCAACTACAAGAGATGGCCATTTCTCATAGAATTAGGAAAGCAGCTCGTCGGAAGAAAGCCAGACAAAATTATTTCTCCAGTACTTTTGTCAACAGTACAGACAAAAAAGAGGAAGGTGTCCGTTTAGTAAAAGGTGTGAAGATAGAAAATTCACCAATAAATGTTCAAAATGTGGATGTTCTGTGTGTAAAAACCACTCTGCAATTTATTGCTGTAAGTGTAACTCATCATAAATGTCAATTCGGAATTTAATCAAAAAAGTTTGTAGTTTCATGAGAATCGTTTGTAAATTTTACGGAAATAAATAATTTAAAAAAATATGCATTTTAATTTAATGTAATGTCACTGACATCATGTTTTAGATTATGGAAAAAATAAGGAATGTGTTTTTATTCTACCGTTATTAAAACTATCCTTAATAAAAAATAAATTCCGTTGGGGTCACTATAGACCCCAATGGTACTCAGTGTAACAAAAAATACTTGGTATTAGAAGGGTTAAATCTGTCACTGACGTGACCGAGGGAAAAGACAGAAGAGAACAACATAGAGCACACAGTTATGGCGCACATGGCGCTTGATTGCGTATCTGGGCTATTTTCTTCAATGACGTTTTCTTAGTACAAGAAGTGAGAGCAAGGCCGTTAAGCTCAAACCCGGCGATGAACACAGAGATTATGTCAGTCCCGGGCCTCGTGCAAAATCGAACATCCCAGGATACTTACCAGAGACAAATTTTTCTGTCTCCCTGTGAGAGGAGTGAACAAGACAGGCAGCGTAGGAGACAACAACTGTCGTGCGGCCGTCTCCACGAAGGATGGGTCTCTGCTCCCAACGCCGGGTCCATACAGCACGGTGGCCATTGTCATTGCAGAAAACCACAGACCAGTACGAAGGTAAAACCTATGTGCGAATTAAGCCATGATTTCTCCCGCGCTCGTCTGGTTCTGTGTGTTTCACCTTTACAACTTGTCCGTTGAAGAATATATGCAGTACATATCAGGATTCCCATCTTTCTAAGTTCTCTATCTCTGAAACCATTTCGAGATCCAGTATTCCTTGTTAATGGGCGCTCTTACTCTTCCAGAGTAATCATTGAATAACGTTAATCTGGCGACTGTATTTCATTCATTTATTTCAGCTAGCCTTAATAGGCACAGTCGATGCCGAAAGTAATTTATTGATCTGTGGTAGTGAGAGACTAGGGGGGAAGGGGAAGAAGAATGGGAGGAAGATTAGAGTTTAACGTCCCGTCGACAATGAGGTCATTAATGACGGAGGACAAGCTCGGATTACGAAAGAACGGAGAAGTAAATGGGCCGTGTCCTTTCAAAGACACTTGCCCTTTGGGCAGGACAAGGATCTGAAACGCCGTCCTACCGAATGAAAATTCATAGTGCTAACGAAAGCGCCACATGTAAGTAGGCTGTTTAGGTTTCTATGTTGGTAACGCCACGTAGCGCTCTGTATGAAAATCACTGGCTGTGCTGTGTGCAGTCTGTGGCTGGTTGGCATTGTTGGAATATTCGCTATTGTAGTGTTGGGCAGTTGGATGCGAACAGCGCGTAGCGTTGCGCAGTTGGAGGTGAGCCGCCAGCAGTGGTGGATGTGGGGAGAGAGATGGCGGAGTTTTGAGAGCGGATGCTCTGGACGTGTGTCCATCAGAGACAGTAAATTTGTAAGACTGGATGCCATGAACTGATATATATATTATGACTTTTGAACACTATTACGGTAAATACATTGTTTGTTCTCTATCAAAATCTTTCATTTGCTAATTATGCCTATCAGTAGTTAGTGCCTTCAGTAGTTAGAATCTTTTATTTAGCTGGCAGTATTGGCGCTCGCTGTATTGCAGTAGTTCGAGTAACGAAGATTTCTGTGAGGGAAGTGATTCATGAAAGGTATGGGTTGTTGTTAGTCAGGGCCATTCTTTTGTAGGGATTATTGAAAGTCAGATTGCGTTGCGCTAAAAATATTGTGTGTCAGTTTAGTGTTGATCAGAATACGTAAAGAGAGAAATGTCTGAGTACGTTCAGTTTTGCTCAGCTTTTTGAAACGCAAATAACGTAGAGGTTTATCAGCACATTAATTCATAAATTTTTCTACGGGGTTGTTTCACACACAGCTCGGTACCGAAAGGGGGGGGGGGGGGGATTCTCACTAGGCCATGACGCAGGATTCGCCTCAGACTCTATGGAATCATTACGAAAATCGCAAATAAGAAGTTGGTATCAAACCTAAAACATAATTTCCCGCTGGTCACTGAAATTGCACTACAATGGAGACGGCATGCAACAAATATATGCAGTTTAATTGCTCGGATGTACACGGCCCAGTCACATTAATGTGATCACCTGTTCTGTTCGGCGGCAACGTGCAATAATCATTCACAGAGGGCAGATGGTGACACTAGCAGTGGAGGGCATATAAAGCGTGTAATTGGGTGGGGGGGGGGCGGGACGAGAAAATCAGTACAGTCGTTGTGGTAAGGCGAAAACGCAGCGATTTATCTGACATCCAAAGAGGCATGATCATTGGATTTGGGCCAAGTGTGAAAGCATTTCCGAAACGGCTAAGTTTGTAAAGTATTCGTGTGCCGCCGTGGTTAAAGTATACCGTGAATGACAAAATGGTGCTATCCAAAACCGTTGCCGTGACAACTGTGATGCACTATAGGCTATAGATGACACTGTGGCTGTGGAAATGTATAACGACGAATAGACATGCAAATGTTCAGCAAATGAACGCTGAGATGAATCAAGGGGCTACCAACTGTGCCTCCTCAATGACTGTTCAACGAACGTTGTTGTGTACAGGCCTCCACAATCGGCGCCTTTTCGTGCACCCATTCCGACTGCTGTTTATCTGCAATGAAGGCTGGATTTTGCAATCCAGTACCGCATCTGGACATCTCCTGAGGGGGGACAGGTGACCTTTTCACATGACAAATGGCTGTTGACATGTACAACGTTGCAAGGTGGCAGAATAAATGGTCAGATTCGCACCTTACATGAGACCTTTACAAATCGCAATGTGAAGGTGAAGATAACACCCAACGTAAATTGACAGTTAGGAGAACATTTGCCTATCAATATGTAATGCAAAATGGGATGACAGTCAATCGACTGTTATTAACACACCAAACCTATTCAATGCATGTCTTTGAGTAGAAGGTAGAACAGGGAACACGAGTCGAGTCACTTTTAGTTTTGAAAAGCTAGCTCCACAATGGTGTAGCGAAACTGCGGTGTGGAAGTTACGCCGGCAACCACTCAAAGGGGTGGCAGGAAAGAGGACAGCGACCCAGGGCCAGGTGATTCAAGCTCGAGGGCCGCCTGTAGCGAAGGCATCGGTACAAGAGCAGAGAAGAAGCTGTGTTTCGAAATTCCAACGGGAGACAAACAAAAGCAAGTGATGCATTTTCGTCCACCGAGTGCGACACACAGTAATATCAATGTACTTTAGGCATCTAGAACGGGCACAAAACATCCGATTGGCGGAAACTCACTAGGAAGGAGAAAACTACTAAAGTTTCGACGCAGTTTGATAGAAGGGACGTTGCGATTGGTAGAGGCTGTTCCTACAAAATGAGAGGAACGCTCCTATTGGTCGAAAAAAGCCGTGACGTAAAAAAGGAACCCAAGTGGAGGGAGGCAATTCTGCCATGAGAGGACAAGAGAGAAATTTTGTAAGGGGACTCTTCTCTGAACTGGTGTCAAGTGCAGAACAGAGCGCTTAACGCTCTGTACAATGCAGAGAAGAAATTGGTGTGGATACTGCGTTCACAGCGGCTGTACTCCAGCTAAAATTAGCTGTAGCAACGTTTAGCTCCAACTGTGGAGAAGCGAACCAACCAAAGTATTTAATTGTTCTTGCGAGAACTGAGAGGGCACTATAATATGCACGCTGCTCCAACCATGCACATGTATATCGCCACAGAATAAGACTGGGGCTGAGTACATGTTTTCTCGCATAACGAGAAACATAGGGAAAGTTTCTGGTGGGAAGTTCAGCAAAGGCCAGATTAGTTCTGTAGGAATTTCAGTGGGAGAGAGCGGCCTTGCAGACAGCAGCACATCGCAGCTTAAGGCAAATACCGCGTGCAGAGGAATAAACTTTATTGGTTCACCAGCTTGCGTCCACTGTAAACTCGAGCGGCCTTGGGTAATCTTGCACTAAAAATTGTCACTTGACTAACCATCCACTGTAGACTTGATTGTCATCCTAAATAGTACCGAACTTTGAACCGGAATCGGACGATCTTTGTAGTACTGACCAAAATCATAATGTATGTGTAGGAGCAATTTTGTAAAGAAACTTCCAATTAAACTTTCATAATATTGTGCTTAAGATTAATGTCCTTTAAGAGAGTTAATATTTAACAATGTTGTGTATAAACTTATTTCACTTTTTGATGTTGGCAAAATGCATTATCCATTGCGCTGTTTTTATGTTGGCGAGTTGAAAACTGTGTGAAAAGCTGTAATTTGGTGAGAAATATTGCGACATTTAACTTGTCATATTACCTCACACAGTTGTTCTCAATTCAAGAGTAAACAAGCAAACACAAATCCCCGCGATCTTACAACGTGAAACATCTGAAAGCAAACACCTTCTTATAATCCTCAGCAGGGTCTAGGCCGGAGTTGGGAGCGTTAAGGTCTGGGGAATGTTTTTCGTGGCATTCCCTGGGCGATCTCGTCATTCTGAAAGGCCCAACGAATCAACACAAGTAAGCGTATATCCTAGGGGACCTTATGCACCCCTCAATGCGGTTTATATTTCCTGAGCCACTCGGGGTAGCCGTGCGGTCTCAGGCACTTTGCCACGGTACTCACGGCTCCCCATGTCGGAGGCTCGAATCATCCCTCGGGCATGGGTGTGTGTGTTGTCTTTAGCGTGAGTTAGTTAAAGTTAGATTAAGTACTGTGTAAGTCTAGGTACCGATGACCTCAGCCGTTTGGTCCCATAGCAACTTACCACAATTTTCTAGTTTCCAATATTTCCTGGACGCGGTGGCATCTACCAGCACGACAACGCAAGTTATCACAAAGCTCGCTGTGTACGTGAGTGGATCGAACAGCACCAGGAAGAGTTTACCGTACTGCCCTGGCCACCAAACTCCTCTGATTTAAGCCCAATACAGAACCTGATGGACCACATCGACCGGGCTGTTCGCGCCATGGATACTTTGCCGAGCACGTTAGCGTGAGCTGTGTAGTCCTTAGATGTACATACCGCCGCCTTACACGCTCATAATCCCGCAGGCCTGTTAGTAACTACGGCACCCGCAGAGTGGGGTAATTTCTCTTCATTTACGCAGACTGGGATTGCAGAGCCGTGGAACACAGCTGGATGTGGTAGTGCATACTTCCTCGGATGAGGGAACAGTTGTATGGCAGGCATTTGTATAACGAGGACGACGTGAATTTTTGGGTGGAACGTCTCTCGAACAGTCAAAATGTAGAATTCGGCAGAGAAAGTCTCTGCGATGCCATCCATCGTCGGGAGAAACCTGTCGCACTGACAGATGAGTACGAGATGTCCTCAAAAAGTGATGGGAATTTTCGTTTTTCTTAAAGAAACTTTATTTATTCGAAATCAACTTTGTTCTCTTCGAACTAATCACCTTCAGATACAACACAGCTGTGCCAGCACTTCTTGCAAAATCGGAAGCACTTCTGGAACCCAGCTTTTGTTACGCTGTTCAGCTCGTTCAGCGATTCTGTTTTTATGTCATCAATGGTGGCAAAACTACTAACTTTAATCGTTCGCTTCAGCCTCGGGAATATAAAAAAGCCGCAGAGAGCCATACGGTGGACGAGGCAAAATAATGGTCTTCTTTTTTCTTGCCAAAAAATCACGAACGAACACTGAGGTGTGAGTGAGAGCATTATCGTGATGGATTTCTACGAGTCATTTTGCCACAAATCTGGTCGTTTTCATCTACATCGACATACACACTCCGCAAACCACCATACGGTGCGTGGCGAAGGGTACCTCGTACCACAACTAGCATCTTCTCTCCCTGTTCCACTCCCAAACAGAACGAGAGAAAAATGACTGCCTATATGCCTCTGTACGAGCCCCAATCTCTCTTATCTTATCTTCGTGGTCTTTCCGCGAAGTTGGCGGCAGTAAAATTGTACTGCAGTCAGCCTGAATTGCTGGTTCTCTAAATTTCCTCAGTAGCGATTCACGAAAAGAACGCCTCCTTGCCTCTAGAGACTCCCTCCCGAGTTCCTGAAGCATTTCCGTAACACTCGCGTGATGATCAAACCTACCACTAACAAATCTAGCAGCTCGCCTCTGAATTGCTTCTATGTCTGCCCTCAATCCGACCTGATAGGGTTCCCAAACGCTCGAGCAGTGCTCAAAGATAGGTCGTATTAGCGTTTTATAAGCGGTCTCCTTTACAGATGAACCACATCTTCCCAAAATTATACCAATGAACAGAAGACGACTATCCGCCTTCCCCACAACTGCCATTACATGCTTGTCCCACTTCATATCGCTCTGCAATGTTATGCCCAAATATTTAATCGACGTGACTGTGTCAAGCCCTACACTACTAATGGAGTATTCAAACATTACGGGATTCTTTTTCCTATTCATCTGCATCAATTTACATTTATCTATATTTAGAGTTAGCTGCCATTCTTTACACCAATCTCAAATCCTGTCCAAGTCATCTTGTATCCTCCTACAGTCACTCAACGACGACACCTTCCCGCACACCACAGCTTCATCAGCAAACAGCAGCACATTGCTATCCACCCTATCCAAAAGATCATTTATGTAGATAGAAAACAACAGCGGACCTACCACGCTTCCCTGGGGCACTCCGGATGATACCCTCACCTCCTATGAACACTCACCATCGAGGAAAACGTACTGGGTTCTATTTCTTCCGAATGCTTCAGGAAAGCAGCGCATAATTTCGACGTAGTATTCCTTATTGACCCTACGACCATAAGGAAGGCAGGATCTCATGGTGCACTATCCCATTTTAATCGAAGATAACAATGAGAAGAACCATCACATGTGATCGAACTTGTCGGGCTTGGCTATTCCGGCAGTTCCCATCGGGACGTCTGGGTCTTGCTTTCGACATCTTACTCGTATACCCATGTTTCGTCACACGTTTTCTAGAAGTTTTGGATCGTTGTCGCCTCATTTAATAATTTCTGAGCTACGTTCATGCGACGTTGTTT
Source organism: Schistocerca cancellata (assembly GCF_023864275.1). NCBI lineage: Eukaryota > Metazoa > Arthropoda > Insecta > Orthoptera > Acrididae > Schistocerca > Schistocerca cancellata. Next base: position 913,480,311 of record NC_064627.1, on the reverse strand, counting down.
TTGATCGAAATTCAACAAGGAACAAGCTTTGCTGCTACACGTTTCATGGCCAAACCATCCTAAAAAAATTGAGCCAAAGGATATGCCGACGTCATCAGCAAGCTCTCTGATGTTGTTTCGTCTTCTCCACCCTCTTTGAAACATTTATACCACTCGTAAACTCTTTTGTAACATCGCAGATTTGCCGAAAGCCACAGTCAACATTTCAAATTACGTGCTGCACGTTATTCCATCGTTCAAGCAAAATTTAACACGAATTCTTTCATCCCTCATTTTCGGAAGTACACTACTGGGCATTAAAATTGCTACACCACGAAGATGAAGTGCTACATAGGCGAAATTTCACCGACAGGAAGAAGATGCTGTGTTATGCAAATGATTAGCTTTCCAGAGCATTCATACAAGGTTGGCGCCGGTGGCGACACCTACAACGTGCTGACATCAGGAAAGTTTCCAACCGATTTCTCATACACAAACAGCAGTTGACCGGCGTTGCCTGGTGAAACGTTGTTGTGATGCCTCGTGTAAGGAGGAGAAATGCGTACCATCACGTTTCCGACTATGATAAAGGTCGGATTGCAGCCTATCGCGATTGCGGTTTATCGTATCGCGACATTGCTGCTCGCGTTGGTCGAGATCCAATGACTGTTAGCAGAATATGGAATCGGTGGGTTCAGGAGGGTAATACGGAACGCCGTGCTGGATCCCAACGGCCTCGTATCACTAGCAGTAGAGATGACAGGCATCTTATCCGCATGGGTTTAACGGATCGTGCAGCCACGTCTCGATCCCTGAGTCAACAGATGGGGACGTTTGCAAGACAATAACCATGTGCACGAACAGTTCGACGGCGTTTGCAACAGCATGGACTATTAGCTCGGAGACCATGGCTGCGGTTACCCTTGACACTGCATCACAGACAGGACCGTCGTCGATGGTGTACTCAACGACGAACCTGGGTGCACGAATGGCAAAACGTCATTTTTTCGGATGAATCCAGGTTCTGTTTACAGCATGATGGAGGTCGCATCCGTGTTTGGCGACATCGCCGTGAAAGCACATTGGAAGCGTGTATTCGTCATCGCCATACTGGCGTATCACCCGGCGTGATGGTATGGGTTTGGTTACACGTCACGGTCACCTCTTGTTCGCATTGACGGCACTTTGAACAGTGGACGTTACATTTCAGGTGTGTTACGACCCGTTGCTCTACCCTTCATTCGATCCCTGCATACCCCTACATTTCAGCAGGATAATGGACGACCGCATGTTGCAGGTCCTGTACGGGCCTTTCTGGATACAGGAAATGTTCGACTGCTGCCCTGGCCAACACATTCTCCAGATCTCTCACCAATTGAAAACGTCTAGTCAATTGTGACCGAGCAACTGGCTCGTCACAATACGCCTGTCACTACTCTTGATGAAGTGTAGTATCGTGTTGGAGCTGCATGGGCAGCTGTACCTGTACACGCCATCCAAGCTCTGTTTGACTCAATACCCAGGCGTATCAAGGCCGTTATTACGGCCAGAGGTGGTTGTTCTGGGTACTGATTTCTCAGGATCTATGCACCCAAATTGCGTGAAAATGTAATCATATGTCAGTTCTAGTATAATATATTTGTTCAACGAATACCCGTTTATCATCTGCATTTCTTCTTGGTGTAGCAATTTTAATGGCGAGTAGTGTACAAATTCGGCGAGCACTCGAAAACACGTACAACATTTTCGACTGTCAGTGATGAAATAAATATTCAAAACAGCTGAAAATGCAAACGTACATCAGGGACAAGTGTACCAACAGATTAAAGGAAATTAAATATCGGGTGTATAGGGCCCGCGAAATGAAAGAAATCCTCTTACTCTTGGCCATACATTGTACGTAGAGAAGGAAAAGTACCGACAGCAAGTTTCATGATCACCGCTTGATTATTTCTAGGTGATAATTAAAACTTAATGACTGACCTCCGCTGACACGAAAGGTGGCGAATTGCCCGCCGAAGGCTGCAGGAGTGCGGCGGCGGGTCGGTCGCCCCCCGTCACTCAGCAGAGCCCGGCACAGCACGGCTCCGGCCCCACATTAGCGGCAGCTGGCCGGGCGCTGTACGCAATCAGCGGCGATTTTTCAGTGGCAGCGCCACCCGCCGCCGCCGCCGCCGCCGCAGCCGCTCATTAGCCACGCCCCGCACCTCCCGGCGCGCCGGGGCAGCGCGAGGTGGCGGAGAATATTAGGCATGCGCCTCACCGCCGGGGTGCGTCAGGCTAACAGCAGAGCCGACCAGGGCAAACGGGACGTGGGGCGGGGTCTTTCGCGCATTTCCCTCCTCCATTAATCAACTACCGGAAGCTACGTGTTTTTTTTTTTAATTCATACTGTTACACGCCGTAGAAATGTTGCAACACGTGAGGCAGTACTGACCCTACGACTTGTCTTAGAAGAAAGATTAAGGAAAGGCAAACCTAAGTTTCTAGCATTTGTAGACTTAGAGACAGCTTTTGACAATGTTGCTTGGAATACTCTCAAAATCAGAAGGTGGCAGGAGTAAAATACATGGAGCGAAAGGCTATTTACAATTAGTACAGATAGCAGATGACAGTTATAAGAGTCGAGGGTTATGAAAGGGAAGCAGTGGTTGGGAAGGGAGTGAGACAGGGTTGTAGCCTAACCCCGATGTTATTCAATCTGTATATTGAGCAAGCAGTAAAGGAAACAAAAGAAAAGTTCGGAGTAGGTATTAAAATCCATGGATAAGAAATAAAAACTTTGAGATTCGCCGATGACATTGTAATTCTGTCAGAGACAGCAAAGGACTTACAAGGGAACCTCCCCATCGCACCCCCCTCAGATTTAGTTATAAGTTGGCGCAGTGGATAGGCCTTGAAAACTGAACACAGATCAATCGATAAAATAGGAAGAAGTTGTGTGGAACTATGAAAAAATAAGCAAAATATACTAACTGAGTAGTCCATGTGCAACATATGCAACATCAAGGAAAGCGCAAGCTTAGGAGCGCCGTGGTCCCGTGGTTAGCGTAAGCAGCTGCGGAACGAGAGGTCCTTGGTTCAAGTCTTCCCTCGAGTGAAAAGTTTAATTTTTTGTTTACAATTTATGTGACAAACTCTTATGTTTTCATCACTTTTTTGTGAGTGATTATCACACCCACAAGAAAACCTAAATCGGGCAAGCTAGAAGAATCTTTTTACCCATTCCTCAAATGTACAAAAAAAAAAAATGGTTCAAATGGCTCTGAGCACTATGGGACTCAACTGCTGAGGTCATTAGTCCCCTAGAACTTAGAACTACACTCCTGGAAATTGAAATAAGAACACCGTGAATTCATTGTCCCAGGAAGGGGAAACTTTATTGACACATTCCTGGGGTCAGATACATCACATGATCACACTGACAGAACCACAGGCACATAGACACAGGCAACAGAGCATGCACAATGTCGGCACTAGTACAGTGTATATCCACCTTTCACAGCAATGCAGGCTGCTATTCTCCCATGGAGACGATCGTAGAGATGCTGGATGTAGTCCTGTGGAACGGCTTGCCATGCCATTTCCACCTGGCGCCTCAGTTGGACCAGCGTTCGTGCTGGACGTGCAGACCGCGTGAGACGACGCTTCATCCAGTCCCAAACATGCTCAATGGGGGACAGATCCGGAGATCTTGCTGGCCAGGGTAGTTGACTTACACCTTCTAGAGCACGTTGGGTGGCACGGGATACATGCGGACGTGCATTGTCCTGTTGGAACAGCAAGTTCCCTTGCCGGTCTAGGAATGGTAGAACGATGGGTTCGATGACGGTTTGGATGTACCGTGCACTATTCAGTGTCCCCTCGACGATCACCAGTGGTGTACGGCCAGTGTAGGAGATCGCTCCCCACACCATGAAGCCGGGTGTTGGCCCTGTGTGCCTCGGTCGTATGCAGTCCTGATTGTGGCGCTCACCTGCACGGCGCCAAACACGCATACGACCATCATTGGCACCAAGGCAGAAGCGACTCTCATCGCTGAAGACGACACGTCTCCATTCGTCCCTCCATTCACGCCTGTCGCGACACCACTGGATGCACGATGTTGGGGCGTGAGCGGAAGACGGCCTAACGGTGTGCGGGACCGTGGCCCAGCTTCATGGAGACGGTTGCGAATGGTCCTCGCCGATACCCCAGGAGCAACAGTGTCCCTAATTTGCTGGGAAGTGGCGGTGCGGTCCCCTACGACACTGCGTAGGATCCTACGGTCTTGGCGTGCATCCGTGCGTCGCTGCGGTCCGGTCCCAGGTCGACGGGCACGTGCACCTTCCGCCGACCACTGGCGACAACATCGATGTACTGTGGAGACCTCACGCCCCACGTGTTGAGCAATTCGGCGGTACGTCCACCCGGCCTCCCGCATGCCCACTATACGCCCTCGCTCAAAGTCCGTCAACTGCACATACGGTTCACGTCCACGCTGTCGCGGCATGCTACCAGTGTTAAAGACTGCGATGGAGCTCCGTATGCCACGGCAAACTGGCTGACACTGACGGCGGCGGTGCACAAATGCTGCGCAGCGGGCGCATTCGACGGCCAACACCGCGGTTCCTGGTGTGTCCGCTGTGCCGTGCGTGTGATCATTGCTTGTACAGCCCTTTCGCAGTGTCCGGAGCAAGTATGGTGGGTCTGACACACCGGTGTCAATGTGTTCTTTTTTCCATTTCCAGGAGTGTAGTTAAACCTAACTAACCTAAGGACATCACACACATCCATGCCCGAGGCAGGATTCGAACCTGCGACCGTAGCGGTCTCGCGGTTCCAGACTGCAACGCCAGAACCGCGCGGCCACTTCGGCCGGCTAAATGTAAAAGTTAGGTGGGTCGACAACATATTCCTGTCATGTGACGCACATGCCGTCACCAGTGTCGTATAGAATATATCGGACGTGTGTTCATGTGGAGGAATAGGTTGACCTATAACCTTGCGATCAAATGTTTTCGGTTTCCATTGAAGAGACACGTCCTTTCGTCTACTAATCGCATGGTTTTGCGGTGCGGTCGCAAAACACAGACACTAAACTTATTACAGTGGACAGAGACGTCAATGAACGAACGGACATATCATAACTTTGCGAAAATAAAGAAAGGAAACTTTTCACTCCAGGGAAGACATGAACCAAGGACCTCTCGATCCGCAGCTGCTCACGCTAATCACGGGTCCACGGCGCTCCTATGCTTACATTATCCTTGACGTTGCCTATCTTGCGTATGGACTATTCAATTTGTATATTTTGCTTATTTTTTCATAGTTCCACACTTCTTCCTGTTTTCTCGACTGATCTGTGTTCAGTTTTTCAAGGCCTATCCACTGTGCCAACTTATAACTAAATCTGAGGGGGGTGCGATGGGGAGGTTCCCTTGTTAGAAGAGCAATTGAACGGAATGGATAGTGTCTTGAAAGGAGGATATAAGATGAACATCAACAAAAGCAAAACGAGGATAATGGAACGTAGACGAATAATGTCGGGTGACGCTCAGGGAATTAGATTCGGAAATGAGACACTTAAAGTAGTAAATGAGTTTTGCTATTGGGGGAGCAAAATAACTGATGATGGTCGAAGTAGAGAGGATGTAAAATGTAGACTGGCATTGGCAATGGCAAGGAAAGCGTTTCTGAAGAAGAAAAATTTGTTAATATCGAGTATAGATTTAAATGTCAGGAAATCGTTTCTGAAAGTATTTGTATGGAGTATAGCCATGTATGGAAGTGAAACGTGGACGATAAATAGTTTAGACAAGAAGAGAATAGAAGCTTTCGAAATGTGGTGCTACAGAAGAATGCTGAAGATTAGATGGGTAGATCACATAACTAATGAGGAGGTATTGAATAGAATTGGGGAGAAGAGGAGCTTGTGGCACAACTTGACTAGAAGAAGGGATCGGTTGGTAGGACATGTCCTGAGACATCGAGGGATCACAAATTTAGTATTGGAGGGCAGCGTGGAGGGTAAAAATCGAAGAGGGAGACAAAGAGATGAATACACTAAGCAGATTCAGAAGGATGTAGGCTGCAGTAGGTACTGGGAGATGAAGAAGCTTGCACAGGATAGAGTAGAATGGAGAGCTGCTTCAAACCATTCTCAGAACTGAAGACAACAACAACAACAACACTGTTACACGACCGTTTTTACCAAAAGTCTCCCAGCTTATGTAAAATCCGTACGAAAGAGTCAAATTGCTAAAAATATTGAACAGCCTAGATCGCATAAATATATCGTTATCTGAGACAAATGGTTTCGACAGGCTTCGCTGTCATCTTCAGGTCTTAAAAATCTTTTATTTATGAAATCAGCACATTATAAAAGCCTTGTCATAACTTATATACAGGGTGTAAATTTTAAGTTGTCAAACCAGAATAACTCGAAAAATAAGCTTCACACGAAAAAATGTGTAGAATCCAAAGTTGATTATTTTCGAGGGGGGCATCTGCTGGAGCTAAAATTAGCCCGCCACCCCAGGCCCTTGGGGGTGGAGCGGGAGGCAACTTTAAAATTTCAAATGGGAACCCCCATTTTTTATTTCAGAATCAGATTCTACATAAAAACTACGTACATTTTGTCTTAAACATTTGTTTTGATTCTTGGTAGTTGGCGCTGTAATTTAAGAAAATACATGCCCCCATTTTTGCGTGGAAAATGGTTACGGATAAATAAAAAATACTTATTTAGTTCTTAAATTTTGATTCGCTAAAACTAAAACTCTCCTTCTCTCCCCATAGGGTGGGGTTTGAGAGAGAGGAATTAGAGTTTTAAAAACGTTGACTTATCCGAATCTGCGGAAAAAATTAATATTTGGGTCAACATTTTTAAAACTCTAATTCTTTCCTCTCAAACCCCGGCCTACGGGAAGAGACAGAGTTTTAGTTTTGGCAAATCAAAATTTAAGAAGTAAATAAGTATTTTTTATTTATCCGTAACCATTTTCCACGCAAAAATGGGAACATGGATTTTCTTAAATTACAGCGCCAACTACCAAGAATCAAAACAAATGTTTAAGACAAAATGTACGTAGTTATTTATGTATAATCTGATTCTGAAATAAAAATGGGGGTTCCCATTTGATATTTTAAAGTAGACTCCCGTCCCACCCTCAGGGGGTTGGGGTAGCGGGCTAATTTTAGCAGCAGGAGACGTCCCCCTCGAAAATAATCGACTTTGGATTCTACACATTTCTTCGTGTGAAGCTTATTTTTCGAGTTATTCTGGTTTGACAACTTAAAATTTACACACTGTATATTGAATCCCCAAAGATACTGGTTCAGGCATGCGTATTCAAGTACAGAGATATGTAAACGGGCAGAATACGGAGCTGCGGTCGGCAACGCCTATATAACACAAAAAGAGTCCGGCGCAGTTGTTAGATCGGCTACTGCTGCTACAATGGCAGATTATCAAGATTTAAGTGAGTTTCAATGTGGTGTTATACTCGGCGCACGAGCAATGGGAAGCAACATCTCCGAGGTAGCGATGAAGTGGGAATTTTCCCGTACGACAACTTCACGAGTGTACCGTGAATATCAGGAATTCGGCAAAACATCGTATCTCCGACATCGCTGGGGCCGGGAGAAGATCCTGCAAGGACGGGATCAACGACGACTGAAGAGAATCTTGAAAATTGCAGAAGTGCAACTCTTCCGCAATTTGCTGTAGATTTCAATGATGGGCAGTCAAAAAGTGTCAGCTTGCTAACCATTCAACTAAAAAACACAATCGATATGGGCTTTCGGAGCCGAAGGTCCACTCGGTACCATTGATGACTGCACGACACAAAGCTTTACGCCTCGCCCGGACCCGTCAATACCGACATTGGACTGTTGATGAGTGGAAGCATGTTGCGTCGTCGGACAAGTCGCGTTTCAAATTGTACCGAGCGGATGGTCGTTTACGGATATGGAGACAACCTCACGAATACATGCGCCCTGCATGTCAGCAGGGGACTGTTCAAGCTGGTGGAGGCTCTGTAATGGTGTGGAGCGTGAGCGTGTGCAGTTGGAGTGACATGGGACGCCTGATACATCTAGATACGACTCTGGCAGCTGACACGTACCTGAGCATCCTGTCTGATCGCCTGTGTCCATTCATGTCCATTGGGCATTCCGATAGACTTGGGCAATTCCATCAGGACAATGCGACACCCCACACGATATGAGTTGCTACAGAGTGGCTCCAGGAACACTCTTCTGAGTTTAAACACTTCCGCTGGCCACCATACTCCCCAGACATGAACATTATTGCGCACATCTGGGATGCCTTGCAACGTGCTGCCCCCCCCCCCCCCCAACCCCCGCCGCCACGGATTTATTGACTGCTCGGTAGGATTAATGGTGTCACTTCCCTCCAGCACTACTTAGTCGAGTCTATGCGACGTCGTGTTTCGGCATTTCTGTGTGCTCTCGGGGGCCCTACACGATATCACGATATTAGGCAAGTGTACCAGTTTCTTTGGCTCTTCAGCACTATATATATACTGTTATGTCTTTGTACTGCGTTTTTGTATTAGGCATGAATGTATTTTATAACAGAATCATTTTTTAAGGTCTGAGGTTAGCAGCAAAGCCTGTCGAAACCGGTTATCTTAAACAAAGAAATATTAATACGATCTAGGCTGTTACATGTTTTCAGCAAGTAAAGGAGAGCGCTCCTTCGGTCTTCTCAAAATGAGAAAATTCAAAGAGACGAATGTAATGGCAATAAATTAATCCCCACCGGATAATGAAATGTAGATCAGTACTTGTGACTGCCAGTACTTAACTACATCAAAACCGTCGCTAATCCGTCCCTCAGTAATCCGACCTCTCAATAATCCAGCCGGCATCAGGGCACGTGCAAGCAGGAATGACCTGCACCGCTTTAAATTATAGCGTGCAATAAGATTGTTAGTTAATTACGATGTTAAACAAAGCTATACAAGTTTGAAATTGTGGCTTTCTTTATAATGTGTCACGGCTTCTAAAGGAAAACACGTTACTCTCAACGTGAAGCAGGAATTCAAAATTTGAGACAAGTTTAATCGAGGTTCTTCGCAGAAATCCCCTGGTGTTGAGCACGTGCTTCTGTTTACTCCATTCTCGAGTAGGTGGGGAACCCATCTGCGCTCTTTTGGATTCTCGTAGCTCCCTTTCACTCTTTGGCTTCGAATGGTTTCTTTAATTTGGGCATCTTACGAAACTTTGGTTTTTTCCTTCTCCATTGAAGAGATGTCAGGTGGCCAATGGCGAGGTGTTGCCTCTGCATGGTTGGGTCCGTGGGAGTATATCGGTTGGGGATTTTCCCTGGCCTTTATCATTAGCCGTGGTCAAGAAGTTGCTGGACGATTTAATTTTAGGGTGTGATTTCATCGATAAAATTGGGCTAGTCTTGGATTATTCTGGGCATACCTTCTTCTTTAAGTTCGCTCCTGCAGAGCAGTTTGCTTTTTGTGGATGTGCTAAATGTTCTGTGCATCGAGATGCCGGCATCCTGGCTGTTGAGGCTGTGCCTAATGAGTTCCATCTCGCTCATCTCTCCCCACATCAGGCCACTCATTTACAGAATTTGCTACAGAGGTTTCCGGAGCTTCTTTGTGATAGGTTGGGGGTTACTAATGTTCTTAATTACCATATCCGTCTATCTGACGATATTCCTGTTAGGCAGTCCCCATATCGCCTCTCACCCCCTAAGGTCAAGATACTGAGAACTAAAATACCCAAAATGCTTGAGCAAAGGATTATTTGGCCTTCGACATCTGCCTATGCTTCTCCCATATTCCTTGCCCTAAGGATCGGGGGCGGGATTCCAAGCCTGTTGTTGACTACCAGCGCCTGAACGCTAAGGTTGTCCTCGAGTCTGTTCCGCTACCTGACCTTCATATTTCCTTTACTTGGTTTGCCGGTGCTAATTGGTTTACTATTCTTGATTTGAACCAAGCCTATTATCAGATTCCATTAGCCGAAGAATGTAAACATGTTACTGCATTTTGTACTGATTGGAATCTGTATGAGTTTAACAGGGTTCCCTTTGGTTTGGCTACTGGTGCAGCAGTTCTTACTCCTTTGCTGGATAATATCCTTGGGGACTTGAAATTAGTGCGTGTGTCTAATTATTTGGACGACTTGGGTATTTATAGCCGTTCGTTTCAAGACAATTTGGAGCATATCTAGCAAGTTTTTTTGAGATTGCAGGGAGCCGGGTTGACTGTTGAACCCAGTAAATTGACGTTAGCCAGGCAGCGGGTGTCCTTCTTAGGTCAAATAGGGTCAGGTCAGAGTATTCGCATCGACCAGGAGCGAACTAAAGCATTACGAGCTCTGCCTCTGCCCACTGATAAATGTGGAATTGCTAGGTTCATAGTCATGGCCAACCATTTTATGCGTTTTGTCCCTAATTTTGCTCAGTTGGCGGACCCCTTACACGAATTGCGCTGGAAAAGAGTGCGTTTTCAATGGGGACTTGCCCAAGAGGCCGCGTTTGAGCGTAGTAAGGCAGCTTTAGTCAACCCTCCCATTCTCGGGGTACCTGGCTTTAATAAAAGGTTTATTGTCCAAACTGACGCATCTAATGCCGGTATTTCTGCTGTCCTCCTCCAGGAGTTCGAGGGTCAGACTCGGCCATTAGCCTACGCATTTCATCGGTTAACTGGTGCCGAACTTAAATATTCGGTCTACGAGTGCGAGGCGTTGGCCATTTTGTTCGCACTGGAGAAGTATCGTTTCTACCTTGAGCATCGGGTATTTCAGCTAGAAACCGACAATCAGGCATGGAGCTGGGTGTTATCCAGCCACGTAAAACTGGCCGTATTGACAGGTGGGCAGTACGCATTTCTGCATTTCAATTTGAAGTTAAACACCTGAGAGGGACTGAAAATGTCCTTGCGGATGTCCTCAGCCGCATGTTCACTGAATATACACCTGGTGAGCACTCCCGGGAGACAGAGGGAGGCAGTCTTAGTTGTAGCGTGTTAGGTGAGATTCCCCTTCTATTTGATGATGTTGCTCAGCATCAGGATCAGGACCCTACTTGGGCACCCGTTAAGCAATGCACTTGGCTGGAGAACTGTCGGATGAGTATGTTATCAAGAAGGGCATTTTGTGTAAAAGGATGGGACGTGCTAAGAAATTCAAAACCTGTTTGCCAGTAGCTCTGGTGCGCCCGGTTTCCGTTATTTTCATGATTCATTGGTGGGTGGGCACTTAGGAACTTATAACACATTGCAAAAAATTAAAAAGCATCTGACTTGGCCTTCCATGGACCGTGACGTGAGAGAGATGGTTTCTCGGTGTCGCATGTGTAATGTAGCCAAACCTAAGAATGCTGTTCAACAGTGTCTGTTGAGCTCTGAGTGCGAATCCTGTCGTATGCACAAACTCTGTATCGATTATGTAGGGCTCTTACCTTGTACTAAGAGAGGTAATCGGTACGTGTTGGTATCGATGTGTGTTATCGATGCCTTTCGAGATTTACCTGGCTCCTTCCGAGACGTAACGTGACTGCTACCATTACTATTTCGCACTTAACTAATGTTTTCAGTGTTTTTGGACCCCCCCAAACAAATAGTTAGTGATAATGCGCCAGCCTTCCTTTCGGCTCCCTTCAAGGCCTTCTGTTTTCAGAACGGTGTTAAGCGTATCACTACTACGCCGTATTATCCGCAGGGATCTTTTGCGGAGAGGGTCAATCGAAATCTTAAATCCACTTTGATTATTTATCATCAGAAGACGCCTAGTAAGTGGGACTCTAGTTTGCCTTGACTTAGTTTTGCTTTCAATACCGCCAATCCTGAGGCCTTAAAAGCTATTTCCGCCTCCTTGAGCCTTGCCTATCATGTTAGTTTCCCTCTTTCGAACTTATGGGGAGTTCAGGATTCGATTCCGGCAGATATCACCCGTCAAGTCGTCAGGGAAAACTGGAACCGTGCCAGACATAATATACTCAAGGCCCATAATAAAGAAGCTGAGCATTATAATCACAATCAGCGAGCCTTTGGGAGTAGGCCAGGCGATCAGGTCTATGACCGTAATATTCCCGGGAGGCAGGTGCATGTCGGAAATCTTAGTAAATTCACTCCCCATTTTTTGGGGCGTTGCATCATTGTGCGTATTTTGAGGCCGGTGAATCTGCTGGTTAAGGATAACAACACCGGTAAGCAGTACCGGGTTCACCTTAACCAAGTTAAATTTGGTTAGTCCTGTTGTCGAGTTCCCCCCTCCCCCCTCCAAGTTGGTGTTTGAGGGGGGGGGGGGAGGTTAAGCAGTGGCTGGCTCACGCTGATACCATTTTTTCTTCTTTGGCATTTTCTCATCATTGAGTGGCGCCTTATTGCTCTCTCAGTTACTACCTGAACGAGTTGCTCACTTGCCTCCGTCAGTGGCAGCAGCAGCATTTATCGATACTGGTACTGCTGTACCAACTTTGGTCTGACCGATATACACTCCTGGAAATGGAAAAAAGAACACATTGACACCGGTGTGTCAGACCCACCATACTTGCTCCGGACACTGCAAGAGGGCTGTACAAGCAATGATCACACGCACGGCACAGCGGACACACCAGGAACCGCGGTGTTGGCCGTCGAATGGCGCTAGCTGCGCAGCATTTGTGCACCGCTGCCGTCAGTGTCAGCCAGTTTGCCGTGGCATACGGAGCTCCATCGCAGTCTTTAACACTGGTAGCATGCCATGACAGCGTGGACGTGAACCGTATGTGCAGTTGACGGACTTTGAGCGAGGGCGTATAGTGGGCATGCGGGAGGCCGGGTGGACGTACCGCCGAATTGCTCAACACGTGGGGCGTGAGGTCTCCACAGTACATCGATGTTGTCGCCAGTGGTCGGCGGAAGGTGCACGTGCCCGTCGACCTGGGACCGGACCGCAGCGACGCACGGATGCACGCCAAGACCGTAGGATCCTACGCAGTGCCGTAGGGGACCGCACCGCCACTTCCCAGCAAATTAGGGACACTGTTGCTCCTGGGGTATCGGCGAGGACCATTCGCAACCGTCTCCATGAAGCTGGGCTACGGTCCCGCACACCGTTAGGTCGTCTTCCGCTCACGCCCCAACATCGTGCAGCCCGCCTCCAGTGGTGTCGCGACAGGCGTGAATGGAGGGACGAATGGAGACGTGTCGTCTTCAGCGATGAGAGTCGCTTCTGCCTTGGTGCCAATGATGGTCGTATGCGTGTTTGGCGCCGTGCAGGTGAGCGCCACAATCAGGACTGCATACGACCGAGGCACACAGGGCCAACACCCGGCACCATGGTGTGGGGAGCGATCTCCTACACTGGCCGTACACCACTGGTGATCGTCGAGGGGACACTGAATAGTGCACGGTACATCCAAACCGTCATCGAACCCATCGTTCTACCATTCCTAGACCGGCAAGGGAACTTGCTGTTCCAACAGGACAATGCACGTCCGCATGTATCCCGTGCCACCCAACGTGCTCTAGAAGGTGTAAGTCAACTACCCTGGCCAGCAAGATCTCCGGATCTGTCCCCCATTGAGCATGTTTGGGACTGGATGAAGCGTCGTCTCACGCGGTCTGCACGTCCAGCACGAACGCTGGTCCAACTGAGGCGCCAGGTGGAAATGGCATGGCAAGCCGTTCCACAGGACTACATCCAGCATCTCTACGATCGTCTCCATGGGAGAATAGCAGCCTGCATTGCTGCGAAAGGTGGATATACACTGTACTAGTGCCGACATTGTGCATGCTGTGTTGCCTGTGTCTATGTGCCTGTGGTTCTGTCAGTGTGATCATGTGATGTATCTGACCCCAGGAATGTGTCAATAAAGTTTCCCCTTCCTGGGACAATGAATTCACGGTGTTCTTATTTCAATTTCCAGGAGTGTATTTTCATGTGGTGGTGTGTGTGAGGAGTCAGTCGGTTGTGAGAGAGCAGCGAGGAAGTCTCCGCGGCGTGTGGTCAGGCCGGGGCCGCTGGCGGCGTGCACGTGCGGTCGGAGTTGTGAGGCACTAGCTGCGAGAGCTGCAAAGTTCATTGCCCACCGAACCTGGATACTGGAGTTGAGTAATCAGTTAACCTGTTACGAAACCTCAACTGCTGTGACATCTCTTCATTCGTTGCCAGTTGTTGCTTACTGGGCTGTTCTGCAAGCAGCAAAGTATGCTGTGCTGCAGTTGGCAAATTTTGCAGCCGTCTTCCTGTATGGTGTTTAACTATTGAAATGATTGTAACTTATTTGTGAAGAGCACCGGCAGTATCTTCGGCCTTGTGGCCGTTAACGTTCTGGTTACCTGCGTAGTTTTCTGGCAGCGTGTTTCCCTCGCCATGCCGATGCTGTGCGGCACAGCGTGTAGTTCGACAGCCTGATGTTGTTCTCCCCTTTTTTTCTTTGAGTAGTTATTGTGCCTTGACTGTGTTTAGATGCCAATTATCAAGACGTATTGCTGCTATGATCTTCGTTCTCGCTGATATTTTCGGTTGTTGTGCCGTTGGTTTAGTGGAAGGGAATTGATTAGGTTGTTGGTTGTTTCTTCAGCCGTCCCTAGGTTGTGCAGCCACACGATTATTTAGTGTTACGCTTGGCTGCCTGTCTCACCTAACCTGTTCTTAGAGTTTCCTCCCCAGGCCCACCCTTGGAACACTTCTGAGCACCACTGGTCTGTTGTTTAGGATTGTGATCTTCTTTTTCCTCAAGTACTGTGCCAGGCCTTTAGCCATGTATTAATTTATTTTGTTTTAATGATCAGTGTGTGGCCTTCAGGTGAACCTTATGTGAAATATTTTAAGATACAGCCTTCAGTCGTCTGAAGTAAAAAAAAAAAAAAATCATCATTTGAAAATTTTCTCCCTATCTGTTCAGTATATGGCCTTCAGCCGAATTTTATGTAAAGTATTATACGACCTTCAGCTGTGAAAGAAAAAAAAAATCATTTGAAATTTCAAAATTTTCCTCTCTATCTTAATGTGTTATCCAGGCCTCAAGCCTTGAGTTGTTCTATGTTCAGTGAACCTTATGTGAAATATTTTAAGATTAGGCCTTCAGTCTACTTAAATTAAATTTTGAAAGGCCTCTGTGGCCGAGCGGTTCTAGGCTCTTCAGTCCGGAACCGCGCTGCAGCTATGGTCGCAGGTTCGAATCCTGCCTCGGGCATGGATGTGTGTGATGTCCTTAGGTTAGTTAGGTTTACGAAGTTCGAAGTCCAGGGGACTGATGACCTCAGATGTTAAATCCCATAGTGCTTAGAGCCATTTGCACCTCTGCTAGATTTTAGAAGTCAGTACTTTGAATCTAAATATGTACTCAAATGCGCAGAATTTGGGTAATATCCTTTGTTTTCGAAGACTCGGATGGCCACTTGAAGGACTATAGTCACCCATCACCCAACAGGGAACAGCATGTTAGGAAGCAACCACAAGGCCGAAGATACTGCTGGTGCTCTTCACAAATAAGTTACAATCATTTCAATAGTTAAACACCATACAGGAAGATGGCTGCAAAATTTGCCAACTGCAGCACAGCATACTTTGCTGCTTGCAGAACAGCCCAGTAAGCAACATGCATCTCCTGAAGGAGAGTTACGTCAACATCCGCGGCATACAGCATGTCATGGACTAAAGCCAGTTTTTGGCGTACACGAATGGTGTTGACATTGACCGTGGCTATGCGATAAGTCTGGAAAGCTGCCATCGCCAGGCGTACAGGATATTCAAAAACAGGGGAAGCACAGGGAACTCCCTGTTACGCCCCTGTGGAAGGGCACATCACTGTGTTGGGGAAGGAGCCGACACCACCAACGTTCTGGTTACCGCTTTATACAGGCATCTGTCAAGTATCTGTAGGACAGAATCAGTGGCCGAACCATAGCAAAAGCAACCGTAGTCCATATATGGCCTGATTTGCGTACGATACAAAGTCATGCATACTTTTGTATCAGCACCCTACCAACCTCCAGTAATTGAATGCATAATATTAATTGCCTTTTCACTTTTTTGTAGGATGTGCATCACATGCTTGGAACAAGTAAGCCTCCGTTCGATACAAAGGCCAAGGCATTTGATAACTTGTTCGTTCGGTGTACTGAGATATGCTGATCTCAACCGAATATGGCACAGGGTGGAGAAGGGGTTTGTTCAAGTTAAAGTTTTCAAAGAGTGCCATCATCAACAACAGACCACCGACCCCAATACATTAATCTACCTCATCACTGCCACGGTCAAATGTGTGTTATCTTCGTCCCTTTCAGATCGCTACCGCCTGTCAGGGTTTACATTATCTAAAAGTGACCGCCCTTCGCGATTCTTCCTTCCGTTTATAACGCTGATGGAGTTCGCAATGGGGGGGGGGGGACGTTTAACGGCGGAAATCAACGCATCAGCAGCTGCGCCGCCCCCACCGGCTCTGCAAGAGAGGGAGTGGGGGAGCAAGTTCAGTGATGAAAGGCAAACCCCGAAATAATGGACCGGCGTGTAAAGTTATGTCACACTCGCGTGTACCAGAAATTACTTCATTCACGAGTTACAATGGAGCTAAAATTTGATGACACAATAAACAAAAGTATGAAAGGATTGAAGCGCAAGGGCCGGTATTAAAAATATCGAAAACCACACGGTTGGCGCCGCTGGCGGACGTCCGTAATGGAGGAAGCGGCTGCGGCAGCGGGAAAACAAACGCCGCGCGCGCCGCGCTGCTGTGGCGCGCGCGCTCTGGCGCAGCACGTGTAAATTACGTGTAGCGGCGTTGTCCCTAAACAACGGCCGGCGCCGGGCGCTCTATTAACATGTTGACCGACACGCGGGCTCCCTTTGTTTTTTTGCAGTGCGCCGTCGTTCGCCGACGCCGATGTCGACGCTCCAAACAAAAAGAGGCCGCCGCGCAGGCCCGGCTCGTAAATGGCGAGCTGTATATTTGATTCGGCCAGGTAACTCTCTGCGACTCTCTTAACAGGCGCGCTCCGGGGAACTGTTATTACGAGTTAAACTGCCGGGGGGCCGGCTGCTAGCGGTTTTGCCCTCCAGGTGTTGTGTTCAGCCTTGTATTAACGGTATGTCGCATGCTTGTGGCCCGTAAAGAAGATGTCATACACAGAGTTATCAGCTCTTTTAACCGTAATACGAGTGACAAAGTCGTGGGACAGCGATATGCAGATATACAGATGGCGGTTATATCGCGTACACAAGGTACAGAAGGGCAATGCATTTGCGGAGAAGTCATTTGTACTAAGGTGCTTCATGGGACGAGGTTTCCTACGTGATTATGGCCGCACAACGGGAATTAATAGAGTTTGAACGTGGAATAGTAGTTGGGCATTCCATTTCGGAAATCGTTAGGGAATTCAGTATTCCAAGAGCCACAGTTTCAAGTGCGTGCAGACAATCAGACATTACCTCTCACCACGGACAACGCAATGGCCGACGTCCTTCCTTTACGACCGAGCGCAGCAGCGTTTGCAAAGAGTTGTCAGCGCAAACAGACAAGAAGAAATCGATATGGCCCATACAACGAACGTATACATTAGGACAGTGTGGCGAAATTTGCCGTTAAAGGTGTATGGCAGCAGATGAACCACGCGAATGACTTTGCTATCAGCACGACATCGCCTGCACCGCCTCTCCTGGGTTCGTGACCATATGAGTTGGACCCTAGACGACTGGACAATTGTGGCTTGGGAAGGTCAGTCCTGATACTTTTGGAGCTGATGGTAGAGTTCAAGTGTGGCACAGACCCCATGGAGCCATGGGCCCAAGATGTCAAAACAAGGCACTGTGCATGCTGGTGGTGATTCCATAACGGTGTTGGCTGTGTTGACATGGAATGGCCCAGCTGAACCTATCATTGACTGGAAATGGCTATGTTCAGCAACTTGAGACTTGTTGCATTCATGATCTTCATGTTCCCAAACAACGATGTCACCGGACCACAATCGTTCACAATTGGCTTGAAGAACATTCTGGACAATTAGAGCAATGATCTGGTCGCCCATGTTGCCAACAAGAATCTCACTGAACATTTATGAAGCATAATCGAGAGGTCAGTTCGTGCACAAAATCCTACATCGGCAACACTTTCAGAATTATGGAGGGCTATAAGGGGAGCATGGCTCAGTATTTCTGAAAGGGACTTCCGACGACTTGTTGAGTCCATGCGATATCGAGTTGCCGCACTATGCCGGGCAAAAGGAGATCCAAGACGATATTTGGAGGTATCCCATGGCTTTTGTCACGACAGTGATACTGTATATTGCCCAAACAAAAGACTGTGCCTAGTAGTCGAAATTAATTATCTGTCACATTCGTCTACGACAGGCAGTCATAAAGTTATAATTATCACATCGAAAAAATAAAGTTACGTAATTAATTACATATTTATTTCTAGGTACACGTCTCCAGCGCTGGTACGCACAAAAATCCACCCGCAACAGTAAAACAAAATAACACGGTCCATCTCCAATCTATCAAAGGCCTGCGCCATTTTGTTCTACTGTGGTGTGTTGATTGCTGTGCGTAGCAGTGCTGTAGACATGTACGTGGAAATAAACATGTGATAAAGAACGCACGATCTCGCAGTCGTGTTGTTGTTGTGGTCTTCAGTTTGATGCAGCTCTCCATGCTACTCTATCCTGTGCAAGCCTCTTTATCTCCGACTAACTACTGCAACCTACATCCTTCTGATTCTGCTTACTGTACCCATCTCTTGGTTCCCCTCTACGATTTTTATCCCCCAGTCTTCCCACCAGTACTAAATTGGTGAGCCCTTGATGCCTCAGAATGTGTTTTATCAACCGATCTCTTATTCCATTTAGGTTGACCACAAATTTCTCGTCTCCCCAATTCTATTACATAACTCTTCATTAGTTACATGATCTACCCATCTTATCTTCAGCATTCATCTATAGCACCTCATTTCAAAACCTACTATTCCCTTCTTGTCTAAACTGTTTATCGCCCATGTTTCACTTGCATCCATGGCTACACTTCATACAAATACTTTCAGAAAGGGCACCCTGACTCTTAGATCTATACTTGATGTTAGCAAATTTCTCTTCTTCAGAAATGCTTTTTCTACCATTGCCGGTCTATATTTTATAATCTCCCTACTTCTACCATCATCAGTTATTTTGCTTCCTAAATAGCAAAACTCATCTTCCACTTTAAGTGTCTCATTTCCTAATCTAATTCCCTCAGCATCATCTGATTTAATCCGAGTACCTTTCATTATTTTCGTTTTGCTTTTGTGGATGTTCGTCTTATATCCTTCTTTCAAGACACTGTCCATTCCGTTCAACTGCTCTTCCAAATCCGTTTGCTGTGTCGTACAGAATTACAGTGTCATCGGCAACCTCCAAATTTTTATTTCTTCTCCATGGACTGTAAATCCTACTCTACATTTTTCTTTTGTTACCTTTACTGCTTGCTCATTACGAAGATTGAATAACATCGGAGACAGACTACAGCCCTGTGTAACTCCCTTCACAACCACTGCTTCACTTTCGTGCCCCTTGAGTCTTATGACTGCCATGATGGTTTCTGTACAAATTGCAAATAGCATTTCGCTCTCTGTATTTTACCTCTGCCATCCTTAGAATTTGAAAGAGAGTATTCCAGGCAACATTGTTACAATCTTTTTCTAAGTCTACAAATACTATAAACGTAGGTTTATCTTCCCTTAACGTATCTTCTATGAGAAGTTGTAGTGTCAGTATTGCCTCGCGTGTTCCTACATATCTGATAGTTCCTTAATTTTCACACCTGTCAGCACCAGTTTTTTTTTTAATTGGAATTGCATATTCTTCTTGAAGTCTGAGGGTATTTCACCTGTCTCATCATCTTGCTCACCAGATGAAAGAGTTCTGTCGTAGCTGGCTCTCCTAATGCTATTAGTAGTTCTAACGGAATGTTGTGTACTCCCGGGGCTTTGTTTCGACTTAGGTCTTTTAGTCCTCTGTAAAATTCTTCGCGCAGTATCATATCTCCCTTCTCATCTTCATCTACATCTTCTTGCATTTCCATAATGTTGCCCTCAAGTACACCTCCCTTGTCCACTATATACTCCTTCGACCTTTCTGCTTTCCCTTCTTTGCTTCGGGCTGGCTTTCCATCTCAGCTTTTGATATTCATAATGGCGGCTCTCTTTTCCCAGAAAGTCTCTTTAATTTTCCTGTAGGCAGTATTTATCTTACCACTAGTGATATCTGCTTCTACATCCTTACATTTTTCCTCAAGTCATCCCTGCTTAGCCATTTTGCACTTCCTGACGATCACGCAGTCATATGAATTAATAAAATTGTCTATTGCTTCCAGTTGGGTCAAGTGGTTAAAATCGAACAAGCTTTCGACTGAGCTTTCCTCATCCATTGCTGACTGCCGTGTCGCCGTTGCCTCGCCGTTATATTACCGCGCTGCTGGTTGTAGCGTCTCTGGTGCTCTCTTACTCGACAAAAACGATAACATTTCCGTCCCACGTCCTTCGCGCCCGATTCAATTTTGCGATGGCCGGGTCCCAGGCTGTACTGAACTGTAAACCGCCGTCCTTATTTTCAGAATTTTATTTCTATAGCTTCTTTTATGACGCTATCCCAACATACATTCGTCCTCATAGTGACAGACGTTTTGTCAAATATAATTCAGTGTCGATTTTCTGAAGAGCGTCCTGCCACAGCTGATTTCACCAGATAGCGTAGACGTAAGCACCTCCCGTGTTCCGTCCGGCGTTGCTCCACAGTGCGTACTATTACGCAGGCATAGTAGCAGCCACAATGACGTAGTATTTTGTGCACTCTGGGCGTTCTGTGCCCTAGGTCGTCCTCCAGAGGCATCATGAGCTGTCGCATTTTTGGTGGAGACCTGAACACCGAAGAAATGTTGTGTCTCTTCAAGAGCCGGCTAATCTTAGCCGACACTGTGCAACAGAAAGGGAAAAACGCAAGTTCCTTGCTCTCTTGTTCGGTGGCGTTTCTCTTGTGCGTCTGTGCCTGTGGTGCCTGGCGGAAACTGTAGGTATTTTCCCGAAAGACTTGTAAGAGGTGCCTTATTTCCAGTGACAGATTTTCAGTGTCTGAGACGACTTTAGCACGGTGGACGAGGGTGTTCAGAACGCAACGATTTTGTGCCGGATGGTGGCGGCAGAGACAGTGCAGATATCGATCCGTGTATGTGGGTTTCCTGTAGACAGTGTGGCTGAGGTGGCCATTGGTTTTTCGGCGAACGAGGACATCAAGGAAGGATATCGCACTGAGTATCTACACTTCCAGCGTAAAACTAATGTGATCGTGAATGCCATTCAGAAGTTCTAACAGTTCACCCCGTTTATGACGTTCACGGGGCCAGATGATAAAAGTGTCGTCGACGAAAAGATAAAAGCAACTTGGCTTAGCAGGAGTTGTGTCCAAAGCGACGTCTTCAAAGGCCACGGCAGTCGTTTACCACTTGACAATGGCCGAAGAGAGCTCGGTCGAAAGCTCATGGGATTTTAACCACGTGATGCTGTTGGAAGCCCGAGAATATTTTATTAAACATTTAATTCATTAAGTGACTTTATCTTTTCGAAGTGACAATTAAAGTCCCTAACACAAAAAGGCTAGCAGAAATGATCCACGCAACTATCGTCCAATGTATTCGACATCCATGTGTTGTGGAATCAAAGAGCTCGTGAAGTAGACAGCATGCACCACATCGTACAGCACAGCGAAAAGCGCGGCGAGGTGGTGGGGCGATTTTCTTTTTCTCTAAAACCAGGCAATCAGAGATCTGCTATGAGCTGACGAAAACGTCGCGCCTCGTTTTTGATTGTAACGAGTGATACGTTCTCAACTCAGAGACCGCTGGTTATTGCAGAGCAATTTCCAACTACGACTCTTATTGATTACCAAAATTATTCAGAATATTGGTCGGGCAAATGGTAGGAAAGCATGTAAATTCGTTAACTATGGTACGATCAGCATAACAGCACATGCTTTAGAGCTGCTGACAAAAATAACATACAGAATAAAACAAAAATCTGCTAGATGGCAATCAGTTTGACTTTAGAAAGGTTAAGGCACCAGAGAGGTAGGTCTCACATTCTGCTTGATAACGAAGGCATGACTAATAAAACTCGAAAATCTGTCCTAGGATTTCTCGAGTTAATAAAGCATTCAATAAGGTAAAGTGGTGCAAGATGTCTGAAGCTCTAAGAAAAATAGTTATAAACTACAAACTGTTCCTAAATGGTCTGTACAACTTTTATCGCGTGTATTTCAGAAATGGGTACCGACAGAAAGTTGCAGTTTGCGGCATAATGTTCATACTCACCTGCAGTTTTTGTATTGTTTTTGCTGGTTTGTTGTTGAGAAAAATGGCCACGCCCCATCCGATGGCATACTGTGTGGAATGGTTCATAGAGACTAACTCTGACACCAAGGGAGAAGTTTCCAAATTACGTTCTGTAAGTGGCGCAGTGGTTGGCATACTGGAGTCGCATTCGGTAGGATGACGGTTCAAACGCGCATCCGGCCATCCTGATTTAGGTTTTCCGAGATTTTCCTAAATCACTCCAGGCAAAAGCCGGAATGGTTTATTTGAAAGCGCACGGCCGCTTTCCTTCTCCATCTTTCCCTAATTCGAGCTTGTGTTTCGTCTCTAATGAGCTCGTTGTCGACGGGACGTTAAACCCTAATGTCCTCTTCCTACGTTCAGTGAACGTAGCATTATTCGTAATTTTAAGTCAGTATTAGTGGTGCATTTGGCACGCAATATGCACAACTTTCATAACATTAAACATGACTTAGAAATCTTGTGTATACGAACAAAAGGACTGGTCATTACCATTTTGGAAGAGTTAGAAATCATGAAGTGCAAGCTGCAGCATCCAGACAGTAGCCTCAATGAGCAAATTGAACTTAAACATAAAAGGATGCTCAGCAACTATTTACAATGTTTACAGCAGTTTCCATTATAGTAGGTTCTCGTATTTGATCATCTTTGCGTAAATTGTTCAAATGGCTCTGAGCACTATGGGACTTAACATCTGTGGTCATCAGTCCCCTAGAACTTAGAACTACTTAAACCTAACTAACCTAAGGACATCACACACATCCATGCCCGAGGCAGGATTCGAACCTGCGTAAATTGTATCTACAGCATCTCGCCCCCTGATTTTGGAACTTGTGTGTCATGTCAACTGGAAGGGGTCATCTACGTATCTAACATGTAGCTCTACAGGTGTGCATACATTCAGTTTATTTTTTGGTGTTCCTTATTTCTTAACATCATGCTACATTTACATGGTGGTCCATTGATCGGGTCCGGGCCAAATATCTCACGAAATAAGCGTCAAACGAAAAACCTACAAAGAACGAAACTTGTCTAGCTTGAAGGGGGAAACCAGATGGCGCTATCCTTGGCCCACTTGATGGCGCTGCCATAGGTCAAACGGATATCAACTGCGCTTTTTTCAAATAGGAACCGCCATTTTTTATTACATATTCTTGTAGTACGTACAGAAATATGAATGTTTTAGTTGGACCATTTTTTTCGCTTTGTGATAGATGGCGCTGTAATAGTCACAAACATATGGCTCACAATTTTAGACGAACAGTTGGTAAAAGGTAGGTTTTTAAAATTAAAATGCAGAACGTAGGTAGGTTTGAACAATTTATTTCGGGTGTTCCAATGTGATACATGTACCTTTGTGAACTTATCATTTCTGAGAACGCAGGCTGTTACAGCGTGATTACTTGTAAATACCACATCAATGCAATAAATGCTCAAAATTATGTCCGTCACCTTCAATGCATTTGGCAATACGTGTAACGACATTCCTCTCAACAGCGAGTAGTTCGCCTTCCGCAATGTTCGCACATGCATTGATAATGCGCTGACGCATGTTGTCAGGCGTTGTCGGTGGATCACGATAGCAAATATACTTCAACTTTTCCCACAGAAAGAAATCCGGGGACGTCAGATCCGGTGAACGTGCGGGCCATGGTATGGTGCTTCGACGACCAATCCACCTGTCATGAAATAAGCTATTCAATACCGCTACAACTGCACGCGAGCTGTCCTCAGCTCGTGATCGTGCGGTAGCGTTCCCGCTTCCCACGCCCGGGTTCCCGGGTTCGATTCCCGGCGGGGTCAGGGATTTTCTCTGCCTCGTGATGACTGGGTGTTGAGTGTTGTCCTTAGGTTAGTTAGGTTTAAGTAGTTCTAAGTTCTAGGGGACTGATGACCATATATGTTAAGTCCCATAGTGCACAGAGCCATTTGAACGCACACGAGGTATGTGCCGGACATCCACCATGTTGGAAGTACATCGCCATTCTGTCATGCAGTGAAACATCTTGTAGTAACATTGGTAGAACATTACGTAGGAAATCAGCATACATTGCACCATTTAGATTTGCCATCGATGAAATGGGGGCCAATTATCCTTCCTCCCATAATGCCGCACCATACATTAACCCGCCAGGGTCGCTGATGTTCACTTGTCGCAGCCATCGTGGATTTTCCGTTGCCAAATAGTGCATATTACGCCTATTTACTTTACCGCTATTGGTGAATGACGCTTCGTCGCTAAATATAACGCGTGTAAAAAACCTGTCGTCGTCCCGTAATTTTCTTGTGCCCAGTGGCAGAACTGTACACGACGTTCAAAGTCGTCGCCATGCAATTCCTGGTGCATAGAAATATGGTACGATATGCAATCGATGTTGATGTAGCATTCTCAACACCGACGTTTTTGAGATTCTCGCGCAATTTGTCTGCTACTGATGTGCAGATTAGCCGCGACAGCAGCTAAAACACCTACTTGGCCATCATCGTTTGTTGCAGGTCGTGATTGACGTTTCACATGTGGCTGAACGCTTCCTGTTTCCTTAAATAACGTAACTATCCGGCGAACGGTCCGGACACTTGGATGATGTCGTCCAGGATACCGAGCAGCAAACATAGCACACGCCCGTTGGGCATTTTGATCACAATAGCCATACATCAACACGATATCGACCTTTTCCGCAATTGGTAAACGGTCCATTTAAACACGGGTAATGTATCACGAAGCAAATACCGTCCGCACTGGCGGAATGTTACGTGACTGACTTCTGGAAATCGTTTGACTCCGTGCCTCACTGCAGACTCCTAGCTAAGGTACGAGCAAATGGGATTGGTTCCCAAGTATGTGAGTGGCTCGAAGACTTCTTAAGTAATAGAACCCAGTACGTTGCCTCGATGGTGAGTGTTCATAGGAGGTGAGGTTATCATCTGGGGTGCCCCACGGAAGTGCGGTAGGTCCGCTGTTGTTTTCTATCTACATAAATGATCTTTTGTGTAGGGTGGATAGCAATGTGTGGCTGTTTGCTGATGATGCTGTGGTGTACGGGAAGGTGTCGTCGTTGAGTGACTGTAGGAGGATACAAGATGATTTGGACAGGATTTGTGATTGGTGTGAAGAATGGCAGCTAACTCCAAATATAGATAAATGTAAATTAATGCAGATGAATAAGAAAAAGAATCCCGTAATGTTTGAATATTCCATTAGTAGTGTAGCGCTTGAGACAGTCACGTCGATTAAATATTTGGGCGTAACATTGCAGAGCGATTTGAAGTGGGACAAGCATGTAATGGCAGTTGTGGGGAAGGCGGATAGTCGTCTTCGGTTCATTGGTAGAATTTTGGGAAGATGTAGTTCATCTGTAAAGGAGACCGCTTATAAAACACTAATACGACCTATTCTTGAGTACTGCTCGAGCGTTTGGGATCCCTATCAGGTCGGATTGAGGGAGGACATTGAAGGAATTCAGAGGCGGGCTGCTAGATCTGTTGCTGGTAGGTTTGATCATCACGCGAGTGTTACGGAAATGCTTGAGGAACTCGGGTGGGAGTCTCAGGAGGAAAGGAGGCGTTCTTTTCGTGAATCGCTAATGAGGAAATTTAGAGAACCAGCATTTGAGGCTCACTGCAGTACAGTTTTACTGCCGCCAACTTATATTCCGCGAAAAGACCACAAAGATAAGATAAGAGAGATTAGGGCTCGTACAGAGGCATATAGGCAGTCATTTTTCCCTCGTTCTGTTTGTGAGTGGAACAGGGATGCTAGTTGTGGTACGAGGTACCCTTCGCCACGCACCGTATGGTGGATTGCGGAGTATGTATGTCGATGTAGACTATTACAGCGTTTGTGACTATTAGAGCGTCATCTATCACAAAGCGAAAAAAGTGGCCCAACTAAAACATTCATATTACATGAATATGTAATAAAAAATGGGGATTCTCATTTAAAAAAACGCAGTTTATATCCGTTTGACCTATGGCAGCGCCATCTAGCAGACTAACCATAGCGCCATCTGGTTTCCCCGTTCAAAGCTAGACGCGTTTCGTTCTTTGTGGTTTTTTTCGTTTGTTGCTTATTTCGTGAGATATTTGGCCCGGTCACTATCAATGGAGCACCCTGTATAATACACACATCGCGTTTAATTTGTAATATGTTTGTTTGGTCTCTTGCATATTTTATAATATAGTTTCATTAATTTTATATCTTGGCAATTCCATTATAAATTTTTATTTCTTGACAGCTGCATCATACATTGCGTGTTTTGCTTTTATCGTTTGATCTGTATCAATCTTATCTTATTTAATATCATTCTTACAGTAATATTTTTTTAGCGCTATTAGTAGCGAGTGGAAATTGGGAGAAAACGTGGTGGTGGGGCCGTGTTGTAATCTATGATTTCTTCGGTTGTCCGCCCGCTCCCTCGGGATTAGTTCTGGCGGCAGCCACGCTACCACGCTATGGTATATATGTGTGCTAAGGCGTCTCTTGGGTACAGTTCGGCGTGCAGTCTGTTGACCGGACGTGCGAGCTGGACACTGACGTGGTAAGCTATTTTGAGGATCACATATTAGCATTCTGCGGCATTTTTGCCTTCATTTTACTTTCTTAAGCCAATGCCAAATGTCTGGCCGTTCGCATTTGGTTCATAGGTTACATTAGCCTGACAGTGAGCGTTGATTTGATGATTCATCCTGATTTTTCTCTGTTGGGCCCTGTTTACCTGGTGCAATGCTGGTTGACTCAAAGAATATTTTCATGCCTCGTCCACACAGAATCTCGCGTACTGGTTAATAGCTCTGAGAATCCCCAATTTAGCATGGAAACTGAGCCGGCCGGTGTGGCTGAGCGGTTCTAGGCGCTTCAGTCTGGAACCGCGCAACCGCTACGGTCGCCAAGTTCGAATCCTGCCTCGGGCATGGATGTGTGTGATGTCCTTAGGTTAGTTAGGTTTAAGTAGTTCTAAGTTCTAGGGGACTGAGGACCTCAGATGTTATGTCCCATAGTGCTCACAGCCATTTGAACCATGGAAACTGACCGTCAGTCCTAAGATAAACGAATGGTTGGACCGTTTTTCTTTGCACATGCGTCAATAACCTCCCGATTTAAAAAAATAAGAAAATAAAAATTCAACAGTGTAAATTATTTTTCAGAAAATTTTCAGACAATATGATATCCGACAGCTTTTTGTCATTTCTGGTTGAACAGTAGAACAGTGTTAAACTTCAGTCACTTCTGCACTGCTAGCCTGTGTCATCACATTTTACGAATTTGATCAAGTATGCCTGGTACGCAAAACAACGGCCACGAACATTTCCTACTCCATTCCAGTTCCGTCTAAATAAAACTAGTGATTAGTCTGAACTGCATTAATTTTTGTATATAAGTGTGCCTGGTGTAAGGAAAACGTTTATTTTAATCATTCAATAGACGCTTCACATTTTTGTAATGACTACAGTGAATAAACAAGGAACTGTTTCATTGTTACCAAAATATACATTAATCAAAAATTATCATGAGAATTGTGCAACAGGAACTGCTAGAAAGTCGTCTGTAGTATAACAACATACACTGCCTTCACTTTCTTTCCTCTGCCTCCTACTTGTGCAACAATTACATCTGCAACAGTTTAGCTGTCAGTGTGAACTGAAAAATGTTCAAAACATTAATGATTTGAGGCGTTTCCGGTTTAAGTGCTTAAAATTCACATGTGTGCACTTTGGACATTCCGCTACGTCCACTTGTCGCGGGTACGTCTGCTTATTCGCCGTATCGAGCGCTAAGCAGTAAGGCCTGTACAAACTGCTGTTATGAGCGGCTCTTCGTGTGGCAAAATTAATTACTTCTCCATTTTTTAAAAACTTCGTTCAGTGTGCCTTAGCAGCTCTAATTTTGAAATTGCATTTCTTTCGGCGTATTTCCCTTGAATGAAAAATTTCAGATTACGTTTCGAAATGTCGCATTGGACCCTTCCCCTGTGAGTCGCATTGACAATGACGCAGTTTATCTGAAAAACGTGATATTCATGGAAGAAGCTTGCTTATATATGTCTGGGAAGGTAAACTGACACAATTTACGGATTTGAGGCCTTGGGAACTCCACCTCAACATGGAAATTATGAGTCAGTCAAATTCAGACGTATAGTGAGACCGTTTTTCTTTGCAAGAACATCAATAATCTCGATTGTTTATCTGTACATGTTGGAAAAGTCTGCGTTTCCACAGGTCGAAGTACTGCAACCTGACATAACGCTGCAGCAGAATGGTGCACTCCTCACTGGGCCTCGATCATTAGGGAGGCTTTGGGCGACACATTTCCAGGTCGCTGGATTGGCAGAGGAACACCCATTTACTGGCCCCCAAAGTATCTAGGAATAACCCATTAGACTTTTTCCCCTTTGGAACCGTGTGAAGAATGCGTTCTATCAAACCCCCGTGCGGGGTTGCAGGAAACGGGAGCTGTCGTCAGAACAGCAATTGCACACGTTAACGACGACATGGTAGGCTGGAGGAACTGGAATATCGCTTGAATATCCTGCGTGCTAAAGATGACACTCTCTGTGTTACACGGCTACTAAAACTTCAGGTGTGTGTGAACTTTGTGCCACAAACCAAACCTTTCTGTTTATCCCCATTTCTGGAATATATGAGATCATAGCTGTCAAGATAATTTTGGAACACCCTTAATATCGATAGGGCGGCAATAGACAGTATGTACATTGTACAAGAACGAAGGGAGAGAAAGACCAAAAGAGAAACATACAGATTAGAAAGAACGTACGGATGCGTTTTTCTTCCCCAGTGTTCAACCTGAAAATTGAAAGAGCAATGATGGAAATAAAGGAGTGGGATTAAAATTCAGAATGTCATTGATATCCTTCTTTATTTCCGTCATTGCTCCTTCCGTTTTCAGGTTGAACACTGGGGGAGAAAGTACGCATTCGTAAGCTCTTTCTAATCCGTGCTTTCCTCTGTGAAAGTGAGAAAGAATTACAGGAACTGTTAAAAGGAATGAACAGCGTACTGAGCGCAGAATATCAACAAAGAGTAAATTAAAGAAAGAGGAAACAAATGAGGAGTAGCATAAATAAAATTAGCAGCAAAACCTGATGGAATTTTTCTCTTACAAGCAAGAAGGATATACGAAAAGAGAAAGAGAGAGAGATTTTATGTACAAGAAGGTGTCCATCACTACCAGTTTTGTATGTGCTGGGTTATCTACTTTACTAAGAAACTGTATACTTCACCGAATGAGTCCACTTAGTGGTCAAGCAGTTGAGATAGTGTTAAGGAGGAATAAGATTCAAATCTGTGATTTCAGTTTCCCTAAATAATATTAGGTAAATGCTGAGGTGTTATTTCAACTGATGCGCCACGGCTCCGCCGGGGGCGGTGAACTGTTTATGCGTCGATCTGCAGAATGACGTCGTAGAGAGGCAAGTGGTGGTCAGTCTGAAGACCAGTCGCCATTGGGCGAAATGATGTATTCAGAGTGCAAGACCACTCATTCAGGACGCAGACAAAGCTGAAGACGTCAACCGGCACCTCTGAAGGCCAAAGTGGTGAAATCGTACAGCTCCAACAGGGCTTTAGAAGCAACTGACTAGACAGGGCAATTCGGCCAAATGGAGTCATCAACGCCCGATGGTGACGCCCATCTGCTCCAGCCTCTTAATGGTTTCTGGGATGGGAGTCTTACTGTTAGAGAAATACTAAATAGCTGGCTCACTTCCCCCACTTCCCCCTTCAAATGAGGCCCTCATCCATAGACGTTCAGTGTATCTACGAGCCAATGGAATGCTTTGCGACGCAGTGTATGCGATTACCTAAAGCCTCCCGCTTGAGCTGAAGTTCGCGTGTAGCCAGCTTGGCACCTCCAGTCCGCTGGGTCAAATGCTGTATGACAACCTTTTGGTTTTGCCCGTGGGCCGTGAGTTCGGGCCTGGGGCGGCCTGCACCTCAGCTACAATCTCACAGTCATCCATCCTGTGCAGGCCAACATTGCTGCTGGCCATCACCCTCGTTGAGCACATGCCATCGTCTTCGGTCATGCCAGGCTCTACAGTTTTGAACACCGTCTGTCCCGAAGTGTTTATCTCAGGGGTCACGAAGAGGCTAAGTCACGAGGAGCTGTCCCAGACATCCATCGCCGGCGCCACATCACTGTGTTTGCCCTCTGCAGCCACGCTGCGGCTCCTTGCACGCGTTGCCTGCCTGGCGGGTGAACCGCTGACGCCAGCACACAGCGCCCATGACCACCTACGTCACTAAGGCCAATGAGCATCCATCCAGCAGCGGTTCTATCCCTTTAACTGACACGAATAAAGGATTACTATAACCAGGGATGTTTTACTCGCGGATAGCTGTACTATTCAAGTCAGCACCATCGCCGCAGCCCATGTCCCAGTGGGTAAACGCCGCTTCATCCTGATACGCGAGCAGCCGATTCACCCGCCTCGGTAGAGGTCACGTCCAAACCAAAACCGGTCTCTTCTACTATCTGCTCCGATTCCGTCAGCGCTCTGACTCTATAATGATCTACACCTCTATGGGAACATTACATTCTAACCTTCCTTCCCTCTGGACGCTGATTTAGCACCGTCTTTGTCGATTCTTCTTAACACTGTTCTGTGTGTGGGATCTGCAGATGGCGCTTCATATTATGGTTCTGTTACTCTGAGTGAAAGCTTCAGAACATGTATAATACTGTCCCCAATTACCGGATACAAGCGTCCGGAAGAGAGGTTACGATTTATCTATGTACTGGCGAGTCAAAACTAGCTGGTCCTGTTATATCACAGGGAAGCAAATATTTTCAGTTTAATGACAACGTCAATGAGAACTCTCCTGGAGATTTTTTAAAAATTTGATTCCAAAGTTTTCCTAAAATTGACTGAATTCTGAACAAAAAGGGTAAACAGAAAGTAAATGCTGTTGGCCCATTAAAAGAACGCAAAATGTAAGGGAACAAAACCTTATAGTGTCAATAAAATACAGGTCATGGGCGATGGGTCAAAAACATAAATCTGTACTGAGAAACTCATAGCGAGGCATCATAGTTTTTTTTTCTTTATTGTGATTTCATTCCCCTGCCCCATATGGGCAGGGGAGGGCTGTCAGCAGCACAATCCGCCGCTCTTCAGCCGAGTGACACGACAACTAAAACAAGAATAAAGTAATACATACATAAGGAGATAAAAAAGGGGAACATAAAACAGAGTAAGGGGAGAAAATGGAGGTAAAAAGACATGGACATGTAGACGTTCATGGGGAACAGTTAAAAAAGTCACCAGAAAGTTAAAAAACACAGTTGGCGTTTCTTAAAACACAGAGAAGACACTGGATGCTCATGCACAGGTTAAAAGTTGGCCACAGTATTAAAAACACTCCGAAACAACACACTTAAAACCCACTTGGAGCACACACGACAAAGAATAAAACTACCAGGTGGGACCTGCCGAGGGAAAGGTCAGAGAGGATGGAAAAGGAGGGGAGAGCATGGGGCAACTGGGGAAGCGGCGGGATGAAGAGAGGAGGGACAACCGTGGGTTCACGAAGAGGCAGGAGACACGTGGGGCGGGAGAGGAAAAGGGAAGACAGGGCAGGAGGGAGCGCAGAGACACTGAAAGGAGGCACAAGAGATGGAGGGGGAGTAGGAGGGGAAAGCCGCTCAGAAGGAGGGAGGGGAGGAGAGGGAGCCCTGAGGAGGAGGCAGGAAGAGGTGGTTAGAGTTGGTAGGAAGGGTAGATGTCAGGCCGAAGCTCATCATCCGGGAGGGGTACATCATAGTTTGCTCGCTGTTTTAAGTAACGAAGTCGCCAGGTTCGTTTCATATCATCACACTCATGTCACCTCTCACCAACAGGGAAACGAAACGAGATGAAAGTCAGACGGTATGAATCCGAAACGTTCCTAGGCACTATACAGGGTGGTCCATTGATCGTGACGGGGCAACATGTCTCACGAATAAGCGTCAAACGAAAAAACTACAAAGAAAATAGCTTGTCTAGCTTGAAGGGGGAAACCAGATGGCGCTATCCTTGGCCCGCTAAATGGCGCTGCCATAAGTCATACGGATAACAACTGCGGGTTTTTTTTTTTTAAATCGGAACCCCCATTTTTTATTACATATTCGTGTAGTACGTACAGAAATATGAATGTTTTAGTTTGACCACTTTTTTCGCTTTGTGATAGTTGGCGCTGTAATAGTCACAAACATATGGCTCACAATTTTAGACGAACACCGGTAACAGGTAGGTTTTTTAAATTAAAATACAGAACGTTATATTTCGGTTTTTCCAATGTGATACATGTACCACGGATGCTGTTACAGCGTGATTACCTGCAAATACCACATTAATGCAATAAATGCTCAAAATTATGTCCGTCAACATCAATGCATTTGGCAATACGTGTAACGACATTCCTCTCAACAGCGAGTAGTACGCCTT
Source organism: Schistocerca cancellata (assembly GCF_023864275.1). Lineage (NCBI taxonomy): Eukaryota > Metazoa > Arthropoda > Insecta > Orthoptera > Acrididae > Schistocerca > Schistocerca cancellata. The sequence goes on along the minus strand of NC_064627.1, from coordinate 913,447,579 downwards.
CCGTAATGTTCGCACATGCATTGACAATGCGCTGACGCATGTTGTCAGGCGTCGTCGGTGGATCACGATAGCAAATATCCTTCAGCTTTTCCCCACAAAAAGAAATCCGGGGACGTCAGATCCGGTGAACGTGCGGACCATGGTATGGTGCTTCGACGACCAATCCACCTGTCATGAAATAAGCTATTCAATACCGCTACAACCGCACGCGAGCTGTCCTCAGCTCGTGGTCGTGCGGTAGCGTTCCCGCTTCCCACGCCCGGGTTCCCGGGTTCGATTCCCGGCGGGGTCAGGGATTTTCTCTGCCTCGTGATGACTGGGTGTTGTGTGTTGTCCTTAGGTTAGTTAGGTTTAAGTAGTTCTAAGTTCTAGGGGACTGATGACCATATATGTTAAGTCCCATAGTGCTCAGAGCCATTTGAACGCACGCGAGCTATGTGCCGGACATCCATCATGTTGGAAGTACATCGCCATTCTGTCATGCATTGAAACATCTTGTAGTAACATCGGTAGAACATTACGTAGGAAATCAGCATACATTGCACCATTTAGATTGCATCGATAAAATGTGGGCCAATTATCTTTCCTCCCATAATGCCGCACCATACATTAACCCGCCAAGGTCGCTGATGTTCCACTTGTCGCAGCCATCGTGGATTTCCCGTTGCTCAATAGTGCATATTATGCGGGTTTACGTTACCGCTATTGGTGAATGACTCTTCGTCGCTAAATAGATTGCGTGCAAAAAATCTGTTATTGTCCCGTAATTTCTCTTGTGCCCAGAGGCAGAACTGTACACGACGTTCAAAGTCGTCGCCATGCAATTCCTGGTGCATAGAAATATGGTACGGGTGCAATCGATATTGATGTAACCTTCTCAACACCGACGTTTTTGAGATTCTCGCGCAATTTGTCTGCTACTGAGGTGCGGATTAGCCGCGACAGCAGCTAAAACACCTACTTGGGCATCATCATTTGTTGCAGGTCGTGGTTGACGTTTCATATGTGGTTGAACACTTCCTGTTTTCTTAAATAACGTAACTATCCGGCGAACGGTCCGGACACTTGGAAGATGTCGTCCAGGATACCAAGCAGCATACATAGCACACGCCCGTTCGGTATTTTGATCACAATAGCCATACATCAACACGATATCGACCTTTTCCTCAGTTGGTACACGGTCCGTTTTAACACTGGTAATGTATCACGAAGCAAATACCGTCCGCACTGGCGGAATGTGACGTGATATTTCGTACACATACGTTTGTGACTATTACAGCGCCAACTATCACAAAGCGAAAAAAGTGGTCCAACTAAAACATTTATATTTCTGTACGTACTACACGATTATGTAATAAAAATGGGGGTTCCTATTGTTAAAAAAACGCAGTTGATATCCGTTTGACCTATGGCAGCGCCGTCTAGCGGGCCAACCATAGCGCCATCTGGTTTCCCCCTTCAAGCTAGACGAGTTTAGTTCTTTGTAGTTTTTTCGTTTGATGCTTATTTCGTGAGATATTTGGCCCGGTCACTATCAATGGACCACCCTGTATACTATCTGAAAAAAAAGAAAAAAAAATATCGGGCCAGGAGCACCATATCTATGCCTCTCCAAGCATTGGAAGGATGAGACGTCTCCTCAGGTTGTAGTAATACTTGCGGTCTATAGTCATCCAGCGTAACGCAGAACCTCGATCCATCGCCGAACACAATGCGACACCATTCATCAGCAGTCCATGCTTCCCAATCATAGCACTACTCCAAATTCAGGCGTTTATGTTGTGGTGTCAACGAAAGCCTACGCTTAGCGCGGTAATTCCCTAGTCCGGCTGCTACTGCCGGACGACAACCAATGGTCCGGGATTACGTAGAGTCTTGCAGGGAGTCCATTACTCGTTATCGCGTGGCAGACGCATATGTGAAGGCGTTATGATGTGCGTAGAGCACAACAGGCCGATCCTCCCTTATGGTAGTCAGGCTGTACTCGACTGGAACGTCGCGATCCTGTGCAGCCCAACGCTGGGTCGCTGTCACATTCGAATGCCCCACAGATCTACAATTTATAGGATTCTGCTAACCTGACTGAGGGAGGTGGCGCAGTGGTTAGAATACTGGACTCCCATTCGGGAGGACGACAGTTCAAATCCGCCCTTGGCCATCCTGATTTAGGTTTACTCTGAGTGCCCTAAAACGCTTTGGCAAAAATCGGTATGGTTCCTTTGGAAGATAACAGCTGATTTTCTTCCCAATCATTGGAACATTCAGACCTTGTGCTCTTCGATGTCGAAGGGACGTTAAGCTCTAATGTTCTTCCTTCATTTTTCTACCATCCGGCCATGTGGAGACGCACAATGAGGACCCTTTCAGACTCTGTCACGTGCTGATAACGGTGTCTGACACGAGTACGCGGCATGCACCAAACGATTATACACTGAAGCGCCTAAAAAACAGATATAGTGATGCGAACTCAAACACAGAGATATGTAAACAGGCACAATACGGCTCTGCGGTCGGCAACGTCTATATAAAACAACAAGTGTCTGGCGCAGTTGTTAGATCAGTTACTGCTGCTAAAATGGCAGGTTATTAAGATTTAAGTTAGTTTGAAAGTGGTGTTATAGTCGGTGCATCTGCTATGGAACACAGCATCTCCGAGGTAGCAAGTGGGGATTTTCCCGTACGACCATTTCAAGAGTGTACCGTGAATATCAGGAATCCGGCAAAACATCAAATCTCAAATCTCCGACATTGCTGCGGCCGGAAAAAGATCCTGCAAAAACGGGACCAACGACGACTGAAGACAATCGTTCAACATGACAGAAGTGCAACCCTTCCGCATATTGCTGCAGCTTTCAATGTTGGGCCATCACCAAGTGTCAGCGTGTGATCCATTCAACGAAACATCATCAATATGCGCTTTCGGAGCACGACACGAAGTCTTACGCCTCGTCTGGGCCCGTCAACACCGGCATTGGGCTGTTGATATAGGTAACATGTTACCTCTTCGGACGAGTCTCATTTCAAATTTTTGGTTGGTTGGTTGATTTGCGGAAGGGGACCAAAGAGCGAGGTCATCGGTCCCAAAGGATTACGGAAGGATGAGGAAGGAAGTCGGCCGTGCCCTTTTCAAAGGAACCATCCCGGAATTTGCCTGAAGCGATTTAGGGAAATCACGGGAAACCTAAATCAGGATGGCCGGACGCGGTTTTGAATTGTCGTCCTCCCGAATGCGGTTTCAAATTGTATCAAACGGATGGACGTGTACGGGTATGGAGAAAACCTCATGAAGCCATAGGCCCTGCACGTCAGCAGGGGACTGTTCAAGCTGGTGGAAGCTATGTAATGGTGTGGGGAGTGTCCAGTTGGAGTGATATGGGACCTCGATACGTCTAGATACGACTCCAACAGGTGACACATACATAAGCATCCTGTCTTATCATCTGCGTCCATTCATGTCCATTGTGCATTCCGATGCAGTTGGGCAATTATACCGGACAATGCGGCACCTCACACGTCCATAATTGCTACAGAGTGGCTCCAGGAACATTCTCCTGAATTTAAACACTTTCGCTGGCCAGTACAGTCCCGCGGTTTGACCGTTTTTGAGCCTATCCGAGGTGACTTGCAACGTGCTGTTCAGAAGAGTTCTCCAGCCCCGTCGTGCTGTTGCGGATTTATAGACAGCCCTGCAGGTTTCATGGTGTCAGTTCCCTCTAGCACTACTTCACACGTTAGTCGAGTCCATGGCACGTCGCGTTGCGGCACTTCTGCGTGTTCGCGGGGGCGCTACGTGATATTAGGCAGGTGTATCAGATTCTTTGGCTCTTCAGTGTAACTAAACGGACGGTGTTCCGAGTGCTGCAGTTTTGGCTGTACGCACTGCAGGACGTTGAAACGTCGTAACTAGATGAAAATATGATGCTGTAAGCAGTCGGAATGTGAAATGTTCCCTGTTTTGATGTCAGTAAGCTGTTTGTCACTTTTGTGAAGTGTATGTTGGTGTAAAGGGTTAAGGAGATTGAAGTTTTCCGTACGAAACGCAATGGCTGTTGAGAAGAAAGACCGTGCTTCGCTGGTAAAGTTGTTTCATCTGAAAGGCAGCAATAGCAGCGCTGCATTGCGGGAATAAGACCGACAGAAATAGCTGCGAAGATGTCCCATGTCAATAACTGGGCTAAAGAATATGATCAAGAAATTTGAAGAATCAGGTGTGATGTGTTGGCAGAAGAGCCCACACCGTGTTGCTAGAGGAGGCCGAAATGCACGCGTTTAAGCTCACGCAGGCTGGCGTGAGGTCTGGAACAGGTCAGAGAAATAAGACTAGCAAAACAGGAGGTAACTGGTAGAATACTTAACTTTAATCCACAATTGGTGAACATCTCTCTTGACTGTACATGCTTCACAAGATAAATAGCAAAGGATGTGGTGCCTTGCTAGGTCGTAGCAAATGACGTAGCTGAAGGCTATGCTAACTATCGTCTCGGCAAATGAGAGCGTAATTGGTCAGTGAACCATTGCTATGAACGTCGACTGTACAACTCGGCGAGTGCTAGGACGTCTCTCTAGACCTGCCGTGTGGCGGCGCTCGGTCTGCAATCACTGACAGTGGCAGACACGCGGGTCCGTCGTATACTAGCGGACAGCGGTCGATTTCAAGGCTACCACCTAGCAAGTGTGGTGTCTGGCGGTGACACCACAAGGTGAACTAGATGGCGCAGCAGAGAGAAGAAGGTGGCCCAGTCTTCTGACTGATTTGATGCGGCCCGCCAGCTAATTTCTCTCCTGTGCCAACCTCTTCATGTCAGAGTAGCACTTGCAACCTACGTCCTCAATTACTTGCTGAATGTATCCCAATCTCCGTCTTCCCCTACAGTGTTTGCCCTCTACAGCTCCCTCTAGTACCATGGGACTCACTCCCTGATGTCTTAACATATATCCTATCGTCCTGTCCCTTCTCCTTCTTAGTGTTTCCCACATATTCCTTTCCTCTCCGATTCTACGCACAACTTCCTCATTCCTTACCTTATCAGTCCACTTAATTTTCAACATTCGGCTGTAGCATCACATCTCAAATAATTCGATTCTCTTCTGTTCTGGTTTTCCCACAGCTCACGTTTCACTACCATACAAAGCTGTTCTCCAAACGTGCATACTCAGAAATTTCTTCCTCAAATTAAGGACCATGTTTGCTAATAGTAGAATTCTCTTGACCAGGAAAGCCCTTTTTGCCAGTGCTAGTCTACTTTCGATGTCCTCCTTGGTCAGTAAGTCCTTGGTTATTTTGCTGCCTAGGTAACAGAATTTCTTAACTTCATCCACTTTTTGACCATCAATCCTGACCTTAAGTTTCTCGCTGTTTTCATTTCTGCTACTTCTCATTACTTTATTCTTTCTTCGATTTACTCTCAATCCATATTCTGTAGTCATTAGATCGTTCATTCCATTCAGCATATCATGTAATTCTCCTTCACTTTCACTCAGGATAACAGTGTCATCAGCGAATTGTATCGTTGATGTCCTTTCACTTTGAATTTTAATTCCACTCCTGAACCTTTGTTTTATTTCCATCATTGCTTCTTCGAAGTACAGAATGAATAGTAGGGGGAAAGACTACATCACTGTCTTACTCCCTTTTTAATCCGAGCGCTTCGTTCTTGGTCGTCCACTCTTATTATTCCCTCTAGGCTCTTGTATATGTTGTATGTTACCCATCTCGCCTTTTAGCTTACTCCTATTTTCCTCAGAATTTTGAACATCTTGCACCATTGTGCACTGTCGAACGCTTTTCCCAGTTCTACAAATCAACGTGTCTTGATTTTTTTTCTTTAGTCTTGCTTCCATCCACAACCGCAACGTCAGAACTGCCTCACGGATGCCTTTAACTTTTCTAAGGGCAAGCTGATTCTCATTTATCACATTCCCAATTTTCTTTTCCATTCTTCTGTACATTATCCGTGTTAGCAACTTGGATGCATGAGCTGTTAGTCTGATTGTACGGTACTTCTCGCACTTGTCAGCTCTTGCAGTCTTCGGAATTCTGTGAATGATATTTTTCCGAAAGTTGTGCAGGAACATCCACTGTACTCAGCTTATGTGACTGCGTGGTATGGTTTCACAAGCCCCTCCATTCTCAGACCGTTTTTCTTCGAGGAGATGACACTTAGCGGACATGTTAGGTGTACAGTGACTACTGCACGTTATAAGGACCTCCTTGTGTATCACGCGATTCCAGATTTGCAAAAACGCAATTGCATCTATATCACTATTTTCATGCAAGATGGGGCGACACCATATGTCGGTTGCGAGGTGAAAGATTTGCTTCGAAAAATCTTCGGTAACGACCGCTTCATCTAGATTAGATTAGTACTTGTTCCTTAGATCATGAATACGATACTTCGTAATGATGTGGAACGTGTCAGGTTAATAAAAGGTGTCAATACAAGATATTATATTACACAAAATATTGCATGACACTTAATTTTTTTGGGTGATGGGTGGGGGTGGGGGGAAATTACCCACTTACTATATCCAAAAATTCATCTAATGAGTAGAAGGAGTTGCCATTCAGAAATTCTTTTAATTTCCTTTTAAATGCTATATGGCTATCTGTCAGGCTTTTGATGCTATTAGGTAAGTGACCAAAGACTTTTGAGGCAACATAATTTACCCCCTTCTGAGTCAAAGTTAGATTTAACCTTGAGTAGTGAAGATCATCCTTTCTCCTAGTGTTAAAGCCATGTACACTGCTATTACTTTTGAATTCGTTCGGATTGTTAATAACAAATTTCATAAGTGAATATACATATTGTGAGGCCAGATCTCTTTAAATAAGTGTCTGCAGTATGATCTTGGATGAGATCCAGCAATTATTCTGATAACGCGCTTTTGTGCAATGAACATCTTTTACTCAATGATGAGTTACCCCAGAATATGAAGCCATACAAAGCAGAGAATGAAAATAGGCGTGGTAAGCTAATTTACTCAGATGCATATCGCCAAAATTTGCAATGACCCTAATAGCATACGTAGCTGAACTCAAACGTTTCAGCAGATCTTCAGTGTGTTTTTTCCAGTTCAACCCCTCATCCATGCATACACCTAGAAATTTTAAATATTCTGCCTTAGCTACCGATTTCTGATCAAAGTCTATATTTATTAATGGTGTCATTCCATTTACTGTGTGGAACTGTATATACTGTGTTTTGTCAAAGTTTAATGAGAGCCCATTTGCAGAGAACCACTTAATGATTTTCTGAAAAACATCGTTTACAATTTCATCAGTTAATTCTTGTCTGTTGCGTGTGATAGCTATACTTGTATCATCGGCAAAAAGTACCATCCTTGCATATTCGTGAATATAGAATGGCAAGTCATTAATATACAGGGTGTTTCAAAATGAATATACCGGTTTGAAGGCTTTGTAACATTTATTGCATTCAGCTTACATTATTGTAACAATATTGAATGAAAGAACAACTCAAATAGTTTTCCTTACAACTGTTCGATGTGAGCATTATTCGTCACACAGCACACATCGAGCTGATAGGCGAGTTCTTCCCAAAGCTTGATTGCTGTGTCAGAGGTAATTGTTGCAACAACTGTTTCAGTACTGTTTCTGAAGTCACGTACTCCAGCTTGTAACGCAGGTTGATACACATGATGCTTTATGAATCACAAGGGTAAAAATCGCTTGGCATCAGACCAGGTGACGGTCGAGATCATGCGTAACAAGCTCTGTCATTCCGCGCCTTACAACCAACGTCGTTTAATTAATTGTGTGGTCTGTCACGCCAGAGACGGCACACCATCTTGCTGCCAAATAAAGTTCTGCTCTTCAGCTTCTTCCAGTCTACAGAAATAGCCACAGTTCCAACGCATCACGATACGAAGCACCAGCTACACAGTTGCTGCACAGCAAAAAGAGAGACTCTTAAACTTTCCGCTGGGATATGACACAAGGAACATTTAATTTAGAGAAGTTTCGTTTCAACTGTGCCATTTCGTGGGGATTTGGTGACCTCCAGACACATACAATATGTGTGTTCACATTTCCAATTACATGAAATGTCGAGTCATCATTGAAGACGACACGATCCAGGAAAGCGTCATGGTCCTGCACCAACTTTTTGTTTGCAAAGTTGGTAAGTAGACCGTAGTCTGTAGGATTTAGAGCTTGTAACAGGTTTACAAATAAAAATATTTGAGCTACTCTTTCATTTGATGTACTATCTTTAATTTTAAATTGAATATAATAAATGCTATAATGTATTAAAACAGATATATTCATTTTGAAACACCCTGTATATTAAGAACAGCAGAGGACCCAAGACCGAACCTTGCGGCACCCCATTCTTGATTGTTCCCTAGTTTGAGAAATCATCGGTTTCTTGCATATTATGTGAACTGCTTATTTCAACTTTCTGCACTCTTCCAGTTAGGTATGATTTAAATCATTGGAGTGCTGTCCCATTTATACCACAGTACTTGACCTTATCTAGAAGTATTCCATGATTTACACGATCAAAAGCCTTTGAGAGATCACAAAAAATTCCAACGGTTGACTTCCGCTTACTCAGAGCATTTAATATTTTTTAGTGAAAGAATATATAGCATTTTCCGTTGAAGAACCTTTCTGGAAACCAAACTGACATTTTGTTAAAACTTTATTTTTACAAAGGTGTGAAGCTACTGTACAGTACATTAGTTTTTCAAGAATTTTGGATAAGGCAGTCAGAAGAGAGATTCGGCGGTAGTGTCTCTAGGCACTTTCAGGATGTGTGGCCTTCCATATCCCCTGATCTAAATCCAAGTGACTTCTGACTGTGGAGATGTCTGATAGATCGAGTCTATCACGATGTATCAGGACTCTTTCTGATAAGAAGGATAGCATAAGACGACTTATCCCTTTGGTTACAATGGATATGCTGCGAGAAATTGTTGGCCATGCCCTGCTACGGATGGAGCATGTAGGTTAGTCGGCAGACCGTTCTGAACACATAAGAACTTGTGACCATACCCTAACAAACGTGCCAGCACCACGGTTATCACATGTTTGATCGCCTCCCCCCTTCCCCCTCTCTTTTTCCTGCACACTACCACTTTCTGACTGCTTACAGCGCCATATTTTCACCTAGTGGCTGAAGTTACTTTTTCAACATACATCACGAGCGCAACGATTAATCAACTTACCTACGATGTTTCAGAGCCCTTCGACGTATACAACCCGCATTCAGAACACCATTATTTTAATTATAAGTACTTGGTACGTGTCCTTTAGAGTGATCACGCAACATCTGACACAGTTCATTCCCTTGTATACCTTATCAGACCTGGTGAAATTAAATGTGGCGAGGGCCTCCCGGCGGGTAGACGCCACTTCGGCGACTTGCGCTTCGATGAAGGATGAAATGAGGATGATGAATACGACACACACACACCCAGTCCTTGAGAGGATAAAATCTCCAACCCAGCCGGGAATCGAACCCGGGCCACCCAGCATGGCAAGCCGGCGTGCTGTCCACTCAACTACGGCGGCGGGCAGGTAAGAGCACTAGACACAAATGTTAGTCTTGGTGAATTGGTTATTCTCTTGCATCTCTTCCATTACAATTGCAATTTCTTTTGTTAGGAGCAAAGGTCGCCTACTGCGCTCCTCATCCTACACCTTATCTGGCCCTTTGTTTACTGTCTGTGCTATTGTCACTTCATGACCTGCTCAATGTTCACTTCATAAATTCCATGGAGAACGCCAGTGGCTGACGGATTCTATGCATTCAGAGGCCGTATCACTGACTGCACTTCACATGTGACAAGCTTGTCGAGTGCCATTGTGAAACATTGTATTCTCTTCATGTCTCATATACCATACCCACCTGTTCCCATCTATTTTCTCCTGTACGCCTCTGACACCACCTTCCTCGCCCTTCTGCCAACCCTCCTTGTTTCTCAATGGTCTCTCCATATCCATGTCAATAACTCTTATCTCCGGTGCAGATTCGAAATGCTATGCTCGAAACTTACAATCTCATAAAGTTGCTCCTCAAAGTAAGGCTTATGTTTGATAATAGTAGATTTCTCTTGGTCAGAGATGATCTTTTTGCCAGTGCTAATCTGCTTTTCATGTCCTCCTTGCTCCATCTGTGATTGATTATTTTGCTAAATAGGTAGCAGAATTCCTTAACTTCATCTACTTAGTGACCATCAATCTTGATGTTAAGTTTCTCACTGTTCTCATTTCTGCTACTTCTCATTACTTCCGTCTTTCTTCAGTTTACTTTCAATCCAAATTTTATACTCATTAGACAGTTCACGTCATTCAGCGGATCATGTAATTCTTCCTCACTTTCGCTAAGGATATAAATGTCATCAGCGAATCTTATCATTGATATCGTTTCACCTTGAATTTTAATTCCAATCTTGAATCTTTCTTTTATTTCCACCATTGTTTCTTTGATGTACAGATTGAACAATAGGGACGAAGGACTACAACGATGGTTTACCCTTGGTTTAATCCGAGCACATCGTTCTTTGTCGTCTACTCTTCTTATTTCCTCTCTGCTCTTGTACCTGTTGTACATTATCCATCCCTCCCCAAAGCTTACCCCTACTTTGCTCAGAATTTCGAACACCATGCGCCATTTGACATTATCAAACTCTTTTTCCAGCTCGCCAAATCCTATAAATGCGTCTTGATTTTTCTTTAGTCTTGCGTCCATAATCAACCGCAACACATCTGGTGCCTTTACCTTTCTTAAAGCTAAACTGATAGTCATTTAACACATTCTCACTTCTTTTTTCCATTGTAAGATGGCAATAACTATGCCCCTTACATGAAGTCAGTAAATATCACCCAACTCATGTTGAGCGAACAGTAGGGCTGAACAAAAAAAAAAAAAAAATGACTGACAAGGCACAATGCATCTTGTAGACGGTATAGTATGGTCGTATTGAAATAATTAATGTCGGGTGATGGTTTTAAAGTAATTCACACGACATGAAAACTTTGTGGAAACGCGTCGATTTACTGGAGACTAGTTTATCCCAGGGAAGTACTCAGAATTGACTGTGGTCGCCGGGGGAGCGGCGAAGGGAAGCGGCAATAGGCAGTTTAGGGTGGCTCAAGCTCTGAGAAAGCGGTAACAGGGCGCGGCCTCCAGCCACCTTAAGATGAGTGACAGCATGGGTGGTTGACCCCGACTGGTGTACCGGGAAGCAGACGGAGAACTTGTATGCCTGTTGATAAATGTCCGTCGTCCCGTTTTCAGTGAAACATGCGAGAAAGCCGCGCAAAGCTATGGTGGAGCGGTCAACAGAGGTCACAATATGTTTGTTCATGACTATAGCAACTTCACGCTGAATTCACGGTCCGCAGAGTCTGAAGTAAATCAGGTGAAGAGCGACAGAATGAAATACGCCAGCCTCCGATGGGAACGTAGGACCAAGGACTTTGAAGTACTCTCCCGGGAGTCAGAATTCCGGAAAAATTGGTGTTTGTGCAGATGCTAACCTTGATGGGTGGCCTGGGAGGAGCTAAATAACAGAAGTTGAAAGGAAGGGAAACTTTGTGGGAATTTGTTCACTTCCCAGAGCAGGCATTGGTCGGCGCTGGGAAGCGACGCATAATTAACGCGACTTACGCTGCAATTGGCGTAAGTGATTTTGCTGGAGGGGAAACCAAGGCGAAGAGCGGACTGTGAGAAGTCTCCGTAGAGGTCTTCCGTTCCCAGCTTGCCTAGAGCGCGGACGTGGCGTTCTTTACTCAGCTTGCCTGAGAAAGAGTGAGCATCTCTGCAGTTTAGGACTTAGCAAATGGAACGATTGAGCTTGGAGATAGAAAGTTTTGGTTCAGCTATGTACTGAGAAAGATAGCTAGGAGTGAATAGACGAGCGCAGCCTTGCAGCACCACGAGGTCGGCCGACGTCCACACAACGACGACGCTCCGCCACGCTATATTCGGTGATATTGCACCAGCTCCGGCCACTGATTAATTTGTTGGATCACGTCGGCAAAGTTTCCACGAGGGTTTCATGGGCCGTGTATTGTAGAATTCTTCTCGCACTTCGCATTACGCCTGGGTCAGTCGATAGGAATTACCTTTGAGTTGTCGCGCTTTACTCCACGCAAACGCAATTTATCACCACTGCCTGATAGGAGAGTCTTGTAATGTGATGATTGAAGGTCGGGAGTTAAAAAATAAATTAGTGCTAATCGACTGCATCTGTTTTCAACCAAGTAGTTGAAATCCCAAGTCACTTTCTTAATTAATTTTATGTTCAACATTTGCATCTGGTGTTCAATAGCTGAATATAACATTAATGTGCACCCCTTTTTAATTAAAAGTGATCAATTCTGAATAAATTAATGTCGACACTGCCACCACAGTTCAATCAGGAGTCACAGGGCCATATTACTTTTTTGCGTTATCTGATATTGCGGCCGTTTTGCACTCTCTGTTGACCTGTTAGTCAATTAGTTGGGGTGAACACACGCCAAAACCAGCTAAGTGACGGGTGGGGTGTTATACCATTCCTCTGTATATTATTCTTGTCAGTAACTTGGACTCATGAGCTGTTAAGCTGATTGTACGGTAATTCTCGCACTTGTCAGCTCTTGCAGTTTTAAGACTTGTGTCGATGATTTTTTTTCCAGAAGTCAGATGGTATATCGCCTACTAGAATAGTCGTTTTGTCGCCAATTCTCCCAATGATTTCAGAAAGTCTGATGGAATGTTGTCTATCCCTTCTGTCTTACTTGATCGTAAGTCTTCCACAGCTCTTTTAAATTCTGGTTCTAATATGGATCCCCTATCTTTTCTTCTTCTATCACATCAGAAAAGTTTTTCCCGTCGTAGAGGCCTGCAGTGTACTCTTCCGAGCTTGCTGCTCTCTCCTCTATATTTAACAGTGGAATTCCCATTGCACTCTTGATGTTACCACCTTTGCTTTTAATTTCACCGAAGGTTGTTTTTACTTTTCTACATGCTGAGTCAGTCCTTTCGACAATCGTTTCCTTTTCGATTTCTTCAGATTTTTCATGAAGCCATTTCGCCTTACCTTTCCTACACTTCCTATTTATTTCATTCGTAAGCGACTTGTATTTCTGTGCTCCTGAATCTCCCTGAACACTTTCGTACTTTCTTCTTTCATCCATCAACTGAAGTATTTCTTCTATTATCCATTGTTTATTCGCAGTTACCTTCCTTGTACTGTTGCTGTTATAGTTCTTAAAACAATTACTTGACGTGGGTACTTCTCAAATTTATCGACAAGTGTTTTCCGGATGTTGTATTTATCTAAACTGCAAGTTCTTGGAAGTCAAAAATGGTTCAAATGGCTCTGAGCACTATGAGACTTAACTTCTGAGGTCATCAGTCGCCTAGAACTTAGAACTAATTAAACCTAACTAACCTAAGGACATCACACACATCCATGCCCGAGGCAGGTTTCGAACCTGCGACCGTAGCGGTCGCCCAGTTTCAGACTGCAGCGCCTAGAACCGCACGGCCACTGCGGCCGGCCTCTTGGAAGTTATGCTGAAGCGATAAACAAAGTGCAATTTTAAACAAAATATGTAAAATGTTGTAATACAATAATGTGTTGTTATTTTTCTAAAAATCTCGTTAAAAGTGAGGTTGACAGCAAGCTCTACTTGTGGGTGGGGGACGAGGGAGAGAGCAGTAAGACAGCAGCCACTCCCCCCCCCCCCCCCCGCCCTTCTATCCCGAACTGAGCCCTTAATCCGCGGCTGCTTCTCATTTTGTTTGGGAATCCACAGCATTTCCAGGCATCATTAGTATCTATTACAATGAAACAAGATCTATATGCGGTGTAATGGCCATATATCAACGACTCTTTGCCTCTTCCGCATTGCCGTAGTAGTTGTAGCGTACGATACTCTTTCTAGCTTTGCTGACGCTATGTACCGGAATGTCAGAGTGAAGTGTGTGTGTGTGTGTGTGTGTATGTGTTTGTGTGTGTGTAATTAGCGCTGTCACACGTACATTAAGTATACAAGGCACAGTGTTAACGTGTTGGCCAACAGGCCGCTATCACAAGTGGTGTGGTGATTGAACGCCTACTTTTTTTATTTTGCTGCAGGTAGTCACTGGCGAGCACCATTGTCGACGCCCAAACAAATAAAACGCCGGCCTCTGTGTACGATTCATAGCGGCGAGCCGTGCTTCTCTATATATGTGTTTCGGACCTGTCAGTCTCTCAACACGTGCGGCTAGTGAGGAACAGGTATTTAGAGATAGCGATGCGTTGACGTGTTGCGCTTTCTAAGTGCCCACCATGTTTCATCAAGGTGTCCCGTATTTTGTGTTAGTAATCCAATGTAGATGTAGCTTAGGCGATAAATTGTAAGTCACTTTTACAGCTTAATTGATACATTGCATATCACTGAAGCGCATGGCAGAAGGTATTTCCCACTGTATTTCATACTAGAGTTTCTTCCAGTGCCATCTACACTGTAATTGGTCTAATGTTGAGAAGGAAGAACGGCGATTATTCGCGAACAGTCTAAATTTTATAGCAGATGGATTTCAGCTACAGAATATTCATCATCAGTGCTAAAGACAGTATAAAAAACAAGAACTGTGCTGAAAGCCAGTGCCACATACAACGTATACGTGAAAGACAACCTACCATTATAAACCTAGTATGGTCACAATGACATATAGTTTAGGTGCATTTAGACGACAATTTGAACACAGAAATACATACTGGTATAGCAGTCATTACAAAAGATACAGCCAATGGAACGAAAGTGGTAGAAGTCTATTACAAAACTGAAGCTGTTGCTCACAAAAGCCTGCAACGGCCTCTCGTTGGTTCACAGCCGAAGATTCACGCCCTCTAAACACGCATACCATTAATTACGTTAGACAAAACCGTTTTACTGTAAAAAATTACAAAAATCAGTGAACATTTAATACATTAAACTATGGATTTTTTTTAAAATTCATGATACGGGTAAAAGAAGGTTGTATACATGGAAGTACCCTGGAGATACTAGAAGGCATCAGATAGATTATATAATGGTAAGAAAGAGATGTAGGAACCAGGTTTCAAATTGTAAGACATTTCCAGGGGCAGATGTGGACTCTGACCACAATCTATTGGTAATGAACTGTAGATTAAAACTGCAGAAACTGCAAAAAGGTGGGAATTTAAGGAGATGAGACCTGGATAAACTGACTAAACCAGAGGTTGTAGAGAGTTTCAGGGACAGCATAAGGAAACAATTGACAGGAATGGGGGAAAGAAATACAGTAGAAGAAGAATGGGTAGCTTTGAGAGATGAAGTAGTGAAGGCAGCAGAGGTTCAAGTAGGTAAAAAGACGAGGCCTAGTAGAAATCCTTGGATAACAGAAGAAATATTGAATTTAATTGATGAAAGGAGAAAATATAAAAATGCAGTAAATGAAGCAGGCAAAAAGGAATACAAACGTCTCAAAAATGAGATCGACAGGAAGTGCAAAATGGCTAAGCAGGGATGGCTAGAGGACAAATGTAAGGATGTAGAGGCTTATCTCACTAGGGGTAAGATAGATACTGCCTACAGGAAAATTAAAGAGACATTTGGAGAAAAGAGAGCCACTTGTATGAATATCAAGAGCTCAGATGGAAACCCAGTTCTAAGCAAAGAAGGGAAAGCAGAAAGGTGGAAGGAGTATATAGAGGGTCTATACAAGGGCGATGTACTTGAGGACAACATTATGGAAATAGAAGAAGATGTAGATGAAGATGAAATGGGAGATACGATACTGCGTGGAGAGTTTGACAGAGTACTGAAAGACCTGAGTCGAAACAAGGCCCCGGGAGTAGACAACATTCCATTGGAACTACTGACAGCCTTGGGAGAGCCAGTCCTGACAAAACTCTACCATCTGGTGACCAAGATGTATGAAACAGGCGAAATACCCTCAGATATCAAGAATATAATAAGTCCAATCCCAAAGAAAGCAGGTGTTGACAGATGTGAAAATTACCGAACTATCAGTTTATTAAGTAACAGCTGCAAAATACTAACGCGAGTTCTTTACAGACGAATGGAAAAACTGGTAGAAGCCGACCTCGGCGAAGATCAGTTTGTATTCCGTAGAAATATTGGAACACGTGAGGCAATACTGACCTTACGACTTATCTTAGAAAATAGATTAAGGAAAGACAAACCTACATTTCTAGCATTTGTGGACTTAGAGAAAGCTTTCGACAATGTTCACTGGAATACTCTCTTTCAAATTATAAAGGTGGCAGGGGTAAAATACAGGGAGCGAAAGGCTATTTACAATTTGTACAGAAACCAGATGGCAGTTATAAGAGTCGAGGGGCATGAAAGGGAAGCAGCGGTTGGGAAGGGAGTGAGACAGGGTTGTAGCCTCTCCCCGATGTTATTCAATCTGTATACTGAGCAAGTAGTAAAGGAAACAAAAGAAAAATTCGGAGTAGGTGTTAAAGTCCACGGAGAAGAAATAAAAACTTTGAGGTTCACCGATGACATTGTAAATCTGTCAGAGACAGCAAAGGACTTGGAAGAGCAGTTGAACAGAATGGACAGTGCCTTGAAAGGAGGATATAAGATGAACTTCAACAAAAGAAAAACTAGGATAATGGAATGTAGTCGAATTAAGTCGGGTGATGTTGAGGGACTTAGATAGGAAATGAGACACTTAAAGTAGTAAAGGAGTTTTGCTATTTGGGGAGCAAAATAACTAATGATGGTCGAAGAAGACAGGATATAAAATGTAGACTGGCAATGGCAAGGAAAGCATTTCTGAAGAAGAGAAATTTGTTAACATCAAGTATAGATTTAAGTGTCAGGAAGTCGTTTCTGAAAGTATTTATATGGAGTGCAGCCATGTATGGAAGTGAAACATGGGCGACAAATAGTTTGGACAAGATGAGAATAGAAGCTTTCGAAATGTGGTGCTACAGAAGAATGCTGAAGATTAGATGGGTAGATCACATAACTAATGAGGAGGTATTGAATAGAATTGGTGAGAAGAGGAGTTTGTGGCAGAACTTTACAAGAAGAAGGGACCGGTTGGTAGGACATGTTCTGAGGCATCAAGGGATCACAAATTTAGCACTGGAGGGCAGCGTGGAGGGTAAAAATCGTAGAGGGAGACCAAGAGATGAATAACTAAGCAGATTCAGAAGGATGTAGGTTTCAATAAGTACTGGGAGATGAAGAAGCTTGCACAGGATAGAGGAGCATGGAGAGCTGCATCAAACCAGTCTCAGGACTGAAGACAACAACAACAAACAAGAATGATACGGGTAAACAATTAAAACTGAAAATATTTAACAGCTAAGGTCTACTGCAGTAAAAAGTACATGCATGCCCTCGACACGGACAGCCCATTAATTATGTCAGCGCAAACTATTTTACTGCAAAAACAAATTACACAAATGAGTGGGCAATTATTACACCAAAGAGTAGGTGTATAAAACTGCGATTTTTTAAAAAAAATTATGCATGAAATGGGTAGATAATTAAAATTGAAAATATTTGAAACTTTAAGGCCCTAGTGGGCTCACTTCAAAGCAAAACTATGGTGAACATACTGAACTAAAAGCACCATACACATAATAAAAAAGGAACATCTAAAGTATACTGAAGTAAAATTGTATGGATTCAACATAAATGAAAAACCTAATCTATGCATACATTAGGTTGCAAATAATCATAATACGTTGGTTGTAAAAAGACAAACTTTAAAGAGAGGGATCGTAAAGGCCAAATGAGCAACATATGGCGCTGACAAACTTCGGATCTAAAAAGAGCAACCATTTGACAAGAAAAGGTTAAAACCCACATTTAAAGATGCTTTGAAAGTGTAACAGTTATGTATTCTTACAGTAAAGCACTGATATTGACGTAATTATTGGTATGTCCATATAGAGGGCATAAATGTTCGGATATGACGCAATGAGAGGCCGTTGCAGTCTTTTGTACGCAACAGCTTCAGTTTTGTATTAGACTTCTACCACTTTGGTTCCACTGCATATGTTCCTCATGTCGTGGCAGTTCTAAAACACCGTATGGTTAGACCGGGATGGGCCACCCGTGCCCATGGAGCACAGTCCGTTCCGCACCAACGCCCACCGACTAGCTCCCACAGCTGGCGTGTCGTCTTGGAAGTGGCTAATTCGTTTTTGTTGTAATGGTAATGTATGGTTATATTCACTGGCATTTAGTCTGTGTGGTAATGTGGACTCGTGACGAGAGAAACAACTAAGCTCGTATTTAAGTTAAATTTTAGAAAACAAGTAATCTGACTGCGAGAAAATTATGAAATATAAACAATTTCAAAAAATGCCCGTATGAAAAGTATGTCACTATTGAAATGTTAATTGTATTACATGTAAATTATAAATGGCCTACCTATTTGCGCAATGAATAAATCCTGTGCTGATGCTATCTCCAAACTCCTGCGGCTGCTGTTGCTATGCTAGGTAAAAAATAAACCAGCAACGTGATGTGCATTGCGTGCTTTAAACTATAAAGACATCCACAAAACGTCTATGCTAATAAATTTTTTTAGTGCAGTGATCATTGTCAATTAAGGTTCTGTTACTGGGAAACAATGCAAAGCAAAATTACGTATGTGAAGTATGCTGATTGATGGACAAACAATAAAGTAAACTTTAGGTCACTATGACAAAATATTTTAACAGTTGAAGTATTAAAAACTCTTTACATTAACAGTGGAAAAACGTGAGCAAATTCTTTTTACTTTCTTACAAACACGTTTCCTAGCCTTCTCTGAAAAAAAAAAAGTAAATCACACACTGTTACGTTATCATAAAAATCTCCTATTCTAAATCCCTGACGAAATTAAGTACTACGCTTGGATGTCTCGGCCAAATGCGCTATTACAATGCCTTTTGAAGTCTTCTGAATGACATTACAAAATATCTCTCCATAAATGAAAAATAATATAAAAAAATTATTGCCAGCACACAGCACGGCCTAAACACATCTTACTCTTTCACAAGATACAACTCTACTCCTCCTCTCTGTCCCCCCCTTTTTTTTTAAAATCTCATTTTGTTTGTTCTTGGTCATTGCATCTGCTCGGGGCGGACGTCGTAAGACATCCGATTAAGTTCGTTGTTGATCGACTAACTCAGTTTTTTTTTCTTACAGAGGGCACGTAACCCTCTGACCGAACACGCTGAGCTACCGTGCCGGCATCCCCTAGACTGCACTCCACTCACAAGCAAAGGTCTCTTGCAGTGCAGTGCAGCCTCTTTGGCGGAGGTGTTTCCCGCTATTACTCAAATGCTATTGAAGCTTTACTTTTCCGCGTGGTATCCAAAATATTGCTAAAATTGCAATTTTCTATATAAAACAAGTCCCTTACATTACCTGTCGGCCTCTCTGGCCAGAACTTTCAGGATGATTTCTGTAGGTTACACAAATTAGACAGCAAAATTCTACACCAGTCATAAAAAAGGAAAAATATAAAAACAAGTAATAACATTTAAGATAGAACGAAAACTACAAAATTAAAGTTACTGGTTTGTACTACGTACATATGTGAAGCTGTAATGCACTGATGCAGAAAGCAGTTCATGTAGTTATATATGAAACGAATACTTGATAACTTTGAGCTAAGTATTACTCAGTCCTCTGGTAAGATATATCACTTCACTTATTCACTGTTCATGCAAGAAAAATATTGATAATAGTCTATCACAATCATCACTGTAGAATGTCGTTTGAAAATCACTGAACAGAAAATCAGAAGTTCTTGATGACAAAGCGTTAAATAATACATGAATTGCTGTAAACGCCGTTGAAATCAAATGTTATAAAATAGTCCCCAGTAGAAAAGCCTGCTTCCCACTGACATTCTTCCATAGAAAATGTATAATTGAAAATATTGAGACTCAGAAGTGGGATTCTATTGCTGTGTCTGTGTTATCACTACCTCAACTAACAACCACACAATAAAGTTTCACTGCGATGTCGGCAAATAGTGCCGCCAAACTTGTTGTGAATTCAGTGACTCAAAGCAAGTAAAAAGAGATATATATGTCGTGATAAAAAAATCATCACATTACATCACTTCCTAATCACTTTAAAGGGTGTATCAAAAAGAATCATCCGCTTTTAAAAAACCAAAACTATTATATTATTTGAGATATGTGCGTGAACCACGCAGTTGGAAAGAACAAACTCTCGAGTTTTACACGATTCCCGCTAGGTATCAGCAGTGTCTGCCCACTTCAGTTCTAGTAAAAATTGTGTCGGGACCACAGAAAGCGTTTTAGTGGTCTACGTTTTGCGCAGTTCAGGTCAATAATAATTGTTCAGCATGGCTTTCGTGCTAGGTATGGTGTGGATCCTCCTACAGCAGAGAGCATTAGACGATGGCATCAAACAGGTTGTTTGCGTAAAGGCAAATCGCCGGGCCATCCCCGAGTGTCTGACACAGACGTCGAAAGCATCCGCCATAGTTTCACATGGAGTCCGCAGAAATCCGTTAGCCATGCAATTAGACAGCTCATGTCCCCGATGTCCGTCTGGCGTGTGTTGCGTCGACGTTTACACACGAAACCATACAAAATTCAGCTAATGCAAGCTGTTCTTGAAAGTGACCAACAACGACTTGTTGAGTTCTGTAATATCGTTCTTGGCAAGATGGAGGACGACAGTTTTCTTCCACGCTTAGTGGTTAGTGACGAGGCAACATTCCATTTAAATGGAAAGGTGAACCGCCATAATGCGACAATATGGGCTACAGAACAACAACAGGAAGTTGTACAACTTGAGAGGGACTCTCCAACATTTAATGCGTTTTGTGCAGTTTCACGGGAAAAGGTGTCTCGTCCATTTTTCTTGGCCGAGAACATTGTTACAGGAAGCACATATCTAGATATGCTTGAGAACTTTCTTTCCTCACAGTTAGGGACTGTTTCGAACGACTGCATTTACCAACAGAATGGGCACTGCCACACTGGCATCTGTAGTACGGGAAATTTAAATCAAACGATTACTGAACGACGGATTGGTTGCACTGGACCAAATGATTCAGCCTTACATTACTGGCCTCCAAGGTCACCGGATCGTACTGTAAGTGATTATTTGCTGTGGGGGTTTATGAAAGACTCTGTAACATCGCATTCTGTCCCCGCAAACACGAGTGTACAGTGGTATATAACCAGTCCATGTGCCCAGTGTTTGTTATTATAGTTGCTCTGTGAGATGAGTGATATAGACGATTCCATGCCTCTCTTAACAATTAATTGTTCAGCCTTCCAAGCTTGCACGCTATCCTGTATAGATGTTTTTATGTGGAAATAAATGTTCAATTCTACGTGATACCAAATATTTGGTGACCCAGAAGATAACACAACAACACGACCGCGTCGTCTTCAGGGCTCTGCACTGCATCGTAACGTGAATGTTCCTTCGCTCCGCATCAGCCGCGCCACGCTTGTTCTCACACGAAAATGGTTCAAATGGCTCTGAGCACTAAGGGACTTAACATCTGAGGCCATCAGTCCCCTAGAACTTAGAACTACTTAAACCTAACTAACCTAAGGACATCACATACATCCATGCCCGTGGCAGGATTCGAACCTGCGACCGTAGCGGTCGTGCGGTTCCAGACTGAAGCGCCTAGAACCGCTCGGCTACGCCGGCCGGCGCACGAAAAAGGACAATCCGCCAGTCACCACAGAGCAGCACAGTTAATAGCGTTACAATGAAACTCACGCCGTTCTGGCAACATAACCCGGTGTTGTGGTTTGCGCACCTTGAAAGCCAGTTCGTCCTTGCACAGATATCAGCAGACGAAACTAAGTATAGCTATGTAGTCGCAGCACTAACAGAAGAGTTAGCTGCTGAGGTACAAGATATCCTTGCTGCACCACCCAGCGCCGAACCGAACGGTATGCGTCAGTTAAGAACGTGCTAGTGACGCGCCTATCGCAATCGGCAGCGAAGCGACTAGAAAAGCTTTTACGGATTGAGGAGCTCGGCGATCGAACTCCGTCACAACTTTTACCTGTTTGCGCACACTGGCAAACAACACAGTGAGCGATGACTTGCTACGCAATATTTGGTTGTCCCGATTACCCTGGGACACAAAAAATTCTGACAGTGTGCGCGGGTGATTTAAATGCTCCAGCGCAAAGAGCGGACAGGATCGTCGAAATGTATCCCGCAACAAACGTGTCAACACTACATCTACATGGTTACGCCGCAATTCACACTTAAGTGCCTGGCAGAGGGTTCATCGAACCATTTTGATACTACTTCTCTACCATTCCACTCTCGAATGGCGCGTGGGAAAAAGGAAAACCTAAATCTTTCCGTTCGAGCTCTCATTTCTCTTATTTTATTATGATGATCATTTCTCCATACGTAGGTGGGTATCAAAAAAATATTTTCATATTCGGAAGAGACGGTGATTGAAATTTCGTAAATACACTCCTGGAAATGGAAAAAAGAACACATTGACACCGGTGTGTCAGACCCACCATACTTGCTCCGGACACTGCGAGAGGGCTGTACAAGCAATGATCACACGCACGGCACAGCCGACACACCAGGAACCGCGGTGTTGGCCGTCGAATGGCGCTAGCTGCGCAGCATTTGTGCACCGCCGCCGTCAGTGTCAGCCAGTTTGCCGTGGCATACGGAGCTCCATCGCAGTCTTTAACACTGGTAGCATGCCGCGACAGCGTGGACATGAACCGTATGTGCAGTTGACGGACTTTGAGCGAGGGCGTATAGTGGGCATGCGGAAGGCCGGGTGGACGTACCGCCGAATTGCTCAACACGTGGGGCGTGAGGTCTCCACAGTACATCGATGTTGTCGCCAGTGGTCGGCGGAAGGTGCACGTGCCCGTAGACCTGGGACCGGACCGCAGCGACGCACGGATGCACGCCAAGACCGTAGGATCCTACGCAGTGCCATAGGGGACCGCACCGCCACTTCCCAGCAAATTAGGGACACTGTTGCTCCTGGGGTATCGGCGAGGACCATTCGCAACCGTCTCCATGAAGCTGGGCTACGGTCCCGCACACCGTTAGGCCGTCTTCCGCTCACGCCCCAACATCGTGCAGCCCGCCTCCAGTGGTGTCGCGACAGGCGTGAATCGAGGGACGAATGGAGACGTGTCGTCTTCAGCGATGAGAGTCGCTTCTGCCTTGGTGCCAATGATGGTCGTATGCGTGTTTGGCGCCGTACAGGTGAGCGCCACAATCAGGACTGCATACGACCGAGGCACACAGGGCCAACACCCGGCATCATGGTGTGGGGAGCGATCTCCTACACTGGCCGTACACCACTGGTGATCGTCGAGGGGACACTGAATAGTGCACGGTACATCCAAACCGTCATCGAACCCATCGTTCTACCATTCCTAGACCGGCAAGGGAACTTGCTGTTCCAACAGGACAATGACGTCCGCATGTATCCCGTGCCACCCAACGTGCTCTAGAAGGTGTAAGTCAACTACCCTGGCCAGCAAGATCTCCGGATCTGTCCCCCATTGAGCATGTTTGGGACTGGATGAAGCGTCGTCTCACGCGGTCTGCACGTCCAGCACGAACGCTGGTCCAACTGAGGCGCCAGGTGGAAATGGCATGGCAAGCCGTTCCACAGGACTACATCCAGCATCTCTACGATCGTCTCCATGGGAGAATAGCAGCCTGCATTGCTGCGAAAGGTGGATATACACTGTACTAGTGCCGACATTGTGCATGCTCTGTTGCCTGTGTCTATGTGCCTGTGGTTCTGTCAGTGTGATCATGTGATGTATCTGACCCCAGGAATGTGTCCCCTTCCTGGGACAATGAATTCACGGTGTTCTTATTTCAATTTCCAGGAGTGTAGATCTTGCCGCAAAGAAAACCGCCTTTGTTTCAGTGACTGCCACTCCAACTCGCGTATCATATCAGTGACACTCTCACCCCCATTGCGCGATAACACGAAACGAGCTGTCCTTTTTTGCACTTTTTCGACGTCCTCCGTCAATCCTACCTGGTAAGAATCACACAGCGCGCAGCAATATTCCAGCAGAGGACGGACAAGTGTAATGTAGGCTGTCTCTTTAGTGGGTTTGTCGCATCTTCTAAGTGTTCTGCCAACAAAGCGCAGTCTTTGTTTCGCCTTCCCCACAATATTATCTATGTGGTCTTTCCAACTTAAGTTGCTCCTAATTGTATAAGGTATTTAGTCGAATTGACAGCCCTTAGATTTGTGCGATTTATCGTATACCCAAAATTTATCGGATTTCTTTTAATACCAATGTGCATGACCTCGCACTTTTTGTTGTTTAGTGCCAATTGCCACTTTTCGCGCCACACAGAAATTCTCTATAGATCATTCTGTAATTGGAATTGATCGTCTGATGATTTTACTAGACGATAAATTACAGCGTCATCTGAAAACAATCTAAGGGGTTCAAAAAAATGCCTCTGAGCACTATGGGACTTAATTTCTAAGGTCATCAGTCCCCTAGAACTTAGAACTAGTTAAACCTAACTAACCTAAGGACATCACACACATCCATGCCCGAGGCAGGATTCGAACCTGCGACCGTAGCGGTCGCCCGGTTCCAGCCTGCAGCGCCTAGAACCGAATCTAAGGGGGCTGCTCAGATTATCACCTAGATCATTTACGCAAATCAGGAACAGCAGAGGGTCTATGACACTACCTTGCGGAACGCCAGATATCACTTCCGTTCTGCTCGATGATTTACCGTCTGTCACTACGAACTGTGACCCCTCTGAGAGGAAATAACGAATCCAGTCACACAATTGAGACGATACTCCACATGCAAGCAATAACGCTATGAAAAGCACTACGGCAAGAGAATACGTCTGCAGTGACAGTCCAGTCGCAGTTAGCGACGCTTACCATGCAAGAAGCCGCATTACAAACGACGTACACACGTCATCGACCGCGCCGCCGGTCGTCAAGAAGTCATAACCGCTCGCCATCGACACAAAATTTGTGTTGGTACCACAAGAAAATCGGCAACGACGCGCGGAAGTGCACACCACCATGCAAGTGGAAACATGAAGCGGGAAACGGAGCAGCAGCAACTACTCATACCGGTAACGCACGTCGACTTTTTGTCACAGACCGCAAACACGAAAATACAATACCTATTGGACACAGGGGCAGAAGTGTCCGTGTATCTGGTAACCCGCGTACCATGCCAGAGCTGCGACGATTATTGTCTGTCTGCCGCTAACTACTGTAAGATTAAATCATACAGTCACGTCACATTGTTGCTTAAACTAGGACTACGCCGTACATTTGAGTGGCGCTTCAGCGTAGCGGGTATATCGCAGCCTGTGATCCGATACCTGACCTCCGACGCAAGCAGCTGGTTGATTCCACTACAAACCTGCGTACTCCAGGGAAACTGTGTTGCATCACTCTGCTGACGGTACGTACGGTAGCAGGAGGTACACCGTACAAACGATTACTGAAAGAATTTCCCAGAATCATGCAGCGGTCGCCTACCCTCCCGCCGGTTAAACACATAACGGTACATCACACTTGGACCACGCCGGGTCCGCCATCTCGTGCCAGAGAAGTTGCGAGTAGTGAAACAGGAGTTCCACAGCGTGCTGTCAATGGGCATTTGCAGACGTTCGAGTAGCAGCTGGGCAGCCCTGATCCATGTGGTACCAAAGAAGAACGGATGGCGTCCACGTGGAGATTACCGACAGCTCAGTGCGAGGACCATCCTGGATCCGTATCCGGTGCCACATATTGAAGACTTCTCTGCCAGTGTTCATGGCAAGACTATATTTTCCACTATTGATCTAGTCCGGGCGTATTATCAGATCCCCGTTGCCGTAGAAGATATTCCCAACGCAGCGGTGACAACACCTTTCGGTCTATTCGAGTTCACTAGGATGCCTTTTGGTCTGTGCAACGCAGCACAGACGTTTCAGCGTTTCGTGGATCAGATGACTAGGGACTTAGATTTATGTTATGTTTACATACATAATATTTTGGTGATGTCTGCGACGGAAGAAAAGCATTTACATCATCTGGCTCAGATACTTAATCGTTTACGTACATTTAGCCCCATTGAACCCACGTAAAAGACATGTCTGGTGGAACTCAGAATTTGACAAAATGCATGGTTAAAATTTGAAACACACAAAACGGAAGAAAATGCAACCAGCCTCAAAAATATCAGGAAACAGTTCACACGAATTATCAGGCAAACCAAGAGACAACCACAGAAACATCTAATCGACTCAATAGAAGAAAATTACCATAAAATCAATTCCAGAGACTTTTACAAAATGTTTGGAAGACAACTACAAAAATTTGCTCCTCCCACGTCAAGGCTGAAAAGGGAAGATGGAAGAACGGCACATAATGACAAGGAAAATGCCGAAATCATGGCAAAAGCATTTAGTAAACTTCTGAATTGTGAAGAACACCAGGAACTTTTAGCAATTAATACAGACACACCCATGAAGACTCCACCTGATCTCATACATGCTCCAACAATCCAAGAGGTTGAAACGGCACTCAGAGAGATGAAAAACTATAAGGCGTGCGGAGAAGACCAAGTTTTAGCAGAAATGTGGAAATATGCCAGTGATACAGTTCGAACATCCTTACACATAGCCTTAACAAAAATCTGGATCACAGAAAAGTTTCCCGAACACTGGACCATAGCCGTAATCCACCCACTCCTCAAAAAAGGCCACCCACTCCTCAAAAAAGGACATAAAAGCAACCCAGATAATTACAGAGGTATCTCTCTCTTAGACTGCACGTACAAGATTTTCTCCAGAATCCTATACAAGATGACCAAAGAGCAACTAGTGGAAGAATTACGTGAATACCTAGGAGGCTTCAGACCTATTGATTCTCTCAATAGGTGGGATTATACTAGGCATGGCCTGCACCTCAACAGGAAGGGGAAGGGTAAACTGGCTGGGAAAATAACAGGAAAGCTAAAGGGGGGAGGAACTGTCAGGAGTGATAAAATACCAGTGGTTATAGGGTTCAGAAAGACCCTTTTTTAGAGTAGCGAGGACAGAAAGAAACCAAATTTTAAGAGAGGTGAGGACTGAGACAAACCTTCAGTTTGAGAAAGAAACTAAAAAACATAATTCTACCTTATTACATCAACATAAACAGCTATTGGTTAAGAATTTTCAACAGTCAGCAGATATTTTAACTCTCCCCAATTTTAACACAGTTAACGTGAAATGTCAGCTATCTTTATTGCATCGAAATATTCGAGAACTGAAAAATAAAATAAATAAATTAATTATCTGCGTAGATGAATTAGGCTCTTCAAACCCAGCTGACATAATCTGCCTCTCTGAACATCATGTGACCACTGGTATAGAACTTTTAAGTGTTACAGGGTTTAGGTTAGCATCTCACTTTTGTAGATCAGAAATGGAGAAAGGAGAAGTTGGCCACATTCATCAGGAACTGTCGTAAACTTAAGAACATAACATTCATAAATTTTGCCTAGAACAGCATATGGAAGCATGTGCAACAGAAATAGAATTTCACAAAAAATTCTTCATAATATTAAGTGTATATCGAGCACCTGCAGATAACTTTAATCTGTTCGTAAACCACCTTGAAGTTGTACCGGCCCATTTAACAACCAAACCAAGAGAAATAGTGGTTGCTGGTGATTTCAATGTAGATTTCCTTAAAAACTCTCCCACTAAGAACTTATTTGAGTTAGTATCTTTCAACTTAATTCCCACTGTTAAGTTCCCCACTAGGGTAGCCAATTGCTCACAAACAGCCATTGATAATATCTTTATAGAAAAGTCCAATGAACAAAATTATATTACAAAACCAATAATCAATGGCCTCTCAGACCATGACATGCAGTTCCTTCAGTTAAATGTTAATACTGAACAAGATATAAAATGTGTTAAATCTGAGCTGAAGAGGGTAATCAATAAGCCAAATATTGATTATTTTAGGACACTCCACAGAGACATTCACTGGACTGATGTTTACAGTGCTCATGGTATGAGAGAAAAATTTAACACTTTTGCTAATAAAGTGCTTACCTTATTCGAACACTGTTTTCCCCCAACACTTACCAAGGTTAGAGCAAAATCTACAAAGAAGCCATGGATTACTCAAGGAATAGGGGTACCTTGTAAAACAAAAAGAAAACTGTATCTGTCAATCTGAAACAGTTCCAATGTTGATGCTATAGCACATTACAAGAAATACTGCAAAATATTAAAGACTGTAATACAGACATCAAAGCAAATATATTACAAGGAAAAGATAGTCATATCAGATAACAAAATAAAGATTATATGGGATATAGTGAAGGAGGAGACCGGTAGAACCAGACATGAAGAGGGACAAATAGCATTAAGTTTAAATGATACATTAGTGACAGACATATATAGTGTTGTACAACTTTTTAACAACCATTTTATAACTGTTACTGACAAGATGGGGTTGTCAGCTTCTGTAGATGCTGCTGTCGAATACCTCAGACCAGACATTTCAAGTAACTTCCATAATATGAATTTGGCCCTCACTACCCCAGTAGTAATAATATCCATCATAAAATCTTTAAAATCGAAAACATCTAGTGGGTATCATGAAATATCAACAAAGTTAATTAAAGACTGTGATTCTGAGTTAAGTAATATATTAAGCTATCTGTGTAACCAGTCATTTATCAGTGGAATATTTCCTGAATGGTTGAAATATGCTGAAGTTAAGCCACTGTTTAAGAATAGATGTAAAGATATAGCATCAAATTTCCATCCAATTTCACTTTTGCCAGCATTCTCAAAAATTTTAGAAAAAGTAATGTTCAATCGGCTTTATAACCATCTTCTCTCAAATAACATACTGTCAAAGTCACAGTTCGGATTTCTAAAGGGTTCTGATATTGAGAAGGCTATCTAAACTTACAGTGAAAATGTGCTTAATTCATTAGACAAAAAACTGCAGGCAACTGGTATATTTTGTGATCTGTCAAAGTCATTTGACAGGGTAAATCACAATGTCCTTTTACATAAATTAGAATATTATAGTGTAACAGGAAATGGTTCAAATCTTATATCTCAGGCAGGAAACAAAGGGTGTTATTAGGAAAGAGACATGTATCAAGCTATCAACCTATCCCACAAGGTTCCATTTTAGGGCCCTTACTTTTTCTTGTGTATATCAATGACCTTTCATCAGTAACATTAGCAGATGCCAAGTTCGTTTTGTTTGCTGATGATACAAACATTACAATAAATAGCAAATCAAGTGTAGTCTTAGAAAGGTCAGCTAATAAATTATTTGTGGACATTAATCACTGGTTCCTAGCCAATTCTTTGTCACTAAACTTTGAAAAAACACACTACATGCAGTTCAGAACTTGTAAGGGGTGTCCCACGAGTATATGCCTAACATACGATGGCAGCAGATAGAAGAAGTGGACAGTGTTAAATTCTTGGGATACAAGTCAGCTTGATAATAAATTCAACTGGGAGGAGCACACCACAGAACTGCTGAAGCGTCTTAACAAATCTCTATTTGTAATGCGAATTGTGGCAGACATAGGGGATATAAAAATGAAAAAACTGGCATACTGTGATTACTTTCATTCCATAATGTCATATGGAATTATTTTTTGGGGCAATACATCAAGCCAAGCTAAAATTTCCTGGCCGCAAAAACGTGCAGTAAGAGTTATATGTGTTGTGAACTCAAGAACATCCTGCAGAAGCCTGTTTACGGAACTAGGGATACTAATTACAGTGTCCCAATATATTTATTTCTTAATGAAATTTGTCATTAAAAATACATCACTTTTTCAAACCAACAGCTCAATTCATGGAATCAGAACTAGAAATAAGAATAATTAAAGAAACATATCAAAGTAGTTAGACATATACACATATAAATGTAAAGAGAAAATTCGATTCCAACTGACAAAATAGTGTAAATAAACATAATCAGAAACAAAAATCATTTAGACAACCATGAATTACTGAAACAAGACAGCGGTGGTGGAATCATATTTGCTGCAAAGAAGGGTTAAATGAATCAAAATATTTATCATACTGTCAAATCACCAGTCATGTGTATTAAAGACAAGAAAATGTGCACATCACTCACAGGTAAAGAAAAATCTCATTGTATAAAAAGTGTTCAAATAGCCTATCCTTTCAGAAAAATCTACCCCTGTTCTTTCATTACCTCAGATTATTCCACTAAACCAGAATAGCTCCATGTACATCGTATAAGCAAAAGAATCACAAGTCCCTACAAAATCCCTGGTACTTCACTCACTCAAAATTCCTTCAAAATAATACATAAAATCCTCATAATCATCATGACTTCAACCTCATACTATAATATTCACAAAGCAAGTAATCATCTCGAAATAGTCGCAGCATCTCCATTATAAGCATCATCATTATCTCAAAACCTCTATAATCATTCACTTATCTCTTATGTATGAAACATCTGAAAGAAAAAAAATCTTGTTACCATCTGTAAATAATCGTGTAATCGTATAACGTTATCATCCTAGTTCAATTAACGATCTGAAAATAAAGACACTTTTAGATCGCTTTCATTATACCTCAACACAAAATGGGCTAAAATCCACTGTAATTCATCATCAACATTGTCAAAAACCTGACTGCGGCTAATCCTTTCTGCTTTACAGTGCACAAAGGTGGTGCAAATTATTCACTTTCTTAAATCCTTGTACACAGCTCTTATCTGTTAGTTCTGTATTATAGAGCTGCATAGGAAAAACTAAATTCAATGGCTTATTGAAAATGTATGTTAATCTGCAACAGTAAAGTGGTATCATGTGGGTGCAAGAAATAGTATAAAAGAAGCGCAGTTGGTCTTATCATTGAAAACATACTTTAAAAAATTACATATTGTGTTATAAACTTATCGGTAATACATCAAGATTAAAACATGGAATGAAAGAAATGGAAAATGACACAAGACATTCTGCTGAAAAAAATGTGTAATCTAAATAAGAGGTAAAAGTCTAACGCTAAACATAACAAGAAAGAGAAAAAAGTGTTGGTTTTGTTGTACCATGTACTCAAAAAATTGTGTGATGTTGCAAACTGTGACTCATGGAAATGTGGTAAACTAAGAGGTTTATGTTTCATGCCACGTTGTGTTGTGTCTGAACAATATGCTTATAGAAAAGCGTTTTGAAATTCTTCCAGCGAGTAGCATTGAAGCGGAATTGGCCACATTCTCATGGCTGGTTCGACGTCTAAACGGCTGCATATTAACTCCAGTTTTTGAGTTACCGACCATTGAGGTGGTAAAGAATAAGTAAACTGATGGATACAAATCATTTGGACTATTTCGAAAAACTTTGAACTTACGAAATGAGTGGAAATGTTCGAAGTCAAAGCCGAATTACCAAATTTTGGGCTATTAAAATCGGGATGAGAGAAAGCGTTGTCAAAAGTAACTCTCACGCCTGACTGGACCTAACAGCTGATGTTGCGGTGAGGCGTGTTCGTGTTCGAAAAAATTTCGAGACTGGTTGTAAGAAAAATTAGACGAAGCAGGATTCCTGTTAGTGTTTGCAATCTCAGAATTTATGTTGCATATCTTCTACTTACGTCTGTCGATCACAATTGATTGCTTAGACATGTTAGAAACATTAAAATTCTTCCGATTCCGCAAAATCAACCGGTTGTGACACATCTTACTCCATCGCAAGATTCAACTCCGCTCCTCTTCTCTCTCTCTCCAAGACTGCACACCAGTCACAAGCAAAGGTTCTACTAACAGTCTCTCACAGCGCAACCTCTTTGGCAGAGATGCCCGCTATTATTCAGATGCTATTGAAGATTTACTTTTCTGTCTGACATCCAAAATATTACCAAAATGATAATTTCCTGTATAAAACAAAAACCTTACCTTGGTATTGACTGTATGAGGTTGCCAGACAGGCAAAGTGGCCATATACTCCGACGTGACCACAACTTGCCCACCTCCACTTTGTCAATCAATGCCAGTACGAAAGAATTTGTAGCGAGTCCCTTAGTAATTGTGATTGCAAAGTAACTTCCTGTCACAATACATTGCTGTGTCAACCATAATAAACCAATACGTTTCTCCCTTTTTTGAAGCTGCATGCGGAGGACAACGTGAGATGAACTGCATGAGTAAATCATAAGAAGTCTGCTTACCAAGAACCTTTTATAGGTGCCCCGATGCGCCATTGTTTACCTTCTCCATTGGTCGCAGAGTCTTATAGGGCATGGATGTGTGTAATAGCTCTGAGCACTATGGGACTTAACATCTGAGGTCATCAGTCCCATAGACTTAGAACTACTTAAACCTAACTAACCTAAGGATATCACACACATCCATGGCCGACCGTTGTGGCCGAGCGCTTCTAGGCGCTTCAGTCCGAAACCGCGCTGCTGCTACGGTCGCAGGTTCGAATCCTGCCTCGGGCATGGATGTCTGTGATGTCCTTAGGTTAGTTAGGTTTAAGTAGTTCTAAGTCCATGGGACTGATGGCCTCAGTTGTTAAGTCCCATAGTGCTCAGAGCTATTACACACATCCATGCCCGAGGCAGGATTCGAACATGCGTAGCTGTCGCGCTGTTCCAGACTGAAGTGCCAGGAACCGCTCGGCTACTTCGACCGGCAAAACAGATAATTCTAGGATGGTAATGAAGTTCACTAATTCTGTCTTAAAAGATAAGCTCCAAGTCTTTTGATTTGAAAGAAGCGAGACCATTACATTTATGTAATGAAAAAACACTCAATGCACATAACATATTCAGTACAGTGACCAGTTTCAAACAACACGTAATATGAACGGTCGTCTGCGGCCTATGGCTATAGCAGAAGCCCTCAGACTGAAGACTACAACGAACCCCTTTGCCAAAGAAAACTGTAGTTCGTCAGCGTTCGGCTGCTACCATAGACATTCATAACATTACTGTTGTTCAACGTACTATATTCTGGAATGATTTTTTTATCAACGATTATTTTATAAAAATTGTTAGAAAGATGAAATGCTAGTATGACTATAGCTTCCGGTAAAGTCAGCTTATGACCGCAGTGTGTTTATTATTTCATACCGGGCTTTTTAATATACGTTTCATCACAGGGCCTCGGTCTCGACTCGGCAAACTCATTCCCATCCTGCTGGGCCCAGAACTGACCACGTGTCATTTTCGAGAGTGTTATCTGTCTATCTCTCCTTGAGAAACGTAGCTATTTCAACCGACATAACTCGATATTAAAGTAATATGATGATATAAAAGTGACATAAACGTCGCAACATTCGTGCATGACGTGGAAGCAGCGTGTGGGGCAAACCTAATCGTTCCACGTTGATTAAGTAGACGCAAATTGACAACGACGTGTTCATATTGTGGTCATACTGCGGTTCCACATTTCAATTATATATGTGCGTACACACTTACAAGCAATATCCTCGTGTGCGGGTCGGCTCACAAACGTGTGCGTTTATCACGAACGCCAAAGTTGACGTGAGCGATCGCGGAACGGAATATCAACGAAAATCGTTCAACAAGGAAAAAGAGGAGTGACGTAATGCGAAAGAACTTCGCATAGTTTAGGGCGCTAATTTGCGAGAAATGGAAGTGAAGTAGACAGGATCGAATAGGCGTTGTGGATTAACGTTGGCCTGGTACATTAACCAGCCTGAGTGTGATCTTGAAGCGTTTGACAACAGCCATTTAGGCAAATGCTGGGATGGTCCTAATCTCTGCCTCATGAAATTCGATGCATAGAAAGTTAAAGTACAATACACGAGACGAATGCACGTGAGTCAATAAAGTAACGATAACAGAGTCACGTACAGCATCCGGCCACGAAGTTAAAATACAAAATAAATTTGCCAAATCATGAAGACAGTGGACCCCGTGCGACGGGATAAATGGTATGAAAAGGAGATGTGACAGAAGTTTCTCTGTTCTAGCAACAGTTTATCGCTTTAGCCGAAGCAACGAAGTGTTCCAAACGGTTGGAAAAAGGCATACATCATTACAACTTCCCAGAGGGTGTCGGACCGAAACGAATAGCTGTAGAACTAAATTGCTAAAGTCAGTCTGTCGTAGAATTCTGGAATATATTTTGGTGAACTACTATTCCTCTACAAGAGCCAGCATAGATGCGGTAACGCGAGTTACGTCATGTGCTGTGTCCTCTTACTCTTCGTCACTTACAGAGATGTAGTGGTGGGTAACGTCGGAAGATCAAGGAGGCTGTTCGCGGCTGATACTGTTGTATACAGAGAAGTCGCTGTGTACCAAGAACATATGCAGAGCACTGATGTTCGTGGCAGGTATGGTCAGTTAACTGTCAGGATAAAGAAATCAAAAATTCGGTACAACGGGCAGGGAAATCTACACTACTGGCCATTAAAATTGCTACACAACGAAGATGACGTGCTACAGACGCGAAATTTAACCGACAGGAAGAAGACGCTGTGATATGCAAATGATTAGCTTTTCACAGCATTCACTCAAGGTTGGCACCGGGGGCGACACCTAAAACGTGCTGACATGAGGAACATTTCCAACCGATTTCTCATACACAAACAGCAGTTGCCTGGTGAAACGTTGTTGTGATGCATCGTATACGGAGGAGAAATGCGTACCATGACGTTTCCGACTTTGATAAAGGTCGGATTGTAGCCTATCACGATTGCGGTATATCGTATCGCGACATTGCTGCTCGCGTTGGTCGAGACCCAATGACTGTTAGCAGAATATGGAATCGATGGGTTCAGGAGGGTAATACGGAAGGCCGTGCTCGATCCCAACGGCCTCGTATCACTAGCAGTCGAGATGGCAGGCATCTTATCCGTATGGCTGTAACGGATCGTGCAGCCACGTCTCGATCCCTGAGTCAACAGATGGGGACGTTTGCAAGACAACAACCATCTGCACGAACAGTTCGACGACGTTAGCAGCAGCATGGACTATCAGCTCGGAGACCATGGCTGCGGTTACCCTTGATGTTGCATCACAGACAGGAGCGCCTGCGATGGTGTACTCAACGACGAACCTGGCTGCACGAATGGCAAAACGTCATTTTTTCGGATGAATCCATGTTCTGTTTACAGCATCATGATGGTCGCATCCGTGTTTGGCGACATCACGGTGAACGCACATTGGAAGCGTGTTTTCGTCATCGCCATACTGGCGTACCACCCGGCGTGATGGTATGGGGTGCCATTGGTTACACATCTCGGTCACCTCTTGTTCGCATTGATGGCACTTTGAACAGTGGACGTTACATTTAAGATGTGTTACGACCCGTGGCTCTACCTTTCATTCGATCCCTGCGAAACCCTACATTTCAGCAGGATAATGCACGACCGTATGTTGCAGGTCCTGCACGGGCCTTTCTGGATACAGAAAATGTTCGACTGCTGCCCTGGCCAGCACATTCCCCAGATCTCTCACCAACTGAAAACTTCTGGTCAATGGTGGCCTAGCAACTGGCTCGTCACAATACGCCAGTCACTACTCTTGATGAAGTGTGGTATCGTGTTGAAGCTGCATGGGCAGCTGTACCTGTACACGCCATCTAAGCTCTGTTTGACTCAATGTCCAGGCGTAATTACGGCCAGAGGTGGTTGTTCTGGGTACTGATTTCTCAGGATCTATGCCCCCAAATTGCGTGAAAATGTAATCACATGTCAGTTCTGGTATAATATATTTGTCCAATGAATACCCGTTTATCATCTGCATTTCTTCTTGGTGTAGCTATTTTAATGGCCAGTAGTGTATATTTCGTGATTTCAAGATAGGTAATCAATCATTGCAAACAGTCAAAACCCTCAAATAACTCAAGAGTGTTGGTAAAAAGATTAGGTAAAGGAGAAAATAATTAAAGGCCAGGATGTACCCATCGACACACGCCGCAAGGTAGCTTGCGGAGTACAGATACAACTGTAGAAATAACACTGTTTATGAAAGTAAATGGGAAGGCATCGTCATCACTGAGTAACGAACCAAATGGCGAACTTGGCTGACTGGTTGTCGGACACAGTGGCCTACTACCCGAGCTTACTGAAGGCAGAATGGGCTACCTGGGCGACGACAAGAAATAAACAGTACAGTGCTGGGAACAGCATTGTCATATATTGAGGGAAACGCAAAATGATACACCATCAACCCCAGTCCAATATTCAACAAACTTTGTGGAGTTGTTCATCACATAACAGTTATTGACTGATTAAACTTCTATTCGGAGCCAATGCCGATCATCAATGCAAAGTGTCGTCGAACGGATGCGAAATCACTCTTGTATTCGTAGTGGCATGCAAGAAAACACCCTCTGATTACCATATTTAGGAATTTCTTGCGTACCTGAAACGCAGACTCTGTTACTTCAAGACGACTACTGGTCGGAGGCTGGCGTGAAAGTATAGACTACGTCTTCACATCGCGTCCTACAATTTTTATTTTTTATTTTATTATATTTTGCTTATTTTTACCTGACGTGTTCCGCTACGGATCCTTCTCTTGAGCCAACCTCTTGAGCTCAGACCATCTATATCTACATCATCATACATACTCGGTAAATCACCGTATGATGTGTGTCGGAAGGAACCTTGTACCATTATTAGTCATTTTCTTTCCCATTCCACTCGCAAAGAGAGCGAGGGAAAAACAACTGTTTATATGCCTCCGTGCGAGGCCTAATTTCTTTTTCCTCCGTGGTCGTTACGCGAAATGTACGCTGGCGGGTAGACTCTTTCTGGAACCGGTTTCAAATGCTGGTTTTCTGAATTTTCTCAATAGCGTTCCTCGAAAAGAACGTCGTCTTCCCTCCAGGGATTCCCATTTGAGTTCCTGAGGCATCTCCGTAATACCTGCCTGTTGATCGAACCTACCTGTAATAAATCTAGCAGCACCCTCTGAATTGCTTCGATATCTTCCTTCAATCCGACCTGGTGCCGATCCCAAACACTTGAGCAGTACTCAGAGCGGGTCACACTACACGGTCTCGTTTACTGATCAATAACACTTTCCTAAACATCTTCTAATGAACCGAAGTCCACCATTCGCCTTCCCTACTACAGTCCTTACATAGCCGTCCCATTTCACATCTCTTTCCACCATTACGCTTAGATATTTAATCGACGTGACTGTATCAAGCAGCGCACTACTAATGCTGTATTCGAGCATTACTGGATTGTTTTTCCTACTCATTTGCATTAACTTATATTTTTCTACATTTAGAGCTAGTGTTGCACTTCTCCCGTACATTTTCAATTAACGTTTGGATGTAAAATTTTTCCTGGCAGGTTAAAACTGTGTGCCGGACAGAGACTCGAACTCGGGACCTTTGCCTTTCGTGGACAAGTGCTCTACCGACTGAGCTACCAAAGCACGACTCACGACCCCTCCTCACAGTTTTAATTCCACGAGTACCTCGTGTCCTACCTTCTATACTTCACAACGTCTCCTACCTTCTATACTTCACAAAGGCTCTCCTCCGAAACTTGGCCGCGAGAGGCAAAGGTCCCGAGTTCGAGTCTCGGTCCGACACACAGTTTTAACCTGCCAGGGAATGATTCATATCAGCGCACACTCCGCTGCAGAATGAAAGTCTCAATCTGTTGGATGTATTCCAACCTTGCCAAGAAGGTTGTCGTCTGTTGTGTTTACACACGTTCTGTCATCCTTTCCTCTTTTTCTTGTCGGTGTTTTCATACGTTCCTTTCTTCCCTATAATATCAGTCCATTTAATTTTCAACATCCTTCTAGGGTATCACTTCACGATTGTATTCTGTTCGGGTTTTCCAACAGTGCTGTGCTCCAAATGTACATTCTCAGGAATCTTTTTCACATTAAGGCCGATATTTGATATTAGGAGAGCCATGAATGCCCCCTCTTTCTGTGCTAATCTGCTTTTTGTGTCGTCCTTAGTTTGCTCGTCATGTGTGGTTTTACTTCTAAGGCAGTGATCGTCAAACTGCGGCCCGAATCAAGAACTCTTGCAACCCGTAGTTCTCAGTCGTATTTCACAACAGTATGTATCTAGCAGATAACAGTCGAATTCTAAAACAACAACTAACCTTAAGAGCTTCTTAAGAATGTAGCTTTCCTGCTCAGTAACAGTCAAAAACACTTACAAAATGGTTCAAATGGCTCTGAGCACTATGGAACTTAACATATGAGGTCATCAGTCCCCTAGAACTTACAACTACTTAAACCTAACTAACCTAAGGACATCACACGCATCCACGTCCGAGGCAGGATTCGAACCTGCGACCGTAGCCGGCCGCTGTGGCTGAGCGG
The DNA here is from genome assembly GCF_023864275.1 of Schistocerca cancellata. Classification (NCBI taxonomy): domain Eukaryota; kingdom Metazoa; phylum Arthropoda; class Insecta; order Orthoptera; family Acrididae; genus Schistocerca; species Schistocerca cancellata. The sequence continues at coordinate 913,409,283 of NC_064627.1, read as the reverse complement.
TTCTAGGCGATTCAGTCTGGAACCGCGCTACCGCTACGTTCGCAGGTTCGAATACTGCGTCGGGCATGGATGTATGTGATGTCCATAGGTTAGTTAGGTTTAAGTAGTTGTAAGTTCTAGGGGACTGATGACCTCAGATGTTAAGTCCCATAGTGCTCAGAGCCATTTGAACCTGCGACCTTAGCAGCAGCGCGGTTCCTGACTGAAACGCCTACAACCTCGCGGCCACTTCGGCCGGCAAAAATACTTAGAGTAATATTTTAAGATGTCTTATTTTGATTGACGATGGTGAACTCGGCCGTGGTGGCACTTGCCTGTACCTCAGGGGCAGAGGGGTAAGTAACACGACCACTGCGAGGTTAGAAGATGTGAGAGAGGGAATGTTCTATTTTCTGTGTTCCAATACTGGCATCCTAAGGGCGTGTGCCGCACCGGTCACCCGCTATCGTATACATCTCAAACGGAAGTAACATGGATTCGTGAACGCCCTTCATGAAAACACTCTTCTTCAAACGTGGTACTTATTCGTAGCTAGGAACATAGAATTGATTAACACTGTTGTATTACAACGCAACGAGTAGGAGGAAAATGACATTCAAAACATTTAGTACACATTTGTGATCGTGTCTCGTCTTCGGTAACACATTTAAATACACTGTCCACTGACCACCTGTCAAAAGCCTGAATAACGACGTTTCGCAGCGCTGACGTAGCGAGACGTGCAGGAAGAGAGTCAGTCAGGTTGTGGAAGGTACCACCGACAGGGATGTGGAGCCATGCTGTGGCCACTTGCGCTACGTTTATCGGGTGACGATTTACAGCCCCAACAGCCCGATCGCGATAGTACTACTGATCCTCGATAGGGTTTCAACCTGGTTAGTCTGGTGGCTAGCGGAGTACAGTTGTGAGGTGCCGGGGCAAGCAGTGTATTTAACACTAAATTCTTCTAGAAGCTACATATGTACATGATGCGCTAAGGCCCCCCCTATTCTAACTCCGACTTTTGCTGTTGCACAAGGATTAAAAAAATACGCGAACTGACTCTAATCAACCCTGCCAGTGGAGTAGAAGAGAGTTTGGCACCTGCAATAATTTAATTTGATAAATAAGTTAAATAAACGAAGGTCTCATTAACATAGTGAGGAATGATAGGGTTGCTCTACCGATTAACAGAATGAAAGTTCTGTCCAAAATAATAATATGATTTATTAAGACTAAACACAAAATAATAAACAAAAACACATGAAATATTTATAATACATCAAATTGGCTCAAATTGGATACTCAAACAAACGCTGTGAATGTGAAGTTGTCCCTAAACTAGATTGTGAGGCTTATGACGAAGTGGTATGTGCAGCCAATTCCTTGCAACTCAAATCTTAGAGAAAACACATAGCCAACCCACCATTAATTGCTGCTACCCAAGACAGAACGAAGTTAGAAAAAAGACGAACAGGCACGCTCTGCTGAGCTCTGATTATCACCTAGGAAAATCCCTACCTGCCGGTGCTGCGGACATACATTACCAAACTGTCTTCTTGACTGCCAGGACACGATCTGGCGTACCGGAGCTGTTGGCTGGTTGCTTCGACGTCCTCGACCGAAAGGCCAGAGCCGACTACCCACAAGAGCACCCGTACAAAACCGAACACAGAACATTCCCGCCCCCACGACAGTGGCCGTGGTTAAACGTTCCAATCATCAACTCGAAAACCGGCGGAAAATTCCACTCCATTGCCGGAACGCTACCATTCCACCAATGGAGATTCTTGGCGCCAATTTCTGCGCCGATCTTGCTACGTCACGGAGCTATGCCCTGAGCAAGCCAATCACAGTTACTATTTTGCAGAAAGCGCGGGAATTTTTCCGCCACAGCTGCCTGGGTACACAAGTCATTCCCACGCCTCGCTGGTAGCCCGCCAGAAAGTGTTTTCGCTAAGTTTCTGCGAAGTAACGGAACCTCTAGCCCAGCCGCTACTTCAGGCTCTGCGGGCGTGCCTCTTGACAATGTCGGCGTCTGGAAAGCATTCACTCGACTCCCTCACACCTGTCGGTTTACCCTTTCAAAGTCAAACAGAGCCCGCCTGTCACTGGACCACCCGGGTGACGAGAGACGCTGCGTGGGAAGTCCGTGTGTGGAGGAATAGCAACATTCCACCGCATGCAATTAGAGAGGAGAATCGTAAGATAGAAATATGGGAGGGGGCTCATGCCACCTCTCACAGTAAACCATCTTGGTGCACATACACTGTGAGTTGTGTGACACATTGCACTGTCCTGCCGGTAAATGCCATCGTGCCTAGGAAAACCACTGTGCATGTAGGAATGGACATGATCCACATGGATAGATGCACACTAGTGTTGAACCACTGTGCCATCCAGAATGACGAGATCTCCCAGGGAATGCCACTAAAATATTCCCCAGACGACGGCCTGTAGGCTTCCGATGACTGAAGCAGGGTGTTTGCTTTCAGACATTTCCAGGCGATGGAGCGCAAAACGAGATTCATATGAAAATGGCCACCTGTCGCCACTCACTGGGCGTCCAGTTTCGGTATTGGTGTGCCAAAACTTCTTCGCAGATGAACTGCAGTCAGCCTGGGTGCACGAACCAGGTGCCTGCTGCAGAGGCCGATATGCAGAAACTTCTGTTGAACAGTCGTTGAGGACACACTGTTGGTAGTCCCTTGGTTCATCTGGGACCTCAGTTGCTCAACAGTTGCACATGTAAGTGATAGTTAATTTAAACCCTCAGCTGCCGACAGGTGTTGTTGATTTATCTCGATGGGGACAGCTGAAAATGTGTGCCCCGACCGGGACTCGAACCCGGGATCTCCTGCTTACATGGCAGACGCTCTATCCATCTGAGCCACCGAGGACACAGATGAAGAGCGCGACTGCAGGGACTTATCCCCTGCACGCTCCCCTTGAGACGCACATTCCCAACTGTCCACAATTCTACATATGTAATGTACCTAACAAATTTTTGCCTATCCACTCATTACTCGCGCACACTTTGGCGATTCCGTAAAAGTTCGGGCAACCTGTGCGCATTCGCACAGACGAAGGTCAGTGACTGGGTAACCTTTAACTATATATATGAAGACAGTAACTGTTCTCGAAAGAGTAATGAGTGGATGGGCAAAAATCTATTAGGTACATTACATATGTAGAATTGTGGACAGTTGGGAATGTGGGTCTCAAGGGGGGCGTGCAAGGGATAAGTCCCTGCAGTCACGCTCTTCATCTGTGTCCTCGGTGGCTCAGATAGATAGAGCGTCTGCCATGTAAGCAGGAGATCCCGGGTTCGAGTCCCGGTCGGGCCACACATTTTCAGCTGTCTCCATCGAGGTATATCAACAACACTTGTCGGCAGCTGAGGGTTTCAATTAATTATTATTTATTCTAGAGAAAGCTGGACGGTCATCAATAGCATCTGTTCTTTCAAGAACAGTTACTGTCTTCATACACTCCTGGAAATTGAAATAAGAACACCGTGAATTCATTGTCCCAGGAAGGGGAAACTTTATTGACACATTCCTGGGATCAGATACATCACATGATCACACTGACAGAACCACAGGCACATAGACACAGGCAACAGAGCATGCACAATGTCGGCACTAGTACAGTGTATATCCACCTTTCGCAGCAATGCAGGCTGCTATTCTCCCATGGAGACGATCGTAGAGATGCTGGATGTAGTCCTGTGGAACGGCTTGCCATGCCATTTCCACCTGGCGCCTCAGTTGGACCAGCGTTCGTGCTGGACGTGCAGACCGCGTGAGACGACGCTTCATCCAGTCCCAAACATGCTAAATGGGGGACAGATCCGGAGATCTTGCTGGCCAGGGTAGTTGACTTACACCTTCTAGAGCACGTTGGGTGGCACGGGATACATGCGGACGTGCATTGTCCTGTTGGAACAGCAAGTTCCCTTGCCGGTCTAGGAATGGTAGAACGATGGGTTCGATGACGGTTTGGATGTACCGTGCACTATTCAGTGTCCCCTCGACGATCACCAGTGGTGTACGGCCAGTGTAGGAGATCGCTCCCCACACCATGATGCCGGGTGTTGGCCCTGTGTGCCTCGGTCGTATGCAGTCCTGATTGTGGCGCTCACCTGCACGGCGCCAAACACGCATACGACCATCATTGGCACCAAGGCAGAAGCGACTCTCATCGCTGAAGACGACACGTCTCCATTCGTCCCTCCATTCACGCCTGTCGCGACACCACTGGAGGCGGGCTGCACGATGTTGGGGCGTGAGCGGAAGACGGCCTGACGGTGTGCGGGACCGTAGCCCAGCTTCATGGAGACGGTTGCGAATGGTCCTCGCCGATACCCCAGGAGCAACAGTGTCCCTCATTTGCTGGGAAGTGGCGGTGCGGTCCCCTACGGCACTGCGTAGGATCCTACGGTCTTGGCGTGCATCCGTGCGTCGCTGCGGTCCGGTCCCAGGTCGACGGGCACGTGCACCTTCCGCCGACAACTGGCGACAACATCGATGTACTGTGGAGACCTCACGCCCCACGTGTTGAGCAATTCGGCGGTACGTCCACCCGGCCTCCCGCATGCCCACTATACGCCCTCGCTCAAAGTCCGTCAACTGCACATACGGTTCACGTCCACGCTGTCGCGGCATGCTACCAGTGTTAAAGACTGCGATGGAGCTCCGTATGCCACGGCAAACTGGCTGACAATGACGGCGGCGGTGCACAAATGCTGCGCAGCTAGCGCCATTCGACGGCCAACACCGCGGTTCCTGGTGTGTCCGCTGTGCCGTGCGTGTGATCATTGCTTGTACAGCCCTCTCGCAGTGTCCGGAGCAAGTATGGTGGGTCTGACACACCGGTGTCAATGTGTTCTTTTTTCCATTTCCAGGAGTGTATATACAGGGTGAGTCACCTAACATTACCGCTGGATATATTTCTTAAACCACATCAAATACTGACGAATCGATTCCACAGACCGAACGTGAGGAGAGGGGCTAGTGTAATTGGTTAATACAAACCATACAAAAATGCACGGAAGTATGTTTTTTAACACAAACCTACGTTTTTTTTTAAAATGGAACCCCGTTAGTTTTGTTAGCACATCTGAACATATAAACAAATACGTAATCAGTGCCGTTTGTTGCATTGTAAAATGTTAATTACATCCGGAGATATTGTAACCTAAAGTTGACGCTTGAGTACCACTCCTCCGCTGTTCGATCGTGTGTATCGGAGAGCACCGAATTACGCAGGGATCCAAAGGGAACGGTTATGGACCTTAGGTACAGAAGAGACTGGAACAGCACATTACGTCCACATGCTAACACCTTTTTATTGGTCTTTTTTACTGACGCACATGTACATTACCATGTGGGGTGGGGTACACGTATACACGTGGTTTCCGTTTTAAATTACGGAGTGGAATAGAGTGTGTACCGACATGTCAGGCCAATAGATGTTCAATGTGGTGGCCATCATTTGCTGCACACAATTGCAATCTCTGGCGTAATGAATGTCGTACACGCCGCAGTACATCTGGTGTAATGTCGCCGCAGGCTGCCACAATACGTTGTTTCATATCCTCTGGGGTTGTAGGCACATCACGGTACACATTCTCCTTTAACGTACCCCACAGAAAGAAGTCCAGAAGTGTAAGATCAGGAGAACGGGCTGGCCAATTTATGCGTCCTCCACGTCCTATGAAACACCCGTCGAACATCCTGTCAAGGGTCAGCCTAGTGTTGCGGAATGTGCAGGTACACCATTATGCTGATACCACATACGTCGACGCGTTTCCAGTGGGACATCTTCGAGCAACGTTGGCAGATCATTCTGTAGAAACGCGATGTATGTTGCAGCTGTTTGGGCCCCTGCAATGAAGTGAGGACCAATGTGGTGGTCGCCAATGATTTCGCACCATACATTTACAGTCCATGGTCGCTGTCGCTCTACCTGTCTGAGCCAGCGAGGATTGTCCACGGACCAGTAATGCATGTTCCGTAGATTCACTGGCCCGTGGTTTGTGAAACCCGCTTCGTCGGGAACAGGTAGAACTGCAACGCATTCTCTATTAATGCCCATTGACAGAATTGCACTCGATGATTAAAGTCATCACCATGTAATTGCTGATGTAGCGACACATGAAACGGGTGAAAGCGGTGACGATGCAGTATGCGCCTGACACTACTTTGAATCAGTCTACCGGCTCTCGCAATGTCCCGTGTACTCATGTGTGGGTTCATGGCAACAGCAGCTAACACACCAACTGGTTCAAATGGTTCAAATGGCTCTGAGCACTATGCGACTTAACTTCTGAGGTCATCAGTCGCCTAGAACTTAGAACTAATTAAACCTAACTAACCTAAGGACATCACACACATCCATGCCCGAGGCAGGATTCGAACCTGCGACCGTAGCGGTCACGCGGTTCCAGACTGAAGCGCCTTTAACCGCACGTCCACACCGGCCGGCCAACACACCAACTGCACCCGCTTCCCCTGTGACGGGCCTGTTACGGACCCGTTTTCGTGCTACGACCATACCTGTTGCATACAGTTGGCGGTAGATGTTTTGCAATGTGCGGCACGTTGGATGCTCTCTGTCCGGGTACCGTTCTGCATACACTCTGCAGGCTTCAGCTGCATTTCGTCGACACTCGCCATAGATGAGTATCATCTCCGCCTTTTCAGAGTTCGAATACACCATGGTCACAGTTCCTACAACACTACACTATCACAGACGTCTGGTAACACGGTGTACTACAGTTGGTCTGCGTGCGGAGACGAATGCAGAATAACAACAGCAACAAGCGCTACATGCGACAGCTAGACCAAACCACAACAGTGCCTACAGCCACACTCGTAAACACGGTCGTCATCGTAAACATGTCCCTGCAGATGCTGCTCGCCGACCGTGGCCCGTGTTTGTTACAACACGCAACTGAACGTTGGAGGTTTCAAGCGTCAACTTTAGGTTACAATATCTCCGGATGTAATTAACATTTTACAATGCAACAAACGGCACTGATTACGTATTTCTTTATATGTTCAGATGTGCTAACAAAACTAACGTGGTTCCATTTTTTTAAAAAGCAGGTTTGTGTTAAAAACATACTTCCGTGCAATTTGTATGGTTTGTATTAAACAATTACACTAGCCCCTCTCCTCACGTTCGATCTGTGGAATTGGTTCGTCAGTATTTGAGGTGGTTTACGAAATATGTCCAGCGGTAACGTTAGGTGACTCACCCTGTATAGTTGCACATGTATTCGTCTACACATCTCCGCAGCCGTTGTTCTCCCCTGTCATCTCTGGCCAGTGGGGCAGGACAGTTTCCATGCCGCCAGTTTCGAATAGGGCCATTTTCTCATGCACGATATAGTTTAACCACAGCGGCATACGAACAGTTTACAAACGTAGCTGTTTCGGAAATGCTTTCACTCTTGGCCTAAACGCCAATGACCACAGTCTTTTGCACATCACATAAATTGCTTTGTTAGCGCATTACGACAACGACTGCACTGTTTTCCGCGTCTCACACACTTCTAGGGCTGCCACCAGCCACCTGTGAGTGGTTATTGCACGTTGAGGTCGAACACAGGCGGTAGTCACATTAATGTGACTGGATCGTATATAAGTACTATTTACTGTTATTAAACAATTAGCCATCCGCTCGCACAAAGAACTCAACAAAAGTTTGTCAGACAATTAGAGTGGCACAACTTTGGGATCTCTGAGGATGGCAGCAATCAGAAACAGACAACAGTCGACACGAGTTTTCGAAGTGGTGGCGACTTTAACAATCTCGGCGGCCGGCGGCCAACTTATCTCGTCCTTGTGATAGCTAGTCTATTGGAGACTCATAACATATTAATTTATGCAGGTCATCAGTTACTAAAATGGTCCTATCCGGCCCCAGATGCCGCCCGACTATGTCAGTATTGGCTCTGGAGCAAGAAAGTTTGACGACCATTGTTCTAACGTATCAGAAACCCTTAACTTCGTCTCCTCGTGGCCCTCTATTCTTGTTTAGTTCAGAGTTGTAGGCGACAAATCAGGAGACCAGACAGGCGAGTCAAAGATCCGTATCCTCAATGCGTTTTTGGTGTGAACTACGGAGCGGGGTCTGCATTAGCCTGCTGTACTACACTACACTTAAGAGCCAAAGAAACGGGCACACTTACCTAACATAGTGTAGGGCCCCTTCGAACATGCACAAGCGTCGCAACCCGACGTGGCATAGACTCGAATAATGTCTGCAGCAGTGCTGGAGGGAACTGACACCATGAATCATGCAGAGCTGTCCACATAATCCGTAATAGTACGAGAGGGTGGAGATCTCTTCTGAACAGCACGTTGCAAAGCATCCCAGATATGTTCAATAATAATAGTCATGTCTGGGGAGTTTGGTGGCCAGCGGAAGCATTTAAACTCAGAAGAGTGTTCCTGGAGCGACGCTATTGCAATTCTGGATGTGTGGGGTGTCGCATTGTCCTGCTGGAATTTCCCAAGTCCGTCGCAATGCACAGTGAAGATGAACGGATGCAGGTCCTCAGACAAGATGCTTGCGTACGTGTCACCTGACAGAGTCGTATCTACACATATCAGGGGTCCCATACATTCCAAATGCACACGCCACACACCATTACAGAGCGTCCACCAGCTTGAACAGTCCCCTGCTGACATGCAAGGTCCATGGATTCATGAGGTTGTCTCCGTACCATTATACGTCCGTCCGCTCGATACAATTTTAAACGAGACTCGTCCGACCAGGCAACCTGTTTCTAGTCACTAACAGTCCAATGTCGGAGTTGACGGGCCCAGGCGAGGCGTAAAGCTTTGTGTCGTACAGTCATCAAGGTTACACGAGTGCGCCTCCAGCTTCGAAAGTCCAAATCGGTGACGTTTCGCTGAATGATTCGCACGCCGATCCTTGTTGATGGCCCAGCATTGAAATCTGCAGCAATTTGCGGAAAGGTTGCATTTCTGTCACATTGACCGATTCTCTTCAGTCGTCGTTGGTCCCGTTCTTGCAGGATCTTTTTCCGGCCTCAGCGGTGTCGGAGATTTGATATTTTACCGGATTCCTGATACTCGGGGTACACTCGCGAAATGGGCGTAATGGGAAAATCCCCACTTCATCGCTGCCTCGGAGATGCTGTGCCCCTTCGCTCGTGCGCCGACAACAACACCACGTTCAAACTCACTTAAATCTTGATAAGTTGCTTTGCAGCAGCAGTAAGTGATCTAACAACTGCGCCAGACACTTGTTGTCTTATACACGCGTTGCCGACCGCAGCGCCGTATTGTGCCTGTTTACGTGTCTCTGTTTTTGAACACGCATGCCTATACCAGTTTCTTTGGCGCTTCAGTGAATTTGGTACCGCTGTCATCAAGTGTATGGGAACAGGGTTTGCAGCGCTTGACACATACTGGCGAAAATTCAGAACAACAAATCAGTCCTGTTGTCATATCGAACAGCTCCCCACACGAAGATTCAAAGAGTCGGTGAAGTATGGGTCCCAGGAATCGATGCGTCTTTTGATCTTTCACCAGGTCGTTTACGAACACGATGGCTTCGTTCTGGAAGCCACAAACAAAAGCGACTCAATGTCCCAGGTGACCCTGACTCCACACAATGCAAGTCTCTGTTTATGGAGTATAGTGAAAGCAGTTGCAAGAGGTCCATGACTAAGGAATTTATTGCTAGCGCACGCGCTGCCTGCGATATGTGTGCTACAATAGAATTACAGACTAGGGAGCAGCGTCGGCAGCAGTAGTGGTAGTAGCTCGCAGTCGGGCGGTTGGGTCAGGTCGCTCTTAGAGAGCAGTTGTCTAGTTGTATAGCTCACAGAGAACACTTGAGTCCTGTATGGAATTACCAAGGCCGGTCGTGGAGAACGATGGCGGTGCCTGAGCGATGTAGTGTAAGGTAAAACCAAAAATTACTATTTATTGCCGCGCGCATATGTAATTTGTAACAACTGATTTTGTACTATTGTTATATATATAAATGTTTTTAAAGAATCTTTTAATAATAATCTTTCTTATAACAATAATTTTTGACAATCATTCATCTGAATTTAAACATTTTACTAATTTCTCCTATCCATGGTCATCCCGATTATCGTAAAGAAAAATCAGTTATTTCTTTTTATACATGACAAATCTAGCGGCCAGCACTGCACTGGGCTGTGCCAGAAAAATTTCTTATAGGAGCAGATATATACGGGTTATCCGGCGACTTCATTGAGGTAAGAACTTTCAATTTATTCAGAATGACTTTTCAGAGCCATGACACAGCACTGCTGACGTCCAGATTTACCAGTTTAAATTCACGGTTAGTTAATTATTGAAAGATTTTATATGAGTCGCATTTTCATTGGGAGGTTGGTCACATTTTATTCCGAGGTTACGGAAAGAATTTATCTGTTGGGAGGTTACACAGTAAATGATATTTATGGCAACTCGAGATCTCAACCTGGAGTCCAATAATCTGCTGCCGCCGTTTCGTGGTGACACTCTGCCCAGATTGCGGCTACTACAATCCCTGTTTTCGGCATAGGCAGTCCAACAGACCTTTGATTCTCTCGTTGGATTGTGTTGTGTAAGACTTCATACACGAAGGTGAGGAGAGGTGGGCTATAGCGTGGTGTAGCAGCTGTCGTCATCTGAAAGCTGTACAGGAGCAGAAATGATTAAAGAGCAAGTTAACACAAGAAACAAAAAAATTACTTAACTTGTATTTCTCCAACATATGAAGACTCATTAAAAATAACGCAGCAGGAAACAGAGTCCAGCTACCACACTATCAAGCAGCATGAGATTCCCTGATCAAAAGCGCGAACCATGGTACCGAAGCACAGCGACTCCAGTGGCTGAGCGTCTGCCGCCAGCCACCCTACACTGCAGTAGCAGAGGGCGCTCGAAGTTCAGAGCCGCTGGTTGTGTGGCTCAGCGGGTGTGCTCCAGTGGGCCCACAGGATCCTGCACGACCGCTACTGATGTCGAACGGAAGTTGCAGTTCCATTGTCAACTGTGATACGCCTGTGGTATTGCTATATGATAACACAGATTGTCCATCTGGAAGGATCTGTCACTACTCTTTTCACCATACTATTGTCTGAGTCCCTCTCCTCGCAATACGTTTTGCAGTCTAGCTGTCAGATCTACCGGTTTAATGCTACGATGTCCGACATACCAATGACTTGATGTTTCTCAAGGTCTGAACGGTTATCACCACCTGCACGTGCACGTCGCCTGGGCATGCTGTGTTGCCGTCTCCAGCTGAAAAGTTCCAGTAACGTTTAGACACATCCAGTAGCCCCTGTGTTACCATTATTCATCTGTAGGAATGGATTTTTTTCTGTAAACACTCCTCACAGGCGTGTAGATACTGCAGTATCAGCTTGTTACCGTTTGGCTATGGTGTTGATGATGTAATACTTTCCATGTCTGTCGAAGTGTGAAGAACAGGAAATCCCTATAAACGTGCATCTATTATGTAATCCCTAGTTAAATTGTGTTATGAAATGTCTAGGAACCAATAACGTTCCAGACATTGGTGTAATATTGGGCTAGATACCCAAAATTAAAGTTGTAGAACGCATTAAACTGTTACACTTAATATGCACCAGAGAACACACCACTGGAGAATAGCCAAAGGACTGGAAAACGTCTGTATTCTATTTACATCTTTCATAAAAAGGGGTCAGCTGGAGGGAACCGGTTAGTTAATATAACAAGCGCCGTAACTCCACTGTACATACAAAAGTAAAATCTGAAATCTAGTTCATGATGGAAATCATTACGAGGTTTGTTCAGTGCAGGATAAACCTAAATAATATTCAACCAAATACGAAAACTGTAAGTTATATACTCCTTGGCTTATGTGTTTTCCTGTTTTGTGTAATATGTAACTAATATTGACAAATGATCAATGAATTTGGCGTTTTCCTCATTTTGCACTTTCGCTGAAAGACCTTTGTGACAGCCGCGGTATATGTGAGCGGAGATTCATAAGAATTTTGCATTGTCCGATGAATTATGACGCAGGACTGAATACTGGATTCATAACTCCCTACGAAAGCTCTTGGTGCGTGCGGTGGCGACATCGCAACTGGCGGAAGGATAATAATTAACAACTTGTGGTTTAATGGTGACTTTACCATTGATGCTGGTGGTAAAGACGAATTGGCATATTTACTCGGAAGATAAATTGACTGAATAGCTGGAGCACAGTTTAGTGTTTAATTGAAGGAATGTGATATGGAAAATACTTTCTTATATATGGAGATGATCGTGAATTATAGGAGAAACTGAAAGAAAGAGGTAAGATGACAATGTGCAGTAAGATGTTGCTATCAGGCATGCCGTAACGAAGAAAATGAAAAACTAGTCACATTCGCTCTTTTTGACAGCTACAAAAGTTGGATCGTGTGGGAAAATTACAAAACCACCAACGATACTTTCGATGTGAGCTCTTCACGCAGAATACCACAGTCGTCTCGGGGCGAAAAAGAACTCAGACGGTCTTCCACGAATTTAACGCTCTAAATGTTCCTACTGCACCCATTAATGATGTCGTACGTTCCTTCACCAGATATTCAGTAAAAATGCAGTTAGACTGGAAGTGTCCATCATGTAAGGCAGTATTCATGGCAAAAGATCGCTCGGCATGGCAACTACGTCCATTCATTCAGCTATTCGTTCATCCATTCATCCATCATTAATTCGTTCATTCATCGTTTTCCCTGGATCGCATCAAGGAGGAGGCCCTTAATAGATGTCGAACGATTCAAGTTACACATTAATAATAGAGTAACAACTCTAAAAATCTTAGTTTATACACTAATCAATAATAAATAACCACTGCACTACTTAATGCTATTTCTTCTTACGTCAGTTAAAACTTGGGAAATTAGAATGATGGCCACGGTATTGGAAAAACTGCTGCTTACTAAATAGATGCTACCTATCTTCTATCGGTATGTTAATGTTTACTTTATTACATTTGTATTTTCAAAGAAAATAGTTACCTATATCTGTAACAACAGACGCCCTTCTACAGTACACTGCAACGAAAATCTAGATAAGCAGACCGTTTTTAGTAGAAGTGGCCACCGAGATATGGTCTTCATTTGTTTTTGAACTGGCACAGACTGACAGTTTCCTATTTTATGTTAGCTGGGAGGACGTAAGTCAACTCTGATCCGTGAAAAAAAAAAGGACAATACCACCGTTCTGCCATTGAAGTTTTCTGAAAGAAGCTGAAGATCGCTCTTGGCAGTGACGTCTCCACAGAACTAGTATCCGAGGACTAAGTCATGCATTCACGTTAACAGTACAAAATAGAATGACCCGTAGAGTAGTTTCAGTACCCTATTCCGATATAAAACTTTGGTGTTCCTAGATTTTGGAGACTCGGCGAATGTCTTATCGTAAAATGACTGTTTTCGCAACTCACTACAGAAAACGCCGAAGAGTCTGAGTAGTTGCTACATAAACTTTTTCGCTGAAAATGTTAGCATACGTCATTCACACATTCAACGAGACAAGTTGCGGCCTGGAGCCGGTCGGTGCACGCGGCGTATCTAATCGCCACTGTACCACCCCACACACATGCACGTCAAACGGCATTAAAACGAACGGCTCAGAAACGTGCCAATCGCAGCAATATCTGACAAACGTTGTACAATTATTTCCAACGGCTCTGCCGCGTTCATTTCGGTTCCAATTGCCTGGAAAGATCGCTAATAAATAATTCCTCGAACAAAAGAACCTCGTATCGGGGCAGTTAACAAATCAATTTCACCCATTTAGTCCGAAACTCGTTATTTTAATGCCGGTTATCTTTGCGGGCGCGCGCGGCTGGCCGGCGCTTAGGAAGCCGCTCGTCATTTGTTATCTGCGCATGCGCGTAGCCCCCAAACGCCAGGGGCGCACTTTTTAGCGCCGCGTCAGTTGCACCGGGCAGCCAGCGTATAGCGATGCTAGGGTATATCGCGCTTAACGCACACGCAGTGTACAAGAGCGCTAAGCTGACTTGTTACCGATGTACTGGCATGCATGTCAGTACAATGTTGTGTAACACAAATCTCCAGTGGGCGGACGCACTAACTACTCGATTCCCAAGATATAGTTGGCCTAAATGTTGCTCAGCGCCTCTATTAGTAAATCTTCAAAAATGTGTTAGTTTTGAGTTCTACAAAACAGACCCTCCTACTCTTTTCGACTGTATCCCAATTCCGTATCAGGAAACGGTGAGCTAATTACGTGTAGCTTTGGATGAGTACCTTAATTGGGCAGAAAATATTGTCGCCACATGCAACTTCTGGTTGCTTCTCTGCCCTCCAGAATAACAGAATATAGACACAAAGACATAACAAAAAAAGTACCACAAAGCAATTATCCAAATTGGACGGGAACTGGTAAATTTGATGCACGTTTACAGACAAACAAATGATTAAAATTTCAGAAAAATTGGATAATTGATTCAAGGGAAAGAACTTCACAAATTGAGCAAGTCAGTTCGGCGATGGTTCATCTCTGGCACTTATGCAAGCAATTATTATCCTTGACATTGACTAATCGAGTTTTGGATGCCCTCCTGAGGCATATAATGCGTCTGCCCAATTGGCGCTTTAGATCGACAAAATCGCAAGGTGTTTGGAGGGCCCTACGGCCTTGCTGCAGTGGATACACCGGTTCTCGTGAGATCACCGAAGTTAAGCGCTGTTGGGCGTGGCCGGCACTTGGATGGGTGACCATCCAGCCGCCATGCGCTGTTGCCATTTTTCGGGGTGTACTCAGCTTCGTCCCGGTAGGCCACTCGTGGCCTGAAGACGGAGTACCCATAATGATACAAACGTTCTCAGTCCCTCCTGGAATCTTACTGACCGTAGTTGAATTCCCATTAGTAATGCGTCTCACTTCGAACTGAGTCCTGAGGACCAGCAAAGTGTCTGGAGACGCCTCGAACAGCTATGGGACACCAGCCTGACTGTCGCCAGCCATGCGGACTGACAATCAGAGTCATGATCTTGAGTGCCGTTTCTTTTCATAGCAGGACCGCTTTGGTTATCACTTGTGGCGCCCCTGCAGCGCACCCGTACGCCGACGATAGTCCACGCCTCGTTATCTACATCTACATGGATACTCTGCAAATCACATTTAAGTGCCTGGCAGAGGATTCATCGAAGCACCTTCACAGTTCTCTATTATTCCAATCTCGTATAGCGCGCGGAAAGAATGAACACCTATATCTTTCCGTACGAGCTCTGATTTCCCTTATTTTATCGTGGTGATCGTTCCTCTCTATGTAAGTCGGTGCCAACAAAATATTTTCGCATTCGGAGAAGAAAGTTGGTGATTGGAATTTCGTGAGAAGATTCCGTCGCAACGAAAAACGCCTCTCTTTTAATGATGTCCATCCCAAATCCTGTAACATTTATGTGACACTCTCTCCCATATTTCGCGATAATACAAAACGTGCTGCCTTTCTTTGAACTTTTTCGATGTACTCCGTCAGTCCTAACTGGTAAGGATCCCACACCGCGGAGCAGTATTCTAAAAGAGGGTGGACAAGCGTAGTGTAGGCAGTCTCTTTAGTAGGTCTGTTACATTTTCTAAGTGTCCTGCCAATAAAACGCAGTCTTTGGTTAGCCTTTCCCACTACATTTTCTATGTGTTCTTTCCAATTTAAGTTGTTCGTAATTGTAATACCTAGGTATTTAGTTGAATTTACGGCTTTTAGATTAGACTGATTTATCGTGTAACCGAAGTTTAACGCGTTCCTTTTAGCACTCATGTGGATGACCTCACACTTTTTGTTATTTAGTGTCAACTGCCATTTTTCGCACCATTCAGATATTTTTTCTAAATCGTTTTGCAGTTTGTTTTGATATTCTGATGACTTTATTAGTCGATAAACGACAGCGTCATCTCCAAACAACCGAAGACGGCTGTTCAGATTGCCTCACAAATCGTTTATATAGATAAGGTGCAGCGAAAGGCTTATAACACTAGCTTGGGGATCGCCTAAAATCACTTCTGTTTTACTCGATGACTTTTCGTCAATTACTACCAATTGTGACTTCTCTGACAGGAAATCGCAAATCCAGTCTCGTAACTGAGACGATATTCCATAAGCACGCAATTTCACTACGAGACGCTTTTGTGGTACAGTGTCAAAAGCCTTCCGGAAATCCAGGAATACAGAATCGATCTGAAAACCCTTGTCAGTGGCACTCAGCACTTCATGTGAATAAAGAACTAGTTGCATTTCACAGGAACGATGTTTTCTAAACCAATGTTGGCTGTGTGTCAATAGACCGTTTTCTTCGAGGTAATTCATAATGTTCGAACACAATATATATTCCAAAATCCTGCTGCATATCGACGTTAACGATGTGGGCCTGTAATTTAGTGGATTACTCATACTACCTTTCTTGATTATTGGTGTGACCTGTGCAACTTTCCAGTCTTTGGGTACGGATCTTTCGTCGAGCTTTCTCTGCCTCGTGATGACTGAGTGTTGTGTGATGTCCTTAGGTGAGTTAGTTTTAAGTAGTTCTAAGTTCTAGGGTACTGATGACCATAGATGTTAAGTCCCATAGTGCTCAGAGCCATTTGAACCTTTTTTTTTTCGTCGAGCGAACGGTTGTATATGATTGTTAAGTATGGAGCTAACATCAGCATACTCGGAAAGGAACCTAATTGGTATACAGTCTGGACCAGAAGACTTGCTTTTATTCAGTGATTTGAGTTGCTTCGCTACTCCGAGGATATTTACTTCTACGTTACTCATGTTGGCAGCTGTTCTCGATTCAAATTCTGGAATCTTTTCTTCTTCTTTTGTGAAGGCATTTCGGAAGGCTGTGTTTAGTAGTGTTTTGTTTCCCTACATGGCAAACCATCCGGGGCTTACATTTCAGCAAGATAATGCCCGCTCGCTCACAGCGACAGTTTCTGTTGCTTGCCTTCTTGGTTGCCGAACCCGAATTGAGAACATTTGGAGGACCAGGTTGGGATTTTGACGATCTAACGCGCCAATTGGACAGACTCTGGCACGACATCCCTTAGAAGGATAGCCACCAACTCTGTCAATCAATATCAAGCCGAATAACTGTATGCATAAGGGCCAGATGTGACCCGACACGGGACCGGTGCGTTATTAACTTGCTCAGCTGATAAAGCTCATTCCCTTGAATGAATCGTCTAATTTTCCTGAAAATGTAATCATTTGATTGTCTATTCATGTACATCACACATACAGATTTCCGTTCCACTCGGATATTTCCTTCATGGTGCTTTGTTTATTTTTCTTATTTTATTTATTTATTTATTTTTTTCTTTAAGGGTATTTCTGCAGGTTGCGAAATGTACACTTGCGCAACAAATTTTTCTCCCGAGTCTCCACTATTGCGATATAATCTGACATGGAAACTCTGATACCGAGCGCGTCGGGTTTCGAATCGGCGCCAGACGGCCTGGTCCTCGAATACAACCAGAGGTCTCTCCAGCCGTCGCGCCGTAAGCCGTGGCTGCGCGCGCGCTCCTGGCCCGTGTATAATGTGAGGGCGCCACGGTGGAGCACGTGGTCCCAGCGGCCAGTAGCAACGTACTCTATCAGGTATTTAGGCGCCTGCCTCTCGCTCAGCAGGCAGTCTGACATTCGCGATAGTCTATCGACATCTCGCCTACAGACAGCCTGTTTACTTGGATTCCGTGTACGAGTGGACGTTGCGGATTCGTGAGGTTTTGTTGGTGACCCCGTTGCTACATTACTGGCCATTAAAATTGCTACACCAAGAAGAAATGCAGATGACAAACGGGTATTCATTGGACAAATATATTATACTAGAACTGACATCTGATTACATTTTCACGCAATTTGGGTGCATAGATCCTGCGAAATCAGTACCCAGAACAACCACCTCTGGCCGTAATAACGGCCTTGATACGCCTGGACATTGAGTCAAACAGAGCTTGGATGGCCTAATGGTACAGCTGCCCAGGCACTTTCAACACGATACCACAGTTCATCAAGAGTAGTGATTAGCGTACTGTGACGAGCCAGTTTCTCGGCCACCATTGACCAGAAGTTTTCAATTGGTGAGAGATTTGGAGAATGTGCTGGCCAGGGCAGTAGTCGAACATTTTTTGTATCCAGATAGGCCCGTACAGGACCTGCAACATGCAGTCGTGCATTATCCTGCTGAAATGTAGGGTTTCGCAGGGATCGAATGAAGGGAAGTGCCACGGGTCGTATCTCATCTGAAATGTAACGTCCACTGTTCAAAGTGCCGTCAATGCTAACAAGAGGTGACCGAGACGTGTAACCAATGGCACCCCATACCATCACGCCGGGTGATACGCCAGTATGGCGATGACGAATACACGCTTCCAATGTTCGTTCACCTCGATGTCGCCAAACACGGATGCGACCATCATGATGCTGTAAACAGAACCCGGATTCATCCGAAAAAATGACGTTTTGCCATTCGTGCACCCAGGTTCGTCGTTGAGTACACCATCGCAGGCGCTCCTGTTTGTGATGCAGCGTCAAGGGTAACCGCAGCCATGGTCTCCGAGCTGATAGTCCATGCTGCTGAAAACGTAGTCAAACTGTTCGTGCAGATGGTTGTTGTCTTGCAAACGTCCCCATCTGTTGACTCGGGGATCGAGACGTGGCTACACGATCCGTTACAGCCATGCGCATAAGATGCCTGCCATCTCGACTGCTAGTGATACGAGGCCGTTGGGATCCAGCACGGCGTTCCGTATTACCCTCCTGAACCCACCGATTCCATATTCTGCTAACAGTCATTGGATCTCGACCAACGCGAGCAGCAATGTCGCGATACGATAAACCGCAATCGCGATAGGCTACAATCCGACCATTATCAAAGTCGGAAGCGTGATGGTACACATTTCTCCTGCTTACACGAGGCATCACAACAACGTTTCACCAGGCAACGCCGGTCAACTGCTGTTTGTGTATGAGAAATCGGTTGGAAACGTTCCTTATGTCAGCACGTTGTAGGTGTCGTCACCGGCGCCAACCTTGTGTGAATGCTCTGAAAGGCTAATCAGTTGCATATCACAGCATCTTCTTTTGGCGGTTAAATTTCACGTCTGTAGCACGTCATCTTCGTGGTGTCGCAATTTTATCGGCCAGTAGTGCATTTGCTTGTTGCTGTTCATGGTCTTGCTCGGTCGTCCGTCGTTGTTCGTGTGCGTCCTTCCCCGTTCGTTTTGTTTGTTCGCGGGCCGCTTCCGTTTGGTCTTGCCGCGCTTTCGTTCTCGGTAACCACGCGACCGGTCCGGTCGCGGTTGCAACAGTAACTGTACACGGTTATAACTAACCAAGAATGTTTGTGCGCGTTGTAGCAACAACATATTTCTATTTGACCATACATTACTATACATCAAGTTAAGGCAGTTGTAGCCATAAAAGTTACATAACTACCGTACGCTTTGTCTACTTCACCAGCTCCTCAGTGTCCATGCACGCCAGTACATCGCACTGCAGGTTAAGTGCCTGTCATCTCATCATAATCGAACCACAAGGTCTCACCATATCTTTGCCTATCAATAAAACAAAAACACCGGCAAATTTCTTCTCTATTGCTGTTGTCCGCTTCTAGACCAAGCTACCACACAGGTGTTGGAGCAGTACTTTACTTAGGATGGGTAGGACAGAAACAAGTCAAGTTCTAAGTGAGATCAGAATTGAGAACGAACCTTCAGTTTGACAAAGAAACTAAACAGCATAATTCTGACACATTGGACCATCAAACACAACAGTTGGTTAAAAAATTTCACCAATCAGCAAGGTATGGAAGCATGTGCAACCGAAGTAGAAGCTCATAATAATCATTCGTAATAGTAATGGTGCACTGAGTACGAGCAGGTAATTTTAATCTGTTCACAAATCACTTTGACGCTCAATTGGCCTATGAAGCTCTATTGGCCTATTTAATAACAAAAAAGTGAGAATTAGTGGTTTCTGATGATTTTACTGTACATTTTCTTGAAAACTCTTTCAGTAAGAACTTGCGGCCAGTAGCATTATCATTCAACTTCATTCAACTTCATCCACACTGTTAACTTTCCAACATGAATGGAAAAGGGTTCAAGGATGGCCACTGATAAAAACTTTATAGAAATCTCTAACCAAAAAATTATATTACGAAACCAATAATAAGTAGCCTCTCAGACCATGTTATGCAGTTCCTCCTGCTAAATGTTAATACTGATCAGGATATAAAATCTACTAAATCTGAATTCGAGATGATAGTCAGTAAGCCAAAAATGTTAATTGTTTTAGAAAGCTCCTCATAGTCATGGATTGGAGTGATGGATACAATGACCATAGCATGAATAAGAACTACAACACTATTATTAATAACGTCCTTAACTTATTTGAAAACTGTTTTCTCCCAAAACTAACCCAGATTAGACCAAAGTCTATTAAAAAATCCATGGATTATTCGAGGAATAAAGGCATCCTGTAAAGACAGAAAGGAACCTAATCTGTCAGTCAGAAACAGCTCTGATTTAAATGCTATAAAAGAAAACTTCTAAAAATATTGAAGATAGCAATACAGACATCAAATCAAATGCGTTATCAGAAAAGGATAGACACAGCAGGTAACAAAATAAAGACAATATGGGATATAGTCAAGGAAGAGACTGGTAGAACCTGACATGAAGAGGGCCACAGTGCATCAAGAATAAATGATACATGGCTAACAGCTGTGTGCAGTGTTGCTGAACTTTTCAATAAGCATTTCATAACTGCTACTGCAAAGATGAGGTTGTCAGGTACAGTACATGCTGCTATAGAAAATCTGAGACCAGTCACTACAAATAACTAGAATAATATAACTGTGACCCTCAGAACACCAATAGAAGTAATATTCAGCATAAAATCCTTAAAATCAAAAAATTCTAGTGACTATGATAATATATCAACAAAGTTGATTAAACAGTGTGCCTTACCTCTCAGTTTAGTGACAACTTACGTTATTTGTGTAATCAGTCTTTTATTCTGGACATTGCCTGAATGGTCGAAATATAACTTTCTATAAGCAAGGAGACAAAGAAAGACCACCAACTTTCGTCCTATTTCACTTCTGCCCACATTCTAAAAAGCTTAGAAAAGGTAATATAGTCATCTTCTTAACCACCTGTCCACAAATAAATATTATCCAAGGCACAGTTCAGATTTCTAAGGAGTTCTGGTATTGAGAAGGGTATCTACACATACAGTGAGAATGTACAATAAATTATAGGCTACTGGTATATTTTGTGAGCTGTCAAAGGCATTTAACTGTAAATCACAATATCCTTTTAAGTAAATTAGAATATTATGGTGCAACAGTAAATGCTGTGAAATGGTTGAAATCCTACATCTCTGACGGAAAACAAAGGGTATTAAAAGGAAAGAGACATGTACTAAGCTATCAGGCATCATCCAGCTCGGAACTAATGACGTATGGTGTTCCTCAAGGTTCCATTTTAGGGCCCTTATTCTTATGTATTTCAATGACCTTTCATCAGTAACATTACTAAATGCTAAGTTTGTTTTGTCTGCAGATGATGCAAATATTGCAGTAAATAGTAAACCAAGTATGGTCTTACGAAGGTAGGCTAGTGAAATTTTGATGGACATTAATAAATGGTTCCCAGCCAGTTCACTGTCACCAAACCCCGAAAAAAAAAACCATACTATGTGCAGTTCAGAACTTGAAAAACGTTTTCCTGTCAGTATATGCCTAAAATATTACGACACGCAGGCGGGAAAAGTTGAGAGTGTTAAACTCTTGCGATTAGAGGTTGGATAAATTTAACTGCGAAGAGCACATCACAGAACTGCTGAAGCGCCTAGACGAATTTCTATTTGCAATGCCAATGTTGTCAGACATAGGTGATTATATATATATATATATATATATATATATATATATATATATATATATAAAGCTAGCGTACTAGGATTACTTTCATTCCATAATGTCATACGGGATTATTTACTGGGCTAACTCCAAACCGAAGTTAAAGTTTTCCGAGTCCAAAAACATGCAATACGAACTATTTGCAGAGTGAATTCAGGAGCGACCTGTAGAGGGCTGTTTAAGGAACCGGGGGTATTACCTACTGCTTCCCAATACATTTATTCTTTAACGAAATTTGTCATTAAACATGTATCTTTTTGCAAACCAACAGCAGCTCAGTTCATGGCATCAAATTTAGAAGAAGAATAACATTCAAAATGATGTAAAGTCAATCACTTCGGTTCAGAAAGGTATCCACTATTTAGCAATACACATTTTCACTAACGTGCCAGCAGGCGCAAAAAGTTTAACTGATAATAAAGTTCAGTTTGAGAAGAGTCTAAAGCGTTTACTGGTGGCCAACTCCATTGATTAATTTCCTAACAGAACCGACTGATGCGTGTATGTTATTAATAATACCACATCACGTGAGTATTGCGTATAATCTGACTTCTGAACGAATTTTTTGCAGTAATTCGATCATTGTAAATAAGTGCTGTAAAACGATTTTTTATTTTATTTTTTTCTGTTTTTATGTGCTTTTAAATGTAAATATGCTTAAGGCTACTTTTTTTTTGACCGATTTCACATCCGCAAGAGCATTTTCATTCGGTATCTGTTGAAGGTACATTAGCAAAACTGTACTTATTTTGTAAATATTTATTGTGTATTCTTGTTTTCTGACATGTTCCACACCCCAGAGGATCTCCTCACTATGGATCAATTGGAACGAAAGTACGCCTAATCTAATGTAGACCCTGCACTCTGCATGCAGTTCAATGCTCTGTTGCACTGAAGAAAAAGCCGGAGCACTTCATTGTATCAATGTAATAACATTTCCCTAATTAGCAACAAATACGGTATCTGATCAGAAGTATCCGGACACCCCTATATAATGCGGTATTGATCACTGAATATCACGAGGGACGGACCCACCTGTATAAAAGGAGGCAGGGAATACAGTGTTGTAAGTAGAGAGGTAGTAACGACAGAATGGATCGGTCAGGAGAACTCAGTAACCTCGAACGTGGATGTCACATGGGTAACAAATCCATCAGGGACGTTTCAACCCTTCTGATGTTGAGCAAGTCCACAGTTGTTGACGTATTTGTAAGGTGGAAACGACAAAGATTCACCGCAGCTATACCAAGATAAGGTAGAGCTGATGTACTGAGGGAGAGGGACCATCGAGCATTGCGGAGGGTGGTTGCAGAAAATCGCATGGAGTCAGTGAAAGGGATCTCTCGTGAGCAACGCGCTACCAGTAGTCCAGCTAGCATAACGACTGTCCCTATAGAACTAAGCCCGCATCTCGTGGTCGTGCGGTAGCGTTCTCGCTTCCCACGCCCGGGTTCCCGGGTTCGATTCCCAGCGGGGTCAGGGATTTTCTCTGCCTCGTGATGGCCGGGTGTTGTGTGCTATCCTTAGGTTAGTTAGGTTTAAGTAGTTCTAAGTTCTAGGGGACTGATTACCATAGATGTTAAGTCCCATAGTGCTCAGAGCCAAAATATGGAACTAAGAGGAAAGAAGCACAGTGGTCCGGCAGCTTCTCGTAAGCAGCACATGTCTCTAGTCGGTGTTAAGCGATGCTTCAGGTCGTGTAAACAGGTATGCGACTGGGCAATGGATGACTGGAAACGAATGATTTGGAGTGATGAATCATGCTGTACCGTGTGGTAATCCGATGGGATGGAAATGTTTGGGTTAGGCGAATACCTGGCGAATGTCACTTGCCATCTTACGCAGTGCCAGGAGGAGTTGGGTCTGGGAGTCGTTTTCGTGGGTGGAGTGTTGTCCCCTTATTGTACTTAAGAAAGCGCTAAATGCGGAGGGATATGAAGACATTTTATAACATTGTGCACTGCATCCCCCAGAAGAACAGTTCGGAGATCATAACTGACTGTTTCAACATGACAATGCACCCTGTCGGAAAGCAGCATCTTGCGAGGCAGTGGTTTGTTGAAAATAACATTCCTGAAGTAGATGGCCTGCCCCGAATACCAACCTGAATCCAGTGGAGCACCTCTGGGAGGAGTCAGAACGCTGAATACGCTGCAAACCCCAGCGTCCAACACCTCTGCTTTCTCTGGTTTCGGCTCTTGGGGAAGAATGAGCTCCCAGTTCTCAACAGACACTCTGGCACCTAACTGAAAGTGCCTTAGCAGAGTTCAAGCCGAAGGGTGGACACACCCCATATTAAGACCCGCTAGTAGGTGTTAGATAGTTCTGATCAGATAGTATATGGCCAGGTTTTCTTCGACTTCTACATATACATCTACATCCATACTCCGCAAGCCACCTGACGGTGTGTGGGCACCTTGAGTACCTCTATCGGTTCTCCCTTCCTATTCCAGTCTCATATTGTTCGTCGAAAGAAAGATTGTCGGTATGCCTCTGCGTGGGCTCTAATCTCTCTGCTTTTATCCTCATGGTCTCTTCGCGAGTTATACGTAGGAGGGAGCTTGACTCCTCGGTGAAGGTATGTTCTCGAAACTTCAGCAAAATCCCGTACCGAGCTACTGAGCGTCTCTCCTGCAGAGTCTTTCACTGGAGTTTATCTATCATCTCCGCAACGCTTTCGCGATTACTAAATGATCCTGTAACGAAGCGCGCTGCTCTCCGTTGAATCTTCTCTATCTCTTCTATGAACCCTATCTGGTACGGATCCCACACTAGTGAGCAATATTCAAGCAGTGGGCGAACAAGTGTACTGTAACCTACTTCCTTCGTTTTCGGATTGCATTTCCTTAGGATTCTTCCAGTGAACACCAGTCTGGCATCTGCTTTATCGACGATCAACTTTATATGATCATTCCATTTTGAATCATTCCTAATGCCTACTCCCAGATAATTTATGGAATTAACTGCTTCCAGTTGCTGACCTGCTATATTGCAGCTAAATGATAAGGTATCTTTCTTTCTATGTATTCGCTGCACATTACCATTCTGCTTTTTTCTCTTTTCTTTTTCTCAGTCACCCCCACCACTTTCTTTATCTCTGTTCATTACATGCGCTCCATCACGTTTTTGTTTCTGTCCCCCGCCTACCCGTTTCTAGTGTTCATTGTTGCCAGTACATTCACTTCAAATCTTCCTGACTGCAAACTGTTTTTGCTGTTATAGTTCCCATGAAGTGATACAAACTTGGATTTTTTCTGCTATAGCTACTATTACTACTTTTCACTGTTTGTGTTATAGTTTCGTGTAAGTGTTAAATGTAACTCCTCTAATAGTATTTGCATCATTATGTCGACACGCTGTAAAAAAAGAAAACTGTAGAATGGCTTTGATCTTGTCAGGATAAATAAATGAATAAACTGTAAAGTTCTAAAAATGAATACGGCTTCATAATTTACGCATATTATCCCGAGCTAACTTAGCTACAAAATTATATTAAGTATTTCATTCAAAATACAGACCTGGTCCCAATATTACTTAAGCGTTTGTCGCCATTTTGAAATTAAATAATTAGGCCAATCTGACTCGTTTTCCTCATTATTCACGCCACGCACAGTATTCACAGCCCAAGTGACTATGTTACTTGTTGTTCTGTTACTTCAGTAGGAAATGAATTACACTTTTATTGTTTTAATGGTCACTCTAATGAGTCAAAAATTAAAGAACATAAAGATTAAAAAACATAACCAGCAGTAAACCATGCCAGTATCTTCTGAAAAATTTTACGGAGACAAAATACTCCCCCATTCGGATCTACAGGTGGGGACTGCAAAGGATACTGACAAGGTGAAGGAAAAGAATCCCAATTTTAACATACGAACTTGGAACTGCTTCAGTGTAGCAAACTAGAAAACCTAAAACTTGTAATGGAACGATTGGAAATCGATATCCTAGGCATATCGGAGATGAGATGGCCCCAACCAGGTGATTACTAGTCTGAAGAATACAGGGTCATTCACACCGGAACAGACCAAGATAGACCAGGAATGGAAGGAGTTGGAATAATTTTGATGAAAAACTATGGCTCACGTATCAAGGAATATGTGCAATGTAGATCTCGAATAATACTAGTCAAACTCGAAACTTAACCAAAGACGCTCTGCTGCAAATCAACCTCAGGGTTGAACACTAAAAGAAGAAGGGAGAACCATAGAAAAATATCAGAGATCAGGTAACAGACAGAGAAACAAGGAACACACCTCGAAGTCGGATTAATAAACGTGTAATTTGAGTGTTAGTGTAAGTGAGAACAAGGGCTGTCAAATTAAGTGGTCCAGCTATTTGCGAATCTTTTGACAATAATAGTGAGTCAATAATAAAGAGCTAACTCGTTTACAGCCGAAAAGATTTGATTTGAGGATTATGATTTCCAAATGTGAAGCGCGAACTCTTAGGAAAAACGCCAGATGAAGAAAGATATTTACAGAGACGAAAAATCATCTTTGGACAGGAAAACAAATTTCCGAAGAAAAGTCACTGCAAAACGCCACAGAAGGAAAGAAAATCCAATCCAACTGCACACCTCGCTCGGCAGTTACAGCTTCTAAAACACATTTTTGAAAAAAAAAAGTTCTAGACGATTGCAAAAAAATTAAGATAAAAACCAATGAGTACAGCTATAAAACTAATATTTAACAGTGTGATTAGTGGAATCAGTTGAGATAATTATAATAAAGTAGTAGACATGTTGGGACACAGAGAAGAATGGTTGTATCAAGGAAAAGTTACTTTGGATTACTGGCTCATGGCAAAAGCGCTGCTGTATAGAAAATAGTCACAGATTGGTGCTAAAGAGTAAATATGCAAGAAACATACTTTTAAATTGCTTACAAATCAACACTGTAATGAAATTACTTAGATATTTTTATAAAATAATACACCATAAACAGCCCGAAGAATTAAATATCTCGTAAGCAGTCGTAATGAGTCACGTTTTATTATATTATTAAGGGGGCATTCCATCAGAAAACTGCATTTATTTAAGCAGAATTTCAAAAGAATTAGTTGCATAAAATTCGCTTTATTTAGTTGTCCATCGAAGACTATACAACAGAAAGCTCTACTAGAACGTTTGCAGCTGGTGAAGAGTGCTAAAGTGTGAGAGAGCTGAAGAGCGTGAAAACAGCAGAGCGGAAAGAAATAATCAAACAACACGTAAAAGAATAATGTTAGGCGGAAACGGGAGAAGTGTCCGGTAGCGGCAGAAAAGCCGTACCACAATAGGCGACCGGAAGCAGCTGGAAAAATAAACTCGCAGTGAACTGGCAACTGCACGGCAGAGGTGCCATAAGAACATGCCAGTCCCTCTAATTAGCAGCACGTCACCTATTTCTCCTGCAATTCTGGATACAAGATTCTCGTAACAAACACACTCCGTGAGGAAGTCAAGTCTGAAAGAACTGCTCAGACCTTAGCGAGTGAGCTAAAATACACTTACTGCTGTGTGAAGAGATTCAAACCGATGATAGTGTCTCGAAAATGAGAACCGCAGACGGAAACGCTACAATACAATGTGCCGTAAGAGTAGGTGAAGCTTCCGGCGCGTTGTTGCTGCGCTGCGCTGCTTTTGCGTTCGTAACGCCAGCTACATCCTGCCGGCGCCGTCCTAGGCAACCCGCTTCGCTCGTTGATGGCGCCTTGCTGCTTCGTCAGTAACCGTCTTCAGTGGAATCTTTTGCGGCTGGGAGCCTGGACTGTGTACACACTGAAAATCGTTTACCTCAAAACAGTGGAGACCGAAATATCTTTTTGTGTTAAAAGAATTTCGTGTTAAACGATAGATGCCAAAAAAATGTATTAACAAGTCACAGTATTTCAATTTTCTAGTAAATGTTGCCCTTGTAGGTACATACTGTACAGTGAAAATTTGCGTCCAGTATAAAATTATTATGTGGAACAATGTTTTATTGTCTTCTGTAGAGTCTTTTTCAGCATAAAATGTCCAACAAATTGTTCGATATCGTCCATCTTATACATTTCACAATTCGATGAGCTCCTAAACAGCTGTACATGCTTTTCACAATGTTCTGCATTTCTGAGGTAGTGGAGACAGGAACCTCATTGTTGATTTCATTGTTAATTTCGTCATCGTTGTCATCGCCGTTGTCATCTACATCGATACAATCTCTAATCTCTTACGATCTCTGTCATAATCACGTAGTACGAACAACATCATCTGGAACAAACTCATTTGGTGATTACTGTAGAGCAGTCTAACAATGTTGAAATTTTCCCGATTTCTCTGCCACTGTGGACAAAAAAAAGTAAATTTACTGTACCTCTATTTAATAACAAAAGACACGATACAGTTTTGACATAGAATTCACTAATTTAGACACAGCTATCACCTAACACGGAAATGTTTTGATAATAGCAGTACCAAAATACAAGAGAGATAATATACGAGGGGGAGTTGGAAAATAAGTTTCCCCTGTCGACTGTGGGCCTAGTTGTGTATGAAAGGAAAAAAAAAGGAAAAAAAAGATAATACATATCTTTATTATTCTACGTAATTTCGAAGTATATTGAGACATTAGTCAAGCCGCTTTATAAGCTTCAAAAAACTGCACACGGAAGAAGCGTTGAACGACTTTTTTGACGTCAGTATTGCTGCCAAAGAGCCTTCCGCCGAGAGTCTAGGTTCAAAATGGTTCAAATGGCTCTGATCACTATGGGACTTAACATCTATGGTCATCAGTCCCCTAGAACTTAGAACTACTTAAACCTAACTAACCTAAGGACATCACACAACACCCAGTCATCACGAGGCAGAGAAAATCCCTGGCCCCGCCGGGAACTGAACCCGGGAACCCGGGCGTGAGAAGCGAGAACGCTACCGCACGACCACCCGAGAGTCTTCTTCAAATATGGAAACAGATGGAAGTCACTTGGTGCCAGATACTTACTGTAAGGCGGGATGGTATAGGCGCTCCCAACCAAGAGTTGGAATATGGTTTTGCGCTGCGGTCGCCGTGTGTGGTCTCGCATTGTCATCCAACAGCAGAACGCCAGATGTGAGAAGGAAAGGCCGCTTTTTCCGAAATACCTCTATCATTTTCGATAGAGTGGAACAGTACCGCGCAGTATTGATGGTTCCGACCTCCAAATTATGCAACGCTCTGAATTTTTCCTGGAAGGCTTATTGAAGCTTATAAAGCGGTTTGACAAATGTCTAAGTGTACTTGGAAATTATGTAGAAAAATAAAAATATGTCTTATCTTTGATGTCTCATTCTTTTTTTTTTCCTTTCATACACAATTCTGCCCACAGTCGACATGGGAAACTTACAGTATTTTCCAATTCCCCCTCGTAGCAACAGTAGCAACCATGTTACTTTTGATTTGACTATGTTTAATCACCCGAAAAGTGAAATCTTCTCTTGTTAAATGATAGTTGCTTCGTTTTAAAAGAAAATCACAGAGGTATGAAATCACAGAGGGTATTTTCAGGGTTGCAGTATTATTACATGTGAAACGCGTTGGTGTTAAGTGGTTTTCGCTGTAAGTTGTTCTACCCATCAAGGAGTACCGCTGGATTGATAACTCTGCTTTCACTAAAGAAAAAATGGCTGAGTACCAACGTGCGATGATACAAATGGCCGTCAGTGCAGGACGATCCTGACCATTCGGAGCTCCTCAGCCTGACGGATCACCGGTAGCTCGTTAACATTTGATAAAGAAGTATCTGCTTCGAATCTGGGGTGGAATACTTTTTCGTCAATAGACTGTAGGAGAACAGGTGCAGGCTGGGAGGAAAGAAGATATTTTATAACGTAAGAAGATTGCACTGTGGCATCTGATACTTTTATTTTCCATTATGTATGTGCAGTCTGTTCACGTGAAAATTCATTTAAACAAGTTACTCCACACTATCACTTTGCAATTCGAGAAGACACCAGTAGTCAGAGCAAAGAACAATGTGAAGAACTTGGGTGGCCACTGATGTACACGATGAAACTCCAAACTTTTGGAAACTGATGAAATTTCGTTATAAGGTGACAAGCTGCCTGAGTTCTACAGTATAGTAATAAGGCAAGTACCAACTGATTGGCTGGTAAGCATATCATGCTCTGTCTTGAACACAGGAGATCAAGCCCATTGAACGAACAATTCGTCTCTTCTCACGAACAATGCACATACTTGCAAAAAATCTCGGACTAACAACATTTCTTCGGTAATGGAATTATAAATAAAGAATAAATATTTCTATCACATCAAAACATTAATATCAATCACTAAGCCTGCAGATGATCTCTTAAAAGCTGTAAAAATATAGTGTTTGTTTTCACTTCCAGAAAAAAAACTGTAGTTCCAAAGAATGTCATACTACTGTTACACATTGGTATCCGACACAGTAATCTCAGTGAAATGTGCATGTGAATTCTATCACATGGCAAATCTCTAACGTTACTGCATGTCATAGACATCATGGCGAACAAAAACGAATATGTGTAACGATAATTTTATCCATGCCAATAATATAAAAACAAAATCGATGTAACTTCCTGTCAGATAACAGTTATTTTGCTGAAGCCAAGCTTGTAAGAGACATAGAAATGTGGTTACAGTGCATTGTGTTAATATTTCGGTACTTACGATTACTAAAATAAAACAGGATAGGCGAAACTTGAGAATGAACATTAGATTTGTCATATTTTATGTAACAAAATGTGCTTTCCATAGACAGGTGTGAAAACATCGGAAACAGGTTAGCTGCTAAAATAATTGTTACAAACTAAACAGTGACTGTTTTCCTCAGTATAAACAGAATCTTGAGGTATTGTATCTGTACCTTCATTAAGCTAAATACCAAGTAGAATGGTTTTATTTAAAAGCTATAGCCTAATGCTGCCTTATTCGTTGCTCGTCATGCAACAAAAAAACTTCCAGCGAAACTCTCACCTTAGTACATTTCTTTCTCAGACGCAGAGAAGGCTTCTAGTCTAATTTCACAGTAAGTACATTTTGGTGCACTCTCCGTGGGCGCAGTGGGCCTGAAAATCAGAATCATCTTGTCGACCACAGATGGCTCTTTCTGATCTTCGGTTCAAATGTATTTGAACTCTGTTGACAATGACTGCAAAATACGAAGAATAATTAACATTTCCAGCTACTGGTGAGGCAAGCGCCTTGCTCTCTGACTACAGGAAACGCAAATTTTCTCACGAAATACCGGAGGAAAGGTATCTTGTAATACACTCCAAGACAAAAAAGAGAATAAAAAAGATACGTTACGAAGGAATTATCCGAACAGGACGGAAATCGGTAGATGTGATGTACACGTACAGACAAACAAATGATTACAATTTCAGAAAAAACTGAAAAATTGGATTATTTATTCAAGACAAAGACCTCCAGAAGTTGAACTAGTCAATAAGGCGTTGGTCCACCTGTGGCCCTTATACAAACAGTTGTTCGGCTTGGCATTGGTGACAGAGTTGTTGGATGTCGTCTTGAAGGATTTCATGCCAAATTCTGTCCAATTGGCCCGTTAGATCGTCAAAATCTCGAGATGGCTGGAGGGCCGCGCCCATAATGCTCCAAACGTTCTCAGTTGGGGAGAGATCCGGTGACCTTACTGACCAAGGCAGCGTTTGGAAAGAAGGAAGCGGGCCGGGGTGGCCGAGCGGTTCTAGGCGCTACAGTCTGGAACCGCGCGACCGCTACGGTCGCAGGTTCGAATCCTGCCTCGGGCATGGATGTGTGTGATGTCCTTAGGTTAGTTAGGTTTAAGTAGTTCTAAGTTCTAAGGGACTGATGACCTTAGAAGTTAAGTCCCATAGTGCTCAGAGCCACTTGAAAGAAGGAAAACAAGCAGTAGAAACCCTCATAGTGTACGGGCAGCCATTATCTTGCTAAAACGTAAGCCCAAGATGGCTTGCCACAAAGGGCAGCAAAACGAGGCGTAGAATATCGTCGACGTGTCGCTATCCCACAAAGGTTCCTGACTGTCCAGGGAGTCTCTAGACATGTCTTCGGTCTCGAATCTCTTTGAATCGAGTAGAACTGTCTTCAGTGATGAGTCCCGTTTCGAACTGAGCCCCGATGAACAGATATGGGTTGCAGATATGGTGCACGTTCGATCGGACACGATATATATGGATATATTAGGCCCCAATGATTATCGAAGATGTGTCTGTAGACGCTTTGGACAGCGGTGGGATACCTACATTTGGAGAATTGTGGGCAGGACCTTCCAACCATCCCGGGATTTTGACCATCTAACGCTCCAATTGGACAGAATTTGGCGTGATAGCCCTGCGGAAGACATCCAAAAACTCTGTTAATGTGGAGCCGAATAACTTTTTGCAGAAGGACCATAGGTGGACCAATTTGTGAATCTCTTTCTGTTGAATCACTCATCCAATTTTTCTGAAATTTTAATAACTTGTTTTTCTGTACATGTACATCATACGTACTGATTTCCGTCCCATATGGATAATTCCTCCGTCTTTTTTTTTCTTTTTTTAGCCATAGAGTGTTTCCTATCATTGATGGGCACTCACTCGAGTAATGTTCACCTCTGCTGCCGGCTCATTTTCATTTGCCGCAAAGCAAATGAGGTTAGGGGGAGTCTACTGTATCGTGTTTTCTCCTAGTAGCCGTGGAACAGAGTGAATACAAAGAAAGACGCGCTCCTGTCGTTGTACCACTATTGTGAATAAAAAAGGTGGGCCTCGATGAATCCATAGTTTTGAGTACGTTGCAGAATTATCCTGCATAATCATTTCTCATATGTGTTAAAGGTAGAACTAACGGCAGTATCAGAAGGGAAAGAAGTAAGATATACACGTATCTAGTAGAACCTGGCTATCGTTAGGAGAGACATTCCTATTTGTACCAGAATTGGACCCAAAATTGAATCTTGTGGAACCCCATCAGTTTCTTAAGTACAAGGCATCAAAATCACAACGCGAGCAAAACTGGGATCCAGCTCGCAGAACTTTTGCAGCATATAAGCCTTAACTTAAAATTTACGTTGCGGGTAGTGGGCTCGTGCCTGCCCGTGGAGCGACCGCACGGCACGGAAGCGGCCAGGCGGGAAACCCAGCGGGCAGTCGTTCTTACTGCTGCGTCACTGGGGCGCGCGCCGCGCCGCGCTCCTTTCGCGGACCGGTCAACCGTTCCGAAGCGCGGGCGTTTTCTGTCAATTATCCCGAAAGGAGAGGGAAAGAAAGGGCCCGGACGCGCACGCATTGTGTCCCAATTGTGAGCGGCCGGCCCGGCCTCCCGCCCCCGCCCGCAGCGCACAATGAGTGTTCCGTTAAGCGCGCACCGCGCGCCAGGCGTCATTAGAAATTAAGTCTAACAATCGCGGTCCAGGAAACGACATAATGGCCGTCAGCGGCGGTGGCGGCAGCAGCGGCGATGGCGCCAGTTTCCTCCGCCCCCCGGCTGGCGCCAGCGGCGTCCACTGCCGTGTGCAGACGTCAAAGACGCGCGCGCCGCCTCCGTGAATCGCTGGCTGTACAGAGAAGGGCCTAATTGGTCGGCACCGGCAATAAGTCTCACAAGTAGTTCCACTGCCATGTAGTCAAGTGGCTGTTTACGTCTTACCGGCATCTAGCTATTTATACAGGGTGTCCAGAAAATGACTACCTGATTTCAGAATTAAATATCTCGAAAACAAAGATCGATAGAGGAATGCAGTAAACGGTATGTTTATTGTGAAAGCTGTAAGAAGTTTATACAGCAGTTTGAAATAATAGTTACAAAAGCTGCTAACAGATGGCGCTGTAATCACCATACGTAATGCCTAGTATAAATAGTGATCCGAAGCCCAGAGCGATCAGTTCCACTATTGAAACGTGAAAGGAGGTTAGCGTAGCGAAGGAAGAGATTAAAACCATGTACTCCATTGAACAACGCGTTTTTCTGCTGCTAGAGTACCACAGGTTAGAAGAGAGTCCTGTGGCAACAAGGCGAAGTTTTCAAGCATGATTTAATGTTCCAAAAGGACCCGACGCGAAAACCATTCGTACGCTCTTCGCAAAATTTCAACGAACAGGCAGCGTAACTGATTGATCTAGTGGGGCATGTTGGCCGCAAGCAAACCGCAGTTACGCCTGAAAATATCGCCACAGTTTCTGGAATTATTCAGCGTAATCCAATGCCATCCGTCCGTAGAATTGCATCTGAGACTGGTTTGAAAGGTTCCAGCACGCAGAAAATACTGAGAAAGAGCCTACACATGTTTCCATTCAAAATTCAAACGCACCAGACCATACCCGTACGAGCTGTGCAACAAAGGGTTGCCTTTGCTAATCAGATGCTCACAATGATTGATAGTGAAGGATTTGATGTTGGCTGCACCTGGTTTACAAATGAAGCACACTTCCACCTGAATGGATACGTGAATAAGTAGAACTGGCGATTTTGGGGTTCCGAAAAGCCATATTGGTGTGAAGCGAAACCCCTGTATTCTCCTAAAGTTCCTGTGTGGGCTGCAGTATGCAGCAGAGGCATTATTGGCCCGTTTTTCATTCGAGAAACGGTCACTGGTGCACGTTACGTTGCAATTTTGGAACAATTTGTCGCCACACAGCAAGCGTTAGAGGATCGACCAGATTTATGAATGGTTTATGCAAGATGGAGCCCGACCACATCGGACCGAACAAGTGTTTCGCTTTCTTGAGGAATACTTCGGGAATCGAATCATTGCTTTGGAATATCCCAAATTTACTGGTGCAGGCATGGATTGGCCTCCATATTCGCCGGATTTGACTCCCTGTGACTTTTTTCGTGGGGCACAGTGAAAGACATGGTCTATCGGAAGCATCCCGCCACGCTGGACGAGCTTCAATCGGCGATCTCTGTGGCATGTGAATCCATTTCGGTTGAGACACTACGAAATGCGATGGCGAGTTTCATTCTTCGTTTGCGCCACCTCTGTAGTGCCAATGGTGAACATTTTGATAACATTGTGATGTGATTGTTTGCAAAGATTGTTTTCATACGATTATTTCACTTATGTGTGCTGATATGAGCTGTACAGCGAACAGCGCCATCTGTTAGCAGCTTTTGTAACTATTATTTCAAACTGCTGTATAAACTTCTTACAGCTTTCACAACAAACATACCGTTTACTGCATTCCTCTATCGATCTTTGTTTTCGAGATATTTAATTTTGAAATCAGGGAATCCTTTCCTGGACACCCTGTATTTCAAAGGCAGGAGACTTAACGTTACTTTATTAATGACCTTAGAAAGTTCACTCCCAGCCCCATCACGTGAATCGCACATCTGCGTCTAGGTATACAGCGTGTATCATAATTAAATGCGAAAACTGACATGGGTGACAGTACACAGTAACAGAAGCATAAGCGCCCTAGTAGAAATGGTTCGCAAATCAGGCGTCTGCGAGGTAATGCGGAGGTACAGCCGCCACTACAGCCTGATATACTGTCCTAGTTAGTAGAAATGTGTTTTAGGTGGAAACATTCCGATTATGTGCGCATCTAATTAGGCTCAGTTGCACCCACAGCTTACCTCAGTAAGAAATCTGTGATTACATTTTCACGCAATTTGGGTGCATAGATCCTGAGAAATCAGTACCCAGAACAACCACCTCTGGCCGTAATAACGGCATTGATACGCCTGAGCATTGAGTCAAACAGAGCTTGGATGGCGTGTATAGGTACAGCTGCCAATGCAGCTTCAACACGATACCACAATTCGTCAAGAGTAGTGACTGGCGTATTGTGACGAGCCAGTTGCTCGGCCACCATTGATCAGACGTTTTCAATTGGTGAGAGATCTGGAGAATGTGGTGGCCAGGGCAGCAGTCGAACATTTTCTGTATCCAGAAAGGCCCGTACAGGACCTGCAGCATGCGGTCGTGCATTATCCCGCTGAAATGTAGGGTTTCACAGGGATCGAATGAAGGGTAGAGCCACGGGTCGTAACTCATCTGAAATGTAACGTCCACTGCTCAAAGTGCCGTCCATGCGAACAAGAGGTGACAGAGACGTGTAACCAATGGCACCCCATACCATCACGCCGGGTGATACGCCAGTATGGCGATGACGAATACACGCTTCCAATGTGCGTTCACCGTGATGTCGCCAAACACGGATGCGACCATCATGATGCTGTAAACAGAACCTTGATTCATCCGAAAAAATGACGTTTTGCCATTCGTACACCCAGGTTCGTCGTTGAGTACATCATCTCAGGCGCTCCTGTCTGTGATGCAGCGTCAAGGGTAACCGCAGCCATGGTCGCCGAGCTGATAGTCCATTCTATTGCAAACGTCGTCGAACTGTTCGTGAAGAACGTCCCCATGTGTCGACTCAGGGATGGATCACGATCCATTACAGCTATGTGGATAAGATGCCTGTTATCTCGAATGCTAGTGATACGAGGCCGTTGGGATCCAGCACGGCGTTCCGTATTACCCTCCTGAACCCACCGATTCCATCTTCTGTTAACAGTCATTGGATCTTGATCAACGCGAGCAGCAATGTCGCGATACGATAAACCGCAATCGCGATAGGCTACAATCCGACCTTTATCAAAGTCGGAAACGTGATGGTACGCATTTTGCCTCCTTACACGAGGCCGGTCAACTGCTGTTTGTGTATGAGAAACCGGTTGGAAACTTTCCCCATGTCAGCACGTTGTAGGTGTCGCCACCGGTCCCAGCCTTGTGTGAATGCTCTGAAAAGCTAATCATTTGCATATCACAGCATCTTCTTCCTGGCGGTTAAATTTCGCGTCTGTAGCACCTCATATTCGTGGTGTAGCAATTTTAATGGCCAGTAGTGTAGGTTACGTGTATTTTATGTAAAGGGAAACCGCTGTCAGGAAATTCTCGAAAAGTTCTTGGTCGATTTACTTTAATTTATCACACGATACTCTAACAATCATTCAAGCGGACGTAGACATTACTCGCACATCCCTTTGAACAGAAATTTATAGATTTTCTGTCAAAATCGACTGTTCTGCTGTGCTGTAAAAATTCCGCTTCTGTTTTCTTTCTGGAACTCAGTTGTAACTACTACAGCAGGGAATTTAAGCCTTTATTCAAACCCTTTCCCCTTATATAATTTTAAAAAGTAATTGTATACACAACAATGAGCTGAAACTTTCTGGCGAATTAAAACTGTGTACCGGACCGAGACTCGAACTCGGGACCTTTGCCTTTCGCGGGCAAGTGCTCTACCATCTGAGCTACCCACGCACGACTCCCGCCCCGTCCTCACAGCTTTACTTCTGCCAGTACCTCGTCTCCTACCCTCCAAACTTTACAGAAGCTCTCCTGCAAACGTTGCAGAACTAGCACTCCTGAAAGAAAGGATATTGCGGAGACATGGCTTAGCCACAGCCTGGGGGATGTTTCCAGAATGAGATTTTGACTCTGCAGCGGAGTGTGCGCTGATATCCTTTCTTTCAGGAGTGCTAGTTCTGCAAGCTTCGCAGAAGAGCTTCTGTAAAGTTTGGCAGGTAGGAGACGAGGTACTAGCAGAAGTAAAGCTGTGAGGACGGGGCGTGGTCGTGCTTGGGTAGCTCAGTTGGTGGAGCACTTGCCCCCGAAAGCCGGCCGGTGTGGCCGTGCGGTTCTAAGCGCTTTAGTCTGGAACCACATGCCTTGGGCATGGATTTGTGTGATGTCCTTAGGTTAGTTAGGCTTAAGTAGTTCTAAGTTCTAGGGGTCTGATGACCACAGATGTTAAGTCCCATAGTGCTCAGAGCCATTTGAACCATTTTGCCTGCGAAAGGCAAAGGTTCCGAGTTCGAGTCTCGGTCCGGCACACAGTTTTAATCCGCCAGGAAGTTTCATATCCGCTGCAGGGTGAAAATCTCTTTCTGGAAACAAAGAGCTGTTTTACAGTCGGTTTTAACAAAAACCTGGAAAGCTGTATTATGGGCTTACGAACAGAATACTACTACAGAACCTGAATAATCCCTAACTTTTGTAACCCAATCCATTCGCAGTTGCAAACTATGTGCAATGCCGTCATTGTAGCTACTATCCTCACAGATGCAGCCTCTGGAGAGGTATCTCTCATACCCCGTATACCAATGCTCCCAAGTAGTTTTTCAATGGATTTTAAACGACTAAGTTTCCAATCAAGGTTTCCTTTGCAATGATATTAAACAATGATAATTAAATGGACACCCTAGCTGTAAACAGCGTTGATGTACTTCATTGGGGACATGTTGAAAATGTGTGCCCCGACCGGGACACGAACCCGGGATCTCCTGCTTACATGGCAGACGCTCTATCCATCTCGTACGGGACTTGGTAGATTAATCTGCCACGAGTAATGAGTTTGATGGGCAAACATCTATTAGGCGCACTACGAATGTAGTGGTGTGGACATGTTAGGAATGTGGATCTCACGGGGAGTGTGCAAGGGATAAGTCCCTGCAGACGCACTATCCTCTGTGCCCGCGGTGGCTCAGATGGATAGAGCGCCTGCCATGTAAGCAGGAGATCCCGGGTTCGAGTCCAGGTCGGGGCACACATTTTCAACATGTCCTCAATGAAGTACATCAACGCCTGTTTGCAGCTAGGATGTCCATTTAATTATCATTTCATTTCTAGCAAAGCTTCATGGTCACCCACGGTAACTGTTCTTTCGGGAAAAGAGAGAGAGAGAAAGAGGGGAGGAGGTAGGAGGAGGAAACGGACAGAGAAAGAGATGCAGCGGTGATGGTAAAAGAGTGGGGGACCAGGAGATGGACAGAAAAGGAGATTAGGACGTATATTCAGATTCACTTGCATATTTAGCAACTGTGAAACACTGCTGGTTTCCCTCGTACAATGTAACTTCAACCTGTTAAAGGAAGCGATCCAGAGTTCCTTCGGCCATTTGGCCGGAATACTGCACTCGTCTTTGCACAGAGCTACGAATTCTCTCGAACACATAATTTATTATTTAGTTATTTATCGTGTGGCAACAACAGCAAAGTTTGACAAGTACATAAAGTTTAATTTTACATGTATATCTAGTTAAGTATTTACATATACTCTAGTTTTACTTTTTGGCACAAATTGTATACACATTTTTAAATTGTGAAATTTACTAACTTAATATTACTGACTACTTTGATTGATATAATTGCAAGTTAAAAAAAGGCAAAGACATTTAATCATAGTTCAATATCTAATGATTGAAGCTAACTAACAGCACAGGGAGTAGCATAAATAAAGTCACTATATGGTCCAAGATACTTCCTCTGAGGACAGTCTCTAACAATATGTTGAACAGTTCGTTCTTCGGCCCCACAATCACAGGCTGGAGAATCTCGGAGTCCCCACTTGTGCATCACATCATTGCACCTGGCGTGGCCAGTTCTTATTCTGTTCAGCCTTGTCCACTCCCTTCTCTGCAGATGAAATCCTGTTAGGCTGGCAGTTGGGTCTTGGATACTTCGATGT
Organism: Schistocerca cancellata; assembly: GCF_023864275.1. NCBI lineage: Eukaryota > Metazoa > Arthropoda > Insecta > Orthoptera > Acrididae > Schistocerca > Schistocerca cancellata. The sequence goes on along the minus strand of NC_064627.1, from coordinate 913,369,883 downwards.
GCTATTATTGCAGTATTCCACTTCTTGTGCCGCTCTTCTTTAATGTCGAACTTCTTATCGTACCTTCCATTATGCCACAGTGAATTGCTAGATTTTAAGCGGTCTGGGGAGGGTTGTTTAAGACTGTATGAACTGGGAGGTCTTGTGGGTAGTCGGGATGGTGTAGTTTCTTCCATTCTCGATCGGTTGCTTCTTGGCGTCGTAATTCAGGTGGTGGGATGTTGCTGATGGAGTGCAACTAGGGGATCGGGGTGGATTTTAATGTGCCCGTTATAATCCTCGCTGACTTGTTCAGGTGTATGTCCAGCTTCCTCGTGTGGGAGCACAGTGTTCGGCAACTGGGTACACCAGCGTAAGTACTGTAGTACGTAGAGTCGATGCGTCGGCATTCCATGTTGTACCACCTAGTTTCTTTACGATGTTCTTTCGGGTCTTTAGTTTTTGTCTTGTTTTTTCCAAGTGTTTTTTATACGTCAGAGACCGATCTAGTGTGACACCACGCTATTTAGGCTGGAAATTATGTCTAATCTTTTGCTGGCAGAAGCTGACATTCAACTGCTGGTTTGCAATTCTGTTGTTTAGATGGAATGCGCAGACTTTTGTCTTTGCTGCATTCGGATGGCGTCTCCATGCTTTGTAGTATGTTTTGAGAATTTCTAAGTCTCTAGATAATATAGCTTCTCCTTCCTCAAGTATGCTGGTTTGTACGGCTATGGCAAGGTCGTCGGCATAGCAAAACTTCGCACTAGCAGTCTTTGGCATGTCACTGGTATACAGATTGAAAAGTAGGAGTGCTAGGACGGACCCTTGGGGAAGCCCATTTTTCAAGGTAAATGACTTTCTCTGGTTTTGTCCAATGCTAACCTTGAAGTGTCATCAGTTTTTTACTTGGGACATGCTTTTTTAACTTCAGCAGGAGTCTATCTAGCCACACAGTGTCATATGCTGCTGACAGGCAAAGAGTATGAAGAATTTTGGACAAAGTATTAGTATTTTACAATCAACACATCATTTCATGAAGCTTGATAAAACTGTTCATTTCGCCACTTCAGTTCTTCGAGAGTATCAATGAAAGTGCGTACATGTTTGAGATGAATCCAGACACAAAAATCCAGAGGACTAAGGTCAAAATATCTGGGAGGCCAAGGTACAGGCTCTGTTCGACTTATCCGTCTTGGACGATACTGCAGCAAAACGGAGCGGTGCCCCATCATACGCGAATCACATTCCCCAATCGTGGGCCACAATTGAAATTTGAATCCAATTAGATGAGGACTTAATAGAAAAGTTTACATTTGTACTACCTGGGATAATACGAGCGGATGTAGTCATGTTCTAATTATCACCTTAAAAACAAAGTGACAGTTTGTGTTGATTTTAATACGTCCGCTAAAGGCAGTACAGGAAAAATACCAAGGTATTCAATGAGGGTGAAGTTTAAACAATCTTCTCTGGAAGGAGTTACTTAAACTCAAATATAAAACGTTACGAATCGCTTCTCGAACGTGCAACCACAACACGATATCTGAGGCAGAAGGCCTGTAACGGCCCCCATAGATTGAAAATTCCAACATCCAATGTCCCTGTGTGAATATTAAATGAACAATCGCTATAACTGAAGGCCAAAGGTCTGAGACTGACTCTGATGTAACTTAAGTTGAACTACAGTAAATGAACACAATCACTTCTTGGAGATTAAATGAACAATAATAACTGAAGGCCATAGGCCTGTAGTTGAGCTCAGCTGAGAACACATACCACTTCTTTAATATGGAATGAACACAGAAACGTTAAAACGCCACGGTAAAAATCTTAGGATACCTCCATGTCCCTCTATTAAGTGTGCCACAATCAATGCCTGTACTGGTCGTGCAACAGTGGATGTCACGAGTGGACGAGAAATAGTTTGAGTTCGGCGTAGCTGATGACAAGAACTATAAAAAACATTAGGAAGTCCTATTGCAAGTCACGTGGGTAGTACCCGTGGTCTAGGACGCCGGCACGGTAGCTCAGCGTGTTCGGTCAGAGGGTTAGCAGCCCTCTGTAATAATAAAAAAAAAACTGAGTTAACCGATCAAAGACGAACTTAAACGGATGTCTTACGACGTCCGCCCCGAGTACATACAACGAACGAAAACGAACAAAATGAGAATTTAAAAAAAAGGGGGGTAGCGTCTTTGATTCATAATCAAAAGTCTTCCGTCCCGGGTTCAATCCCCACCACTGCCTAAATTTTGATAAATAATCAGCATTGGCGGCCGAAGACTTCCGGCATAAGAAGTCAGCCTCATTCTGCCAACGGCCTTTTCAAAGAGGGCGGAGGAGCGGATAGAGGTTCAGGGCACTCTCTTGTCTTAGGGGTGGGAAATTGCCCCTAAAGGCGGAAGAATCAGCAATGATCAACGACATGAGGATGCAGAAGGCAATGGAAACCACTGCATTAAAGACACGTAACGTGTATCCACAGGACATGTGGCCTGTAATTGAAGAAGTGTCATGATGATCTCTCCATTGGCAAAAGATTCCGGAATAGTCCCCCATTCGGATCTCCGGGAGGGGACTGCCAAGTGGGAGGTTACCATGAGAAAAAGATTGAATAATCAACGAAAGGATAACGTTCTACGAGTCGGGGCGTGGAATGTCAGAAGCTTGAACGTGGTAGGGAAACTAGAAAATCTGAAAAGGGAAATGCAAAGGCTCAATCTAGATATAGTAGGCGTCAGTGAAGTGAAGTGGAAGGAAGACAAGGATTTCTGGTCAGATGAGTATCGGGTAATATCAACAGCAGCAGAAAATGGTATAACAGGTGTAGGATTCGTTATGAATAGGAAGGTGGGGCAGAGGGTGTGTTACTGTGAACAGTTCAGTGACCGGGTTGTTCTAATCAGAATCGACAGCAGACCAACACCGACAACGATAGTTCAGGTATACATGCCGACGTCGAAAGCTGAAGATGAACAGATAGAGAAAGTGTATGAGGATACTGAAAGGGTAATGCAGTATGTAAAGGGGGACGAAAATCTAATAGTCATGGGCGACTGGAATGCAGTTGTAGGGGAAGGAGTAGAAGAAAAGGTTACAGGAGAATATGGGCTTGGGACAAGGAATGAAAAGAGGAGAAAGACTAATTGAGTTCTGTAACAAGTTTCAGCTAGTAATAGCGAATACCCTGTTCAAGAATCACAAGAGGAGGAGGTATACTTGGAAAAGGCCGGGAGATACGGGAAGATTTCACTTAGATTACATCATGGTCAGACAGAGATTCCGAAATCAGATACTGGATTGTAAGGCGTACCCAGGTGCACATATAGACTCAGATCACAATATAGTAGTGATGAAGAGTAGGCTGAAGTTCAAGACATTAGTCAGGAAGAAACAATACGCAAAGAAGTGGGATACGGAAGTACTAAGGAATGACGAGATACGTTTGAAGTTCTCTAACGCTATAGATACAGCAATAAGGAATAGCGTAGTAGGCAGTACAGTTGAAGAGGAATGGACATCTCTAAAAAGGGCCATCACAGAAGTTGGGAAGGAAGACATAGGTACAAAGAAGGTAGCTGCGAAGAAACCATGGGTAACAGAAGAAATACTTCAGTTGATTGATGAAAGGAGGAAGTACAAACATGTTCCGGGAAAATCAGGAATACAGAAATACAAGTCGCTGAGGAATGAAATAAATAGGAAGTGCAGGGAAGCTAAGACGAAATGGCTGCAGGAAAAATGTGAAGACATCGAAAAAGATATGATTGTCGGAAGGACAGACTCAGCGCACAGGAAAGTCAAAACAACCTCTGGTGACATTAAAAGCAACGGTGGTAACATTAAGAGTGCAACGGGAATTCCACTGTTAAATGCAGAGGAGAGAGCAGATAGGTGGAAAGAATACATTGAAAGCCTCTATGGGGGTGAAGATTTGTCTGATGTGATAGAAGAAGAAACAGGAGTCGATTTAGAAGAGATAGGGGATCTAGTATTAGAATCGGAATTTAAAAGAGCTTTGGAGGACTTACGGTCAAATAAGGCAGAAGGGATAGATAACATTCAATCAGAATTTCTAAAATCATTGGGGGAAGTGGCAACAAAACGGCTATTCACGTTGGTGTGTAGGATATATGAGTCTGGCGATATACCATCTGACTTTCGGAAAAGCATCATCCACACAATTCCGAAGACGGCAAGAGCTGATAAGTGCGAGAATTATCGCACAATCAGCTTAACAGCTCATGCAACGAAGCTGCTTACAAGAATAATATACAGAAGAATGGAAAAGAAAATTGAGAATGCGCTAGGTGACGATCAGTTTGGCTCTAGGAAAAGTAAAGGGACGAGAGAGGCAATTCTGACGTTACGGCTAATAATGGAAGCAAGGCTAAAGAAAAATCAAGACACTTTCATAGGATTTGTCGACCTGGAAAAAGCGTTCGACAATATAAAATGGTGCAAGCTGTTCGAGATTCTGAAAAAAGTAGGGGTAAGCTATAGGGAGAGACGGGTCATATACAATATGAACAACAACCAAGAGAGAATAATAAGAGTGGACGATCAAGAACGAAGTGTTCGTATTAAGAAGGGTGTAAGACAAGGCTGTAGCCTTTCGCCCCTACTCTTCAATCTGTACATCGAGAAAGCAATGATGGAAATAAAAGAAAGGTTCAGGAGTGGAATTAAAATACAAGGTGAAAGGATATCAATGATACGATTCGCTGATGACATTGCTATCCTGAGTGAAAGTGAAGAAGAATTAAATGATCTGCTGAACGGAATGAACAGTCTAATGAGTACACAGTATGGTTTGAGAGTAAATAGGAGGAATACGAAGGTAATGAGAAGTAGTAGAGATGAGAACAGCGAGAAACTTAACATCAGGATTGATGGTCACGAAGTCAATGAAGTTAAGGAATTCTGCTACCTAGGCAGTAAAATAACCAATGATGGACGGAGCAAGGAGGACATCAAAAGAAGACTCGCTATGGCAAAAAAGGCATTTCTGGCCAAGAGAAGTCTACTAATATCAAATACCGGCCTTAATTTGAGGAAGAAATTTCTGAGGATGTACGTCTTGAGTACAGCATTGTATGGTAGTGAAACATGGACTGTGGGAAAACCGGAACAGAAGAGAATCGAAGCACTTGAGATGTGGTGCTATAGACGAATGTTGAAAATTAGGTGGACTGATAAGGTAAGGAATGAGGAGGTTCTACGCAGGATCGGAGAGGAAAGGAATATGTGGAAAACACTGATAAGGAGAAGGGACAGGATGATAGGACATCTGCTAAGACATGAGGGAATGACTTCCAGGGTACTAGAGGAAGCTGTAGAGGGCAAAAACTGTAGAGGAAGACAGAGATTGGAATACGTCAAGCAAATAATTGAGGACGTAGGTTGCAAGTGCTACTCTGAGATGAAGAGGTTAGCACAGGAAAGGAATTCGTGGCGGGCCGCATCAAACCAGTCAGTAGACTGATGACCGAAAAAAAAAGTTCGAGGGGACTGATGACCTCAGAATTTAAGTCCCATAGTGCTCAGAGCCATTTGAAGAGCCGTCTCGTGTCTGTCGCTTGGAGAGAGGTCCGTTGCCCGCAGAGCCCGTCTGCGTTATTGGTTGCCGGTTGAGTAGTTGGCTTACACAACTCTTCCGCTTCATTAATGACGTCATCTGTGTCGTCAAACCGGCGCCCACGCAATGGATTTTTCATTTGCGGGAACAAGAAAAGTTACTCGGTACGAGAGCGGGAAAATAAGGAGGATGCTGCCAGACCTCAAAGAGACATGTTATCGTCTTTACCTACCGCTCAGTCACTTCTGTAAAGAAAGACACAATTAATTGAAATTTTCAACATCATGCGCTTAGGGACCATTGATATCACTGACCAAATTTCATCAATATAAAATAATAATTCTCGGATTATAATTAGAACTTTACCATACCCCCTCGTATTTCATACTGAAGTGACTGGCGGCTCGTAACCGGACAATGTACAGTTATCTCTCAAACAGACCGTATGCGTTCCCATGATTACTTAATGTATTACTTCTTTTATTGTACGCTTTCCCCCGTGCCAGTTTTTATAATTAATTACGGCGCACCCTCTATGTTCCACAAGCTACTGTATAGTGTGTTATGTCACAACCATACGCCCCTCAATATTTCGTATTCTCATTACGCCGACGCAAAAATATGGAGTCGGTACAGTTGTTGCGCCGTCTAGCTTTAGTGTGGCTCTCTATCTTACAGGGTTTCACGAGGATGACATTGCGTTTCTCGTTTCTTCCAACAGTTCCCATTAAAGTTTCTGAGAGTTCCCGTTACACTTTCGTATGAACTAAACGGGTCTGTTGTGGTCCTACGATTTACTTAGGTGACAGCAAACAAAGCTCAGATTACGAGACTGAAAACCCTCAAGAAGACTGACTTGCTTGTGAGGAGCTGTGATTCATATGCCACATATTTGCACCGAATCAGAAGGAGAAAGAAACGAATGTTCCTGTGGAGAAGAGGTGACTGCTAAGCAGCACGCAATACCAGATGTTAAGCGAACCCTTCACCATCAGTCGACCTGGAAAATCCTCGAAAACGACGCTGACGCATTGTCCGAAAGGGAATGGGAGGCACATCATCATCTGAATATTGTACAATCGGCTGTATTTGCTGTCTGGAATTTTATTTCTACGCTCATTCTTGCACTGTCGGAATAGCAGCACGGTTGAATTACAGGTCTGCGCACCCGAGGAATGCTAGTGATACGGGTCACCAGTCAGCGAAGATTGACACTGAGCGCAGAATAAAAGTGTGCGGGAGAAGAGTACTCTCCAACCTGAAATGGACAAAGGTTAAGGATTCCGTTACAACGTCCACTGCGATGCGCTCAAAGCTAGCAGCGAACCTGCGGTGCCACTGAGAATCTGTGGGGAATCTACGATGCAAAAACTATTTAAGAGATAGTTTTCTGTGCGTATACATCTTAACAGGTGTAGAAATAATAATGCAAGCGATCGACATACGTAATACGTAAATGTAATACTAGTAGTATCCACGGGGATGTTGGTAATTTTAGCAGTAATAATAGTGACAGTAACAGAAATAATAATTAACAACATAGTCTTTATTTTGTTTAAAGTGAACGTAGAAATAAATTTCCACATAGTAAATACAGCCTATTGTACAAAAAAATGTTCAAATGTGTGTGAAATCTTGTGGGACTTAACTGCTAAGGTCATCAGTCCCTAAGGACAAACACACACACCCATGCCCGAGGGAGGACTCGAAACTCCGCCTGGACCAGCCGCACAGTCCATGACTACAGCGCCTAAGACCGCTCGGCTAATCCCGCGCGGCCCTATTGTACAATATTAGCTAATAAGCTGTAATGTAAATAAATAAATATATAAATAGATTTATTCATTTTACTGAGTTAGGTTCCACCTACATATTGTACAACGAAAATCAGCACACCGTGACGGTTAAGCTCTGAGTACTTGCTTCGCTAAAAGGAACTAAGCTTATAGCTTAAGATCGCTACTGTATAAATATCACCTTCAGAATTAACAGGTATGTAAACTCGAGGGATCTTAACCTAAAATAGTATTTACTTTGCGTTCTGGTCTTATAGGCAGTCATCCAAGTTACTGAAGAAAAAGAAATTATTCCTAATTTACTGACGTCCGTGAAATCGACATGCTGAACCGGTTGGCAACAATAATACGACACGCTACTTTGTACATGGTCTAGCAGTAGCGTTTTCGGTAATAGCAAAAAAAAAAAAAAAAGTGTGTCCTTGTTTTGAAACCAGCCGTTGCTTAAGTTTTGAAAACAAAATTATCAGCAATGCTGGCCGACGACTTCCAGTGCAGTGAGTCGCCTTTTGTCTGTCAACGGGCTTGTCAAAGAGGACCGATGAGCGCACAGAGGTACGGAGCACGCTTTTGTCCTCAGGGTGAGAAACGGCACCTAAAAGTCTGAATAATTAGTAATAATCAACAACATAGGGATACAGGAGGCAATGGACACAATTGCACTAAAGACACACAATGTTTATCCATAGAAAATGTGGCCTGTAATTAAAAATAGTGTCACAATCTCTCCATTGGCATCTCTGTCCGGAACTACGAGAGGTGACTGCCGAGGAAACCATAAGCGTGGGAAAAATATTGAATAACCAGCGGAAGCGTAACGTTCTTGCAATCGGAGCGTGGAGTATCAGAAGTCTGAAAGTAGTAGGAAAGTTGCAAAACTGAAAAGGAAGACGTAAAAGCTCAGTCTATATATTGTGGGGGAAAGTGAAATGAAATGGAAAGAATTTAAGGACTTAACGGTCAGATGAGCATAAAGTCATATCAATAGCAGCCGAATTTGATGCAACTCGAGTAGGATTCGTTGTAATGAGGAAGGTAGAGCTGAGAGTGGCCTACTGTGAACTATTCAGTGATGACATTATTCTCGTCAGAGTCGATAGCAAACCAACGTCAGCAATTACAGTTCAGGAATATATGCCGGCACCAAAAGCAGATGATGAACAGGTGTAGAAAGGTATATGAGAACACTGAACGGTAATACAGTAAGTAAAGGGAGATGAAAGTCTAATAGTGTGGGGGATTGGAACGCTGTAATTGGGGAGGATATGAAATAGAAGAGTTAGAATATGGGCTCGATAGTAACAAAAAGAGAGAAGAAAGTCTAACTTCATTTTCAGAATGCATTTTCACTCTGTCGCGGGGTGTACAGTAACAAGAAACATCCTGGCAGATTAAAACAGGGACTCGAACCCGGAACCCATGTCTCCTGCGGGCAAGTGCTTTACCAACTGAGCTGCCCAAGCACGACACACGATCCGCCCTCACAGCTCTATTTCCGCCAGTGCCTCATCTCTTATCTTCCAAACTTCACAGAAGCTCCCTGCGAAACTTGCAGAACTAGCACTTCTGGAAGAAAGGGTATTGCGGACACATGGCTTAACCGCAGCCTGGGGGTTGTTTACAAAGTGAATTTTCTCTCTGCAACGGAATGTGAGCTGATATGAAAGAGAAAGCTCCAAGTCCTGGTGAAGAGATCGAAAAAGAAATGTTCGTTGGAAGGACAGAGTGAGAGTATAGACAATTTAAAACGACCTTTGGTGAAATCAAAGGCAAAGGCATCTGTATTAAGACTGCAAGGGCAATTACACTTTTAAATGTAGAGGAAATGCCAGAAGACATACACTGTACGTCTCTCCGGGGAGGATGGGGGGGGGGGGGGATGGGGGAGAGAAATGTCTGTTGACGTGATAGAACAAGAAATGGGAGTCGATATGGAAAATACATGGTATCCAGCATCAGAGTCAGAGTTTAACAAATCTTGTAACACTTGACATCAAACAAGCTGGAAGGCATAAATAACGTTTCTCCGGAATTTGTAAAATCATTGGGGGAAATGGCAACTAAAAGACAATTCAAGTTGGCTTGTAGAATCTATGAGACTGGAGATATACCACCAGACCTTCGAAAAAGTATCGTTAGAAAAATCCCGAAGTTAACAAGGGCAGATAAGCGTGAAAACTATCGTGCAGTCAGTTTAACAGCACATGCATCAGTGTTTCTGAAACGAATAATATGAAGAAGAACGCAGAAGAAAATTGATGTGACATGACGGTCAGTTCGGCAGACACCAGAGAAGCAGTTCTGATGATGCCTACGATAATGGAAGCAAGACTTAAAATTATCACGGCAGGTTCACATGGTTGTCCTAAAAAAAGATGTTCTACATTGCAAAATGGTGCAAAAAGTTCGAAATTATTAGAAAAATAGGAGTAACCTACAACCGGTATTTAAAAGAGTCGGGAGGGAATAATAGGAATAGAAGACCAAGAACGAAGCTCTCGGTAATAGGGAATGCAATGGTCGACTTCGGTATATTGTGAGGATTCTAGGATAGTGTGGCTCATCTGTGAAGAAGAGATCGTACAGGACGCAGATACGACACGTTCTTGAGTACTGCTCGAGTGTCTGGCATCCCTGCCAGGTCAGACTAAAGGAAGACGCTGAAGCAGTTCAAAGGCGTGCTGCCAGATTCGTCGCCGTTAGGTCAGCTGAACTCGCGAGTATACGGAGATGCTTTGGGAAATCAAATGGGAATCCCTGTAGGGAAGACGACATCCTTTCCGCGAAACACTATTTTAAAAAAAATTAGAGAACTGGCATTTGCGGCTGACTGCAATACGATTCTACTGTCGCCAAAGGATAGTTCGCGTAAGGACAACAGAGAAAGATAAGCTAAACTAGAGCTAGTAAGGAGGCGAATAGACACTAGTTTTTCCCTTGCTCCATTTGCAAATGGAACAAGGAAGGGAATTACTAGCACTGATACGAGGTTCCCTCTGCAGAGCATCGTACGATGACTTTTAGAATATGCAGGTGATACAGCTGCCCCTACTTACATGCTTTACGCAACCCGCAGTGCCTTCAAATATCACAAGCAAAATTTCCATATTCGTCCCTACATCTACATCTACAGCTACATGGTTACTCTGCAATCACACTTAAGTGCCTGGCAGAGGGTTCATCGAACCATTTTCATACAACTTCTCTACCATTCCACTCTCGAATAGCGCGTGGGAAAAAAGGAACACCTAAATCTTTCCGTTCGGGCTCTGATTTCTCTTATTTTATTATGATGATCATTTCTCCCTACGTAGGCGGGTGTCAACAAAATATTTACGCATTCGGAAGAGAAAGTTGGCGATTGAAATTTCGTAAATAGATCTCGCCGCAAAGAAAACCGCCTTTGTTTCAGTGACTGCCACCCCAAGTCGCTTATCATATCAGTGACACTCTCACCCCTATTGCGCGATAACACGAAGCAGCTGCCCTTCTTTGCACTTTTTCGGTGTCCTCCGTCAATCCTACCTGGTAAGGATCCCACACCGCGCAGCAATATTCCAGCAGAGGGCGGACAAGTGTAATGTAGGCTGTCTCTTTAGTGGGTTTGTCGCATCTTCTAAGTGTTCTGCCAACAAAGAGCAATCTTTGTTTCGCCTTCCCCACAATATTATCTATATGGTCTATCCAATTTCAGTTGTTCGTAATTTTAATTCCTAGGTATTTAGTCGAATTGACAGCCCTTAGATTTGTGCGATTTATCGTATACCCAAAATTTATCGGATTTCTTTTAGTACTCATGTGGATGACCTCGCACTTTCCTTTGTTTAGTGCTAATTGCCACTTTTCGCACCATACAGAAATTCTCTCTAGATCATTTTGTAATTGGAATTGATGGTCTGATGATTTTACTAGGCGGTAAATTACAGCGTCATCTGCAAACAATCTAAGGGGACTGCTCAGATTATCACCTAGATCATTTATATAAATCAGGAACAGCAGACGGCCTATGACACTACCTTCCGGAACGACAGATTCTGTTCTACTCGATGATTTACCGTCTAGTTCGTAGGAACTGCATTACATGCAAACTACACTCCTGGAAATTGAAATAAGAACACCGTGAATTCATTGTCCCAGGAAGGGGAAACTTTATTGACACATTCCTGGGGTCAGATACATCACATGATCACACTGACAGAACCACAGGCACATAGACACAGGCAACAGAGCATGCACAATGTCGGCACTAGTACAGTGTATATCCACCTTTCGCAGCAATGCAGGCTGCTATTCTCCCATGGAGACGATCGTAGAGATGCTGGATGTAGTCCTGTGGAACGGCTTGCCATGCCATTTCCACCTGGCGCCTCAGTTGGACCAGCGTTCGTGCTGGACGTGCAGACCGCGTGAGACGACGCTTCATCCAGTCCCAAACATGCTCAATGGGGGACAGATCCGGAGATCTTGCTGGCCAGGGTAGTTGACTTACACCTTCTAGAGCACGTTGGGTGGCACGGGATACATGCGGACGTGCATTGTCCTGTTGGAACAGCAAGTTCCCTTGCCGGTCTAGGAATGGTAGAACGATGGGTTCGATGACGGTTTGGATGTACCGTGCACTATTCAGTGTCCCCTCGACGATCACCAGTTGTGTACGGCCAGTGTAGGAGATCGCTTCCCACACCGTGATGCCGGGTGTTGGCCCTGTGTGCCTCGGTCGTATGCAGTCCTGATTGTGGCGCTCACCTGCACGGCGCCAAACACGCATACGACCATCATTGGCACCAAGGCAGAAGCGACTCTCATCGCTGAAGACGACACGTCTCCATTCGTCCCTCCATTCACGCCTGTCGCGACACCACTGGAGGCGGGCTGGACGATGTTGGGGCGTGAGCGGAAGACGGCCTAACGGTGTGCGGGACCGTAGCCCAGCTTCATGGAGACGGTTGCGAATGGTCCTCGCCGATACCCCAGGAGCAACAGTGTCCCTAATTTGCTGGGAAGTGGCGGTGCGGTCCCCTACGGCACTGCGTAGGATCCTACGGTCTTGGCGTGCATCCGTGCGTCGCTGCGGTCCGGTCCCAGGTCGACGGGCGCGTGCACCTTCCGCCGACCACTGGCGACAACATCGATGTACTGTGGAGACCTCACGCCCACGTGTTGAGCAATTCGGCGGTACGTCCACCCGGCCTCCCGCATGCCCACTATACGCCCCCGCTCAAAGTCCGTCAACTGCACATACGGTTCACGTCCACGCTGTCGCGGCATGCTACCAGTGTTAAAGACTGCGATGGAGCTCCGTATGCCACGGCAAACTGGCTGACACTGACGGCGGCGGTGCACAAATGCTGCGCAGCTAGCACCATTCGACGGCCAACACCGCGGTTCCTGGTGTGTCCGCTGTGCCGTGCGTGTGATCATTGCTTGTACAGCCCTCTCGCAGTGTCCGGAGCAAGTATGGTGGGTCTGACACATCGGTGTCAATGTGTTCTTTTTTCCATTTCCAGGAGTGTATTAGTTGAACAGGAAAAATGAAAAGCACCTTTTTGAAGGAAATTTAACGTAGTTAAATCTTGTGCTGGGATGCGTTTTTGCTAGAGGCGATAGGTTTCGAATTATTCAAGAGAAATGTGCAAATGTGACTTTCAAATGCGTTTTTCTTGAAGAAATCGAAAACCATGGCCGCCAGCGAAAACATACACCAGTACAAAATTTAACTACATTGAATTTCCTACAAAAAGGTCCTACTCATTTTTTCTATAAGGCTAATAGTTCGAGTATAGCGAGCGAGAGAAGGCGCTGTGGATTGCATAAAATCCACAGATAGCGGCAGCTGAGCCACCCTGTACATGCAGATGTAGGAAAAAGGTGTTAGACAGCAAAGCACCATCTTCCACCACTGTTCAATCTACACCTCGAAGAAGTATTGACGGAAATAAAAGAAAGATTCAAGAGTGGGGTTGTAATTCAAAGCGAAAGGATATCAATGGTAAGATTCGCTGATGGCACTGTTGTCCTCAGTGAAAGTGAAAAGTATCAGGATCTTTTGAATGGAACGGACAGTCCAGCGAGTAGAGAATAAGAACTGAGAGTAAATTCAATAAGGACGAAAGAAATGCGGAGTAGCAGAAATGGCATTAACCAAAAACATAACACCGAAATTGGTGATTATGAAGTAGAGGAAGTTAGAGAATTCTGCTACCTTGGAAACAAAAAACGTATGACGGATGAAGCAAAGAGGCTGATAAAAGCAGCCTAGTACGAGCACAGAGAGCATTACTAGCCAAAATAAATGTACTAGTATCAAATTTAAGGAAGGAAATTCTGAGAATGTCTGGCACACAGCGTTGAATGGAAATGAATCTATGACTGTGGGAATAACAGAAAAGAAAAGACTCAAAGCGTTTGAGATGTTATGCTATCGAATAATGTTGAAAATTAGGTGGATTATAAGGTAAGGAATGAGGAGGTTCTCCACGGAACAGGCGTGGAAAGGAAATGTGGAGATCACTGACAAGAAGAAGCGGCAGGATGATAGGATATCTGTTAATACTCGAGGAATGACTTCCTCGATACTAGAAGTACATGTAGAGGGTAAAAACTATAGGGGAAGACAAAGAGCGAAATATATCTAACAAATAATCGAGAAGGTACGTCGCAAGTGCTACATTAAGATGAAACCATTAGCGCAGGAGAGAAAGTCGTGGCGGGCTGGATCAAAGCAGTCAGAAGACTGAAGATCCAAAAAAACGTTCGTTTAAGAACTTTCGACCAGCTGTCTTAAACTTCACTTTCTCTCCTCCGTAAAACTAATTCTATATCCGTCTAGAACGTAAAAATAACGCAACTGACTGAATTTTGGAAAAATAAACTATTATGGAACATTTATATCATTGGCAGTAAAACTGACTTTGTAGTGACATCGTTTTAACTAAACAATCAGCTTTGCTATCAGTTAGGGTAGATAAGATCTTTTTAAACCCGCAGTGCCTCCACTTACAAACTGAAATTTAAACACACACACTTTCGGATATTGAAGCTAAGGTCTGTTTTTAGTTTATTCCTGTCTGTTTCCTCATTACTATTTCTTGGAACTTTTTAATTACAATTGTGATACGAGATTTTCTTTTAAACACAATTTTATATCATTGCAAATAAAATCGCTTACCCCTATGGTATTGTTGTTGTTTTTGTGGTCTTCAGTCCTGAGACTGGTTTGATGCAGCTCTCCATGCTACTCTATCCTGTGCAAGCTTCTTCATCTCCCAATACCTACTGCAGCCTACATCCTTCTGAATCTGCTTAGTGTATTCATCTCTCGGTCTCCCTCTAAGATTTTTACCCTCCACGCTGCCCTCCAGTACTAAATTGGTGATCCCTTGATGCCTCAGAACATGCCCTACCAACCGGTCACTTCTTCTTGTCAAGTTGTGCCGTAAACTCCTCTTCTCCCCTATTCTATTCAATACCTCCTCAATAGTTACATGATCTACCCATCTAATCTTCAGCATTCTTCTGTAGCACCAAATTTCGAAAGCTTATATTCTCTTCTTGTCCAAACTATTTATCGTCCATGTTTCACTTCCATACATGGCTACACTCCATACAAATACTTTCAGAAACGGCTTCCTAACACTTAAATCAATACTCGATGTTAACAAATTTCTCTTCTTCAGAAACGCTTTCCTTGCCATTGGCAGTCTACATTTTATATCCTCTCTACTTCGACCATCATCAGTTACTTTGCTCCCCAAGTAGCAAAACTCCTTCGCTACTTTAAGTGTATCATTTCCTAATCTAATTCCCTCGACATCTCCTGACTTAATTCGACTACATTCCATTATCCTTGTTTTGCTTTTGTTGATGTTCATCTTATACACTCCTTTCAAGGCACTGTCCATTCCGTTCAACTGCTCTTCCAAGTCCTTTGCTGTCTCTGACAGAATTACAATATCATCGGCGAACCTCAAAGTTTTTATTTCTTCTCCATGGATTTTTACCTACTCCGAACTTTTCTTTTGTTTCCTTTACTGCTTGCTCAATATACAAATTTAATAGCATCGGGGAGAGGCTACAACCTTGTCTCACTCCCTTCCCAACCGCTGCTTCCCTTTCATGCCCCTCGACTCTTATAACCGCCATCTGGTTTCTGTACAAATTGTAAATAGCCTTTCGCTCCCTGTATTTTACCCCTGCCACCTTCAGAATTTGAAAGAGAGTATTCGAGTCAACATTGTCATAAGCTTTCTCCAAGTCTACAAATGCTAGAAACGTAAGTTTGCCTTTCCTTAATCTTTCTTCTAAGATAAGTCGTAAGGTCAGTATTGCCTCACGTGTTCCAACATTTCTAAGGAATCCAAACTGATCTTCCCCGAGGTCGGCTTCTACCAGTTTTTCCATACGTCTGCAAAGAATTCGCGTTATTATTTTGCAGCTGTGACTTATTAAACTGATAGTTCGGTAATTTTCACATCTGTCAACACCTGCTTTCTTTGGGATTGGAATTATTATATTCTTCTTCAAATCTGAGGGAATTTCGCCTGTCTCATACATCTTGCTCACCAGATGGTAGAGTTTTGTCATGACCGGCTCTCCCAAGGCCGTCAATAGTTCTAATGGAATGTTGTCTACTCCCGGGGCCTTGTTTCGACTCATGTCTTTCACTGCTCTGTCGAACTCTTCACGCAGTATCATATCTCCCATTTTATCTTCATCTACTTCCTCTTCCATTTCCATAATATTGTCCTCAAGAACATCGCCCCTGTATAGACCCTCTATATACTCCTTCCACCTTTCTGCTTTCCCTTCTTTGCGTAGAACTGGGTTTCCATCTGAGCTCTTGATACTCATACAAGTGGTTCTCTTTTCTCAAAATGTCTCTTTAATTTTCCTGTAGGCACTATCTATCTTACCCCTCGTGAGATAAGCCCCTACATCCTTACATTTGTCCTCTAGCCATCCCTGCTTAGCCATTTTGCACTTCCGTCGGTCTCATTTTTCAGACGTTTGTATTCCTTTTTGCCTGCTTCACTTACTGCATTTTTGTATTTTCTCCTTTCATCAATTAAATTCAGTATCTCTTCTGTTACCCAAGGATTTCTACTAGACCTCGTCTTTTTACCTACTTGATCCTCTGCTGCCTTCACTATTTCATCTCTCAACGCTACAGATTCATTTTCTATTGCCTTTCTTTCCCCTGCTTCTGTCAATCGTTTCCCAATGCTCTCTCTGAAACACTCTACAACCTCTGGTTCTTTCAGTTTATCCAGATCCCATCTCCTTAAATTCCCACCTTTTTGCAGTTTCTTCAGTTTTAATCTACAGTTCATAACCAACAGATTGTGGTCAGAGTCCACATCTGCCCCTGGAAATGTCTTACAATTTCAAATCTGGTTCCTAAATCTCTGTCTTACCATTATATAATCTATCTGAAACCTTCTAGTATCTCTAGGGTTCTTCTATGTATACAACCTTCTTTCATGATTCTTGAACCAAGTGTTAGCTATGATTAAGTTATGCTCTGTGCAAAATTCTACCAGGCGGCTTCCTCTTGCATTTCTTAGCCCCAATCCATATTCACCTACTACGTTTCCTTCTCTTCCTTTTCCTACTGTCGAATTCCAGTCACCCATGACTATTAAATTTTCGTCTCCCTTCACTATTTGAATAATTTCTTTTATCTTATCATACATTTCATCAATTTCTTCATCATCTGCAGAGATAGTTGGCATATAAACTTGTACTACTGTAGTAGGTGTGGGCTTCGTGTCTATCTTGGCCTAACAATGCGTTCGCTGTGCTGTTTGTAGTAGCTTACCCGCACTCCTATTTTTTTTATTCATTATTAAACCTACTCCTGCATTACCCCCATTTGATTTTGTATTTATAACCCTGTATTCACCTGACCAAAAGTCTTGTTCCTAATGCCACTGAACTTCACTAATTCCCACTATATCTAACTTTAACTTATCCATTTTCCTTTTAAAATTTTCTAACCTACCTGCCCGATTAAGGAATCTGACATTCCACGCTCCGATCCGTAGAACGCCAGTTTCTCCTGATAACGACGTCCTCTTGAGTAGTCCCCACCCGGAGATCCGAAGGGGGGACTATTTTGCCTCCAGAATATTTTACCCAAGAGGACGCCATCATCATTTAACCATACAGCAAAGCTGCATGCTTTCGGGAAAAATATACGGCTGTAGTTTCCCATTGCTTTCAGCCGTTCGCAGTACCAGCACAGCAAGGCCAGGTCAGTCAATCATCCAGACTGTTGCCCCTGCAACTACTGAAAAGGCTGCTGCCCCTCTTCAGGAACCACACGTTTGTCTGGCCTCTCAACAGATACCCCTCCGTTGTGGTTGCACCTACGGTACGGCTATCTGTATCGCTGAGGCACGAGAGCCTCCCCACCAACGGCAAGGTCCATGGTTCATGGGGGGTATGGTATATCTTTCTAAATTCTTAAGTTGAAATAAAATTTATTTTCAATATGTCTCGGCGATATATCGTGGTGGGAGCACGTTTCACTGCCAGCACGGTGTTATTTAGCTCACTTTTTCTTCGAGGTTCTTACCGTAGCAACTTGTTAAGTGCCACAAATCATACTGTCTAAATTTCTTCGGCAGGATTCCTCTAGATAATAAATGGATTTGCAGCTGTTGTACGTCAACTTAGAATTTTGAACACGTCTGTGACACTCATTTGTAAATCTACCAAATCTTTGACCTTAAGCGCTACCCTAGTCTGTATGACCTATATTCCCGTTTGGTCTAACGTAATAACAACGCTATATTTTCGTAGTCGTTCGACTATGCCCCATAAACGCATATCGCAAGTATTATCTTGTCTAGTGTGGTGTATTCAAGTCTAATGCATAATAGGAACCCTTAGGTACCAGTGGATGTGGACCACTTCATTTATAAAAGTTTATAAATTTGTGTAAATCGAACTATATGTAAACGATGTACTAGCGAACTACTGCTTTCATTCTATAAGAATAGAATAATTCTGACATTAATTAACAAGGAACATTACAATGTGTGTTTTAAAAAGTTATTTACAACATCGTTTCCTCTAAATTTTGTGATATTTACGTAAAAATGTATGTAAAGACATTTTAAACACTTCCCTTCCCAGCAATGGAAATCATTCTATAGTCCTTATCTGAAATTGTATTTTCTCTACTCTCTCTAGCTTCGAGGGAAGAGCAGATGAAAAAGTCAGACATGTTTGTGTAGTCACAGCGAGCATGTGGAATTTTGTAGCTCACGTGAGCAGATGGCAATTATATGATCGCGGTTCGAGAAGTAACCTGTGTTTGGCTGTAAGTAAAAAACTTGCATGCAAAAAAATTATACATCTTGAAACTACAGCTTTTTGCTATTTTTCAACGTAGTCGTCATTTATCATAGCGTTTCACTAATTTACAAATTACTTCTTCATAAAATTTTGCCGGCTGGGCGCGTAAGTAACTTTCCACGGTATTTTGAAGTTCGTCATTATCGAAGTGCCGTGACGTACAGCATATCTTTTTAATCGCAAGTAAAATATGCGACAGAATTAATTTTTGGATACGCGGTATTTAAAATCAAAGAATTCAGTTTCTCAAGGTCTGAATATCATCGTGTATCACTAAAATCCCGGGCATGAGAGCCTAGCTATAAGCTACATTATCTTGTTTCATATTCATTTGTCACTTCCGTACTCACTCACCTTTCTCTGCCTTGTTGTGGAAGCAACATGTAAGTTACGTGTACAGCCTGCTTACGGAATCACAAGTTAACATTTATGGTCTAACTGTGTTTAACTTCTTAGTACTCAATGAAATGCTTTACTTTCATTATGTGAATAACATATTTGGATTATATGTGTTACTTGCGACTTTCAGAGGCTGTCTTCAAAGGGCTGGAGCCAGACTGTTCAATAACCAAACGATTAGAGCTCCATTTTGGTTCTATCGCTATTCGTTAGCATAGTAGAGAAATAACGTATCTTCCTCATCATCGAACTCCGATTACATTAATTTTTACATTTCGTCAATGTAAGGATTTTATTAATTTTCACAGTCGAGGGTCACTGAACAATGACGGCAAATAAGCAAACGCACTGGCCTGAAACGTCATCGTTTTTACGGCGACGGTAATAATCGTTACTTATTTGTAATTTTTTCATATCACTAAGAATTTCTTACAAAAGGCAATTACGCAGTCCCCAAGCATAAAAGATAACCCCATCGCAGTTAGAATGTGCCTTCTTGACGTAACGATACATGCAAGTGAAACTTTTAACACATTCGCGTTTTTCAGTGTCGCTTAGCTTGAGGATTTTTAAGAAGTTTCTCTATTGAGGGGGCATATTTTAGATGCAAGTCACTTTTTCATATAAGCGAAGAGATGAATATCACTTGGCACCAAGTCTGGGCTGTCTGTGTGGGAGACGATCAAAAACGTCCCATTTGAATTGCTTCTAAATCTCTGAATTTTTCGAGCACTGTGAGGACGCGAGCTGCCTTGCAAAAACACAACATGGGATGTCAGCAAACCGCGACTTTTGTTTTGAAAGGCTCACTCATGTTTCCTCAGAGTTTCACAGTAGACACGTGAAGTGATCGTCGTTCCACGCTACATAAATTCAATCAGCAAAACTCCCTCGGCATCCCAAAAAACCGTAGCCATAATCTCCCTCGACGAAAAAATTTGGCGGGATTTCTTTGGTCTGCATGGATACTTGGTATGGCCCAAGCCGTCGATTGTTGTGTCGTTTCGGTGTTTGCGTATGGCACCCACTTTTCGTCACCAGTCACAATTCTCTTCAAACAACCTCCTTCCGGGTCGCAGCAGTGAAAGGAACTGTAAGACAGAGCCCATTTATTTAGTTTTGTGGACGTATGTGAGAAATTTCGGTACCGACCGACTACAGAACATCCGGTAGACTAAGTTATCGGCGAGAGCATCGTACAACCGGTAGGAAAAATTTGTGGGATTATTCAGAAGTTCATGGACGGGAATCTTAGATTTTCCCGATCTGTTTCTTGAAAAGATGGTTACACACAACAGAAAGCCTACCGTTCTTCTCTTCATCATGAGTGTTTGTTCTCTCACTTAAAAAATCAAGCCCATTGTCGCTCAATGGCTTCAGTCATAACATCTGGACCGTTTACAATACGCCATTGACGATGAATGTGTTCTGCTGAAACATTTTGCGCCGAAAGAAATCGTATTACTGCTCGCACTTCGCATTTCGCGGGATCTTTTATTACAGCGCTCACGTTTTGAGGTTATAATAAGCGAACGCGCGAAAGAACAAGGTTCGGACTTTTACAACCGGACGCTTATTGAATCAAAGAACATGCAGAAGTGACCTTTACGGCGCTCCGCGCACATATACTACCTCCACGCCAGGATATCTGTTACTTTCCGAACCGCCCTCGTATTAGCGGAAGCTGAATGATTATTATGAAACCGCTGTTTGAGTGTTCAGAAAATAAGGAAGCTAAAATATATGAACTTTTATTGTTCAGTAGTTAAAATCACCCGTTCGGCAGTTAAGATTTTGGAAAATTCCAGATTCCTTGGAACAGGAGAAACAACGAAGCAAACATACAAGCAGCTAGTTCCAGGCTTTCTGTTTTACGGCAAATGGCGAATACTGTAAAGTTGATACGTTGTTGGAAACGTAATCGCTTTTGAAAGAGCATGTTGCAGTAGGAAAACTTGTTTCCCAGTACATTACCAATGAAACGAAATCTATCATTTATTTTACATTCAGCTGAACTCATGTGATAGTCATTATCAACGTACTTTTTGAAAGAAATTTTCACTCTGTAGCGGAGATTGCGCTGATATGAAGCTTTTTGGCACATTAAAACTGTTTGCTGGACCGAGACTCGAATTCGGGACCTTGCCTTCGCGGGCAAGTGCTGTGGCGACTGAGCTACCCAAGCACGACTCACAATTCGTCCTGACAGCTTTACTTCCTCCAGTATCTCATCTCATACCTTCCAAACTTCAGAGAAGTTTTCCAGTGAAACTTGCAGGACTAGCACTCATGGAAGATCGGATATCGCTGAGAAGTGGTTTAGGTATACCTTGGGGTATATTTAGAGAATGAAATTTTCTTTCTGCAGCGGAAAGTATGCTGATATAGAACTTCCTGGCAAATTGAAAGTGTGTGCCAGAACAAGACTCCACAATATCAATTCTTCCAGGAGCGCTAAGCGTGCAAGTTACGCAGGAGAGTTTTTGTGGAGTTTGGAAGGCAGGAGATAAGGTCTGTCGGAAGTAAAACTGCGGGGGAGGGAGCGGGGGGTCGTGAGTCGTGCTTGGATAGCTCAGTCGGTAGAGCACTTGCCCGCGAAAGGCAAAAAAAAAAAAATGGTTCAAATGGCTCTGAGCACTATGGGACTTAACCTCTGAGGTCATCAGTCCCCTAGAACTTAGAACTACTTAAACCTAACTAACCTAAGGACATCACACACATCCATGCCCGAGGCAGGATTCGAACCTGCGACCGTAGCGATCGCGCGGTTCCAGACTGGCGCGCCTAGAACTGCTCGGCCACACGTCCGGCTGCGAAAGGCAAAAGTCTCGCGTTCGAGTCTCGGTCCGGCACACAGTTTCAGTCTTCCAGGAAGTTTATTGTCAACGACCTTCGTTCTCGTTCTCGTTCTCGTGAACTGAAATTGGCAACAATATAGTTGTTTGAATATGCGGATAGTGTGAGAGTGTGTTACATCGTAAACACTTTAGAACAGGGGTCTGCCTGTAGACTAATCATCCCCTACGAAACCATTGTTGGTTCTGCGTATCCAAGCCTTAAGTCTAGTTTAATACTGATGGATTAACGCGAAACAGAGCAGAGGGTGAAGACTCAGCATGTCATTTACCTAGACGACAGTGGGAAACCGTCTAAAGGCGTTACGCAGGCAGCAAAGAGCTCCAGATCAGCAGCGGTTAACCAACGGCGTGCTCTGCCTGCTTGTTATGGTACAAGAGCAAGTCGTAAACTCGACGTTATGTAATTGTTTTAATCTGGTGGCTGGCAACGGAACCGTCAATTCAACAAGCATATGCTGCTGGACAAATGACTGATATCAGTGGCTAGCACATTAAGTGATGTCTCCACATATCTGCGAAAGTGTGTAAATATATATACAATCAAAAATACTAGTTCGTCTACAGAAGGCCATTAGCTCAGAATCTTGGAACGAGGAACAGAAGCTTAAATATAGCTAAAAACATTCTAAATGATGGAAGAAGAGATCACATTGTGTAATAGTACGTGGATTTAATCACAATAGAGGAACATCAAATAGTTTTAAAAAGTGTGAAAAACAGGAAACCTTGTGGACCAGATGCTATTAATATGTGTTGACTACGTGAGTATTATTGCTGACTACCTGCATCCATTCATGCTTGATGTCTTCCCCCACAATGATGGCATCTCGCAGCAGAATAACTGTCCGTTCAAAATGGTTCAAATGGCTCTGAGCACTATGCGACTTAACTTCTGAGGTCATCAGTCACCTAGAACTTAGAACTAATTAAACCTAACTAACCTAAGGACACCACACATATCCATGCCCGAGGCAGGATTCGAACCTGCGACCGTAGCGGTCGCTCGGTTCCAGACTGTAGCGCCTAGAATCGCACGGCCACTCCGGCCCGCAACTGTCCGTGCTACAGTGGTTTGAGGAGCACGATGGTGAACTGATGTTGATGTCTTGGTCACCAAATTCGCCTGATTTGAACGCAGTGAAACACATATCAGAGGCTATCTGGCGCCAGATCCACCGGCATGTAATTTGCCTGAATCATGCGACTCGTGTGTAGACATATTTTGAAACATACCTACGGAAACCTGCTATGTCCATGTCACGGAATCGCTGCTGTATTCCGTTCCGGGCTAATAGGCAGGTGGTAATAAAGTTATAGCTGATCAGTGCAAATATGGAAGGCAGTAAGGGGAATTCCATAATGCGTGGCCAGTGCCGCCACCTTTACCCCTCCTACATCTGTCTCTACAGCTGCGCTGTAGTGGAATTTCCTTGCAGCAGCAGACACAAAAGTCTGGCTATTGTTCAGTTCAGTCCGCTTTAGAGATCAGTGGTTGCTACCAATTTATTTCTTTGGCTTTCAGAGACAATGATTTGATTTGGAGCTTCTCTGAATTTACTCCTCCATTATATCATAATTACTGTGCAACTGGCCACAAGTGATAAACCTTAGCCAGAAAGGCCGAACTGTTCGGTTCCTGTAAACTCTCCACGTTTGTACTTAGTACGAAACTTTCACTCGTTCTGAGGGAATATACGCTTGCATTTTTATGTTCAGCGTCGGATTCTAACGTAGCACGAGGAAATTATAAGGATGATTTTTTTACGGTTGGATGAAGTCACACTAAGGATTGCGGTTATCGCTAAAACAATCTGTTTTCGGTTAATCACGTTTCCGGTTACACCGTTGGCGTATTCATTTTTTTTTTCATCTCCAGCTCAATCTGACTGTTACAACTGCTCAAAGTAACAGGTCTCCAAAAAAAGCGATTTTCGGTTTTTATTGCTGTCATTTCCAGCAATAAATGTAGACATCGAACAAAGACTGAAAAATTCCAAGACTTCCTCAGATTTCTGCATTATACCTTCCAAGCTACAGATACTCAAAATATCAGCTAAAATAAGTAAATAAAAGAAAACTTAGTTCGTCCTTTGTTCGCTCCTCTTCTTGAAAACTAGTGAGGGGTTAATAAATGTACATTAAATTCACCAGTATTCCCCAAAAGATTCTAATTTTTTAAATCTCTGCTCAAATATCTCGTTGTAATCGAGGATCATGCCACTATTTGGGAATTACGCACAGTCAGTGCTAAAGAGTGAAAACTGAGGTTTGATGGCACTAATTGTCGTGTCACGTTGCACATTTCCACGGGCTACAAGCAGATAAAGGCATTTTACGTAGACACAGGCAGAAACTTTTTGTTTTTTTTGTAAAGTTAAGTTTTTAGTTTATTACTGTTGCCATGACTTCTTTCTCTTTTATTATTTCACATAAATGACAGACAAATAATAAGCTATTATGTAAAACTTAGTTCTTTTTCTTTAAAGATTTCGAATGAAAACACATTTTTACTGAAACACGTCTTTACTTTTTAATGGTTACTTGAACACAATTGATTTATTATTGACAAAACTAAAACTGTTCCTCAAAAAAAAAGTAAAATAACCAATTTATGTAGTAGACGAAATACAGCATTTACCATGAACAATTACATGACAGTAGTTAGAGTTTCAATAATGAATTAATCTACTGGTCAATATTTATTGTCCAAACTGCTCGCTAATACTTTTTCTATAATGTGTTGGTTTGCAAGTTGACTCCTTTCATCAGTATCATTCAGAGATGATAAGAATCTTGTAGAAACCACCGAACTTCCTACCAAACTCGTTAAAAAAATTTTGACAACCAAAAATTTTGACACAACTGCTATGAGTACGAGTATATCTGTTTTATACCTGGTAATCAGTAAAAAAAAAAAAATATCTGTTATAACCAATGCCAACCAAATACCGAAAAATACCGGTTATTCAGAATTAAAACACCGCAATCGGTTTTCACCGACTGATTTTTCCCGTCTATAAGTGACACCCAAGAAGGTGAACGTGTACACCCGTATTTTCAAGAATCATGTGACAGTGTTCCGCAGCTACGAGGTAGCTGGGTCTCTGTTACGAGTTCCCGACGCGTGAGGTCCAAGTACAGAAGCTTCACGCCTAGCAGGTAGCGGAAGCTGCTAGCGGCGCTGCATCACCGTGACCCAGCGGCTGCGCCTTCTCAATGGCCATTCATTCAGACTTGTTTCGTCTCCCGCTTCCTACGCCCGCCCACCAGGTCGACCAACGAATTAAATTATTATTGACAACAGAAGCAGAAATAAGGGTGCCGTTACGATAGCAATAGTAGTCACATCGTGGTTCAAATGGCTCTGGGCACTATGGGACTTAATATCTGAGGTCATCAGTCCCCTAGAACTTAGAACTACTTAAACTTAACTAACCTAAGGACATCACACACATGCATGCCCGAGGCAGGATTCGAACCTGCGAGTCACATCGTGCAGGCCGAGTAACAACAGAAGGGTTATTTGGAAAGTAAGATCCGACCGGTCGTGAAATGGAAACCACAACAAAAACCGTCTTGTCTGCAACAGTTATTTTCATCTCCCAGTTACTTCTCTGCATTGTCGCCGCTCCTTTTTATTCATTTGTCGTAGCGTTGCACCAGCTTTCCGATACCCTCGTCATAGAACACAATTGTCGGCGCTGATCTGGAGCTTAATGGATGTGCCAAAATGTCTTCTGGTGGCTGATCAAATACTTTCCATCGAAAACGCTGCAGGTTCGTCTTCATTGCCACTGCAGTGCGTGGCAGAGGATTGTCATGAAGAAGGAAGTGCATGATAGTTACGTTAAAAAGGGGTTGCATGAAATCAGGCGAAATCTCACAGAAGTCATTTGTTCTAGGTACCTTTACGCGCTCGCTGTGCGCTCAGAACTGAAAAGAGCGAAATGACGCGAATGGCGAAAGTACTAGAGACGTTGTCCAACACATCCGTGCAAAGCGTTGTCGGATTACAACTATGGTTTTTATTTCGCGACAATCGGACCTGACTTTCCGAATAACTCTCGTAGGTATCCGGTAACGAATCCGCGATAAACAGTAATGAGAATTATCACTCGTTAGAATGGCGCCATGTTCATATTTTTACTCTTCACGCACTACGACATTTTCAGCTCTCGTCGTACCGAATATTCGTCTCTGTGGCCAAAATCGCAAGCTCACACTCCTCCAGTGATATTCAGTTAAAATTGTGGCACTGGAAAATTTTCATTGCCTAGATTTGTGGACAAAGTGAGGAGGGGGTGGTGACATGCAGCCTCTGATAACCAGATTATGCGTCACGGTTAGTAGCTAAATACGACATTTCTCCAGTCTTCGACGGATTGGTGGATTTTAAAATGATGATGATCTGTCCGTTGGATGTGAACTGAATCTGCGAGGGTCGTTCGTGAGGCGTCCATGGCAAGAGCATTGCCCACGAACAGCAGAGTTCGGCGTCCGAATCCCTCTTTGTGAAACAGTTTTAATCTGACGGTAAATTTCAAAACGCTGTCATTTTTCCGTGAAAGAATAAAAGAACGTTTAACGGACTGATTAATTTCGGTAAATGGTATGAGACTCTTGTCGAACAGTGTTTATCTGACAATGAGTGCCTCGTGGTACGATTGAAGTTCGGCGGAGGTGATTCGATGGTCTGTTTCGATTTGCGCATGGGTCATTAGTTTTTCTCTATGGTAAAATGAAGTAAGATGCTTATTAAAACACCAATACGCATCTGATTCTTTAAGGAATCGAACTCTTACACAAACAGTTTCTAAAGTCTGATTACTTTGCAAAAGAGGTAATGTGTTAATTATTTAACCTTAAGCAAATAAGCGAGAAAAAGTTTGGAAAAGATTTCCAGTGATGTCTAAAGTTTGTTGGAGGTCACTAAGTGCTGTCATTAGGAAACGCTGGATGAATATAGTCAGCGTAATTTGCGCTGTGTGATAAGCAAAATTAGTTTTTCACTCGTCGGAATGTTTATGGCGTCATATCATTTGACCTGTCTGTCATACAGTGTTATAATTTTAATGGTGTTCTCAATGGGGTATGTAGTTACTGTTCGGAAAAATGTGTAATTGATGGAGTCAGCAGTAAATAAGTAATAATTTAAAATGTCATGCCCGATGTTAATGTTTTACTAAATAAACAGCCAAATTGCAGTAAGCGATAACTTCCTCCCTTTCGTTATTTTGTGGGGGTGGCAGTAAGCAAAAGTTTCGTACAGGTTTGAAAGGTCACTAAATGCTCCCATTCTCAAATACAGGATGAGTATAATGTGCGACATTTGCGTGTCGTCAGCTGCGTTGTCTCAAGCAATATACACAGCCTCTAACCGTAATAGCTGTCTTACTGTGTTAATTATTTAACAAAAGAATCCACCTCTCAATTAATAAATTACGAACGCATTTTATTTTTTTAGATTTGGTCAATAATTACATTAAATAATTAAAACCATATTTTTGTTGTCCCTGGAAGCAGTTATATATGCATCCTGCAATTGGAAAGGTGCACCATGAAGCATGAACCGGGATAGGCATTTAGCAGCCTTCAAAAATCGAAAAAATAGTTTGCTATATGACTTTTTTGTAGCAAGTACGTGGTACTGCTTCTGGCATTGATCAGAATCATCGGACCGTGGCTCGAATAAAACTAAACGAACTTCTGAAATGGTATGGACGACCTGTGGAAAGAAATTAAGCTTTTCCAAGGTAAAGTTGAAAAAAGGGTAACTTCACCTAATGTTGTGTTAACTAGTGAAGCGGTGACTGATATGCAATAGGGAGCTAATTTAGGGTTATCTAGACAGTTCCCTAAATTTAAGCCGGACGGAGATGTACATTCGACCCATTTCTTAAAAAGATTTAACCAAGCTTTGCCAAAAAATTGGTAAGACTCCAAGAAGATCGAAATTGCTGTCGGGTACTTTCTAGAGGAAGCCTCAGAAAGGGGAACAGTAAACATTGAGAATTTTTCCTCTAGGGAAGACTTTCAAAAGAAATTTAAAGAGAATTACTGGTCTGCCAGTGTTCAAGAAAAGTTAATATCAGATCTGTGGGATCCAAAGTATTATAATAATACTTGAGGTACTATAAGGAAATATTTCGACTGAAGAAAAAAGAAGTGGAAATACAATGTAAAGGATGTAAAATTGTACGAGGGAAGTTAACATTCTAAGTTAACGGGCGGAGTAACGACCGTCGGATCCCGATGGGTTTTTCGTTATTTTTTCCAAATAGTTTCCTGCACCGAATTCCTTTAAAATCTAGATCTATTCGGTAATACTGTTGCTTAGAAAACCGGATATGACTATGAAATAGAGAACAACTTAAGAAAATCACAGAAAAAAGAGACATCTAGACAAAATAAACTAAATAGAGTATTATATTTGTGGAAAATATAATACGATGCGACTAGCTAAACAACTGTTATACTGTAGTGTATAGATTTTCTATTTTATATAGAGTATTTTATACCTTTTATGTGATGTGAATAGATGAGAGGATTTGTATAAATTTTGAAAGGGGTACGTATTGTAGCTAAAAGCATGATTTACAAGAACAGATAAATCGTGACTAACACAGAACACACATCACACCTTTGAAACAACCCTCACAAACAAGTGCCTCATTTTTCATCATTTGCCGCTTCCATAGGGTTGCTAGGATTTCGCCGGCCGAGTTGGTCGAGCGGTTCTAGGCGCTACAGTCTGGAACCGCGCGACCGCTACGGTCGCAGGTTCGACTCCTGCCTCGGGCATGGATGTGTGTGATGTCCTTAGGCTAGTTAGGTTTAAGTAGTTCTAAGTTCTAGTGGACTGATGACCTCAGAAGTTAAGTCCCATAGTGCTCAGAGCCATTTGAACCATTTGCTAGGATTTCCTTCGGGGACCTCAAACAAGTGGGACAGTCCGTTCTGTACGAGACGATTTAACACCAAACCTCCTCCGGCGTCTCACTCAAATACCTGAGAGGTAGGGATCCTAGGGAAGGGGGGTGGGAAGTTTTCCTGTCTTTGGGACTCTCTTCTTTCTCTTCTTCGATCCTAGCATCCATATCTATTTTTTACCTTTCTTACGTCTCATTTGAGAACTCGATAGAACAGGTACACGACGAACTACAGCATCGAATGTATATCATTTCGGTTCACCAAAAGAAAGGCAGGAATTGTCTAGCAGGTTCAGAACGAACTGAAGGAAATTCTCCCTACACTATTTTAGAAATTAACGGAAAACTTTTCGCGAAGGTTAAACGCTAGAAGGCTCATTGCATGAGAGGATTACATTACAGCGTAAAGCTCAAATACATCTATGTGAATAATGTCTGTATAGAAAGCAGCTACCACCTCAACATGAGCTTCAAAATCTGAGGTTTCCGATTCCCATCCTTAACTCTACTGGAAGCCTATAGAGAACTGAACTTGTATCGTATTACACACCTTAACTTTTATTCGTCAAGTTCCGTGGGACCTCGTGAGCTGAGCCTAGAAGGTGAGCCGCCTAAAAAGTGGCATCGCTTTCAGTTCCTAACATATTGAAATGAGTCTTCGGCAAATGACAGTACGCAGGGGGCCATTAACTGTATTAAACAGTTAATTTCACCAACTTCGGTATCGACCTAGATATTAAAGCAAGATTTATTAGTGGGACCTTATACTGCTCGTAACAGGAATCGAAACTATTGAAAAGAAGTTAGAAAACTGTAGAGAAATGCAGGAGTTCACGCAGAGCATCGAAGCTTGGTTCTGAATTGTTATTTGACCGCCGGCCGCGGTGGCCGAGTGGTTCTAGGCGCTGCAGTCCGGAGCCGCGCGACTGCTACGGTCGCATGTTCGAATCTTGCCTCGGGCATGGATGTGTGTGATGTCCTTAGGTTAGTTAGGTTTAAGTAGTTCTAAGTTCTAGGGGACTGATAACCTCAGATGTTAAGTCCCATAGTGCTCAGAGCCATTTGAACCATTTTTTTGTTAGTTGACCCTTAACATAAACAAATATAACGTACTGCGAATAAATAGATGGAAGGACGCATTATTGAATCATTACATGATTGTAGAACATACTCACTAGGATCAGTCATATATACTGAGTATCTCGGTGTATGTGTGTGGAGTGATTTAAAGTGACCACATAAAACTAATCGTTGGAAAGGCAAATTTCAGATAGAAGAAGAAATGTAGTACACTGACGAAGGAGGTAGTTTAGAAAAGCATCATTAAATCGATACTTGAACATTGCCCGTGAGTCTGTAACCCGCACCACATAGGATTAATAGAATGACCTAAGAAGAGCAGCGCATTTCGTGACAGGCTAGTTTATTAAGTGCGAAAACGCCTCGGAGATCCTCATCGAATTCCAGTGGCAGATGCTATAAGAGTCGATTAACGTATATCACTCAAACACACCGTGAAGGTAAAAGTAGAGAGATTCGAGGTTACACGGAGGTTTAACAATAACATTTCTTCCCCTGCACCATTCGCGACTGGAATAGAAAAGAAGGAAAGTGACAGTGGTAAGCGAGGTGCTTTCCGTCACACGCCGCAAAGTGGCTTGCCGTGCAGACGTAGATGTGATACCTCACTTGGCAGTGTTGACTCTGAAAATTTTCTCAAAAGTATCTGAGAAATGTACTGAAATTGAGAGACAAGGAGAGGCAAGGCGGCCGGGATCTGCTGCTGCGCTGTAAACGCCACTAAACTGGGGTCTCACGCCAAGCGCCGTCACTGAGTGCAGCGAGAAGATAGTCAGGCTTTAACACTTCACCGTCGGCACGTCTCGTACAAATGTATTCGCCTGGCGCCGGCAGCGCTACTTCGGATT
The DNA here is from genome assembly GCF_023864275.1 of Schistocerca cancellata. Lineage (NCBI taxonomy): Eukaryota > Metazoa > Arthropoda > Insecta > Orthoptera > Acrididae > Schistocerca > Schistocerca cancellata. Next base: position 913,339,052 of record NC_064627.1, on the reverse strand, counting down.
ACTTGGCTTGTCGCCGGCCGTTCATGAGATTGTCGGGAGATTATAAATTGTTAAATTTTACTAATCTCGTCGTTAGTTCTCGTAAGTTCACAACCCTGTTCCTCTACTTTCATAAAATTTCGAAGATATACATACGTAAATAAATACAAAATTTGTTTCTTTCATATATTTGTGTATTTGCTTTGTCTTTGGTTCAAATGGCTCTCAGCACTATGCGACTTAACATCTGAGGCCATCAGTCCCCTAGAACTTAGAACTACTTAAACCTAACTAACCTAAGAACATCACACACATCCACGCCCGAGGCAGGATTCGAACCTTCGGCCGTAGCGGTCGCGTGATTCCAGGCTGAAGCGCCTAGAACCGCTCGGCCACACCAGCCAGCTTGTCTTTGGTACTTAGTACTTATTTTTCGTATGATATGCAGCAAAACAGATGTAACGCAACTCAACAAGACTTGCACATTAAGTTTGTTGTTCTCCTGTTTTTGTTTTTGGAACATACATGGCAGTTCCTTCGTTTTCGTTCATTCGTTTCGGAAATAAGTATTAGCTAGTGCTGCTTTGTGTGACCGGAAAGTCTGTCATGGCAACCCCCAAGTTTTGCTGAGAAGCAGGTACATGGTCTTTTATCCACAAATCAGACACTTTCAATAAAAAATCGCGAAATCGGAGACTCTTGTGATCTGTATTGAAATATTACTATGTACGGAACGCATTAAGTAATGCGCAATTAGAGAAGTACATGCAAACCTTTTTTGACCATTTTATAGTTTTTCTGTGTATAGGGTAATAACTCAAATATTGGTCTGCCCGATCCACTCATTTCATGTATTTGTTGTAGTCTAATACACTTTCAGGTTTTTTTAGTGTGTGGTTGGTTTTTCTACATTTTCTTTGAGTGTCAGTCAAAGTGGCATTCTTTATTGTAGAGATCATTCGTATCATTTTAGTTTTCGAAGCTCTCCATACATGTGCGAGTACTTCACCTTTCCGTTGATGACAAGCTTCAAACACATTGACTTTTGCGCGCTTTAATTTTTCCGGTAATCCTATATTTTGCCTTATCGTTCCACAAACTCGAATTTTCTTTCAGGTAACTTCTCTGCAAGTTCTACACTGTTATAATAATTATCCATTTAGAGGTGATGCCAGTTTCCATAAGAAGGTGTCAATAGTTCCATCACTGTTTTTGCTAAAGACTGCCCAGCGCCGCTATATATCTTGAATGAGGAATCACACAGCATCCGAATGAGTATGCCGTATTTCGTAATTTTCAACGGATTGTAAAGTTTAAAATTTAACCGTCCACGCCACGGTATCATTCCTTCATCAATTGAGATGTTTTGACTTGGATTAAAGGTTTCTTTAAACTTTTTGGAAAAATAATCAATTACGAATTGCACTTTGAAAAGCCGGTCGGCATTATCCGGTTTATGGTTGTCGTAAAAATGTAAAAATGATAATATTTGTCTGAATCAGTTGCGGGACATCGTTTTGCGAAATATCTGTGTGTGTCAACGGATTCGTTGACCAATAATCATCGATCCTGGCTTTTTTTACAATTACCATAAGAATAGCAATCCCAAACCATTTTCTAAGTTCAGGTCTCGTAACGCCGACAAATTTGGCATTCTTTAAATCCAGTTTGTTCTATTGCAATTTTGACTGTAGTACTTGTTGGTTTCGTTGCTAATATATTCAAATAGATCGTTCCCAATATACAATTCTACGATATCCTCGACGCTTTGTGTATCTTTGGGAAATATGTTTGGACCGGGAGATCCTTCAAATCAAAGTCTGACCACTGTGCACTGTCGTCTTCTTCTGATTCATCCGAATCAGTTGGCAACCGTAGCGTTCGCCGAATTCTTCTTGGACGTATTTCACTATCTTCCGACATTTCTGCTTCACTTTCATATTTTTGATTGTAACAAAAACGACTCTATATTATTGTACATATCAGTAGTTCTTTTCTTCTTATTTTTCGATAAACTTGTGTAATTGATGTTCTGATTTCATTTTTTATGCCATTATGTTAAATGGCTCTGAGCACTATCCATTATGTTAAGAAAACTGTAAATAAGTTTCAATGTGAATATTAATGTTTATGTCCAATGTCAAGAAATATTGTAATAGAATTGAAATGTAACAAATGTTGAAACTGTTGTAAGATGTTTAAAATTGTAACTGTGCGTCTGGTCCATACGTAGGCAATGTGTTAGGATATGTAGAATGCAAAACCTCGGGTGAATACCAGGTCTGTCAGGGAGTGGTAAAAGGTGAATGGCAGGCGAGCGCGGGAAAATGCACGCGGGCACTGCACGGCACGACAAGCACAGTAGTTGGAGTTTGGCATTGGTTTGAGCGACGCTTTCAGGAGCGAGGAGGCTCTCCTGGAAGACATAGCTTCACTGAGCCTCGGGTATGCTGTTCCAACGCACACACAGCACGGCAAAATTCCATAGCCACTAAATGGAAAAGTATTGCAACGCTAAGAAGAATTAAAGTGCCGATACATCAAGAGCCATAGCTGTGGCTCTGAGCACTATGGGACTTAACAGCTATGGTCATCAGTCCCCTAGAACTTAGAACTACTTAAACCTATCTAACCTAAGGACATCACACAACACCCAGTCATCACGAGGCAGAGAAAATCCCTGACCCCGCCGGGAATCGAACCCAGGAACCCGGGCGCGGGAAGCGAGAACGCTACCGCACGACCACGAGCTGCGGACCCATAGCTGTGGTTGCATGTGTGCTCTGTGCCTCGCCATCTCGCCGCCCGCCAACCGCCGCATCGATAATGGCAGGTTGAAACTTTTAGTACTGTATTCGTATGGATCAGAGAGTGAACTGTGAAATAATAACCTAAATTTTACCAGAACTTTCCCATCATTTAATTATCCTCACAACTAACCTATACAGGGTCCTTTCCAAATGTTGTGCAATCCGAGTGTCCCGAAATGAAAATTAAAATTTGTGTTAATAATAATTATTTGCAGAACTAGCTATGTTACAATGATGTTTAAAGAAATGTTTTGTTAATGAACCAGTAAATAATAGCGAAGGTCTAACGAAGTCGAAATATAACTTTAGTATTGACATAGTAATGAAGTTTATTATTTCGAGACAGATTTAAAGGCATTTAAATGAGCAGTAAATAAGATTGAAAGAGTAGTAACTTATATACTGGAAATCTTGAATGAATAATAAATTCAGTAATCAATTTTTTTAAATACAGCGATCATAACAGTTTCAGCCCCCCCCCCCCAATTCATTTGAATTCTGAAATGTCCTAAATTGGTTTGATCAGCAAAAGTTAAAGTCAATATAAAAGTCAAAATTTATCAGTGTTTTATCTTTATTAAAATTGACACTTTGTGTGTGGCACGAAAGTACAATTTCTAGGGTAACCTATGCCCGATTTCAATTGGATTAATAGACAGTATAAAGTTTTGTAGTAAACATTATAGTGTAGTGTTATGTATTCATGATTTTCCATATCAGTACAGAATGTGAAACTATCAGTTCAACAGATTTTCTGGTTCTAAAATTCTACTATATTACGCAGTGTTACAACTTGCTTTGCATGAATATACACCAACTTGTACAGGGAAGAAACTCAGTTAATGCCTAATTAGGCTGTCGACCGTATTATTATCACATAGTAGCATCGTCTGGGTTGTTTTTGATCCATCCTGACGTGTAATTGCATTTCAAACTTAATTGACGGATCATTGTTATTACAGAGTGGATGTAAGTCTGATTTGCCACCATTGAGGTACACACGGTCGATATCTACGCGAAAATCGTTTCTCATAAGGCGAATCCCGCTCACTTACCATAGCACAGGCTTTAACGAGTACTGTGCCAGGGATTACATGACATTCAATGTCTTCTTCCCACTCGGCCACGTCGTCCGAAACGTGTGACTAGACGCCCGCGCATTCATCGTAAATAATCGTATAGTGTCTTTCGTCTGCCATGATGAAAATGCACGTACTTGTTGATGTGTATAACTTCTTGTTACCTACACAAAACACGAACAGAATGCAAAAGATACTGAAGTGCTGTCGCCGGCCACTGCGCGATACAATGCACACGACACCACTGTGGTGTCGCCGCACGGCATAGTGTTCATAACATACACTCATGGAAATGGAAAAAAGAACACATTGACACCGGTGTGTCGGACCCACCATACTTGCTCCGGACACTGCGAGAGGGCTGTACAAGCAATGATCACACGCACGGCACAGCGGACACACCAGGAACCGCGGTGTTGGCCGTCGAATGGCGCTAGCTGCGCAGCATTTGTGCACCGCCGCCGTCAGTGTCAGCCAGTTTGCCGTGGCATACAGAGCTCCATCGCAGTCTTTAACACTGGTAGCATGCCGCGACAGCGTGGACGTGAACCGTATGTGCAGTTGACGGACTTTGAGCGAGGGCGTATAGTGGGCATGCGGGAGGCCGGGTGGACGTACCGCCGAATTGCTCAACACGTGGGGCGTGAGGTCTCCACAGTACATCGATGTTGTCGCCAGTGGTCGGCGGAAGGTGCACGTGCCCGTCGACCTGGGACCGGACCGCAGCGACGCACGGATGCACGCCAAGACCGTAGGATCCTACGCAGTGCCGTAGGGGACCGCACCGCCACTTCCCAGCAAATTAGGGACACTGTTGCTCCTGGGGTATCGGCGAGGACCATTCGCAACCGTCTCCATGAAGCTGGGCTACGGTCCCGCACACCGTTAGGCCGTCTTCCGCTCACGCCCCAACATCGTGCAGCCCGCCTCCAGTGGTGTCGCGACAGGCGTGAATGGAGGGACGAATGGAGACGTGTCGTCTTCAGCGATGAGAGTCGCTTCTGCCTTGGTGCCAATGATGGTCGTATGCGTGTTTGGCGCCGTGCAGGTGAGCGCCACAATCAGGACTGCATACGACCGAGGCACACAGGGCCAACGCCCGGCTTCATGGTGTGGGGAGCGATCTCCTACACTGGCCGTACACCACTGGTGATCGTCGAGGGGACACTGAATAGTGCATGGTACATCCAAACCGTCATCGAACCCATCGTTCTACCATTCCTAGACCGGCAAGGGAACTTGCTGTTCCAACAGGACAATGCACGTCCGCATGTATCCCGTGCCACCCAACGTGCTCTAGAAGGTGTAAGTCAACTACCCTGTCCAGCAAGATCTCCGGATCTGTCCCCCATTGAGCATGTTTGGGACTGGATGAAGCGTCGTCTCACGCGGTCTGCACGTCCAGCACGAACGCTGGTCCAACTGAGGCGCCAGGTGGAAATGGCATGGCAAGCCGTTCCACAGGACTACATCCAGCATCTCTACGATCGTCTCCATGGGAGAATAGCAGCCTGCATTGCTGCGAAAGGTGGATATACACTGTACTAGTGCCGACATTGTGCATGCTCTGTTGCCTGTGTCTATGTGCCTGTGGTTCTGTCAGTGTGATCATGTGATGTATCTGACCCCAGGAATGTGTCAATAAAGTTTCCCCTTCCTGGGACAATGAATTAACGGTGTTCTTATTTCAATTTCCAGGAGTGTATATTTTGTTTTGGCCCGATTTATACTACACAGAAACAGGGTTAGCTACGATTTGTCATTGGTGCTGTCTGTTAAAATTCGTATTATCGGAACGGGATTTACTAAATTATTTTAAATATGTGCATGTCCTCATTTTTATACACATTGCGTACACCGACATAGCCTGGCGCGAGAGCCCTGCTGCCCATTCGGCGGCGTTCACACGGCAACAGTTGATTGCTGCCACCTTGCCTCTCAGTTTTAGTACATTTGTCAGATATTTTTGAGGAAAGTTTGAACGTCCACTTTAACCAGCGTTCCATCACTGTACTCGTCTTTTCAAAAGCTCCCGAATGCCATTAAAAAAAACTATACATTCCATTTCAGAAACTCTGGCTTCTACATCTCGTTTGGTTCACGAAGTATTAGTATTAACTGTGTAACAATATTTCGGGCTCCGGTGTGCACTTTAATCTGCCGAAAACACCGATCTGGTAGCCTACAACTGCTTCTCACACAGGAGAATGCACTTCATTTACTTAAGTTGTATAAATACTTTTACGACTAGCAAATGTCACTTAACAAAAGAACCGGACCTTACAATGATATTAATAACATCTACGTAGGTAACAGGTACACTGTTTAGAGACTGTTAACGTTAAGCTTATCAAAGGAACTTAAAAATAACTATGAAAATACGTGGTAAGTACGAGGGCTGTTCAGAAAGTAAGCTCCGATTGATCGCGAAATGGGAACCACAGTGAAAATTAGAAATGTTTTATTTTTAACAGTTAGCTACACCATCCAGCTACTTCTCTACGTAGTTGCCGTTCTGACTAAGACATTTGTCGTAGCGTTGTACCAACTTTCCAATACCCTCATCATAAAAGACAGCCGCCAGTGCTTTCCGCCAATTCTCTACGCTGGTCTACAGCTCGTTTTCTGTGCCAAAATGTTGTATTCATAGCCAGCGGTTCATGTGAGCAGTAATGAAACGCAGGGGGTTCAATTACGGGCTGTATTGTGGGTAGTCAAACATTTCCAATTGAAAACGATGCAGGAGCATCTTCATTGCCCCTTCAGAATGCGGCTGAGAATATTGCCTTGTAGAAGAAACTGCACGACACTTATGTAATGTTGGCTGTATAGCTTCAGGCGAAATTTCTCACCAGGTCCTCGTACTTGGCGGGAGACACTATTCTCTAGACAACTTTACGCGATCACTGTGAGCTCAGAAATGAGAGGAGTGACGTGATGCTATCTAGGGTCATACTAGAGACACTGCCCAACACATCTGTGCAGAGCTTTATCGGATTATCATAGTCGTTTCCATTTCGCGATCAATCGGAGCTTACTTTCTGAACAGCCCTCGTAGTTAGCAATACGAGTTCAGACCAAAAGCTCAATCTCCTACTATCAGCAGATCAATTGCACGAAACGTACGTCCCACCACTTTATGGTGTATTTTGTTCGCAGAATGTATATCCGACGTGATGAAGGATTTTATAACCACCTAATTTTGGCTATGGTATCATCTGTCATCTTCTTGATGATCGGTTAGTACCTGAACTTGACATATTTTGCACGCTGCTTAAAGGTATTTGCTGGTCGAAAATGTAATTATAATATCGTAGTTATCCGCCGATACCTGGCGGCGACTTTCAATTAAAATGTCCTCCCCTGTACGGAAATTACATAACATGTGCACCAGTACAGGTTGTGTCGCAGGAAGGACGACATATGTAAGTTTGGTTCTGACCGTGAGTCGTGCAACGGATAGACAAAGCGGTAAAGGAGACCGCTTTCGTAGAGCGGGAAATTCGTGTTCGAGTACCGATCCGGCACAAATTTGGGTTGTCGTCATTCTCTTATACAGCTGATGATTGTTCGTATTCGCAACTGTGACTATATTTCATGAAAATGCAATTGCATATGAAAGCTACAGAACGCCAAATATCCAACATGCGTCATACAGTGCTACATTCTTGAGATGAGACAGAGGATCCGACTGAGATTGCAATAAAGTGAAAATCGAGATATCTTGTCGTCATTCTTCTGCTTGTTGTTTAGTCCGAATACTGGTCTGACGCATCTCTCCTCGCCATTTTATCCCGGACGATATAACTACTGCAACCAATATCTATTCGAACCTCCTTACTGTAGTCAAGTCTTCGCCCCCTCTACAATTTTTACCTAATGCACTTCCCTCAAATACCAAATTGACGATTCCTTGACGCCTGGGCATGTCTTATCAAACGATCTCCCCTTGTAGCCGAGTAGTAGCATGCATTTCTTTTTCTCTCTAACACAGTATCTTATCATTAGCTATTAGGTCCGCATTAGGTCCGCCCATACAATCTTCAGCATTCGTATGTAGTACCACATATCAAAGGCTTCCATTCTCTTGTTATCTGAACTGTTTATCGTCCACTTTTCAGTTCCGTACAAGGGTACACTCCAGACATACTCCATCAGAAAAGACCCCTTAAAACTTAAATTTACTTTCGGTGTTATTAAATTCCTCCTTTTTCAGAACTCTCTGTATTTTATATCCCCCTATAGTTCGCCCATCATCTGTTATTTTGCTTCCCAAATAGCAAAACCTTTACAGTCACATTTCGTAATCTAATTTCCTCAGCAATGCATTATCTAATTCGACCATATTCCATTATCTTTGTTTTACTTTTGTTGATGTCCATCTTACAACCTCATTTCGACACACTATCCATTCCGTTCAACTGCCCTTCCGAGTCCTTTGTCGTCTCTAAAAGAATTACAAGCGTTGTTGCTAAGTACTGCAAATCCGGAAGCTACATAATACAGAAAGGGAGAATAAACATGCATTTTAGTATAAAAGGCTATGTGGGATAACATTTGAAACATTTTGGAAAATAGATTAGAAGATAACTTTACAATAGAAGGTGCACATTAATAGATTAGACTATCAACCGCGTCTCTCTTATCTCAAATTCACATCTTCAGCACTGTGAATTCCTTGTTAGTTAGCAGATTCTAAACATAATGGTGGCCATTATAATATGAGTTTTCTATAGTTTTAAATGAATGGAACGAGATTATTCTTACACGTCGTATCCGTGAATGAGAGGCTCCAATAGACCACATATACATCTATTGCTTTCATTTTGATCTCTTCGCCACCTACTTTTCAAGAACGTTGTAGTGAAAGGCAGGTCACATTGTTTACATGAATTAATTATAACCTGATCACAGTGGTCGGTAGATTACTCCTGCTCTTGTACATAAAAAGCGCATTACTACGATTCTGCACGGAAACAAACTATATGATAAAACGTGTATTTCACTGGTGGATATTTAATATCATTAACGCAAATGACAGTAAATACTTATTGGTAAGTGCCGTAAAATGATTTTTCACTCCATTAAAAGATAATGACAAATGAAAGCTGTGGTAAGAGAGAAAAGTGAGAAAAACTGCTTCTAACGTAGACCACTAATACGTTTGAGAATGAGGAAACCGTAATATACACACGAAGGCAACAGAAATTAATGCAGGTCTGCCGCATTATTAAAGAGTATACTGCTCTGTGACCATAAAACACACGTCAAGCGGTGAACTGCGAGTGAACTGGATATACCATCAGCCGTCTGACCTCCATTGCTGAATAAAGACTTCCTACTGACTGACTTTCAGTGCATTACGACTTGAGCTATACACATCCATCCTGGTCATGTATTTTTTTCTAATCTCATCAATACAGCTTCTGCTAGGTCATCGTCTACGGGTTTACTTATCCCTCGCAATAGAGCAAAAACCTGGCTTCGTCTATTTACCACGCGTTCGTTGATCGTACATAACTCGAAATACACCGACAAAATTTCTGAGACACTTCAGGGATTTTTTTTAAACTATCCGTCACCTCTGATGGCTGGCTGCAGAGTAATTACCTTTCGGTTGATTCTCTATGCCCATTAATCTCCGTATCTGTATGACACAGAAAAAAATGCGCGGAACAGTGTAAATGTTGAAGATATCCACGTGTATCTTGCTTGGAAAGAGATTTGTTCATTTCACTCACAGTACTAGTTCTTGAGAAGAATAATGCCCACTTTACTCTTTGCGCTCCAGTTTGCATTCAGCATGACGTGGTTCAGTCTCGGGTTTTCTTTCGGCAGTACTAGTTGTACGTTGATAGTGCCAGACTACAGTTGGGGTACTTTTACTGATATGTGCTTCGTGTGTGGCTCAACTGTATGCAACGGAAGACCGGCACAGCGGCCCCATGCTGGTTGTTCCCATGGCGACCGCAACATCACAGTGTACTCGTTCCGTCTGAGGGTTGTTGCATTTTGTGCTGCATATTTCGGTGATTGAATATTACACTTTTTCACTACTGTGAAGGTATTTTTACATAAATAAAGGTATTTTGGGTAGAAGGTCGAATAAATCATAATTTTACCATTACTCTGTAACAAGTTACCGGATACCTAGGGCCAAAATACTCAGAATGACTTCCGATGTTTTCCTTGCGGAGTCTGGGTGCTCGCTCCATATTGCGCCCATCCGCATCAAATTTTTACTGCAGCTACAATCACGTTCTATTCTCCAGTTTGTTTCCTGATGTACTTGCTTATTTTCCTGTCTCTGCTAACACTTATTGAGAGAGGTGAAACAGTGGGTAAGACACTGGACTCCCAATCGAGAGGATACCGCTTAAAGCCCCGTCCAACTACCCATTTAAGTTTAGTGCGATTTCTCTAAATTGATAAAGGTGAATGCCAGAATGGTTCCTTTGAGAAGGACATGGCCGATTCCCTTCCTTTCCTCCCCCAATCCCTCATAGTGCCCCATCTTCAATAACCATCATCAACGAAACGTTAACCTCCTATCTTCCTTTCTTTTCTCCGAAAAAGTGGGAACACACACCTCTACAATTCTCGCTGATGAATTCTCAGTTTTAACGATCTTGGTAATATCTTTCCAACGCGGACTTAACAAATACTATGCTGCAAGCTATGTTGCTCGCGGACCTTTCCACCCGGCAGTCGCCTCATCTTTCTTTACTTTTTCCAATCTAGAAAAGTATCTTCTAGGTTCATCGACCAACCACTGACCTGGTCAAATGTTCCACAAACCTCCATCTTTTAAATCATTAAGTCACTGTTTCGACTGTAGTCTGTTTCTTGATACGTTTGTTAGTTTCCCTGTCTCTCCTCGTAATATCCAACACTCGTTTCTTCATTGGTCGCTGATCAACCCTCAGTTTCTAATGGTTTTCTCATTAAAAATTGTAACTGCAGTTCACTGAAGGCATTAACAAACATTTAAGACACGCACTCTCTAAGAACAGCATAATTTTCGTTCTTTCATTTGCAATCTGACCTAATAACTCAATATGAGGTATTTCATTGTATACGCAAATGTTATGTAAATGTAACTAATAATGACATCCTTCAGTGGCGCGGTTAACTACACGTGTAAAGGGTTTTATACGTTTGGTCTGTAGAAAGTTGTAATTGCCTTCATTATTAGTTGTATGACATATTTTTCTTAAAAGCTCAAGTAACTTCTAAAAACAGAAAATATAGTTTGAAATACGATACTTGTATAAACAATTTTATTAACATGCCAAGGAGAACTACACTGGGTAGGCAGCCTAAGAGTTTATTACTGTTTAAAGGTTCGTGTAGTAGGAGTCTGTGGCTGACAATCGGTCTAAGCGTGGGAGGCGGAATACGAATGTTTACGTTATGGTGCTTGCGGAAAAACATGTGGCTAGGTAACTGTGTAGTGGCCATTTAAGGGGCTGCCGGAAGAAGAGGTTTACCGCTATTATACATTTAACGTAACACAGCCACGGCAAGGGCGATAGATTGTTGGGGGGGGGGGGGGGGCTAGATCTGGGAGGTACGGAGTTTTTTTTATATTCTGGGAGACAATTGGCGACTTGTAAGTAGCCACAAAAAAGTTCCAGTTCGGATCCTGTTAAAAACCTGTGCAATGTCGACTTTTAAGTCGTTTTCTTGAAGGAAAAACTCTTCACTACATTATATGTTTTCCTTTCTCTGGTTCCCTGAGAACTAGGGTGCGGAGGACGGAGTGGGTAGGGGGGGGGGGGGACGGCAACTAAATACACGACGTCTACACCAACAGTCCACCTAAGTTCGATAAATTGTTGTATATTGCACCTTCTCAGTCTTTTCGTACTGTCTTGAGTTTAAATAATTTAAAAATCAGTATTATGTATTTGCTTTCTTATTAATAATTTTTTCTGACACCTACCATCATCAAGCAGTAAGTATTATTCATTGCTTGAAGTTTAGCCCTTAAAGTCACATAAAGTCTTTTCACGAAAATCTTTTTTATATCATCTCTCAAGCCATTGCAGTAAAATGCTAAGCTACACTATCTGCATGGAAACTTCGTATTGATATTGATTTTGTTTATTGAATTATTAATACAGCAATTTGTATGTATACTTGTTTGAGTGCTTATCTGTTATTATGCTGTATAGTCGCCACGCATGTTAGTGCTACAAGATATTACATCATCGGCAGTACTTAGGTCAACCTTCCAACTATCATCAATGTTTTCTTTCTTTCTAAATCCTGTCTCTCATTTTTGTGAACGTAAACGTAAAATATTATTACCGCATGTACTTAAAATTACTGTTGTAACATGGCATTGGCGGTCCGGTGCTCACGGTCATTTTTCTTATTTAAAGAGAGTAATTAAATAATAAATCCCGACGGCCATTTTGCTATAAACATGTCTCACTGCCACAAGCTGAACAAGTAATACACACTAATTGTAAACTTTTCTTAGATGAGGCATATCAGAAGATCATGAACTCTATTTAATTACCAAAAGCAATCCAATCTATTTTTATTCTTCTGTTCATTTCTTATTTTGTCCAGTAAGCCGTACTTTTGTCTTGTTTCTATAACTTCTTTGTTAATTTGTGTTATTTTCTTTTCGATTCATTGGTTACATATTACTTCAGTTTTATTGTAACTAATTTTCAGACCTAATTTCGAACTTATTTCACTAAGATCTTCCAGTCGTTTAATTTATTCTGCTCTCGAAGCGAATCTGAAAACTTGCTCTAGAATTATTTAGATCAGCTGAGGTTGTATGGAATGTCCGTACCTGGCATTTCTCTTTTTGCTATCCTGATGATACCTAGTAGCACTGACATCTGTATTCCTTCGCACACTATCGTACGTAGAAAGGAGAAATGTTATGGTTGAACGTCCCGTCAACACTGGGGTCATTAGAGAGGGCAAACTCGGGCTGAGAGAGGATAAAGAAGGGAAGTCGGTCGTGCCCCTCCAAACGAAGCCACTCGAGCGTTTACTTTAAGTGATTTAGGGAAATCGCGGAGATTGTAAACGCTGAGCTTAGGTGAATGATTGTCTGTTTCTCAATAACTGTTAGCAGTCGTTTTATTGAAATGGATTCGAAGCTTTCTCCTAACCTAGGATTCCCAGGCAAGGTGGTAATTCATACTCACTTTTTCGTTCATCCCTACACATAAAAAGGGAAGCGTCCTGACCCACTGACTGACTCATCATTGTCCAGCACAAGCTGCTGAGAACAGGAACTTGGAAACTGGAGAGATTGTTGGTCTTATACTGTAGGCATTATTTAAGAAGGCATTTTTCGAAATTCCACCGCTAAGGTGGTGAAATAGGGACGAAAAGTTTTTGACAATACGTCGCCATTATGGCAATTTTGAAGGCTCGTACTACGAAAATTGCTATTTTATATGTCGGTCAAAAATAAAGATAAACGTGTTTCAGAATTTTTTGGCAATTTAAGCCCTATGGCGGTGAAATAGTGGGCGAAGGTTTCTTTGAAAATACACTATGCGATCAACAGTATTCGGACAACTGGCTGAAATGACTTACAAGTTCGTGGCGACCTCCATCGGTAATGCTGGAATTCAATATGGTGTTGGCCCACTCTTAGCCTTGATGACAGCTTCCACTCTCGCATGCCTACTTTCAATCAGGTGCTGGGAGGTTTCTTGGGGAATGGCAGCCCATTCTTTACGGAGTGCTGTACTGAGGAGAGGTATCGATGTCGGTCGGTGAGGCCTGGCACGAAGTCGGCGTTCCAAAACACCCCAAAGGTGTTCTATAGGAGTCAGGTCAGGACTCTGTGCACGCCAGTCCATTACAGGGATGTTATTGTCGTGTAACCACTCCGCCATAGGCAGTGCATTATGAACAGGTGCTCGATCGTATTGAAATATGCAATCGCCATCCCCGAATTGCTCTTTAACAGTGGGGAGCAAGAAGAGAAGACGCTCATCCAGCATCCGCCGTACCCACACCCTGCCATCGGATCGGCACACTGTCATTACCTCCCTTTACTGTTCCAGTCGCGTATGGTTCGCGGGAAGAACGACTGCCGAAAAGTTTCCGTGCGCGCTCGAATCTCTCTAATTTTACATTAGTGATCTCCTCGGGAGGTATAAGTAGGGGGAAGCAATATGTTCGATACCTCATCCAGAAACGCACCCTCTCGAAACCTGGACAGCAAGCTACACCGTGATGCAGAGCGCCTCTCTTGCAGTCTGCCACTTGAGTTAGCTAAACATCTCCGTAACGCTATCACGCTAACCAAATAACCCTGTGTCGAAACGCGCCGCTCTTCTTTGGATCTTCTCTATCTCCTCTGTGAACCCGACCTGGTACGGATTCCACACTGATGAGCAATACTCAAGTATAGGTCGAACGAGTGTTTTGTAAGCCACCTCCTTTGTTGATGGACTACATTTTCTAGGGACTCTCCCAATGAATCTCAACCTAGGACCCGCCTCACCAACAATTAATTTTATATGATCATTCCACTTCAAATCGTTCCGCACGCATACTCCCAGATATTTTACAGAAGTAACTGCTACCAGTGTTTGTTCCGCTATCATATAATCATACAATAAAGGATCCTTCTTTCTATGTATTCGCAATACATTATATTTGTCTATGTTAAGGGTCAGTTGCCACTCCCTGCACCAAGTGCCTACCCGCTGCAGATCTTCCTGCATTTCGCTGCAATTGTCTAATACTGCAACTTCTCTGTATACTACAGCATCATCCGCGAAAAGCCGCATGGAACTTCCGACACTTGCAGTGGATCTTGATTCAATTTGGAATTCCTGTGAGATGGTCTGGATAGAAGTCTGCCTAATTAGACATTACGACCCTCTTCAACTGTCGGCGGTCTCTGTCAGTCAACAGACGAGGTCGGCATGTACGCTTTTGTGCTGTACGTGTCCCTTCACGTTTCCACTTCACTATCACAGCGGGAACAGTGGACCTAGGGATGTTTAGGAGTGTGGAAATCTCGCGTACAGACGTATGATACAAGTGACACCCAATCACCTGACCACGTTCGTGAGTTCCGAGGTTCGCCCCATTCTGCTCTCTCACGATGTCTAATGACTACTGAGGTCGCTGCTATGGAGTACCTGACGGTAGGTGGCAGCACAATGCACCTAATATGAAAAACATATGTTTTTGGGGTGCCCGGATACTTTTGATCACATAGTGTAAATCATTATTAAAGAACTACTAAATAAAGCATTTTTAAACTACATCTATGAAAATTCGTGTTTTATCTCCCGGCTAGAAATAAAAAATACGTGTTTCAGTGTTTTTGGAAAGTTAACTCCAAATGGGGAGAAATAGGCGATGGAATGTTTTATGAATGCATTTCACTATGAAAATTTGATTTTCGCGTCTTGATTGGAAATAAAAAATTATGTCTTGTTTTTGAAAATATTTGGCTATGTTAAAACATTTTTAAAGCTAAATCTATGCAAACTGGTATTTGACGTCAAGGAAATATGTGTTATGAGATGAAAATTGCTATGAAAATACCACCACAAGAACTCAACAAAGACCTATGACTCCAGCTATCAGAATAGCTTTTCGATCAGAAGCACATTCGGAAAAGACCAAGCTTCTACGGCATCGATTGGCGTGAAAAGTTTCAATATGCTGCAATTTCTAAACAACATAAAAATTCGGTTAAAGAGAAACAAAACAAAAATATCTGCAGACCATATAGTTTAAGAGCGTCAAGCAGCGGGCGCTAAACTAATCCTAACGGACGGCTCATTGCAACAAGTTATCAGAATTTTTATTACCTATGCTTCTGGGTGTTCAAATGATCTACAGGTGAAGGAAATTTTACATACGTTAATGGTGGAACTGATTATGTTGCAGAAGTCTTTTACCTGCGTAAGCCACTCTGCTTGCTATGGGCCCGATGGGACTATGATAACTGGTCCTGTAACGCGTTTGCTATGACAGAGGGGCGACGATCCGCTGACCGCCAATGAGTACTCTACCGTCTCGGCTGAAGACAATTAAATGCCTTCTAACAATGTTATATGCTTAGTACAGATTCTGGTTACATAATGAACGGATCTATGCGCCCGGCCAACGCATGTGTTATGTTTTATCAACTGAACTCAGGATTAACAGTTAGACAAGAAAATGTGGCGCAGTCTCTGTGTAGTTAGAGCGTGGAAGTGCTATTTTACACGTATATGTGCCGGCCGCGGTGGTCTAGCGGTTCTAGGCGCTCAGTCCGGAACCGCGCGACTGCTACGGTCGCAGGTTCGAATCCTGCCTCGAGTATGGATGTGTGTGATGTCCTTAGATTAGTTAGGTTTAAGTAGTTCTAAGTTCTAGGGGACTGATGACCACAGATGTTAAGTCCCATAGTGCTCAGAGCCATTTGAACCATTTTGAACACGTATATGTCTGAAAAGGCAGTGGTCAGCGCAGAATCGCGGTTTTGGCGGGGGGGGGAAGGTCTTCTTGGTACTCGGTTCCTGTTTAAGCTAAGAACACGAGGTAAAAAGTTTTCGGTTTAGCCCGGATTAGCAGTCAGTTGTACAGCGCTTTGAACATTTGTCTCACTGTAGCTACGTTATAGTACATTAAGCAAGGTTTGAGCGACAAACAGGAACTGGCGCCCAGGCAAATTGTGCGAATTGATTAATTCCTTTTGCATAATATTTTAATCGGCTGAAATTAATGTTCATCTAAGGACACCATTTATGTGCAATAGGAACGATATTCAAACTTGATCCACTGGTGTATCGGTCATTGGTCTAAAGTAAGTTTTAACCGTTTGAAAAGATCTTCCGTTGTTTGGAGTTTACGTGCAAAAAAACACGTTTACTGGGAGTTTTTGAAGCTCGCCAGTTTTATACTTTAAACTTTTACGAATCGGTTCAAATTTCGCGCGAAGGTAGATAAATTTTTCTTATCCAATAAACTATTATCCGTTATTGAGATACTATGGTTTAAAGTTGGGCAAAACGTAGCACCTAAACTCAGTTCTTACTTGAACTGAATGCACTAAAACGGTTTAAAGTGAATCAGATAAATAAAAAATGCATTCGTACGATAAAATAGAAACCTCGCTTTCAAAAGTCAAGCTTGATTCGGATTCCATGCTCAAGAATTCGTTTTTGTGAGGTTTTTACGCGCGCAACTTCTGCGTTTCAGACTTGTGCGAATAGGTTTAAATTTTGTAAGAAGGTAGACAAATACACGTAATTAATCGTCCCCCTGTTGTTTTATGAAAGCTTTATCCATTGCCAGGATACGAACAACCCGGTTCGAAAGGCATCACCGGATCACTCGTCGCTCAAGGCAACAGAAATCTGCATTGGTTGTCAAACTATGGCGGTCTAATGTCAAATTTATGATAAAGTAAAAGTTGGGAACCAGAAGGGAAAATACTCAGATCGTAGGACAAAAAGGGCGAATGTGTCCCGGGCAGAGTTAGGGAGGTAAAAAAAAGGAAACTAGTTTTTCAACTTATCTAGCAGATTCAAAGACATTTAAATGATCTTAACATATCCGCGCCTTTTTACGAGTTAACATCACTTGGCCAAGGCAGTGAGCTCTCTTAGACCCACCCCCACTTACATGTATCGTGAGGGTGTAAGAACAAACAGAGACAAATTCATGTGGTTCTACTGACTGAGATGCATCTACGGTAGGAACTATCCGAAAGTGGAGAAGCATCTACAGCAGGAAGTATCCCAGGGCGAGGATGCTTGAGTTCTAAACTTTGATGACACGTTGTGACATATTGCACGACATGAGAAATGCGATGTTGGGTGACATGATGTCATGTAGCGTAATGTACAACATGACATGTATCATGTTAATTTACTTGACACGATGCATTGTATTACATGAGATGGGTCCTAATATTAAAAAATAAAAAAGCACGAATATATCAATATGTTTTGATTTGAATGTGTCTGATACCTCAGACAGAGCAGTTGTTCAGTATAAGAGATGTAAGAGATGTGTTTCACAGTATCGAAGACGAACAAGTGTTCATAGCTCTTAAGGCATGCACTTTAGAGCCCATGTTCATTGGACCTTATTTCTTGTTTTGGTCCATACTGCTTCATACTAAATGGAAAGCAAAGAGTTTTCATTAAAAGAGGTCTACTGTCAGAGGTATCAGAACGATTTTCGCTTATAACTTTGGACTCGGTCGTTTCCAAACCAGGACCCATTATCTCAAACTGATGCATTGATCCTCCTTCATCATTCTTAAACGTCTGCAACATCACCATGAATATCCCTGTATACATTA
The DNA here is from genome assembly GCF_023864275.1 of Schistocerca cancellata. Taxonomy (NCBI): domain Eukaryota; kingdom Metazoa; phylum Arthropoda; class Insecta; order Orthoptera; family Acrididae; genus Schistocerca; species Schistocerca cancellata. The sequence goes on along the minus strand of NC_064627.1, from coordinate 913,320,879 downwards.
CTAACCTGCTGAGAATACGCACTGACTGAGACTGATTGAACATCACAGGCAATCGAGTGTGAAAGTTTGGTGCGTCATTATTGGAGACTAAGTGATTGATCGTTGTTTGATTGCAGAAAGCTTAATGGGCAGAAGACAGTGCATCTTATTACCGAAGTGCTACTGGGCATCCTAGAGAAAGTACAAACTGAAACACGTCGATGTACGTGATACCGACTGACTACTCGCTTGTGCCTAGGACAGGACTCATCTGGCTCCTTCCTGGAGGGCTGGGGTGGACTTCAAGGCGTTATCATTTGGCCTGTACGTTCCCCTGATTTGATACCACTTTTTCTTTGGGGTGAATTCAAATGTGAAATCTACGCACAAGTTCCGACTACCCAAGCGGATTTAAAACATGGCATTGTTGCAGCATGTGCAATGGTATCGAAGGAATCTCTTCAGTTTGTCCAAAAGTCATTCACCGAAGATTGGGAACCACGGGTTGTTTAACACACGGCCTCACGCGTGCGACGGCCCAAATCATTTCATCCTTAGCCATTTGCATCTCACAACGAGTAGCTGTAAGTTATAGCAGTCTGCCCTGGACATCTACCGAACATTCGGGAACCTGGCGGAATTCGACACACGTTTTGCCCAAAGCAATTCGATGGTTTCGTTTCGGGCGCCGAATGAAAGTGTATCAGTGTGAAGAGTGTTGGGGGAGGGGGGGGGGATACAGCACGGAAATGCATCGAATTCGAGAAGCTTCTCGAACGTACTGTACAGCGACACGCCTTTACATCAGTCGCGCGTAGGTTTCATAAAGCCCAACGACTCTTGGTTACTGTGGAACTCCGCTTCATTTCATCGAATTAATAAGATTTCTTTCAATAGGAGTGCAGTGAGGAGCTTCCAATACAGCAATTTCCGCCTCGCACGGTTACCATAGTATGACGACAGTCAATAAAAGACGTTTTATTCAACCGTCTTTCAAATGAGGTGCAATAAATAAAAAAATTCGTTCAGTGTTTTGTCAAAGGTCACCGGGGGAGCAACTTAAATCTCTCTTGGAATATGAGCACAATTATAAATTAGTACTCATTTATCTGAAATGTTGCTGTTGGTATTACCGGTGTTTTCCTTCCGAATGATCGATAACTTTGTGTTCCATTTACAGATGTCAGCCAGAACAGAAACACGATTCTGAGTTAGCTGAAGGTTAAACCACTAGCACTCGCAGCTTAGCGAAACAATCTTATTGTTGGCAACATAACTGGGGGTTTAGACGATGCTCTACACTTAAAGGGCGAAACTTTCATTCGATTCTCAGAATTTGTTGATTACCATTCCTATTTTCACTATGAAGTTATTTTAAAAACGGGAATATTTCCCAAACTAGCATGGCACCGAATTGCACGAAAGTAGAACAGCGCAGGATATTAGATACATATGACGTTATTTCTAGATAATAACGTTAACAACCTTTTCTGTTTCCGGCTGTTCGCCAAACTGTTGACTGTGAGATGAGATGTCAGACGCTGTAAGTGAATTCCTCAGCAGTTCATCTTTACGGTGCAAACATTATCAGTTTTTTTTGCATTCTGTAAGTGGAGACGTCTAAGCTGAAGAAAGAAAACGTCCACACCAAAAAGATACATACCTGGCACTCTACGTGAAAAAAAGTTGTCACTTTCGTTTGATTCAGAGAATCCTCATATTTACCTCTTCATGAAGACAAGGAAATTTTTTTAAATTAATACCTTTTTCTAAAAGCTACATTTGTCTGATGTACTGTACGAAAATAACAAGACACAAAAACGAGACATGCTCAGAAACGAAACTATGAACTCGCTGGCCTGTCAAAACAATGTAAACAATTGATGCCCGTACTTACCTTACCATTCGCTCGGAAGCAGAGCCTGCAGGAGACGTACATGAACCACAACACCACTCGTCGCACTCACTGCACACGCACAGCACACAACAGACACTTCCCGGATCGTCGGCGATCGCACCCGCTTCGCGGCACTCGCGAGACACACGCAGCCGGCACGTCACGTCACGTCACAGCACAGCACCAAGCAGCCGCGTGCGCGCGCCACGGAGGCCCGCGGCAAACTGGAGCTGCGCGCCGCCGCCGCGCGCGGCGCCACCGTCGCCGCCACCGCCGCGGCCGCGGCCGCGGTCTTGCTTCCAGCACGCCTTCCTGCTGCGGCCGCTGTTGTGATGACAGTTATACTACGGTCCCGCCTACAACAATAGCGCCCATAATTGCCTTTTACTCAATGGACTTTTCGTTGCGTATCGCGGCGCTCTCTTCTGTCCTTTGTGTTCCAGTAGCGGAGCGCGCCCAGTCATTTTCGCCCTTTCCTCTTGGAGGGCAAAATGCCCACCTCAGGTCAGACCGAACGCGAGGCGCACGAAGTTCTTCCAGTACGCTCGCCGGTAGCCACTCGTAAGGCGGCGGAAGTGGCCCACCGATGACACCGGCAGTTCTGCTAATGCTATACTCTTGTATGGCTGTCAAGGCATACAGATTGTCCGACCTGTAATGCTGCAATCTCATATAGCGTTCCGAAGTTCTGTCCAAAAACGTCAAACGAAACTATAAATATGATTTCAGACACCTTTTCAAGTGGCAAACATCTACAATTTTTATACGAGGGCCATTGAATAAATAATGCCCCACATTTTCTTAATAAACCATTAATATGCATAGTTTTAATAAACCATTAATATACATAGCAGGAGTATAAATACAAAATCAAATGGGGGTAATGCAGGAGTTGGTTTAATAATGAATAAAAAAATAGGAGTGCGGGTAAGCTACTGCAAACAGCATAGTAACGTATTATTGTGGCCAAGATAGACAAGAAGCCCACGCCTACTACAGTAGTACAAGTTTATATGCCAACTAGCTCTGCCAATGACGAAGAAATTGAAGAAATGTATGATGAAATAAAAGAAATTATTCAGATAGTGAAGGGAGACGAAAATTTAATAGTCGTGGGTGACTGGAATTCAGTAGTAGGAAAAGGGAGAGAAGGAAACGTAGTAGGTGACTATGGATTGGGGGTAAGAAATGAAAGAGGAAGCCGCCTGGTAGAATTTTGCAGAGAGCACAACTTAATCATATCTAACACTTGGGTCAAGATTCATAAAAGAAGGTTGTATACATGGAAGAAGCCTGGAGATATTGACAAGTTTCAGATAGATTATATAATGGTAACACAGAGATTTAGGAACCAGGTTTTAAATTGTAAGACATTTCCAGGGGCAGATGTGGACTTTGACCACAATCTATTAGTTATGAACTGTAGATTAAAACTGAAGAAACTGCAAAAGGCGGGAATTTAAGGAGATGGGACCTGGATAAACTGAAAGAACCAGAGGTTGTACAGAGTTTCAGGGAGAGCATAAGGGAACAATTGACAGGAATGGGGGGAAGAAATACAGTAGAAGAAGAATGGGTAGCTTTGAGGGATGAAGTAGTGAAGGCAGCAGAGGATCAAGTAGGTAAATAGACGAGGGCTAGTAGAAATCCTTGGGTAACAGAAGAAATATTGAATTTAATTGATGAAAGGAGAAAATATAAAAATGCAGTAAATGAAGCAGGCAACAGGAATACAAACGTCTCAAAAATGAGATCGACAGGAAGTGCAAAATGGCTAAGCAGGCATGGCTAGAGGACAAATGTAAGGATGTAGAGGCTTATCTAACTAGGGGTAAGATAGATACTGCCTACAGGAAAATTAAAGAGACCTCTGGAGAAAAGAGAACTACTAGTATGAATATCAAGAGCCTAGATGGAAACCCGGTTCTAAGCAAAGAAGGGTAGCAGAAAGGTGGAAGGAGTATATAGAGGGTCTATAAAGGGGCGATGTTCTTGAGGACAATATTATGGAAATGGGAGAGGATGTAGATGAAGATGAAATGGGAGATATGATACTGCGTGAAGACTTTGGCAGAGCACTGAAATACCTGAGTCGAAACAAAGCCCCGGGAGTAGACAACATTCCATTGGAACTACTGACAGCCTTGAGAAAGCCATTCCTGACAAAACTCTACCATCTGGTGAGCAAGATGTATGAGACTGGCGAAATTCCCTCAGACTACAAGAAGAATATAATAATTCCAATCCCAAAGAAAGCAGGTGTTGACAGATGTGAAAATTATCGAACTATTAGTTTAATAAGCCACGGCTGCAAAATACTAATGCGAATTCTTTACAGACAAATGGAAAAACTCGTAGAAGCCGACCGCGGGGAAGATCAGTTTGGATTCCGTAGAAATATTGGAACATGTGAGGCAATACTGAGCCTACGGCTTATCTTAGAAGATAGATTAAGGAAAAGCAAACATACGTTTCTATCACTTGTAAACTTAGAGAAAGCTTTTGACAATGATGACTGGAATACTCTCTTTCAAATTCTGAAGGTGGCAGGGGTAAAATACAGGGAGTGAAAGGCTATTTGCAATTTGTACAGAAACCAGATGGCAGTTATAAAAAGAGTCGAGGAGCATGGAAGGGAAGCTGTGATTGGAAAGGGAGTGAGACAAGGTTGTAGCCTATCCCCGATGTTATTCAATCTGTATATTGAGCAAGCAGTAAAGGAAACAAAAGAAAAATTCGGAGTAGGTATTAAAATCCATGAAGAAGAAACAAAAACTTTGAGGTCCACCGATGACATTGTAATTCTGTCAGAAACAGCAAAGGACTTGGAAGAGCAGTTGAACGGAATGGTCAGTGTCTTGAAAGGAGGATGTAAGATGAACCTCAACAAAAGCAAAACGAGGATAATGGAACGTAGTCGAATTAAATCGGATGATGCTGAGGGTAATAGATTAGGAAATGAGACGCTGAAAGTAGTAAATGAGTTTTGCTATTTGGGGAGCAAAATAACTGATGATGGTCGAAGTAGAGAGGATATAAAATGTAGACTGCCAATGGCAAGGAAAGCGTTTCTGAAGAAGAGAAATTTGTTAACATCGAGTATAGATTTAAGTGTCAGGAAGTCGTTTCTGAAAATATTTGTATGGAGTGTAGCCATCTATAGAAGTTAAACATGGACGATAAATAGTTTTGGCAAGAAGAGAATAGAACTTTCGAAATGTGGTGCTACAGAAGAATGCTGAAGATTAGATGGGTAGATCACACAACTAATGAGGCGGTATTGAATAGAATCGGGGAGAATAGGAGGTCGCGGCACAACTTGACTAGAAGAAGGGATTGGTTGGTAGGTCACGTCCTGAGGCATCAAGGGATTATCAATTTAGTATTGGAGGGCAGCGTGGAGGGTAAAAATCGTAGAGGGAGACCAAGAGATGAATACACTAAGCAGATTCAGAAGGATGTAGGTTGCAGTATATACTGGGAGATGAAGAAGCTTGCACAGGATAGAGTAGCATGGAGAGCTGCATCAAACCAGTCTCAGGACTGAAGAGCACAACAACAAACATCAGCAGTGCTCTATAAGGCTTACAGGTTGTCCGACCTGTAATGCTGCAATCTCATATACACTCCTGGAAATGGAAAAAACAACACATTGACACCGGTGTGTCAGACCCACCATACTTGCTCCGGACACTGCGAGAGGGCTGTACAAGCAATGATCACACGCACGGCACAGCGGACACACCAGGAACGGCGGTGGTGGCCGTCGAATGGCGCTAGCTGCGCAGCATTTGTGCACCGCCGCCGTCGGTGTCAGCCAGTTTGCCGTGGCATACGGAGCTCCATCGCAGTCTTTAACACTGATAGCATGCCGCGACACCGTGGACGTGAACCGTATGTGCAGTGACGGACTTTGAGCGAGGGCGTATGGTGGGCATGCGGGAGGCCGGGTGGACTTACCGCCGAATTGCTCAACACGTGGGGCGTGAGGTCTCCACAGTACATCGATGTTGTCGCCAGTGGTCGGCGGAAGGTGCACGTGCCCGTCGACCTGGGACCGGACCGCAGCGACGCACGGATGCACGCCAAGACCGTAGGATCCTACGCAGTGCCGTAGGGGACCGCACCGCCACTTCCCAGCAAATTAGGGACACTGTTGCTCCTGGGGTATCGGCGAGGACCATTCGCAACCGTCTCCATGAAGCTGGGCTACGGTCCCGCACACCGTTAGGCCGTCTTCCGCTCACGCCCCAACTTCGTGCAGCCCGCCTCCAGTGGTGTCGCGACAGGCGTGAATGGAGGGACGAATGGAGACGTGTCGTCTTCAGCGATGAGAGTCGCTTCTGCCTTGGTGCCAATGATGGTCGTATGCGTGTTTGGCGCCGTGCAGGTGAGCGCCACAATCAGGACTGCATACGACCGAGGCACACAGGGCCAACACCCGGCATCATGGTGTGGGGAGCGATCTCCTACACTGGCCGTACTCCACTGGTGATCGTCGAGGGGACACTGAATAGTGCACGGTACATCCAAACCGTCATCGAACCCATCGTTCTACCATTCCTAGACCGGCAAGGGAACTTGCTGTTCCAACAGGACAATGCACGTCCGCATGTATCCCGTGCCACCCAACGTGCTCTAGAAGGTGTAAGTCAACTACCCTGGCCAGCAAGATCTCCGGATCTGTCCCCCATTGAGCATGTTTGGGACTGGATGAAGCGTCGTCTCACGCGGTCTGCACGTCCAGCACGAACGCTGGTCCAACTGAGGCGCCAGGTGGAAATGGCATGGCAAGCAGTTCCACAGGACTACATCCAGCATCTCTACGATCGTCTCCATGGGAGAATAGCAGCCTGCATTGCTGCGAAAGGTGGATATACACTGTACTAGTGCCGACATTGTGCATGCTCTGTTGCCTGTGGTTCTGTCAGTGTGATCATGTGATGTATCTGACCCCAGGAATGTGTCAATAAAGTTTCCCCTTCCTGGGACAATGAATTCACGGTGTTCTTATTTCAATTTCCAGGAGTGTAGTTCATATAGTGTTCCGAAGTTCTGTCTAATAACGTCAAACAAAACTATATACAGGGTGTTACAAAAAGGTACGGCCAAACTTTCAGGAAACATTCCTCACACACAAATAAAGAAAAGATATTATGTGGACATGTGTCCGGAAACGCTTAATTTCCATAATTTCCATATTAGAGCTCATTTTAGTTTCGTCAGTATGTACTGTACTTCCTCGATTCACCGCCAGTTGGCCCAATTGAAGGAAGATAATGTTGAACATGTGCCTTTACAAGTACGACACAACATGTGGTTCATGCACGATGGAGCTCCTGCACATTTCAGTCGAAGTGTTCGTACGCTTCTCAACAACTGGTTCGGTGACCGATGGATTGGTAGAGGCGGACCAATTCCTTGGCCTCCACGCTCTCCTGACCTCAACCCTGTTGACTTTCATTTATGGGGGCATTTGAAAGCTCTTGTCTACGCAACCCCGGTACCAAATGTAGAGACTCTTCGTGCTCGTATTGTGGAGGGCTGTGATACAATATGCCATTCTCCAGGGCTGCATCAGCGCATCAGGTATTCCATGCGACGGAGGGGGGATGCATGTATCCTCGCTAATGGAGGACATTTTGAACATTTCCTGTAACAAAGTGTTTGAAGTCACGCTGGTACGTTCTGTTGCTGTGTGTTTCCATTTCATGATTAATGTGATTTGAAGATAAGTAATAAAATGAGCTCTAACATGGAAAGTAAGCGTTTCCGGACACATGTCCACATAACATATTTTCTTTCTTTGTGTGTGAGGAATGTTTCCTGAAAGTTTGGCCGTACCTTTTTGTAACACCCTGTATATGATTTCGGAGACCTTTTCAAGTCGCATACATCTGCAATTTTTATACAAGGGTCTTTCAATAAATAATGCCCCATATTTTTTTAAAAAGCCATTAATATACATAGACAACCGTCCTTGTTGGTGCTTCAAATTTGATGTTTGCTCTGTGCGTGGGCGAAGTTTCGAACCATTCTGGCAGATGGAAGAACCGTAGTACAGCCGAAAAGTGGCGTCTACAAACGACTCACGTTACAAGCAGCGTACTGTTATTTAATTCTTGTGAGCAGAAAAATAAACCGTGGTGAACATTCAGCAACGTTCGTGTGTAGTGTATGGCGATGCTCCAGTTGGTAGGAGTACAGTTGGGCGATGGGTAAAGAAAGTTACAGACTCAGGAAATGCAGAAACAGAGCTCCATGATCAGCCACGCTCAGGACGTCCTGTCACAGCCATTGCTCCAGACATTTTGAATCGCGCGGATGACGTTATTCGTACCGACAGATGCATCACAACTCGACAATTGGCTCTACAGTTGTCGGTCAGCATTCGAAGTGTGTCTGCAATGGTCAAGACTTTCGCATATTCAAAGAGGTGCTCACGATGGGTTCCACGGATGTTCACAGCCGACCACAAGATTCAAAGAAAGGCCATTTCATCTGAATTATTGGAGTGTTTTGAGACCGACGGAGAGGTCTTTCTGACACGGATCGTTTCGGGGGACGAAAACTAGGTGCGCCACTTTGCGAGCGAGGGAAACAAAAAGTCAGTAGATGGAGTGGCATCATCTACATCTACATACATACTCCGCAATCCACTATACGGTGCGTGGCGGAGGGTACCTCGTACCACAACTAGCATCTTCTCTCCCTGTTCCACTCCCAAACAGAACGAGGGAAAAATGACTGCCTATATGCCTCTGCACGAGCCCTAATCTCTCTTATTTTTGTGGTCTTTCCGCGAAATGTAAGTTGGCGCCAGTAAAATTGTACCGCAATCAGCCTCAAATGCTGGTTCTCTAAATTTCCTCATTAGCGATTCACGAATAGAACGCCTCCTTTCCTCCAGAGAGTCCCATCCGAGTTCCTGAAACATTTCCGTAACACTTGCGTGATGATCAAACCTACCAGTAACAAATCTAGCAGCCCGCCTCTGAATTGCGTCTATGTCCTCCCTCAATCCGACCTGATAGGGATCCCAAACGCTCGAGCAGTACTCAAAAATAGGTCGTATTAGTGCTTTATAAGCGGTCTCCCTTACAAATAACCACATCTTTCCAAAATTCTACCAATAAACCGAAGACGATTATCCGCCTTCCCCACAACTGTCTTTACATGCTTGTCCGACTTCAAATCGCTCTGCGTAACAACGCCCAAATATTTAATCGACGTGACTGTGTCAAGCGCTACACTACTAATGGAGTATTCAAACATTACGGGATTCTTTTTCCTATTCATCTGCATTAATTTACATTTATCTATATTTAGATTTAGCTGCCATTCTTTAAACCAATCACAAATCCTGTCCAAGTCATCTTGGTATCCTCCTACAGTCACTCAACGACGACACCTTCCCGTACACCACAGCATCATCAGCAAACAGCCGCACATTGCTATCCACCCTATCCAAAAGTTCATTTATGTAGATAGAAAACAACAGCGGACCTACCACACTTCCCTGGGCCACTCCAGATGATACCCTCACCTCCGATGAACACTCACCATCGAGGACAACGTACTGGGTTCTATTACTTAAGGGGCTCCGGAAAGGCTCAAAATCATGAAAAGTTCAATTTTTACTTTTTTGCGTTTTCTGAATCTGCAGACTATTACCTTTTAATAGATACATAATTTATTCAATTACGAAGACTACAACTATTTTTAAATTTTTTTTGAAATGTGCTCTACATGAGCGTGACCCTCTGTGGCGCTGTTAAACTGCTGTCAAATGGTGTTATTATTAACGTCCGTGTTCATCAGGTACATTTTAGTGATGTGAGATAAAGTATGTGTTGTGGCTAACCTGTGATGGTTCAATATATATCCCTGGTGTGATTGTCGATTGTTTCATGTTTATTTACTCTGTCGTTATCTCGAAAATATTCGTAATTAATTCTGTTTCTTGAGTCTCTGTTTTGTTGAAGTATAATAATCAGTAAAAGTAAAGTTGCTGTTGCGACTTTCAATGATGGCAACATTGTAAGGTGCAAGGTATTTAGAAATATGGGAATGAAGATAGGTTCTAACATGGTACGAGCGATGCTTGCTTTAGACAAGGAACGCCTTCGGGCTGCAGACAGGGCTGTAAAGAGTCTAGAAATACAAGCAAGAGTAAACAGGAGGAGGAACAAGAGGAAGCTGGAGGAGGAGTTTGCAGAGGATGAAGATAATCCATCCTATGGACCTGGAATGCACTAAAAAGTTAATCCAATCTTTGTCGCTCGATTCCCAAAACTTTTATTTTCTCATACTAATTACATGTTTTCTAAGGATCTTCCAAACATATTTGTTTCAAACTTTCAGTAAATGTTACACAGTACCTTCTGCATAATTTAACACAGCCTTTTTCCAAAAAACTGTATATTTTTGAATATATAAATAAAAAATTGCAAAAAAATGTTGTGAATTTTCATTACAATTGAAAAAAATCATCTTTAATAACTGAACTAAAATTTTGTAAAATCCCTGTGTTAAGTTGTAGCCCATATTCCAATAAATAATCTGTAAAAAGTTCAACTTCCTACCTCAAATACTGTGTGAGGAAAGATGTAATTTATAAGCTTTATTTTAACATTGCAAGTATAGGGCGTTCCGGAGCCCCTTAAGAAGTCTTCGAGCCACTCACATGTTTTGGAACCAATCCCATATGCTCGTACCTTAGTTAGGAGTCTGCAGTGGGGCACCGAGTCAAACGCTTTCCGGAAGTCAAGGAATATGGCATCCGTCTGATACCCTTCATCCATGGTTCGCAAGATATCATGTGAAAAAAGGGCCAATTGCGTTTCGCAGGAGCGATGCTTTGTAAAGCCGTCCTGATGCATGGACGGCAACTTCTCTGTCTCAAGGAAGACAATCATCCTCATTCACCAGAAAATAAGAAATTGATGACAATCCACTCTGCCGGAAAAGTCGCGGTGACAGTCTTCTGGGATTGTGATGGCGTCATTATCGTGGATGTGAAGCCAAGAGCACAAGTCAATTCAGAGGCATACGTGAAGACTCCGAATAAGCTCAAAAACAGTTTCCGACGTGTTCGATCGGACAAGAATCCAGCAGAAATCTTGCTCCAACACGATAATGCACGCCCACACACAGTGAAAGGTCTCTGTTGGATTTCTTTCATGTTTGATTTCTTAAATCTGTTGTCATTTACGGCATAAATTCCTCTTCTAAATTTACTGTGGCGTTTCTGACTATCTGAGAGGAGACTGAGTAGTGGAACGTGTTACTTTTACACATAAACAAGAACGATCTGTCACACTACTACACTTTAAAACACAGTTTATATGTAATTCATGTCACACAGTCTCATACGGAACCTACATCCGCTTTCTTTTATATACTGTATATGATAAGATACTGTCATCCCCCTTCCCTTCTGTGTGAGAGGATGAATGAGCAAATGTATTTCTAGTTGCATGCTTGAGGGTAGCAGACAAGCCTGTCTGCTAGAGAACAGTAGGACCAATGTCGGAACAGGTAGCTACGCTTTCTTAAAGCAAAGAGGTTTCTATCTTTAGTATGGTCCTGTCCGTCCCTTGTCATGTTGGTATAGGAAGCTGCCCCTCTGGCCACTTCCGTTTGTATTTGTGAGCCACCCTCAGGATGGGACCAGGGCAGTCTGTCCGTGGCGAGCGTCTGAAGTGGTAAGATCTCCGGCTAAGTGCGTGTCTGCTAAGTCCGTAGGACAATGGATTTCTTAAGTTCAGCCTAACTGAAAATTTAATCACCTTTATTTCAGGTTTAGCTCTAAAATATCTAATGTTATCTTAAATTGCAGCGCAGTGTAATTCTCGTGTGAAGTTCAGAATATATTCCGGTAGTTGCTTTGTCACTACTTTGTGAGTAAAGTGGAACCACGTGTTGATCAGTAACTCTAACTAAGTTCATCAATCTTAAATGCGAATGTGCGTGAGATTATAACGTCTCATCTTGACAATATTTTTCAATATAGCAACTTTTCTTTATGTTCAACCCACGTGGGGTGTACTTTGTGAAACCAGTACCACGTGCTTATACAATTGTTTGACCCATCAGGTTAATAGTAAGACGATAGTAACCAGTTCGAGGTTTTTCTTTTGTAAATTGCTTTTCGATCTAATTTATTTTAATTATCAAAATTATTGTGGAGTTACACTCTTTGTGTAAACCAAGTTGACCACGTGAAGCATGTGGTGTAATCATCAAAGTAGCCCTCAGCTATTCTTTTCGGGAAGATTTCACAAAGAGTTAATATGAATTTAGTATACCAGTGTGTGGTAATTACATGACGGACAGGATTGTGCTACGAACGTAACTTCTTTGGGTGAAAATTGAATCGGTTGGTAGTGGTTAATTTTCTCTTGCATATGTTTCAACGTTCTTTGTGTGTTGTTTTATGAATGCTGTGTTGTATGCAGTCTCCCAATCTTGGCTCCATATTTGATGTGTTCCGTAAGATTACAATCTCACATTTTCACAATCCTAAATAAGGCACCAGTTTATTTATGAATCAAATTTAATGTGCTGAAATTTCAATGATCAATGTTAAAATAAATTTCCAAATATAAACTGATTTATTTCTTGTTATTTAAGTTCTCTTTTTATATATATATATATATCACCGGTTGTCGTATGACTATCAAAAGATTATAATTAATGTTAGTCTGGTTGGGAATTTGGTAAACTAGACTGGTTACCTGGTGAAACAGTTGCGCAGTAATGCAAGGTTAACTTCCCCAGACAGCTCACAGCTTTTAAACCGCTTTTATTGGCTATCAGTTCCGCTTACACCACAAAATAAAGCAACAACGTTATAACAGGTCTGAGAACCCGGAGACACATCACCATATTGGGTTGGACATGACTGCCTCATCCTCCCTACAGTCCAGAATTGGCACCCTCGGACTTCCATCTCTTTGGGTCGCTTAAAGATTCTCTACGGGGAACACACTTTGAAGATGACGAGAGTGTCAATCATGCAGTGAAAACGTGGCTACACCTGCATGACGAGAGCTTTTACCAGCGGGGAATACTTGCTCTCCCACAACGTTGGCGTACGGCCATAGAACGTGATGGACACTACGTAGGACAATAGGACATGGACAAGACATGTTGATATATATTCTCACCAAATTCTGACTCTTAACAATAAATATGTTCTAGGAAAAAAATTGGGGCATTACTTATTGAACGACCCTCGTACATGCAGATTGAAGTGATGAATAAAAATTTGTACCAAGGCGGGGATTCGAAGCCGGGTCTCCTGCAGATGCGCTAACCACTACATTACCATGGCACAGTGGCTTCACACAACTGCACGAACTACCCTAGCACACCTCCCTCCGAATCCAAATCCTATTCATGCCTCAGTCCACTTTGTATTCTCCCTAGTTTCTATTGCTATACAGTGCAATTCGAGCTTAGGGGAAAACCAAGTGCCGTGCGGGATTAGCCGAGCGGTCTAGGGCGCTGTAGTCATGGACTGTGAGGCTGGTCTCGGCGGAGGTTCGAGTCCTCCTTCGGGCATGGGTGTGTGTGTTTGTTCTTAGGATAATTTAGGTTAAGTAGTGTGCAAGCTTAAGGACTGATGACCTTAGCAGTTAAGTCCCATAAGATTTCACACGCATTAGAACATTTTTTTTTTTTTTTTTGGAAAACCAAGTGGGTTGAGGTGTGAATGGGAATTTGGAATGAGGAGGGCGGCGTTCTGAGGTAGTACATGCAGTTGTTTGAAGCCACTGTGCTGGGGTGGCGAAGTGCTTAGCGTATGTGCCTACTGAGCAGCAGCCCCAAGTTCGAGCCATGGCCTTGGCCCAAATTTTTATTAGTCATTTCAGTCCGCACATATATATAATGAAGGTAAGTTCGTATTGGACATCGCGGAATGAAACGTCAAAGCATTCTTGTCCGCCGCTCGTGGTCTCGCGGTAGCGTTCTCGCTTCCCGAGCACGGGGTCCCGGGTTCGATTCCCGGCGGGGTCAGTGATTTTCACCTGCCTCGAGATGACTGGGTGTTTGTGTTGTCCTCATCATTTCATCATCATCCAGGAAAGTGGCGAAATTGGACTGAGCAAAGATTGGGAAATTGTACGGGCGCTGATAACCACGCAGTTGAGCGCCCCACAAACCAAACATCATCATCATCATCGTCAAAGCATTCTACAAACTATTTAAAATACTGGCATTCACTTAGACCGTCAATGTAATGGAACGGAACTGGGCGTCAAAGCCAAGGAATCGAGCGATGGAAGTTTTGATGTTGACGTTGGAAGAGTGAGTGTGACGTCGTCTGCTCCATCGGAAGTTAACCGGTTCTCACTGCATTACTCAGAAAATAACAGTGGTCTTATTTTATCCATGTTGGACCTTGTGAGCTCCATGGCTGTTAAGGATAGTTGGAGAATGACGCAGCCAGATACAGTTTTTGAAATGTTTTAGTGCCATAATTGCTTTCGTGTTACCATGACCATCCTCAGATGGCCAATATTTTCATTACAATGAAATGAATACCGCTAGCTGCATACAAACGTTGATATGAGTCAAAGGGGACAGTTGAAAATGTGTGCCCTGACCGGGAACCGAATCCAGGATCTCCTGCTTACATGGCAAACGCTCTATCCATCTGAGTCACCGAGGACACAGAGGATAGTGCGATTGCAGGGACTTATCTCTGGCACGCCTCCCGTGAGACCCACATTCCCAACTTCATATATATATATATATATATATATTCAGTTACGCTGATGTTCTGATCAACAACATGTTGTCTGCTCCTACACCGTACAAGAGTGTTTGACTATTTAATGTCACTTTATAAATTGTTTTATTAACACAAACACGCTAAAACGCTACCATTCATTCAGATATAACGTGAAATTCACTGGTGTCTAAAATTAAACCAATAAACGGCAATTTTGCAAAGTTGCGTTTATTTTGCACAAAACAGTATAAACATGTGATACTAAGGTAGAAACAATGTAAAGATTACAGAACGTAAACAACTGGAATATGCATAACCGTAGATAAAAGTTTTGTTCGTTTTTCCAACATAACGGATTTGCACACATATTCTGACAACTGGTTAATGTGCTCAGCATGTGGTGTGACCACCTCTGGCAGCAATACGGGCCTGATAATGACAGGGCGTTCTGTGAATGACGTCACCAATCTCATGTTGAGGCAGCAACGGCCATTCTTCATGCAGAACTGCTCACAAGTCTTGGAGAGTGGTCGATGGAAGCTGACGTGATGCAACCTGCCACCCTAGTGCATCTCAGACATGCTCTATAAGATTCAAATCGGGAGAGAGAGCAGGCCTCGCCATGCATGGAATATCTTCCGTTTCCAAGAAAACATCCACCACCCCTCCTGTATGAGGACGAGCATTACCGTCCATTACTACAAAGTCTGGGCTCACAGCACCTCGCATCAAACACACACGAGGCCCCAAGATCTCGTCACGATACGTGACAGCAGCTAAACCTTGTCGATTCATACGTACAACTGCATCAAGATGTGTTCGAGTGGTCAACGTAATCCTCGTCCACGTCATTAGATATCCTCCACGATATTGGTCTCTTACCACAATGTTTTGGTCCCAAAATCGTGTTCCATGTTCCCTCCAGATTACGAATCCGTCGGCAATCACTCTGCAAACTAAGTCGGTACTCATCTGTGTAAAGAACATTGGCCCACTGTTCGACCGTCCACGTAGTATGTTTACGACTCCACTCTGAACGTTCTCTTCTGTGAAGACGCGTCAGAGGTACACATACAGCAGGTATCCAACAATAAAGGCCACTCTGCTGAAGCATTCTGTACACCGTTTGCCTCCATACAACGCGTCCAGCGGATGCTGCGAGGTCAGATGCCACTTGCCGTGCAGTACTAAGGCGGTACCGTCGTGCCCTCACAGCCAAATAACGGTCCTCTCTTTCTGACGTCACATGCGGTCGGCCCTACTCTGCTCTTCGAGATATAATTTCAGTCTCTATAAACTGTCGCAACATCCGAGAACAACAGAACCATTCACGTTAAGCCACCATGCCACATCACTTTGCAACTGTCCTGCTTCCGTTCCTTCTATGGTTCTTCACTGCAGAGAATCTGATAAGCGTCTTGTCTGTGCCATACTGCACCGTCTGTGACTGTGTACGCAGCGATTGTGGATGTAGAGCCACCCGGAAAACACTACCACGTTTGATAGGTGCCTTGACGTCACCGTTGGGATGTTTGTCTGTTGACTGGAAAGTCATCTTCCGTGTCGAACACTATCGTAGGTCATCTGTTAACAGTCTGTGTGATTGCATTGTGAATTAGACATAGGGTAGGGAAATAGAAGTTTGTTGCTTTAATTTTGGACACCAGTGTACTTGAATTAACCTACATACAGGGTGACAGTTTGTAAGTAGGCTGTTTAGGTTTTTATATTGGTAACGCCACGAAGCGCTCTGTATGAAAATCACTGGCTCTGCTGTGTGCAGTCTGTGGCTGGTTGGCATTGTTGTAATACTCGCCATTGTAGTGTTGGGCAGTTGGCTGTTAACAGCGCGTAGCGTTGCGCAGTTGGAGGTAAGCCGCCAGCAGTGGTGGATGTGGGGAGAGAGATGGCGGAGTTTTGAGAGCGGATGATCTGGACGTGTGTCCATCAGAGACAGTAAATGTGTAGGACTGGATGTCATGAACTGATATATATATTATAACTTTTGAACACTATTACGGTAAATACATTGTTTGTTCTCTATCAAAATCTTTTATTTGCTAACTATGCCTATCAGTAGTTAGTGGCTTCAGTAGTTTGAATCTTTTATTTAGCTGGCTGTAGTGGCGCTCGCTGTATTGCAGTAGTTCGAGTAACGAAGATTTTTGTGAGGTAAGTGATTTGTGAAACGTATAGGTTAATGTTAGTCAGGGCCATTCTCTTGTAGGGATTATTGAAAGTCAGATTCCGTTGCGCTAAAAATATTGTGTCAGTTTAGTGTTGATCAGAATAAGTAAAGAGCGAAATGTCTGAGTACGTTCAGTTCTGCTCAGTTATTTGAAAATAAAATCATGTAAGAGGTTTATCAGCACAGTAATTCATTAATTTTTCTAAGGGGACGTTTCAAGTTATTGAATTATTTGAAATAAAGTCATCATAACTTCTGAATTGTTTGCGTTAGGACGTTCAAACTGCACGGTTGTCCGCAGAGCATTATGGGAATCAGTAAGCTCATTGTTGTTTGGTTTAGTGAAGAAGCCCACTTTCATTTGAATGGGTTCGCCAATCAGCGAAACTGGTGCATTTAGGGGGACTGAGAACCCGCATTTCACGATCGAGAAGTGTCCGTATCCTCAACATGTAACTGTGTGGTGTGCAGTGTCCAGTCACGGAATAGTCGGTGTGGCAATCCTTGATGGCACCGTGACTACTGACCGGTACGTGAATATTTTGGAAGATAATTTCACCCTCATTATCCAAAGTAACCCTGATTTCGACAAGATGTGGTTCATACAAGACAGAGCTCGACCTCATCGAAGCAGGAGAGTGTTTGATGTCCTGGAGGAGCACTTTGGGGACCGCATTCTGGCTCTAGGGTACCCAGAGGCATGAGCCTCGATTGGCCACCATATTCTCCGGATCTGAACACATGTTACTTCTTTTTGTGGGACAATATTAAAGACAATGATATTTTGCTCAGTGATAATCTCACATTGTAAAGAAAAACACCAAGTGTGTAGTACACTTGTGACAGTCAATATTATGAAGTCTGCCACAGTAATTTATTTATAATATGTGTGCTGTTGGCAGTTCAAAAACAAGTACATCGATCTGGGAAACCACATGGGCCACAGCAATAACGCCAAAACCATTGCTGAGATGGAAACAGCCATTCAGCAGGTCATCGACTGCATCGCTGTTCCGACACTTCAGTGGGTCATGCAGAATTTCGGTGTTCGTCTGCGCCACATCATCGCCAATGAAGGCAGGTATATCGAACATGTCATAACCTAAATCAGAACATCTTTAGTGACGCATACATGTTGAATAAAGTGTGTGCACGCCGTAGGTTGTAACTAATTTACGTTTTTTTTTCATATAGTTCAGTAATTGTCACCCTGTAAGTTTCAGTAGACGTCGATTTGATTTGTTGTGGTCCATGTGGTTTCCCAGATCGATGTACTTGTTTTTGAACTGCAAACAGCACACATATGGTAAATGAATTACTGTGGCACACTTCATGATATTGACTGTCACAAGTGTACTACACTCTTGGTGTTTTTCTTTACAATGTGAGATTATCACTGAGCAAAATATCATTCATTTCATAGCAAAGATGACGTGTGGGATGAGCAAAATGCAACATGTTAATAATGGAAATTGTTTAGGCCCTAAGCATAAACTTATAGTTAAAAGACTATAGGACAAATTGTTTTCAGAAGTTTTTATTTATTTATTTGTAACTCTCAGAGGAAATTTTGGTGAAATTCTTTAAAGCCAGCTGACTGCAGACTATAAATTGGACATTTACGTACAGACAATCATATATACAGAATATGACGATCATTACAGTTTATAAGACAGCTGCCTGAAATACAAAATTTTAAAAAAAGTAGAGGCTAGGATGAGAACAACACATTTGTACGCCATGATAATTTACTTTATACAGTTTTTACTGATATCACAAACATTGTTCTTTTTTGTACGGAGCTGTGACGGTTAAGGGGTATGTTTGTGTTTGATTACTGTGAGCAGCCCAAGGAGAGTCTTTAGAACTTGTTTGTTGACTAGCTCCAGCTGATAATTGAGAATGTACTGAGGTGAGCTGAGTGTGTGAATAGATATTTCTAGTTCCTCTAAGAGGTCCATTTTCTTGCCTCTGTTAGTGGTATGTAATATCTATAAGTTTTAATTGATGTTAGAAACAGAGTGTACATACTGATTCACGCGAGTGGCTACTGCAGATTTATTTAAAATTTTTAGTCTAAAGGCATCGATGTTTTCACGATATCTTATACTGCAGCTTCCGCTGGTCTGTCCAGGATAAAAGCTGAAACAATTGTCATAATATTGTATATCCCTGATCTTTCAAGGCCTACTAGGATGGTCGTTTTGGTGCTGTGGATAATGTAGCACAGTGTTACTGGTGCTGAAACGTACAGTACTTCAGCTCCTGTCTTTGAAAAAGATAGGAAATTTGGTATGAGATTGCCCCGAGGAAGGGAATGCACGCAAATAGTCCCTTTTCTACTGTTGTTTGTGAATTTACTGCAGGTAATTTACTATGTTTAATCTTATTGTTTAGGCGGTCAATTATTTGTGGCTTGCAGCCATTATTTTTAACTACAGTTTTGATGATATTGATTTCTTTCTCTTTGACAGATGAACTGGTGGTGAGGGGGACTTTTATGTATACAGTTTAACATGGATCTGAAATAAGCCATGTTGTGTTGTGTAGCGTGACGTGAAGAATTATTTATAATTACATCTGCGATGGTGCAATGTAGGAGCAGACCATATGCAATTGGTCAAAACATCTATGTAACTGAAAATATTAGTCATCTGAAGATGGTCACGGTAGCACTAAACTGCTTATGTCACTAAAATAAAACATTTAAAACAGTTTATGTGGCGGGTTGTGTCATTCACTAACTTGATTATATTGTTTCCTTCTGAGCTGTGTAGGTGCTCTTATCGGTAAGTTGCAAGTAATCAGGGACTTTGGTACTCCGTCACTGAGTGACGGTTCCCGCGGCGTCTCCACATGGGACACGCGAAGAGGAGCAGAAGTGAACTTAACATCGAGCGCATCTGCACCACTTTCACTCGGTCTGTATTCTTAGTGTTATTGCTTGGTCCCAGCTGTTAAGCTGCTGGTGGTGCTTCAGATGGACTGCAACAAGTGGGCTGAGTTCTTCTGTTGCAGTGCGCATGAGTGGAGGGGATGGCTACAGTGATGCAGTGTGGGTGCTGCAGCATAGCCAGCCGACGGAAGTTTACCACTGAGCGATTCTCAAATCGTTTGCCTCGAGTTACGGAGGCATACACATTCTTGTTGGCCATGTCATGCAGCGATTAGTGAACTGCATTTATTCTCAACGAAGGTCTTCACAAACACTTAGGAATCCTGTTGAATCTGGTGAATGAGCCTGATTATATTGAACTTGATCTCCAATTGTAAGTGATTCGCTAAAATTTTGTTGTAAGGCTCCTAGCCACACTTTGTGGAGTTAAAAATAAAATATAATGAATGTTGTCGTCACGTTGAAAAAGTGTGCTCCGTAACGCCATATAGCGCTTTGCTAGTAAAATTCAAATTCTTAGAGCGTCGGAGCTAGAGACCATTAACATGTTTTCACATGGACATCTAATGTGCTGAGGGTAATCTTGTTATTTTATGATAGCTGTATTAAGGTATACTACTTTAAAACCTCATGCGTTTTTTTCAGCGGCTATGGGCGAAGTGTGAGACCCATAATTGAAGTGAGTCTTAGTTTTTTAAGACATTAATCATTTTAGCATGTACCTTTCAATGAATTTGTAAGGGATCCGTGATCCCACGAACATAGATGCTGGTACCCGACACCCAGGTCGATAACAGACAGGAGTGGATTGTCGAGCGCTGCAGGAGGCCGTGAGATGAGTGTCGGGTGAGAAGCAGTACTGGAGAGACGGGCAAAAATGGAGGCCGAGTGAGTAGTAAACAGTAAATTCACCAGAGTACGACAAATGAGCGCGTCATCCTGATCGTCATGGGGTTGACCGTCATCGATACAGATTCGCGAGTGATATGAAACCGAAAGTGACAAGTGCCGAATTACGTGTTTCGCGTCAACCGCGTCGGCCAGCAACAACTATGGATTGCAGTGAGGATTGTTGTGAATGTTAACCATCATCATTACGTGTGACGAAGTTCTTAAAATCAGCAAACAACAATAGATATAACCATAATTAAACTTATAAGGCGAAGGTAGCAACTGCCTCAGAATTTGTGTGTTAGTAGAAAATACATATCAAAAAAATGGTTCAAATGGCTCTGAGCACTATGGGACTCAACTGCTGTGGTCATCAGTCCCCTAGAACTTAGAACTGCTTAAACCTAACTAACCTAAGGACATCACACACACCCATGCCCGAGGCAGGATTCGAACTTGCGACCGTAGCAGCAGCGCGGTTCCGGAATGGAGCGCCTAGAACCGCACGGCCACCGCGGCCGGCAAAATACCTATCAGTTTGTACATCGCAACCTTTATGGTCTTTAGTAATATACAGACTTTCAATCATTCCACTATTCAGTCTCAGAACAACCGCTCTTGGTTGAAATACCCCGAAACCACAGCAGAAAAACCGATAGCCTTTCATACAGTAAGCACACGGTCATATAATCATAATAATTAACTGTTTGGCGGCTTCGATAAATTACACAAAACCCAATAAAGGACAAAACGGGGGTGTTTCAAACTCAAAGACAAAAATCAAGACACACCACGAAGGAATTATCCGAATGGGACGGAAATCGACAGAGCAAGCACGAAGACAAGCAGCAGAAATTCTCGCTGTTTGCGGGTGAGCATTGTCTTGCCGAGACCTAAACCCAAGATCGCTTGCCATCGAAGGCAACAAAATGGGACTTAAAATATCGTCGACGTGCGGCAGTGCTGTAAGGGTGCCGCGGATGGCTATCTAAGAGGTCCTGCTATGGAAAGAAATGCCACCCAGAGACCATCACTCCTTGTAGTCGGGACGTATGGCGGACGACAGTTAGGTCTCCAGATACGTCTTGGCTGGGCTCAGTTCGAAACGGGACTCATCTATGAATACAATGCTACTCCACTTAATGAGATCCCAGGCGCCTGCTGCTGTGGCCGAGCGGTTCCAGGTTCTTCAGTCCGGAACTGCGCTGCTGCTACGGTCGCAGGTTCGAATCCTGCCTCGAGCGTGGATGTGTGTGATGTCCTTAGGCTCGTTAGCTCTAAGTAGTTCTAAGTCTAGGGGACTGACGACCTCAGATGTTAAGTCCCATAGTGCTCAGAGTCATTTTGAAGATCCCAGGCTGAATGTGCCCGACACCACTTCAAACGGACTTGTTAGCGTAGATGTGACTGGCAGTCGGCGAAAGGGCGCCCTCATTACAGCGCCTTTTCTGTCACCCACTTATGGTTCTTGTGGTCACTGAAGCACCAACTGCCCGTCGAATCAACGATAAATATGAACCCGGGGCGTTGAGTGTCTCTCTGACGATTGCTCGGTCCTCCTGTTATGTCGTGTTCTTGGTTTCCTTCTTGACGCTGTGTTCGGCCATGATTCACCCATTCCTGCCAACATCATCCATAAGTGGGATCACTCCAGCTGAAATGTCAAGCGACTCACCGATTACTCCAGTCGACGTCTTTAAGCGCAACTGCACGCCCATTCTCAAATGTTGATACCTGTGTATGTTGTTCAAGCGCATGTCTACAAGGCACCATTACTGTCCATCTGAGTACGCGGAAAGAAATTCGCAAACACTTCACGGCCTGGTATCAAAATATCCCCTGTTTACTATCCTTGCCAGATGCACGGTGAAATTGCGGTGCAGCTTCACATATTCATCCACCGGCCGTCGAAGTTCACAGTGTTGGGTTTTCCATTGATGCCTACACTGGAGCGCCAAAGAAACCGGTATAGGCAAGCGTATTCAAATACAGAGATATGTAATCAAGCACAATACGGCGCTGCGGTCGGCAACGCCTATATAAGACAAAAAGTATCTGGCGCAGTTGTTAGTACGGTAACTGCTGCTACAATGGCAGGTTATCAAGATCTAAGTGAGATTGAGCGTGGTGTTGTAGTCGGTGCATGAGCGATGGGACACTGCATCTCCGAGATAGCATTGAAGTGGGGATTTTCCCATACCACTATTTCACGAGGGTACCGTGAATATCGGGAACGCGGTAGAACATCAAATCTCTGACCGCTGCGGCTGGAAAAAGATCCTGCAAGAACGAGACCAACGACGACTGTAGAGAATCATTGAGCGTGACAGAAGTACAACCCTTCAGTAAATTGCTGCAGATTTCAATGCTGGGCCATAAACAAGTGCAAGAGTGGGTAACTTTCACTGAAACATCAGCGTTATGGGCTTTCGGAACGAAGGCCCACTCGTGTACCCTTGATGGCTGCACGACACAAAGCTTTACGCCTCAGATGGGCCCATCAACATCGACATTGAACTGTTGATGACTGGAAACATGTTGCCTGGTCGGACGAGTCTCGTTTCAAATCGTATCGAGCGGATGGACGTCTACGGGTTTGGAGACAATCTCATGAATCTGTGGACCCTGCATGTCAGCAGGGGAGTGTTCAAGCTGGTGGAGGCTCTGTAAGGGTGTGGGGTGTGTGCAGTTGGAGTGACATGGGACCCCTGATACGTCCAGATACGACTCTGACAGGTGACACTTACGTAAGCATGCTATCTGATCAGCTGCATCCATACACTGTGCATTCCCACGAACTTTCGGAATTCTAGCAGGACAATGCGACACCCCAAACGTCCAGAATTGCTACAGAATGGCTCCAGGAACACTCTTCTAAGTTTAAACACTTCCACTGGCCACCAAACTCCCCAGACATGAACATTATTGAGTATATGTGGGATGCCTTGCAACGTGCTGTTCTGAAGAGATCTCCACCCGCTCGTACTCTTACGGATTTATGGGCACCCCTGCAGGATTCATGGTGTCAATTCACTCCAGCTCTATTTCGGATATTAGTCGAGTCCAAAAATGGTTCAAATGGCTCTGAGCACTATGGGCCTTAACATCTATGGTTATCAGTCCCCTAGAACTTAGAACTACTTAAACCTAACTAACCTAAGGTCAGCACACAACACCCAGTCATCACGAGGCAGAGAAAATCTCTGATCCCGCCGGGAATCGACCCCGGGAACCCGGGCGTGGGACGCGAGAACGCTACCGCACGACCACGAGCTGCGGACTAGTCGAGTCCATGCCACGTCATATTGAGCACTTCTGCGTGCTCGCTGGGGCCCTACACGATATTAGGCAAGTGTACCATCCGTTTTCGATTTTTATTATTCCACTGTGGCGAAGTATTTTTGGCGTGTTGTTGCCCTACGGTAGAAAAACAGTGTTAGAAGCGCCCTACCGTAGGGCAACAGCACACCAAAAATACTTCGCCACAGTGGAATAATAAAAATCGAAAACGGACGATAATGTAAAGTGAATCTTGAAAATCATGTGAACAGCCGTCTGATGATGAACTTGCCAGTTCGAAACCGGTAACGGCGCTATTTACATAAATAAATAGCAGTATTAAGAGTGGCTGATTGCTGTTTTCTTCTTTGTAAGAATTAACCTACATTAATCTATGTGATCGTTGCAATTTAGGTTATTTGTAATTGTAATCCCTAAGTATTTAGTTGAACTTACAGCTTTCAGATTTGTGTGACTCATCGCGTAATCGAAATTTTAGCGGGTTTCTTTTAGTACTCATGTGAATAACTTCACACTTTTCATTATTCAGGGTCAATTGCCACTTTTCGCACCATACAGATATCTTATCTAAGTCATTTTGCAAGGCGTTTTGATCATCTGATGATTTTACAAGACGGTAAATGATAGCATCATCTGCAAACAATCTAAGACGGCTACTCAGATTGTCTCCTATGTCATTAATATAGATCAGGAACAATAGAGGGCCTGTATTCGTCACAGTACTCACTATTTGTCCAGGATTATTTGTCGCTAAAGGGTCAAGTATGCTTTCGCAACCATTTACGCTTCGAGTAGGCTCATGAACTAATGGTTCGAAATAATTTTCTGGGAAAGCATTCAGTACAATTTCGGATGACGTTTTATTCCTGCCGCCGGCTTTAAACGTTTAATTTTTCCAGCATATCGAGGGTAGATTAAAGTCACCACAGACTATAATTGTATGAGCGGGGTACTTATTTGAAATGAGACCCAAATTTTCTTTAAACTGTTCAGCAGCTATATCTTCTGAGTCGGGGGGTCGGTAAAACGATCCAGTTAATAGATTCGTCCGATTGTCAGGTATAGCCTCTACCCATACTATTTCACACGAACTATCTACTTCAATTTCGCTACAAGGCAAACTACCTCTGACGGCAATAAATACTCCACCACCAACTGTATTTAATCTATCCTTTATAAACACTGTTAGATCGTTTGAAAAAATTTCGGCTGAACTTATTTCCGGCTTTAGCCAACTCTCTGTACCTACAACTATTTGAGCTTCAGTGCCTTCTATTAGGGCTTGGAACTCTGGTTCCTTCCCAACACAGCTACGACAATCTACAACTGCAATAGCAATCGTTTCTACAACTACCTTACTGTGTTTTACCTGCCCACTTTGAGACGGACGTCCCTTCTGTGGTTCCCTGAGACCCTCTAACCTAAAATCACATCGACTGCGGCTCGAGAACGATTGAAAGATTGTGCTTTGAGACAGGTACGATTTTGAATGAATGTTGTAAACCCATATCGTGAGAGTCGAAGCTGGACATCGCGCATAAATATGTGCCATTGGTGGTGACAACGATCGACTGCAGGACGCTCACTACGGCGCGCTACACGAGATCCGCGAGGCGCGCACGGCCGGGCAACGTGTCAACACTGCGGGTCGGGAGGATTTCGAGGTCTTGGAAGGACTCGTATGTGGCACCAGCATACCATATTAGCTGTGAGTATGAAAAGTTTTACACAAATACCGATTAGGTTCCTTTCAGATTACGCTGATACAGTAGCTCCCTACTTAGCACTCATATACAACCGCTCGCTCACCGATAGATCTGTACCTACAGATTGGAAAATTGCGCAGGTCGCCCCAGTGTTTAAGAAGGGTAGTAGGAGTAATCCATCGAACTACAGACCTATATCATTGACGTCGGTTTGCAGTAGGGTTTTGGAGCATATACTGTATTCAAACATTATGAATCACCTCGAAGGGAACGATCTATTGATACGTAATCAGCACGGTTTCAGAAAACATCGTTCTTGTGCAACGCAGCTAGCTCTTTATTAGCACGAAGTAATGGCCGCTATCGACAGGGGATCTCAAGTTGATTCCGTATTTCTAGATTTCCGGAAAGCTTTTGACACCGTTCCTCACAAGCGACTTCTAATCGAGCTGCGGGCCTATGGGGAATCGCCTCAGTTGTGCGACTGGATTCGTGATTTCCTGTCAGGAAGGTCGCAGTTCGTAGTAATAGACGACAAATCATCGAGTAAAACTGAAGTGATATCAGGTGTTCCCCAGGGAAGCGTCCTGCGAGCTCTGCTGTTCCTGATCTATATAAATGACCTGGGTGACAATCTGAGCAGTTCTCTTAGGATGTTCGCAGATGATGCTGTAATTTACCGTCTAGTAAGGTCATCCGAAGACCAGTATCAGTTGCAAAGCGATTTAGAAAAGATTGCTGTATGGTGTGGCAGGTGGCAGTTGACGCCAAATAACGAAAAGTGTGAGGTGATCCACATGAGTTCCAAAAGAAATCCGTTGGAATTCGATTACTCGATAAATAGTACAATTCTCAAGGCTGTCAATTCAACTAAGTACCTGGGTGTTAAAATTACGAACAACTTCAGTTGGAAAGACCACATAGATAATATTGGGGGGAAGGCGAGCCAAAGGTTGCGTTTCATTGGCAGGACACTTAGAAGATGCAACAAGTCCACTAAAGAGACAGCTTACACTACACTCGTTCGTCCTCTGTTAGAATAATGCTGCGCGGTGTGGGATCCTTACCAGGTGGGATTGACGGAGGACATCGAAAGGGTGCAAAAAAGGGCAGCTCGTTTTGTATTATCACGTAATAGGGGAGAGAGTGTGGCAAATATGATACGCGAGTTGGGATGGAAGTCATTACAGCAAAGACGTTTTTGTCGCGGCGGCATCTATTTACGAAATTTCAGTCACCAACTTTCTCTTCCGAATGCGAAAATATTTTGTTGAGCCCAACCTACATAGGTAGGAATGATCATCAAAATAAAATAAGAGAAATCAGAGCTCGAACAGAAAGGTTTAGGTGTTCGTTTTTCCCGCGCGCTGTTCGGGAGTGGAATGGTAGAGAGATAGTATGATTGAGTTGCGACGAACCCTCTGCCAAGCACTTAAATGTGAATTGCAGAGTAGTCATGTAGATGTAGATGTAGATGTAGAATCCATTTTTAATCTGACAGAAATCATACTTTTTTCTTTAAACATAGATGTAGAATCCATTTTTAATCTGACAGAAATCATACTTTTTTCTTTAAACATATGTTTCTCGCTACATTGTTTTCAAAGCTGACGGAGTGGATTACGGGCACTATAATGAAGATATCTTTCTGAAATTTGGTTGAATTATTTCTCGGGAGTAACAAGCTACAGTTTTTGTATTTTGATTTAATCATTAGTTATTGCAAGCAACGTAACCAAATAAATAGGACAAAACTACATTTTTGTTTCAGAGTCCACCATTTTATTATGTTTTCATATTTCAAAAATCTGTGTTATTACTCAGTGCCCAGTATCTTATAGGTTAAGAAAATTGTTTGTTTTTCAATTTTAGCTAATATTTGCGGACTGCAGGACATCCGTGACGGACACAGTTCATTTTGGACAGAGCGGCTTAAACTCCTCGGATGGAGGTCTTAATGATGACTAAATTTCTTACACAAAAATCAAAACATGTTGTCCAAGAATCAATACATAATATGCCTAAAATATTTGCCTTGATTGCTTCACTAGTTTCTCCAAAACGATCGTAAAAATTGCTTATCTTATAGGTTGACTGTGGAGAATGTACCTTCAATACACGTGCTTCTCACATGGATGGACCACATTCACAGGCTTTCGTAATTGTTGCCAACAACAAATATGGTACGATTCGTGAGTCCTCAGGGGGAACAGGTAAACCACAGGAAGTGAGAGCCGCTCCACTGAGAAAACAGTAACAGAAAGACGGATTTTCCCGAATTTAGATGGTAAAGACTGAAAAAAACAGCATTTGTCACAATTACACGGTCGCACTGCCGCATTCTCCATGCCATCTTAATAATCTTAGTGCTAAGTGAAATACTGATAAAGGTGAGTCCAAACTTCAATTTTACGTCGTACAAATTATGAAATTTTCTACGTTGTGGAAGTCTGTTGCTATTACAGTTTTTAAATTATTTTTATTCATGTTGTTGTTGTTGTGGTCTTCAGTCCTGAGACTGGTTTGATGCAGCTCTCCATGCTACTCTATCCTGTGCAAGCTTCTTCATCTCCCAGTATCTACTGCAACCTACATCCTTCTGAATCTGCTTAGTGTATTCATCTCTTGGTCTCCCCCTACGATT
Organism: Schistocerca cancellata; assembly: GCF_023864275.1. Taxonomy (NCBI): domain Eukaryota; kingdom Metazoa; phylum Arthropoda; class Insecta; order Orthoptera; family Acrididae; genus Schistocerca; species Schistocerca cancellata. The sequence continues at coordinate 913,292,636 of NC_064627.1, read as the reverse complement.
TTTACCCTCCACGCTGCCCTCCAATACTAAATTGGAGATCCCTTGATGCCTCAGAACATGTCCTACCAACCGATGCCTTCTTCTGCTCAAGTTGTGCCACAAACTTCTCTTCTCCCCAATCCTATTCAATACTTCCTCATTAGTTATGTGATCGACCCATCTAATCTTCAGCATTCTTCTGTAGCACCACATTTCAAAAGCTTCTATTCTCTTCTTGTCCAAACTATTTACCGTCCATGTTTCACTTCCATACATGGCTACACTCCATACAAATACTTTCAGAAATGACTTCCTGACACTTAAATCTATACTCGATGTTAACAAATTTCTCTTCTTCAGAAACGCCTTCCTTGCCATTGCCAGTCTACATTTGATATCCTCTCTACTTCGACCATCATCAGTTATTTTGCTCCCCAAATAGCAAAACTCCTTTACTACTTTAAGTGTCTCATTTCCTAATCTAATACACTCAACATCACCCGACTTAATTCGACTACATTCCATTATCCTCGTTTTGCTTTTGTTGATGTTCATCTTATATCATCCCTTCAAGACACCATCCATTCCATTCAACTGCTCTTCCAAGTCCTTTGCTGTCTCTGACAGAATTACAATATCATCGGCGAACCTCAAAGTTTTTATTTCTTCTCTATGGATTTTAATACCTACTCCAAATTTTTCTTTTGTTTCCTTTACTGCTTGCTCAATATACAGATTGAATAACATCGGGGAGAGGCTACAACCTTGTCTCACTCCCTTCCCAACCACTGCTTCCCTTTCATGTCCCTCGACTCTTATAACTGCCATCTGGTTTCTGTACAAATTGTAAATAGCCTTTCTTTCCCTGTATTTTACCCCTGCCACCTTTAGAATTTGAAAGAGAGTATTCCAGTCAACATTGTCAAAAGCTTTCTCTAAGTCTACAAATGCTAGAAACGTAGGTTTGCCTTTCCTTAATCTTTCTTCTAAGATAAGTCGTAAGGTCAGTATTGCCTCACGTGTTCCAGTATTTCTACGGAATCCCAACTGATCTTCCCCGAGGTCGGCTTCTACTAGTTTTTCCATTCGTCTGTAAAGAATTCGTGTTAGTATTTTGCAGCTGTGGCTTATTAAACTGATTGTTCGGTAATTTTCACATCTGTCAACACCCGCTTTCTTTGGGATTGGAATTATTATATTCTTCTTGAAGTCTGAGGGTATTTCGCCTGTTTCATACATCTTGCTCACCAGATGGTAGAGTTTTGTCAGGACTGGCTCTCCCAAGGCCGTCAGTAATTCCAATGGAATGTTGTCTACTCCGGGGGCCTTGTTTCGACTCAGGTCTTTCAGTGCTCTGTCAAACTCTTCACGCAGTATCGTATCTCCCATTTCATCTTCATCTACATCCTCTTCCATTTCCATAATATTGTCCTCAAGTACATCGCCCTTGTATAGACCCCTCTATATACTCCTTCCACCTTTCTGCTTTCCCGTCTTTGCTTAGAACTGGGTTTCCATCTGAGCTCTTGATGTTCATACAAGTGGTTCTCTTATCTCCAAAAGTCTTTTTAATTTTCCTGTAGGCAGTATCTATCTTACCCCTAGTGAGATACGCCTCTACATCCTTACATTTGTCCTCTAGCCATCCCTGCTTAGCCATTTTGCACTTCCTGTCGATCTCATTTTTGAGACGTTTGTATTCCTTTTTGCCTGCTTCATTTACTGCATTTTTATATTTTCTCCTTTCATCAATTAAATTCAATATTTCTTCTGTTACCCAAGGATTTCTACTAGCCCTCGTCTTTTTACCTACTTGATCCTCTGCTGCCTTCACTACTTCATCCCTCACAGCTACCCATTCTTCTTCTACTGTATTTCTTTCCCCCATTTGTGACAATTGTTCCCTTATGCTCTCCCTGAAACTCTGTACAACCTCTGGTTCTTTAATTTTATCCAGGTCCCATCTCCTTAAATTCCCACCTTTTTGCAGTTTCTTCAGTTTTAATCTACAGGTCATAACCAATAGGTTGTGGTCAGAGTCTACATCTGCCCCTGGAAATGTCTTACAATTTAAAACCTGGTTCCTAAATCTCTGTCTTACCAGTATATAATCTATCTGATACCTTTTAGTATCTCCAGGGTTCTTCCATGTATACAACCTTCTATCATGGTTCTTAAATCAAGTGTTAGCTATGATTAAGTTGTGCTCTGTGCAAAATTCTACCAGGCGGCTTCCTCTTTCATTTCTTAGCCCCAATCCATATTCACCTACTACGTTTCCTTCTCTCCCTTTTCCTACACTCGAATTCCAATCACCCATGACTATTAAATTTTCGTCTCCCTTCACTATCTGAATAATTTCTTTTATTTCATCATACATTTCTTCAATTTCTTCGTCATCTGCAGAGCTAGTTGGCATATAAACTTGTACTATTGTAGTAGGTGTCGGCTTCGTATCTATCTTGGCCACAATAATGCGTTCACTATGCTGTTTGTAGTATCTTACCCGCATTCCTATTTTCCAATTCATTATTAAACCTACTCCTGCATTACCCCTATTTGACTTTGTGTTTATAACCCTATAGTCACCTGACCAGAAGTCTTGTTCCTCCTGCCACCGAACTTCACTAATTCCCACTATATCTAACTTAAACCTATCCATTTCCCTTTTTAAATTTTCTAACCTACCTGCCCGATTAAGGGATCTGACATTCCACGCTCCGATCCGTAGAACGCCAGTTTTCTTTCTCCTGATAACGATATCCTCTTGAGTAGTCCCCGCCCGGAGATCCGAATGGGGGACTATTTTACCTCCGGAATATTTTACCCAAGAGGACGACATCATCATTTAATCATACAGTAAAGTTGCATGCCCTCGGGAAAAATTACGGCCGTAGTTTCCCCTTGCTTCCAGCCGTTCGCAGTACCAGCACAGCAAGGCCGTTTTGGTTATTGTTACAAGGCCAGATCAGTCAATCATCCAGACTGTTGCCCTTGCAACTGCTGGAAAGGCTGCTGCCCCTCTTCAGGAACCACACGTTTGTCTGGCCTCTCAACAGATACCCCTCCATTGTGGTTGTACCTACGGTACGGCTTTCTGTATCGCTGAGGCACGCAAGCCTCCCCAACAACGGCAAGGTCCATGGTTCATGGGGGGGTGGGGGGGATTTTTATTCATAAGCACTTCTAAAATTTTTAGACAAATGCTTTTCAATGTGTATTCATCTGGGCCCCTGCGTCGTATATCTCACATAAGGACATTATAAATATATTGTACTATGAGTCAAACGCTCTGCTGCGTTCGATTGTATTTTTATTACAATATGCCTATTTCGGCATGATTGCCATCGTCAGGTTATCTGTGGAAATACGTAGGTAGTTGGGTATAATATTTCAGATTTTGAAGTAGGTAATTTAACATATGATAGAATTATGCTTTGCTGTGTGAGTCTGATGGTCTTGAGGTCCATATGATATCGCTGTCTTAGTTGTTGTTCCTACTGTATAAGCTTGCTTCTCTGTTGTTAGTGGAAATGTTAAACTCTAGCTGAAGCTGTTATTTCTGAAGCTTTCCAGCAATGAAAGTTTGCATAACAGCTGTACTGATAGTTGAGTTTGCTATGTTATATGGTTACAGGCTGTTTGTTTCTATGGTATTCTGTAGGTCATATCTTCGTTCTTATCAGCTCCGTTTTTGCTTCTATGATTCGTGTTTATGTGGTTCTGCTCTCGTATGTAACTTAATCCTACTGTTTTTTAATTGGTTGTGCCAGACAGTATGGTAGTGCGTAAGGTTTATGACAATTTCTCGATGTTGTTTTATTCTCAAACATATGTTTTCCAGTGGTTATTTTTTATTTTCATGATAACTTCATTTCTACCGTGTTTGTAGATTTTGTTTCTACTCATCTCGTGTTCAGGAGGATAACTTCAATACAATTTTCTATGTAATGTTTGTTTTTCAAATCGATCTTTTCATTTATAATTTCTTGAGGTACTTTTATGTGTGTGAATATACTTCGATCTCTTCGAGAATATTCATGTGTGGTAATTTTTGTGCAATGTGTAAAACCCTGACAGCCTATTCTGTATCATCCGCTCTGTGTCGTTCTGTCTTTAAGTGGTGGCAAAAAATTGATGGGTTACTGGCTCTCTCTCTAATGTATTCTCGGTATCGAGAATTGAAATTCTGTCCAGTGTGACCCATGTAGAATTTATCACATACCTTACGTTGAATTTTATGGACGCCTGGATTCGAATAAATGGTTGGTTTTGTTTGTCAGTAGTGTAGTAGTGTTCGAAGACTGTGTCATGTCAGGTACGCAAATTTTATGATAGTGTGTTTTAGTAATGCGTCAAATGTGTAAGATACCGTTCCTAGGTAAGTAGCGGGTATATACACAAATTTTTGTTTTGTTGGTGATTCTCTTGTCAGCATTATTTCCTTAAATATGATGGATTTTACAGGTTTAATGCGTTTATCGTACAGGTATGTGACAATTTTAGGATCTAAGTCACTTCGTTCTGCAATGTATTTTAGGATTTGTTTCACTTCTTATTCCAAAGGCAGGTTTGTTAATCGATTAACCGTAGCTTGAAGATACACGTATTTTTGCGATTTTGGATGACAAGAATGTGCGCTAATAATGTTGCCTATTGCGGTCGTTTCCTGATAAACCTAGAATTTGTGTGCATAATTGATGTTTTTGATTGTCAGATGCAAATAATTTATTGTTTTGTTATTTTCCAATTCTATTGTGAATTTTATTTTGGAGTGCAGATTGTTGCATCATTTACTAGTTTGATGTCTACATTATTTACATCTATTAACATTAGTGTGTCATCAACATATCTGTAGTAGTTTACGATTTTGAACATTATTGTGTGTGTGATGTGAAAGAATTTCTCTTCTAAATTATTTAAGAAAATGTACGCTATTAAGCCGGCTGTGCTGCATCCCATGGCTACACTATCAGTCTGAGTATAAAATTTACCATCGAACTGAAAGTAATTTTGTTTCAGTATTAAATTAAATATTTGAACGATTTCATCGACACCTGCTATGTTGGTTTTTCTGTAACGTAGTAAGTTGTGTTCTATTATGGCTATTGTTTCGTCAGTTGGGATGTTTGTACAGATATTTGTGATATCAAATGAGACAAATTTGGCGTTTTTATGGGTTTTGATGTCGGTCATCTTTTGTGCTATTAATCTAGAATTTTATCATGTATTGTTTATTAAAATGTATGGTCTATTTACAATGTTGTGCAGGTTTCTGCTAAGCAAGTATATGGGACTGTTTATACTATCGATGACGGGATGGATAGGAACTGAGAGTTTATGAATTTTCGAAGTCCACGTAATTTAGGTGTTTTAGGATCATCTCTAAACATGCTCTTATTTCGTAGTTGGATAAAATAGTATAGCTGTGTTTTATGATTTTCTTTGTTTGTGCTGTATATTTGTTTGTGTGCTCTCTAGCGATTTGTGTGATGTTATTTAATGTGAAAATGTCATTTACTCTTTATGTATAGTCATTTCGTTTTAGTATGACTTAACTCTTAACTTTGTCTCACTTTACTGTTACTGCATTATTAGCTATTAGTTTATCATTAATTTGGCGTAATATCATCCAGTCTTTGTACTGGTTTTTGTAAGTATTCCCGCTTTCTTTTTCTATTGCATTAGCAGTTCTAATGGCACTTTCGTTTCCTTGTTTTGGAGCTAATCTAGCTGCATCTATCGCTATTTTATTTGTTGAAATAAGTTGTTTACTGACATTTTTGTGTAATTTGGGTTCTAGATTATATTTTAAACCAGTATCTAGTAGATTTTGTAAAACTGAAATGAAGGTGTTTGTGTTTGTGATGAACTTTTTGTAGGGTGTTGTATTTTTATGAGGTTTTGAACTTTCCTTTAGTGTGTAAATCGTAATTTTCGGCTAATAATGTGTACAAATTTACCTATAAATTGGGATTTGCCGCATATTGCTTGACGGTTGGTGTAATTGCTGATTTTGCGACGATCTTGATTTTCACATATGTAGGGATAATTTTTTTCCTTATAAAACAACATCGAGAAACTGTCATAAATTTCACGCACTACCAGCTATCTGGCATAGCCAACTAAATACAGTAGGATTAAATTAGATATGAGATAGAAGAACATAAACGCGAATCATATAAATAATAATATAGCAGGTAAGAACGAAGATATGACCTATAAGATACCATATAAACAAATAGTCTGTAACCATATAAAATCGCAGAGTCAACTGTCAAGTAACATGATTATTAAATAAACTTTCATTGCTGGAAAGCTTCAGAAATAACAGCTTCAACTACAGTTTAACAGCTATATCTCCACCAACATCAAAGAAACAAACTTATACAGTAGTGACAACAAGTAAGGTAGCGAAATCAAATGTACATCAAGACCACTTGATGTACATAGCAGAGCATAATTATATAATACATTCAATTATCTACTTCAACAACTGAAATATTTTACTCAGCTGCCTATGTATTTCCACAGATAAACTGACGAAATAGGCCTATTGTAATAAAAATACAGTCGAACGCAACAGCAGCTTGGACTCATAGCATAATATATAATGTCTTTAAATACTTTTCAGACTACGCATTTATCTGAACTGCGATTTCTTGGAGGTGCTGTTTCAAATACTAATGCAAATAAATAATAATAACAATTATTATTATTATTATTATTATTGTGTTAAACTACTTTACATGTTTCATTACTAACATAATTATTATTAAAATCTGAGATGTCTGTGTCTCATTAAAAGTGGGTATGACAGGAAGTTGTAAACGGTGTGGGGATGAATTGGGGTGACAGTAAGAAACAGTTTGCAGTCCCCTCCTGCCCACCCAAACCGAATCTAAAGCCGAATCAGCTCCTGAATTTTCTGACTTCTGCTGCGCAGAAAATTTTGACAACTATCTCTACCAGTTCGTTAGAAGTATGCCGTCCTCACACACGTATTTCACACTCTTTCGAAGGATTTTCTCCGCCCAGAGACTGGGTGTTCGTGGTATCCTCATTATTTCATCATCAATCGTGAATGTGGCGAGATAGCACTGAGGAAAGATTGAGAATTTGCACGGGCGCTAATGACCGCGCAGTTGAGCGCCTCATAAACTAAACATCATCATCATTCTCTTTTGCAGTATCCTAAACCTGTCTTTGTCATGCTTGTTACGATTCTCACATCTGTTTCTTGCTTTCGGTACACACAACGTAAGTTTTTTGCGCCTTAATTTTGGATGAAAACTTGGCAAACAACAACTGGATGGCTACCATCTTCGTAGCGTTCATGCACTGGATGACGTATGTCGGCAAACTAGAAATAAAACAAACGGCGAGTTATTTCTATGCCCCATTAAATTATATGATAATTTCCTAATCCGTATTAGCCATTAAAATAGGACCTTGTTTTTTCCCATGCCTCTTGCTGAACTATCAGTTCACTGCTGTTCAAAGTTTAAATCAGTCCTTGCCGTTTATCTCAAGACGTATGTGAAGATTGCTACATAGTGCCGAGTGTACTATAACACGCTGTCTGTGCCGTTCATTAGTGTCAGGAGGTGAATGACTGGCTACAGATACATAATAAAAGGACACAAAAAGGTATAGCAAGCTTATTCAAGTCAAATGATAAACAAAGTGAAGGAAGCACACAAATACATCCTTGACAGTAACGTGGTTCCACTCCACAGAGCGCTTCTGAAGAAATAAATCTAAAAATACAGTTTTTTGTGTTCTATGAAACTCCAGAGAACCAAGACCTGTTCCTCATTGGTTAATTATATCAAACAAAAGAATAAGCAGAAAATATATATATATATATATATATATATATATATATATATATATAAAATGTGTGTGTGTGTCTGGGATGTCCTCCAAAACCCCTGGATCAACTTAAATTTGGCACACAAACAGCGAACTTTACGAGTATAAGTGCTGTGGGCTTTGTAATGTCCTAACTCCAATAAGAGATACAGACATAAATGTATTCTGTCAGCCCCTTACATATAGACTGCCCTGCATGACAGGTGTGTTACGTGGTAATATTATCAGCCAGCCTTATCGACCATCTTTACAGAGGCAAGAAACAGTTTCCAAGCCCTGGCATGCAGGCTGTCCTGCACCACAAGCATGTCGCGTTGGAGTAGTACTGGCCTGCTTTATTCCAGCCCCTTACTTGCAAGCTGCCCTACATGACGGGGATGTTAAATAGGAATAGTAGCTTTATTGACGTCCTTTGCATGACAGCCTACACATCATTGGCAAAGAACAGTTTTAAAGCTCTAGATGTGTTGGGTACCACACACGAGAGGCATGTGCTTAGTATCAGCCCGCTTTATCAAATATATTTGTAGGGGCTACATATGCAAATGGCCATGGCTGAACAGAGAGTTGGAGGGTGGATATGGTAGTGAGGTAATGGGGAGGATGAAGTACATAGAGAAAATTGGAGGAGAGGTGGACAGAGATGGGTAAGGAGATCATGCATATAGAGAGGGGGTGGAGGGGATGGACAGGGAGTGGGGGGTGAGAAGGACAGAAAGTGTATGGAAAAGGGATGGACAGAGAGTGAGGGGAGGCGTTTTTTTGTATGGGTACACAGAGGCTACACATGCTGATGGGCATATCTGAGCAGAGAGATGGGGGAGGTAGGAGATAGATAGAGGGGAAGGAATAACAGGGATACTGAGAGAGGGGGGAAGATGAGCTGGACAGAGATACTGCAGAGGAGGAGATGGACAGACATAAAAGAAGGATATGCACAGAGAAAGGGAAAGGTGGACATGTTCAGAGAGAGAGGGAGGAAGAGATGGGCAAAGAGGAGGAGGAGAAGATGCTAAGAGAAAGGAGGTAGAGGACACCATGCAGGAGCGAGGTGGAAGCTGTAGACAGATAGTTGGCAGGTGGAAAAGGAAGAGGGAAGGACGATATGGAGAAACTTAGGGGGAGGAGGATACAGACGGAGGGGAAGCAAGATATGGTCAGAGAGTGGAGGTAAAGGATATGATCAAAGAAAGTGAGGAGGAAGAGATGGAGAGACAGACAGAGAGTGCGAAAGATGGTGACAGAGAGAGTGATGGAGGTGGGAGAATGAGGTGGTCAGATAGATGGAGTGAGAAAGATGTATCAAACACACACATGAGCGAAGCATGTACATGTAGGCTAGCCTGCACTTCGGTATTTTTAGTAGTATCTGTGTGCTTTATCGACCCACTTTGTAGAGCAGCCTGTATGTCAGGAGTAAGAAAAAAATTTTCAATCTCCTGGTGTGTAGGCTGCTCTGCATGACAGGCATTGTGTTTGAATAGTATTCGCTCGTCTTTTGCAGGATTTACACAGGTGGACAACGATTGCTGGGGGACAGCTGAGATGGACAGGGGAGGAGATGATCTGAGAGAGGTGGTAGGGGAGGATGGAAGGAAAAATGGGGACAGAAGGAGATGGACAGAGAGTGGGAGAAGAGGAGATGGAGTGAATATGACTTTTAGTCAGCTGCGGTGCTGTGGGGATGTTAATCCCATTTCCATAATTACAGTGGTTGCCCACAAACGAATGCACCGCATTTTTTTTTTCTCAGCCAGAAACAATGCTACGAATGCGGAACGTTACGTATGTATTATCTGAAGTCTCCTGAGTGAACACGCCAAGTTTCCGTCGCTTCCGACAGATAGCGAAACTGAAGGACAGTTTAAAAATGGCGTCTGTAGGTGATGTACGTTGCAAGCAATGTGAAGTCATTGAATTTTTCACTGCAGAGAAAGATACTATGGGGAATATTCACAAACGCTTGTGCAAAGTCTATGGAGCATCTGCTGTCGACAGAAGCATAGTTAGTTGCTGGGCACTGAGGGTGAGGTCATCACCGAAAGCTGTTCAGCGGAGCTCCACGATTTTCAGCGGTAAGCGAGACCATCCCTGCTGTCACATCTGACATGTTGCAGTGAGCTATGTTGTCATTCTCGAGATGCAGTACGACTCGGCAGTTGGCGCTGCATCTGCCAATCAGCAAAGGGAGTGTGGATGCAACTATCTGCACTCTCGGATGTTCAAAAATGTGTGCAAGAGGGGTGCCGCGATGTCTGTGGTGGATCACAAATCTCACAGAAAAAACATTTGTCTTGATTTGTAGCAACGTTTTGAAGCTGATGGGGGGGCCTTCTTGTCCCGGATTGTAACAGATGATGAAACCTGGATTCACCATTTTGAGCCCGAAACAAAACGATAGTCGATGGAATAGCGCCATTCCTACTCCCCACAGAAGAAAAAATTCAAAGCAACTGCTTCCGCCGGTAAGATCATGATCACCCTGTTCTGGAACTGTGAAGGTGTGATTCTCATTGGTGTGATGCCAAGAGGCGGTACCATTAATTCAGAAGCATGTGTCAACACATTACCAATACTCAAGACGCCCTTCCAGCGACTTCGGCGCCACAGCAACCCAGGAGGTGTTTTGCTGCAACACGATAACGCTCGGCCTCACTAAAGTCTGAGGACTGCTTAACACATCGCAAAACAGGGTTGGACAGTGCTATCCCTATTCACCATACAGCCTGACCTAGCCCCCTCTGACTTCCACTTGTTTAGACCATTAAAGGATGCCATTCGCGGAAGACATTTTGAGGACGATGAGGAGGTGATTCACACAGTGAACACAGTGAACTGCACTGGCTCCGCCACAAGGACAAGGATGGTACCGACAGGGCATTCTGGCAATCCCCCCCCCCCCCCCCCCCCTGTTTCGCGCTTGAGGAAGGGAAGGCCATAGAACGAGATGGGCATTACGTGGAAAAATAGGGTGTTTAGATGAAACACCATTCTTTCGTGTGTGTAAATCTCATTATGTACGAAAAAGAATCGTTGAAGAAAAAATACGGTTCATTACTTTCTGGGCAACCCTCGTATAAATGTCAAATATGAAACACTGAACATAAACACTACCGTAAAGTAATATACGGTGTCTCTACAAAAAGCACCAAATTCATGACTACCTTATTTGGTATAAAATGCACACAGTAGAACGAGAATATGTAATTTTTAGAACAGTGGAGGCTATCTGTGATATGACTTTTTAACGGAGTAATGCAGGACCTTTTAATAGTTCACAAACACATGGCAAGCGGACTGGATATGCAAACATCGCATGAACTAAATTCTATACGCAATATAAAATGTTAATAAACGAAACTAAATGGAAAAGTGATGAGCTGACTGAACCACTCCTCGGGTTAAATGATTGAATTGGTATTCTGTATCAAGTATATTGGCACTAATCACTTAAGACAAATACTCAGTAACGATATGTGGAGCACACCTTCAAAAAAAAAAATGGCTCTGAGCACTATGGGACTTAACATCTGTGGTCATCAGTCCCCTAGAACTTAGAACTACTTGAACCTAACTGACCTAAGGACATCACACACATCCATGCCCCAGGCAGGATTCGAACCTGCGACCGTAGCAGTCGCGCGGTTCCGGACTGAGCGCCTAGAACCGCGAGACCAACGCGGCCGGCGGAGCACAACTTCACACATGGCATGCATCACCAATTGGTCTGCCTAAATCAGCGACAATTCATCCACGGGATGCAAATACCACATGAACTCTTAACAAACGCATTTTGACAATAGGCAATAGGCCGTGCGGTTAAAGGCGCTTCAGTCTGGAACCGCGTGACCGCTACGGTCGCAGGTTCGAATCCTGCCTCGGGCATGGATGTGTGTGATGTCCTTAGGTTAGTTAGGTTTAAGTAGTTCTAAGTTCTAGGGGACTGATGACCACAGATGTTAAGTCCCACAGTGCTCAGAGCCATTTGAACCAATAGGCAATACCTATTGGTAATCCCACTAATACAAGAAAGCTCACCAAACAGAAATACCCGCGACCATTTGACTCAGCACGCCTCACCTCCACAGTGCACAGAATACGATAGCCTTACTCAGAATTTAATCCAGAGTTCCTTGATCGGTGTGTGGCGCTGCAGTTGACTCGCTGAACAGAAACGTAACATCTGAATTCCCGTGCGCTTCAAAGGCTGCGCCAGCTAAAGAAACTGTAGATTGTTGATAGAGCATACAATCTTTTCATTAGTTCAGCAATGACTCTTTCACGAAATTAAGTAATAATGTAATTGAAATCTGAAAATGGCTACTTAACCGCCAAGTTGTAACTCTTTTGAAACAGATTGCATAACCATCAGTCTCAGACGACGTTGATATACGTCGCTGAGGCGGACTTTGATATAATGGTGGAGGACGAAGGCCCCAGGCTCTGACAGCCTCCACGTTGTGCTCTCTGAGCCCATACAATAACAACAACGATGAAGGTATTTTGGTTTGGGAAGTTGTTTAACTGTTGATACCTATAACGGGATATTTGTATTTTGCAAGGTGGACACCTATGATTCTGCGCCATCCTGCATATACAGTATTGTTGATGAAAATTGCATCTTATAGGGAATATACCTAGTGATCTACATCTACCTCTACATTTATACTCCGCAAGCCACCCAACGGTGTGTGGTGGAGGGCACTTTACGTGCCACTGTCATTACCTCCCTTTACTGTTCCAGTCGCGTATGGTTCGCGGGAAGAACGACTGCCGGAAAGCCTCCGTGCGCGCTCGAATCTCTCTAATTTTACATTCGTGATCTCCTCGGGAGGTATAAGTAGGAGGAAGCAATATATTCGATACCTCATCCAGAAACACACCCTCTCGAAACCTGGACAGCAAGCTACACCGTGATGCAGAGCGCCTCTCTTGAAGAGTCTGCCACTTGAGTTTGCTAAATATCTCCGTAACGCTAGCAAGCTTACGAAATAACCCTGTGACGAAACACGCCGCTCTTCTTTGGATCTTCTCTATCTCCTCTGTCAACCCGACGTGGTACGAATCCCACACTGATGAGCAATACTCAAGTATAGGTCGGACGAATGTTTTGTAAGCCACCTCCTTTGTTGATGGACTACATTTTCTAAGGACTCTCCCAATGAATCTCAACCTGGCACCCGCCTTACCAACAGTTAATTTTTTATGATCATTCCACTTCAAATCGTTCCGTACGCATACTCCCAGATATTTTACAGAAGTAACTGCTTCCAGTGTAGTGGGTCAAAATTGTATAATTATTAAAATTTGGAAATAAAGATTTTTTTTTACCAGTGTTTGTTCTGCTATCATATAATCATACAATAAAGGATCCTTCTTTCTATGTATTCGCAATACATTACATTTGTCTATGTTAAGGGTCAGTTGCCACTCCCTGCACCAAATGCCTATCCGCTGCAGATCTCCCTGCATTATGCTGCAATTTTCTAATGCTGCAACTTCTCTGTATACTGCAGCATCATCCGCGAAAAGCCACATGGAACTTCCGAAACTATCTACTAGGTCATTTATATATATTGTGAAATCCAAAGGCAACAACAATTTCTTTCCAGCCCATCATTAAAAGACTGGGTTGCATACATATCAAAATCCGGATATTACTTCGGTTTTGTTCTTCTCATTTTGTTCGTCCTCATACCCATTGTCATCATTAAATAGTCTCGATTTTCCTTTGACTGTCGTCATCCTGTTCTTCATTTTCTCTTTCTTCACATAAGGTTTCACAATCGTAACTAGGTGCAGTTAACTTATTAGTCTCGTTCTCTTCAAAGTCCTTTCTATTTTTAAAGAATACCACACCTCTGCTTGTAACTATCCTTTTACACATTGGATCCATTAACCGGTAGCCCTTTGAATTCTCACAATAGCCTACAAAAATATACTTTTTAGCGTTTGGGTCCCATTTTCCTCTCAGCTGTTTTGTAATGTGTGCCATTGCATCACATCCAACAACCCTTATATTGCTTAGGTTACGTTTCCTTCCTACCCATATCTCATAGGGGCTTCCATTCCTTAATGCTTTTGCAGGTGATCTATTGTTCAAATATACGGCCGTTGATACCGCCTCTGCCAAAAACTCTTTCGACAATCCAGCATCAGTTATCATGCTCCTTGCTTTTTCGACAATGGTCTTATTAGCATCTTAGTAATCACATTTTGAGAATGGCTGTACCTTATCGTAGTTTGATGCCTGATTCCCATTTTTCCAGAAGATTCTTCAATTTATGGTTAATATATTCTCTCCCGTTATCAGACCCGATGATCTTAATCTTCTTTCCCTTCCATCTTTCGACAATATTACGATATTCTTCAAAACTGTCACTCACTTGGTCTTTGGAACTAAGAAAATAAACATGAGTATGTCGTGAATACTGATCAATAAACGTAAGAAAATAATAACTCCCACGTGTGAATTCGCACTCCATCGGGCCACCTACATCTGTATGGATTAACTGTAAGACCTCTGCAGATTTACTGTTACTGATCTTAAAAGGTAGCCTCACTTGTTTTCCTTTTAAGCATATCTCACAAAGGTCTTTGGATAAACTATAAATCTGTATTCCCTTTACTGTATCACTTATTAAAGACATACTCTTTCTGTTTAGGTGTCCAAGTCTGTGGTGCCATAAAAAACCTTCCACTGAGTATACTGAACATTTCTATGTTTACTGTCAATCGTATCCAACTTAAAAATACCCCCTTCCTTACTTGCTGTGGATATAACTTCACCATTTTCTTTGATTACTCTTGCTCCGTGCATGTCAAAAGTGACTTTATTTCCCTTCTTGACAATTTCCTCTACACACAGAAGGTTAGTCGCAACATTTTTACATAATGAACATCACGCGATGTAGCTAAATTGGGTTCACCATTTACACTTACACGTAGGTCTAGTTTCCCAGCCAAATGACATTGGATATTGCTGCCATCAACAGTAGATATTCCCATATATGTCTTATCTTTAACATAACAAAGAAGAGATTTGTCTTTAACAATATGCACAGATGCACCTGACTCTAAAATCCATTTCAGTTGACAATTACCCACATCTCCAAAAGAATAAAAACACGAGAGTGCCGTACCTTTATTATTGGTCTCCCTCTCTGGGCTATCAGCAACATACCGCTTTTGCTGCGTGTCTGACGTTGGGTTTACTTTTTCTCTGCACTGATATCCAATATGCCCCTTCTTCTGACATCTATAGCACCTCACTGATTTCTTCGTTTTGTTTTTTGAATAAAGAGCAGATACAGCTTCCTTCTCCAACACATGACAGCTTGAAGTACTCTTTACATCCTGTAGGATTTTCACTTTTCCGTTCGCCGTGTTGCAGCTGCGGTCCAAATGACGCCAACGTCCACGTATCGTCTCATGTGCCAGAGTTTACACCTCTATCCATACAAAATTCAAACGCGGCAACCCCTCAGCGCCGCTACCATTGCTGCACGAGAGACATTCGCTAACGATATAGTGCACAGGATTGATGACGGCGATATGCATGTGGGCAGCATTTGGTTTACTGACGAAGCTTATTTTTACCTGGACGGCTTCGTCAATAAACAGAACTGGCGCATATGGGGAACCGAAAAGCCCCATGTTGCAGTCCCATAGTCCCTGCATCCTCAAAAAGTACTGGTCTGGGCCGCCATTTCTTCCAAAGGAACCATTGGCCCATTTTTCAGATCCGAAACGATTACTGCATCACGCTATCTGGACATTCGTCGTGAATTTGTGGCGGTACAAACTGCCTTAGACGACACTGCGAACACCTCGTGGTTTATGCAAGATGGCGCCCGGCCACATCGCACGGCCGACGTCTTTAATTTCCTGAATGAATATTTCGATGATCGTGTGATTGCTTTGGGCTATCCGAAACATACAGGAGGCGGCGTGGATTGGCCTCCCTATTCGCCAGACATGAACCCCTGTGACTTCTTTCTGTGGGGACACTTGAAAGACCAGGTGTACCGCCAGAATCCAGAAACAATTGAACAGCTGAAGCAGTACATCTCATCTGCATGTGAAGCCATTCCGCCAGACACGTTGTCAAAGGTTACGGGTAATTTCATTCAGAGACTACGCCATATTATTGCTACGCATGGTGGATATGTGGAAAATATCGTACTATACAGTTTCCCAGACCGCAGCGCCATCTGTTGTTGAAAATTGTAACTACTGTAATTTCGAAAGTTTGTCTGCCTGAAAATGTACTGTTGTCCCAAGCATATTGCAACAAACGGTGTATTTCTATCGCTGCTCGTTTAGTTTTTATTGCCGTTTCAAATATACCGGTCATTTTTGAAACACCCTGTATCTTACCCCTAGCGATATATGCCACTACATGTTTACATTTGTCTTGTAGCCATCCCTGCTTAGCCATTTTGCACTTCCTGTCGATCTCATTTTTGAGACGTTTGTATTCCTTTTTGCCTGCTTCATTTACTGCATTTTATTATTTTCTCCTTCCGCTAATTAAATTCAATATATCTTCTGCTACCCAAGGATTTCTACTAGGACTCGTCTTTTTACCTACTTGATTCTCTACTGCTCCACTATTTCATCTCTCTACGCTATCCATTCTTTTTCTATCGTATTTCTCTCCTTTCTTCCTGTCAATCGTTTCCAAATGCTCTCTCTGAAACACTCTAAAACCTCTGGATCTTCCAGTTTATCCAGGTCCCATCTCCTTAAATTCCTACATGCAGTTTCTTCAGTTTTAATCTACAGTTCATAACCAATAGATTGTGGTCAGAGTCCACACCTACGCCTGGAAATGTCTTAAAATTCCTAAATCTCTGTCTTACTATCATATAATCTTTCTGAAACCTTCACTGTCTCCAGGCCTCTTCCACGTATACAACCTTCTTTTACGATTCTTGAACCAAGTGTTAGCTATGATTAAGTTATGCTCTGTGCAAAATTCTACCAGGCAGCTTCCTCTTTCATTCCTTACCCCCATTCCATATTCACCTACTACTTTTCTTTCCCTTTCTTTTCCTGCTATCGAATTTCAGTCTCCCATGACTATTAAAGTTTCGTCTCCCTTCACTATCTGAATAATTTCTTTTATCTCATCACACGTTTCATCAATCTCTTCGTCATCTGCTGAGGTAGTTGGCATATAAACTTGTACTACTGTGGTAAACGTCGGCTTCGTGTCTATCTTGGCCACAATAATCCGTTAACTATGCTGTTTGTTGTAGCTTACGCGCCCTCCTATTCTTTTATTCATTATTAAACCTATTCCTGCATTACCCCTATTTAATTTTGTATTCATAGCCCTGTATTCATCTGACCAGAAGCCTTGTTCCTCCTGCCACCGAACTTCACTAATTCCCACTACATCTAACTTTAACCTATTCATTTCTCTTGTTAAATTTTCTAACCTACCTGCCCGATTAAGGGATCTGACATTCCACGCTCCGATCCGTAGAACGCCAGTTTTGTTTCTCCTGATAACGACGTCCTCCCGAGTAGTCCCCGCCCAGAGATCCGAATGGGGGACTATTTTACCTCCGAAATTTTTACCCAAGTTTACGTCATCATCATTTAACCATACAGAACAGCTTCATGCCCTCGGGAAAAATTATGGCTGTAGTTTCCCCTTGCTTTCAGCTGTTTGCAGTACCAATACAGCAAGGCCGTTTTGATTAATGTTACAAGGCCAAACGAGTCAATCATCCAGACTGTTGCCCCTGCAACTACTGAGAAGGCTGCTGCCCCTCTTCAGGAACCACACGTTTGTCTGGCCTTTCAACAGATATCCCTCTGTTGTGGTTGCATCTATGGTACGGCTATCTGTATCGCTGAGGCATGCAAGCTGCCCCACCAATGGCAGGTGGGGGGAGGGGGGGTTGTTGACATAGCCCCGAACAAAACTTTTTCTGATGTGTGACGGTGCTAGCGAGAGACCAAACTACAAGCGGATATCAAAGGTCAAAGCTGCATGTCTTCTGCCTGGGCAGCTGATTTATGCCAGCTGGTACATGTAGTTGCTCCACTGTAGCTGCTCTCAGGCATCCAGCGATTACGCGTCACGTCTCACTCAGAGCGGTGTCCTTATACCTATCATGGCAGCAAATATGCCAGAGAGGCCCTGGATACTCCCTGCGGAACAGCATAACGCCAATGCATAATTTCGGGTAGTGGCTGGATGTGCACTTCTCTTAGTTTCCGTAGGACGATATTCCTTGCAGATACTTTCATTTTGGTGTCATGGCAATTCGTTTTAAAGGTTAAGATGCGGTCTAAGACCACCCATAGGTATTTTACAGGAAAGGAATTTTTAAGTGACATTCCGTGGCATATTTACACTACATCTACATCTACATCTACATCCATACTCCGCAAGCCACCTGACGGTGTGTGGCGGAGGATACCCTGAGTACCTCTATCGGTTCTCCCTTCTATTCCAGTCTCGTATTGTTCGTGGAAAGAAGGATTGTCGGTATGCTTCTGTGTGGGCTCTAATCTCTGATTTTATCCTCATGGTCTCTTCGCGAGATATACGTAGGAGGGAGCAACATACTGCTTGACTCTTCGGTGAAGGTATATTCTCGAAACTTTAACAAAAGCCCGTACCGAGCTACTGAGCATCTCTCCTGCAGAGTCTTCCACAGGAGTTTATCTATCATCTCCGTAACGCTTTCGCGATTACTAAATGACCCTGTAATGAAGCGCGTTGCTCTCCGTTGGATCTTCTCTATCTCTTCTATCAACCCTATCTGGTACGGATCCCACACTGCTGAGCAGTATTCAAGCAGTGGGTGAACAAGCGTACTGTAACCTACTTCCTTTGTTTTCGGATTGCATTTCCTTAGGATTCTTCCAATGAATCTCACTCTGGCATCTGCTTTACCGACGATTAACTTTATATGATCATTCCATTTTAAATCACTCCTAATGCGTACTCCCAGATAATTTATGGAATTAACTGCTTCCAGTTGCTGATCTGCTATTTTGTAGCTAAATGATAAGGGATCTATCTTTCTATGTATTCGCAGCACATTACACTTGTCTACATTGAGGTTCAATTGCCATTCCCTGCACCATGCGTCAATTCGCTGCAGATCCTCCTGCATTTCAGTACAATTTTCCATTGTTACAACCTCTCGATATACCACAGCATCATCCGCAAAAAGCGTCAGTGAACTTCCGATGTCATCCACCAGGTCATTTATGTATATTGTGAATAGCAACGGTCCTATGACACTCCCCTGCGGCACACCTGAAATCACTCTTACTTCGGAAGACTTCTCTCCATTGAGAATGACTTTCTGCGTTCTGTTATCTAGGAACTCCTCAATCCAATCACACAATTGGTCTGATAGTCCATATGCTCTTACTTTGTTCATTAAACGACTTTGGGGAACTGTATCGAACGCCTTGCGGAAGTCGAGAAACATGGCATCTACCTGTGAACCCGTGTCTATGGCCCTCTGAGTCTCGTGGACGAGTAGCGCGAGCTGGGTTTCACACGACCGTCTTTTTCGAAACCCATGCTGATTCCTACAGAGTAGATTTCTAGTCTCCAGAAAAGTCATTATACTCGAACATAATACGTGTTCCAAAATTCTACAACTGATCGACGTTAGAGATATAGATCTATATTTCTGCACATCTGTTCGACGTCCCTTCTTGAAAACTGGGATGACCTGTGCCCTTTTCCAATCCTTTGGAACGCTACGCTCTTCTAGAGACCTACGGTACACCGCTGCAAGAAGGGGGCAAGTTCCTTCGCGTACTCTGTGTGAAATCGAACTGGTATCCCATCAGGTCCAGAGGCCTTTTTTCTTCTGAGCGATTTTAATTGTTTCTCTATCCCTCTGTCGTCTATTTCGATATCTACCATTTTGTCATCTGTGCGGCAATCTAGAGAAGGAACTACAGTGCAGTCTTCCTCTGTGAAACAGCTTTGGAAAAAGACATTTAGTATTTCGGCCTTTAGTCTGTCATCCTCTGTTTCAGCACCATTTTGGTCACAGAGTGTCTGGACATTTTGTTTTGATCCACCTACCGCTTTGACATAAGACTAAAATTTCTTAGGATTTTCTGCCAGGTCAGTACATAGAACTTTACTTTCGAATTCATTGAACGCCTCTCGCATAGCCCTCCTCACACTACATTTCGCTTCGCGTAATTTTTGTTTGTCCGCAAGGCGTTGGCTATGTTTATGTTTGCTGTGAACATGCTCATAAAGTAAGGATAATGCTGATATATAGTGAAACAACGCTCTGGTGGGCGGTTTTCGGTTTTAAATCACCTCGGGATATGACCCTGCTGTGCATTTGACCTGTAGTCGTCGTATAGTGGCGCTGGCAGCAGTCCACATACGCCGAGGTGTGTTGGTGCATGCCAGAATACGGTGAAGCGAGTAAGTGTGCAGACGTTTTCAGACATGCTAATAGTGACTGTGTGTTGAAAATGGCTCGAAGAACACACATGGATGACGTTATGATGGGTAGAATACTAGGGCGACTGGAGGCTGGTCAAACACAGAAGGTCATAGCACAGGTCTTCCATGTGCCACAAAGTGTGATCTCACGGTTATGGCAACGATTCCAGCAGACAGGAAACGTGTCCAGGCGCTTTAGTACGGGATGTTCAAAGTGTTCAACACCACAAGAAGACCGATATCTCACCATCAGTGCCCGCAGACGGGCATGGAGTAATGCAGTAGCCTTGCTCAGGACCTCACCGCAGCCACTGGAACAGTTGTCTCCAGACACAGACTCTACAGACGGCTGAACAGACATGGTTTATTCGCCCGGAGACCTGCAAGGTGCATTCCACTGACCCTGGTCACAGGAGAGCCCGTAAAGCCTGGTGTCAAGAACACAGTACATGGTCATTGCAACAGTGATCCCAGTTTATGTTCACGGACGCGTCCAGGTATAGTCTGAATAGTGATTCTCGCTGGGTTTTCATCTGGCGTGAACCAGGAACCAGATACCAATCCCTTAATGTCCTTGAAAGGGCGCAGTATGGAGGTCGTGGTTTGATGGTGTGAGGTGGGATTATGATTGGCGCACGTACACCCCTGCACCTCTTTGGCAGAGGAACCGTAACAGGTCAGGTGTATCGGGACGTCATTTTGCACCAGTATGTCCACCTTTTCAGGGGTACAGTGGGTCCCACCTTCCTCCTGATGGATGATAACGCACGGCCCCACCGAGCTGCCATCGTGGAGGAGTAATTTGAAACGGAAGATATCAGGCGAATGGAGTGGCCTGCCTGTTCTCCAGACCTAAACCCCATCGAGCACGTCTGGGATGCTCTCGGTCGACATATCACTGCACGTCTTCAAACCCCTTCAGGATCTCCAACAGGCACTGGTGCAAGAATGGGAGGCTATAGCCCAGCAGCTGTTCGACCATCTGATCCAGGGTATGCCAACCCGTTGTGCGGCCTGTGTACGTGTGCATGGTGCTCATATCCCATATTGATGTTGGGTACATGCGCAGGAAACAGTGGCGTTTTGTAGCACATGTGTTTCGGGACGGGTTTCTCAACTTACCACCAACACCGTGGACTTACAGATCTGTGTCCTGTGTGTTCCCTATGTACCTATGCTATTAGCGCCAGTTTTGTGTAGTGCCACGTTGTGTAGCACCACATTCTGCAATTACCCTTAATTTATGAGCATGAGTATAGTTATTGGTTGGCCTGTTCGCTTTTTAAGTGGAAAGTACAGGCTTGCCTTTTAGGCTTTATTATTTTTGTTAATTGACCTAGTTCTTTCAACACTTCAGCCAGGTTATTTACAACGCCAGGGAAATCTTTTGCATGGGTCCCGTAGGCGACATCATTCACACGCAGAAAACTTTTAAGAGTATAGGGGCCAGAACATTGCCCTGAAGTAGCCCATTTCTCTGTGGTCTCCATCAAATGTGCCGTCTTATAACTCCACAAAGAATTTTCTGTTGCTAAGGAAGTTGACAATTAAAGACATTAGTGATGTAGTAAGTTTTCTTCAGCGTAATTTATGGTTCACAACGTCTTATACAATAGACACGTCAACGAAGGCAACATCGGTGATCATACGTGATTCAAAACCATCTTCGACGTGCTGGGTAAGACTGAGGATCTGTGAAGTATAGCTTTTAACAGGTCTAAAGCCAGCCTTCTGAGGTATGAGAGCAGAGTCAATCCATGGACTTCAAGTTCCCAGTCAAAAATGGAATTTTTGTGGATGACAGTGCTCCTTGTCGCTGGGGCACAGTTATTTGCGACTCGTTTGAAGAACGTTCAGAACTATTCAAGCGAATCATTTAGCAACACAGATCGTCCGACATGAATTCCATCGAACATTCGTGGGACATAATCTACAGGTCATTTTATGCACAAAATCCTGTACCAACAACACTTTCGCAGCTATGGACGGCAGTATGGCCCAATATTTTTGCAGGGGACTTGCAACAACTTGTCGAGTTCATGCCACGTCGAGTCGCCGTACTACGCTGGGCAAAAGTAGGTCCAACGCGAAATTAGGAGGTATCCGATGATTTTTATCACCTCAATATATGGTACAGTGTCTGTGTGAACATAAAACTTGGAACTTTTCTCTATCCAGTGACATAAGCAACGGGTTTCTATCTTTCATTGTTTGTCTGTAATAAACAGCTGAAATCTGTTCTTTATTTTTTAATCACACTGTGTTATTCGCTGAGGTATGCAGCACCGTACAGCTACGTCACGTACCTTGACTCGTAAAATGGGCTTATTTGTAGCAATATAGAGAAGCTGGACAAAAATATGGAAACACGAAAAACGCAACACATTACCATGCCTAATACGGTATTTGGAACCCGTTGGCATTCAAGGAAGCTTCCAGACGTTTTGGAATAGATAAATGCAGTCACTGCAGGGGTGCCGACTTATAAAAAATATTGGGGGGAGGGGCATACCGGGGATCTTGTCCCGGGAAAGTTTCTAATTTTTAGATGAAAAGTAGTGAGTTTCAAAATTTTTAACATTTTACAGTCATATGATCAACATTAGAACACCGAAAATTGGACTCTCAATAACTCGACATTTCGGAAAACTCAACAAACCTGACACATTTTTTGGCTTCGAAAAAAGAAACAAAACATAAACACGCATAGTATTTTCGTAAAAAGCTAATTTAATTTGCAGTACTAATCATGCTTATAAACTATTACAGAGCAGTGAATATACAGCTCTGAAAAGACTTAAATTATATTTAAATAAATCCTAAACTATCATTAAAAGAATAAGACATAAAATATTGCTGTCACACAGTAATAGCACTTTGATTAATAAGTGAAATAGCTAACTGAAGCTTACTTTGAATAAGGCTCAGGGCTCATTAAATAAAAACAGTATCTCAAAGTTAATGCTTTAATACAGTTAATAAAGGTAATACAGTATGCCTTACACTTTAAGTCAAAAAGTATGTAAATAGCGGGTTTTTATTGGGTCCTACAACCTAAAACTTTTTAGGTATTTGAAAATAACTAATACAGTACTAAACTAGTACTAATGTTTCGAGACTGAAAATGTAACATTATGTATGTATTTAATTTAATATTTAATTTTTAATATTGGTCTAAATGCCATTATTAGGGCTAGAGTGTCTTTAGAAAGCTACAAATGTCGACCATCTGACTGGATTACTGAATATGAAGTCGTTGATGACTGGTCGGATACCCAATTCATCCAAAACATCTCGGTGGGCATGAAGAACAGCCAAGTTGTTCAATCGCTTCTGTCCCATTGTTGATCGGAGATATGACTTCAGATGTCTAATGGCGCTAAATGACCGTTCTGCTGCTGCTGTCGTCATTGGAACTACTTGGAGAAGCTTAATGCACTTCACTACTTGACATAACATTTCTCCAACTGCAAGATCTTATGTAATGTACTTTCTTACATCACACATGATTTTAAGACCAGTTGTTTTTTTTAGTAGTGATATCGGCTGACATATTAAAGTGTAAGTGCAGTCTCTCAATGTCTAGCTCATTTTTGAAAAACTCAGCTGATTTTTACAAATTTGATTATCTCTATTTACTAAAATCAAGCACTCTTGTTCAACTACAATGACCCATGTGAGTTCAGTTGAAGCAGACCGCTCAGTAATGCAAGATTGTACCGTTCCACAAACTTCAATGTAAATAGCTTTTGTAGTATTCCTTTGGAGTTTTGAAAGTGTTCGGTGAGCTGACTTCGTTGTTTTCACACTTCTTTGGTATATTTCGATTCCGAGGAAGTGAAGGACCATCAACTTGTGAAGGTTTTTCTTTTAAACACAATTCCCAAAAGTGTACAAAACTATCACGCCTTCCATTCAATATACAAATCAAGCCCTCATATATTTTTCCAGATCAGCAACACTTACATCAGGACATTGAATTTTTTCATTGACACCCTCTACTGGGTTCGTTGCATGCCAATAAAGATGTAAAAAGAAATAAGTCTCGAATTGTAACATTTGAAACGTCCTCTTCGAAAAATTATACATGACTGTGCTTAACCTGACACACAATATTTTTAGCGCAACGCAATCTGATTTCAATAATCCCTAGAAAAGAATGGCCCTGACTAACATTAACCTATACGCTTCACAAATCACTTACCTCACAAAAATCTTCGTTACTCGAACTACTGCAATACAGCGAGCGCCACTACTGCCAGCTGAATAAAAGATTCAAACTACTGAAGGCACTAACTACTGATAGGCGTAGTTAGCAAATGAAAGATTTTGATAGAGAACAAACAATGTATTTACCTTAATAGTGTTCAAAAGTCATAATATATATATATCAGTTCATGACATCCAGTCTTACAAATGTACTGTTTCTAATGGACACACGTCCAGACCATCCACTCTCAAAAATCCGCCATCTCACTTCCCCACATCCACCATTGCTGGCGGCTCACCTCCAACTGCGCAACGCTACGCGCTGTTAACATCCAGCTGCCCAACACTACAATAGTGAACAATAATGCAAACCCGCCACAGACTGCACACAGCACAGCCAGTGATTTTCATACAGAGCGCTACGTGGCGTTACCAATAAAAAAACCTAAACAGCCTACTTACACAGCACCCATGCTCCCCACAAAAAAATTTACAAATTGTTTTGGGCACTGGCCAGTAATGATTTGAAGAAATTTTTCATAATTACAATAACAAAGATATCAAATGCACATAGGTATTGACACAATGTTGGTCAAAAGCTAAAATTTTCTCACAGCCCATAAAGACAGTCCTAATCATTCACCACAGTAAAATTGCAGTGTTTTTTTTTCTCAAAGTCTGAGCAGTAAAAGATAATGCACACGGAAGTAGTGGATTTCCATGCAGTCTTGAAGAAGTAGTGTTGTCCTTCCAACGGAAAGACAGTGCTGACTCTTGACATGCAGACAGGTAATAGGCCACACCAGAGCAAACCCACAGCAGAGTCAGTCGAAGTTTTGAAGAATATTGGTAGGTAGGTCATCACAGAGCAGATCCACTGCAGTCCTGGTAGAGATTATGGTATTGGTGGGCCATCAGAGGTGCAGACCCACTGCAGTCCTTGTAGAAATAATAGTATTGGTCAGTCATCAAAGATGCAGACCTACTGTAGTCCTTGTAGAGATGACCAGCAACCATCTGTTGCGACGTGCAGGTGCATAATCACCATCGAAGAGTCTTGCGGACAATAAAGCAAGTCCATAAACCACCACTTGTGCACTCACAAAAAATTTTTTTGAAATGTCCTTAGAACCAGCAATGCTGTTATCCAGTCCCTTGCTGAATTATCAACACACGTGCAAGCACTAACAGTCCCAACTTCTCACATACTGTGCATATATTATGACCAGCAGAAACGTGTGCAGTGAAATGATACTTAATTTGAAGAACTGGTGTCTATACAATTATAAATTTACAACATAAGAATACAATTACAAAGGTACAAAATACATCATTAAATAACATAACAATACAGATAACATTTGTAGGAGTACAAGCTTTACAAAAGAATAGAAATAAACAGATACAACAGTGTTATAGGAATTATGACATAAGTACATACATAAAATAATGAGAATAGTTTTCGAAACGTTAATTTCACACATGAGCATTAAAACAGAACAGAATAAATAATGTCTAAACATCTTTACAAAGAAAATAACATAGTATTTGAAAAATTCTTCAACATAAATCTTATTAGCTAAACACATAAAGACAGGAAAAAGACAAATACACAAGGGTACATAAACACGTAGCAGAATAATACAAAAGGAAAGACAGGGTTTCGTTTTCAGTGTAACATTTGGTACTGCAGTCCAACCCAAAACTTCATTCCATAGATCTTTCCTCTTATTTCAACATTTTTTCCACCAAAAAAATCCTATGCAAGTATGCTTTCTGTATTTATATGTTCACATATTTCTTACCTCATTATTTATTTTCCATTATCTTACCTCATCATTTATTTCCAAGAAAATCCTACCTTAACCTGTTGTCCTTAAACCCTACTTTTTTGTTCATATCTTCTTTCAAAATACTTTTTTGGCCAAACCATTTTCCTATAGCTTCTCAATGCATTTCTTCCAACTCATCACAACTCGTTCTCTTATATAGCCTACCCCATCTTAAGCTAACTTAAATTACTGAGCTCAGATGCTAAACTAAGTGACGAGGCAATGCAGCAGCACAAAACACTTAACACAAACAGCAATGGCAAAAAAATGGAAATTGGCAAAGCAAGCAGCAGTAAATGTAATAACTTATGTCTAAACATGACAAACCCACAAGCAGAAAAAATAGTACACTAAAGACAACAATGGAGATAAGGGAAATGTCTATTCACATCTTAATATCTATGTCATTAAAGTGGTGCACCAGAAGAAGTTATTCTACCAAAAAAATTACCAAGTAGTTGAAAAGAAACTTCCGTATGCAATTCCTGTGAAGGGAAATGTCTTTTTGTGCTCCTTCGTTTTTTGAAGTAGATCATAAAGTTATTATTTACTGGATCTGTAGGCATAAAATATTTATATTAGTACATCTATAAAAATTTATTTTAACCAATGCTGCAGTGGAGCTAGATACTAGATATTAAACAAATGAGGAATCTCTCAACTACAAAGACAATAGATATAAAATGATTCTCATCATTTCATTAGGCATTTTAGTAAATATCATAAATTACGAGTTCCACAGTGTAGTCATATGTTTTCAAGTTTGAGCGAGGATAATGGCCTCCTTTTTTCTCCACCTGTGCCTCTGAAAGGCACACACTAATGGCTTTTTTCCAGGTGACTGTCGCGCAGCTGGGTGCTCACGACGCATTACGTGAAGGTGGTCGCTTAACGTTCTTACCAAAATATTTACGACACCAGTTTGAACTACAGTGACAGTCCCAAATAAAATTTCACAGGTCGAGAATTTGCGTTACAAATGCGTAGAAACAAAATCCTTTAAATATAATAGTGTCCAAAAAATTTTCGTCGGCCTTGTGATACATTCACGCATTTACACACATTTCATAACTCTTTAAAGTACGATTCTTGGTTTCCATCATCTTTTTTCACAAGTCAGAGGCCCTAACCACTACTCCTTATTCCTTACCTTATTACACATATACATATTCATCAACACGTCTTCAATATTTCATCATAATAAATACATAACATAATCAGATTCCTCATATAGCATCATCTCATTGATCATAAACATACCTCAACAGCATAATACACATTGTCGTCGTAATAATAACATCATAACAGATCAATCACATCTCAAAATCGTCGTAGCTTTCTGAATATTTTAAAACCTAAAAAAAAAATTCTCTGCTCATTTCAAAAGTGTGATCTACCTCAAACGTATTTTAAAAATCATTATCCCATACCAAATACATCATTCAAAGCTCTCATAGTATCACAATGATTCTGAAAAAATATGAACAGTTCACAAAGTACAGACAAAATACAATTTCATAAGTGTGAAGTTATCCACCGGTGTAATTACATAAACATCTGTCACTGATGTAGTAAAATAAATTTTGTCTCTCTCAGTTAAATAATCAGATAGCTGTGTAATTCTATGTTAGAGAAACATGGTACCGATGTGTAAAGTTGTATAAGCAAATACCATATTAGCTAGGGCTCCTTGTGCTTGCCAAACACATGATACACAAAGTAAGTGTGTACGCCCCTGAGGATTAATTATACCCTCAGGTGTTACAGATTACAGCAATGGAATGAAATGTATCATGGAAAACTTTCTTTGTAATTCAAAAATCTTTAAAAATAAATGTTTTAAGTACGAAATTAATCACACAAATGCGTGTCCTGTAGCGCCAAATGTGCGTCTTTCTGTAAGATAATTCTGTGGAAGTGTCGTAGTTATCGTCCACTGTAAGCAAAGTTCTGCTGAAGTCAATGTACTTACCTCATCATAAACGAAAGTGAAATGCTTTGCGTAT
This sequence comes from Schistocerca cancellata, assembly GCF_023864275.1. Classification (NCBI taxonomy): domain Eukaryota; kingdom Metazoa; phylum Arthropoda; class Insecta; order Orthoptera; family Acrididae; genus Schistocerca; species Schistocerca cancellata. Next base: position 913,264,281 of record NC_064627.1, on the reverse strand, counting down.
AGATATCGTAGTTATTACATACCTTACCGTGATCAAGAAAGTACTATAATGTAATGTATTGTTGTGCTATGAAAAAGGCTGTCTCATTGTAGCTATACCACAAAAGTTACTACTAAAACATGTTTTACTTTCCAGAAGAATTCAGAAAAACTGTGCAGATATAAAACAGATACAGCACAAAAGCAACAACGTAAATTGTGTCATACATTAGTAGTGTCATGATATAATCATGTAACTGTCAAATAAACTAACCACTGTGTCATCTGGTATCTCTCAGAAAGTACTTTAAATCCAGAATGTATTTTCAAGTAAACCAAATGTTGCATTAAAATCTCATTAGCAGTACCGGTACATGTTCTAAGTATGTGAGCCTTATAGTCATTACGTAATCGTGCACCTAACAAGCAAGAATGTACACACACAATAACACAGTGTCGTCTGTTCACTACAACAATGCACTCGTAAATACTGTCTAAATATGTTTCCTAGGTTCTAGACTGGACAGTTAACTTCAAAACATTGTTGTATGTTAACAGTTTCTAAGTGTGACAAAGCATAGTAGTGACGTGAAGTGAAAAGTTTTATGGCAAAGACAAAGTCAAAAAGCAGATCATCTCTCAATAAACGGTTTCACATGTGAAATGTGGTGCAAGCCATTACTCTTCCTACTATGAAGAGCTCCAGTTTCAACGGAATTATCATGTGGTATATGGTATTTCGGTAAAGAATGCTCAAATATTTCTCAAGGTTAGCGGCTATGTTATTTTTCTCTGAGCCAGCCGGCACACGTGGCTGCCTGCGGTGCGAGTCATTGTCTGCTATCTCTTTGTTGACGTGCATCGTTATTGGGATTAGGAGACCTAACTTCTACAAATTCACCTTGCCGAGAGGGCCCAGCCCCGTTTAAATCCCGCCAGTTCTGATGAAATTCAGGTCTGTCGTTATGATTATATCGTCTGTCGTCACGTCGGTAGTTCCTGTAGTTTCTTTCTTGTTGGTTAAGTGGTGGAGAATTTCTCCCTGAATTATCACTGCACGGTGGACCGTTGCGTCTGAAGTTATTCTGTCTTCCATGATAATAACAGTTCTTTTTGCAATGTTGTCTGTTTCTATGACTGTCTCTGTCATATTCAATACTGCAGAAATGCGATCTTTCTCTGTAACTATTACTACTCTGCCAACGGTTGTCACACGGGTGGTGTCTGTTTTGGTCACGATTTATGTTGTAAGAATAGCCTTGTCATGTCCAGTTATTATTTCTGTCGTCGCAGAATTGTGACGGATGTGACGTGTAATTGTTGTGTTCCTGTTTTCAGGTGCCACGATTGTCAGTATCAATTTCCAATTCTTGTAAGAGTCCCTGAAAAGCTTCAATGTCGTCTTTGCAACGTCCTGCCAAAATAATATGTCGTAAATGTTCAGGCAATTTGATTAATCAAATGCGGATGAGTTCTGAGGGGCTGTATGGGTTTGACAGGTACTGATTCTTGTGCAACATGTCTTCAAAATATTTCACAAGACTGGAAAATTCAGATTGTTCGAAATGTTTCATCATTATGATGCTATGTTTTACTCGGTCTTGTGTAGCTTGAGACCAATATGCTGAGAGGAAGGCATGATAAAATTCTCCTTCACTGTGGCAATCGATAATGACCGATCGCATTCTTTCAGTTGGTTCATTCTCTAAGTAGCCACACATAAATTCTAATCTGTGCTCTATTGACCAGTTGGGAGGAAAACAATGAGAGAATTGATGAAGCCACGCTTGTGGATGAATGTCGTTGCCGGAATACTTAAATGTTTTGAATTTACGTGTAGTAATAAACAGCTTATAGTCAAAATCATCATGTCGGTGAGTCGCATGTCGGTCATTGTTACGTCGTTTCGGCGGTTCCATCTCAAAATTCGGTGTACCTTGCCAATTTCTTTCTCAATTTCCGAAGTGCCCTGTGTTATTATTTTGTGTCTGTTCCGTATTTCTATGTCCCTCTTCCCGTATTGGAGCGCGAGTGTCCTCTGAAATATGTAATTCTTGTATTACCTGTGTCAACTGATCTTCTACTTCCCGGATTTCTCTTTGGTGTTGTGTATTAATTTGATTCTGATTTTGTTTGAATTTCTTAATTTGTTCACACTCTTCTGTGTCAGTGATGGCTTCTAGTGTTAAAAGGTTTTTTTTTTTGCTTTTCACATTTAACCAAATATAACATTGATGATGATAATTTATGGCAATGTTTGCCGACAAGATAAATAATGCAACCTTTAACACTAGATTGCGTACTCACGGCAGTTCCCCTTGGCTGCTTTTTGGTACGACTTGGAAAGAGAGAAAAAGTAATGAATGATCGCCGATGCGTCGGTTCTCGATTGTGTTCAGGAGACGTACAGATTGATTGCGCGAAAATAGTTTCTCAAATGACCTCTTAACCCAGACTGCTTTCACGCAAACAGACTCTTCAATGAAATTACCTAAGGGACCAATTTGAATAATAAAAAAAATTGGAAATGAATGCAAAACACTGAAATTTTGTAAAAAAAAGTTGTCAGATCGGAGATTGAACACATTAATGGTCTCCCAAATACAATCGAGACACCGCAATAAAGAGCGAATCTGTAACAAAGTTCATTTAAACATAAATATTATTTGTGGTTAATTTAAAGAAAAGAATAAGCATAGATTTTCTGTACAGTGAAGCATCAGTATATTCTCAAAGAACAAAGGCGTCAAACTATAAACAATAACAAATTTACAATGAAAACAAAACTTACATTTTTATGTTTTTCTCATACATGGAACAGTCCAACAATCGCTCCTTTTGTATGTGTGATATTTTGTAAAAATTAAATGTCCTGGCGTGCGCGTAAGTATTTTTTATCGTCACAATGTTTACAAAAGCGGTTTTTTTTCTTGGTGATAACGTGGTTTTTCACACTAAATGAAATATAACTTGTGGCGGTGCTACACAACACGTCTTAACAAGTCGGCGACCAAACATCAAAGGTAACGAAGTACATGTTAACACATCGGCGACCAGAAGTACAACTAACTATAAAGACTCTTTGAATTTTCCTAACAAATGATAAATTGTTCTTTCTTCTGTTTCGCAGCTTCTTGCTATCAAGCGCTGCGGCAATGATTTTAAATATCTGCGCCCAGCGAGTCATAGTGTTTAAAAGTACCTTTTAAACGCTGGCCGCGCGTCTTGGTATAGGCGCACGTTATAAATAGATTTCGTTTCTTAACTCTCGCGTTGTCATGCTTAGTATCATTACAAACTACAGCTCGATGGCTGTCCTTTTCTCATATGCAAAATGTCTAAAATCCAATAATATCACAGGCTACAGGTCTTGTGTCATTCAGATCAACATCTACCTTTGTAGATAAGCTAGTGAACTGATCCGAAAGTTCGGCTACTTTCTCCGATAGTGTACTTATTTCCTCAGCGTGTTTTTCTGAACCAAGTTTCAGAGTGTCCATTTGTGTTGAAATCGTATCTACTGTGTCCTTTAAGTTTTCCTGAGTTTTTGCAAGTAGCGTAACCGAATCGGTAGATGCAACTGAGTCAATTTTAGCTTGCAAGGTCTCATGATTTTCATGAACAATAGTTTGCAGTTCTTTTATGGCTGCTTCGTGATTCTGTAATGCATTTTCATGCCGCGAAAAAATAGGTTGGAAATGCTCACAAATTTGTGTTTTTACATTATTACAGACTTTTTGACATTTCGATTCGATTTTATGTAACTGAGTAGTTAAATCTTCACGTGTTTGTTCAAGCGTGGTGTGAAGATTTTGTTCCATTGCGTCTAACGTTTGAAGATTTTGTTCCATTTGTTTCTGATTTTGTTCAAGTGTTGTGTCTAACTTTTGTAGCCTTTGTCCCATTTGTTGCATTAACTGTAATAACAATGCACTGGTGTCTGAAAGATGTTTCTCATTGCTATTCGGCAGTGCATTTGAACCGGCAATATTCGCATTTTTAAAAGCAGAAAATGTGTCTTGACTTATTTGAGAAAACGGTGAGGACCCAAAACCGGAGTCTACAGTAGTGCAATATTGTGTTCTGTCATTTCGGATTCCTGAGGCGAGCTGTTGCCGACCGATCGATCGATAATGCTTCCCTGTTCACTACTTGTTTCATTGTCTACACCATTATTTGCCGCCCGCTCCATTTCCCTATGCGCAGTTACCAAATTACTACTTCAAATTCGGGACTGCTACGGTCGCAGGTTCGAATCCTGCCTCGGGCATGGATGTGTGTGATGTCCTTAGGTTAGTTAGGTTTAAGTAGTTCTAAGTTCTAGGGGACTGATGACCACAGATGTTAAGTCCCATAGTGCTCAGAGCCATTTTGAACTACTTCGAATGTCTGTTAATTCATTACACAGTGGTACTGATAAGCTACGCTCGTCGTCACTATTATTTCTCAGTTTACTTTGGAGCCTAGTGCTACGTTTTTCACAGGCCATTATTGTCACAATATTTCACATGATAACACAGAAAAGCACAATTTTAAGAGCAAAAATAAGAGAACACGTTAACATAGCACTGAAAATAATATCTAGTTAATCGCAAGCGCAACTGTGAAATACTTGGTGCAAATCTACATACATGTCACAACTGTTTTACTGTATAACAATGAAAGACTGCAACTACAAAGGAGATTCTCTCTACAATTACGCGCTAGCAATAAAGAAAAGCTACACTAATTAAACAAACTACAAGAAAAAATCAGAAGATTCCAGTGAGGTATCCTCGGTTAAGTGTCGACATATGAAACGTCCCCTTAGCAAAATTATACATGACTGTGCTTAAACTGACACACAATATTTTTAGCGCAACGCAATCTGACTTTCAATAATCCCTAGAAAAGAATGGCCCTGACTAACATTAACCTATACGCTTCACAAATCACTTACCTCACAAAAATCTTCGTTACTCGAACTACTGCAGTACAGCGAGCGCCACTACTGCCAGCTGAATAAAAGATTCAAACTACTGAAGGCACTAACTACTGACAGGCATAGTTAGCAAATGAAAGATTTTGATAGAGAACAAACAATGTATTTACCTTAATAGTGTTCAAAAGTCATAATATATATATCAGTTCATGACATCCAGTCTTACAAATGTACTGTTTCTAATGGACACACGTCCAGACCATCCGCTCTCAAAAATCCGCCATCTCACTTCCCCACATCCACCACTGCTGGCGGCTCACCTCCAACTGCGCAACGCTACGCGCTGTTAACATCCAGCTGCCCAAAACTACAATAGCGAACAATAATGCAAACCCGCCACAGACTGCACACAGCACAGCCAGTGATTTTCATACAGAGCGCTACGTGGCGTTACCAATAAAAAAACCTAAACAGACAACTTACACATTAACTCAAGGTAGGCTGCACGTTTGTAACCTGCCTCTGTTTTGTCCTCTGCAGAAAATGTTTGAAAAAACTCTAGAAGTGCTTCAAAGGTTTTCAGTATTCTCAAGAAACTAGAAGCTCACATAGTCCATCGAGTCGGGCAAACGGGTCGTCGACCAGCTTGGTTGTTGGCGCTCTCACAGTGTATGCTTTTTAAAAGTCCATCCTTTTGTTGGATTCCCTTACTGTGCTTATTAAGTCCTTGGCTAAAGCCATAAGATCCCTCATAGACGTAAGATGTCGGAGACAGTCTACAACTACCAAGTCTAAAGTGTGAGCAGTGCAGTGCATATAACGTGCTTTTGGTTGTATATCCAAAACTTACTTTTTTAGTCCTTTGAACTTACCTCTCATATTCGAGGCACTGTCCTCTTAGGTAATCCATTGACAAATCAAGACGAGCAGAAACGTTTTTTAAAATAATAAACAGAGTTTGTGATTCAGTGTTGGGGGTCTCGTAAAAGCCAATAACGTCTTTGTTGAATCATCGACAGTGCGAATACAAAATGACACTTGTTCGTGAATCCAAGAATCACTTGTTTCGTCAACCATAATAGAAGAATATTCAGTCTTCTTGATTGAAGCCAATACCTTTCTCAACACAGACTTTCCTAGTGGATCAATGATATCCTTTTGAATATCGTCGGACTTCCGTTTATACCCCGAACGCCCTATCCAATCTTTAAATTCAGGTATGTCATTCTTTCAGAGTTCCAACAATTGAAAACAAATTGAGTTTATATCTTCGTGCCCTCTAATTGCTAGTTCTTGTCGGCATAGATATTGCACAGTAGTAAAAATTGTCTAAAGAGTTAAACGGGCTTTCTTCATATCACTATCTAACTGTTCATTCAACTGGGAGGCCACACTTCGGTCGGAGATAGAATTTAGTTTCAGAACTCCTTTTTTATGCATAGGCCTAAGCGTATTTTCATGAAGACGGAGCTTTTCCAAAGCCTTTTTACAGCTAGGAAACCCTACGGAAGTGAATGCCTCTTCTTTTTTTTTAAGAAAATTGTAATAGATTTTTAGCATTTGCTTCTTTGCAGGTTTTGCAAAACCCTTTTTCGGTAGATGCTTCACATTTTAGCCACATATATTTGATCAACCAAGACTTCTGAAATGATCTTCCCTTACCGGATTGTCCAGGTTTTGGCTGTGAACGGTTCTCGCCTGAAGACGATGATGCAATTGAAGACACAATAATTGTTGGAGGTTGACTTGCAGTATTATAAACTTCCAAGCGCGCCTTTTTGGTAACAAATTTATCCATTGCAAACTTAACTCACAATACACTAAAAGACTAAAGTAAACGAACAAAATGTAGTCATATAAAATAGTCCACTAGACACTAAAGTCGGAACACTAAACACGTCTGCAACAGGCATTGAATGAAACTATCCACACTGAATGACTGCGAAGCAGGGTAGGCATCGTAATGTCTCGAAGCATCAAGGCGATGCGAGGCGGAGGGCTCCAGACGCTTCTGCTCCAGTCCTTATGATGTCGTCGCAGCCGCAGCACTGGCCCGCCGGCGCCAGACTTTACCCAAAGGTTCACGCACAGGGACAAATTCTAAGTGTGCGCGCAGCACCGGAACGCTATCATGATTCACACCACTCCACCCCCACTCCCCCCAAACGAATTTTTTAGGGGGCTCGGGCCCCCTCTGGCCCCACGGAGTCGGCGCCTGTGAGGCCCTGTCAGCACTGGCGAACAAACATTGTACTTGATCACCCAAAATGGTCACATAATCCTTGTGACTAATGCGACCTTGCAGGGTGCCCTCTGGGTCCATGCAGTAGCTCAACATGGCTGTGCAAATCATCACTGAAACCCCGCTATGTTTCACTCTTGGACGTAAACTCGGCCAGAAGTTAGAAACAGTGTAGATCAAGACTCATATGACATTCTTCCACTGCTCTACAGTACAGGTTTTATGGCTTCGGCTCCCTGTTTTCCTGTCACAGGGATTTGCATCGGTTATGAGTGGTTTTGGGACTCCAGCACGCCCCACAGTTCCTTGCTTATGGTGCACCCTTCGTGTTTTAGTGCTAATAAGGTTTGCGAGTGTGACATTCAGTTCTGCAGTGACTTTCGGAGCTGTCGCCCTTTTATTTGTCGTCACAACGCTCTTTATTGATCACCTGACTCGACCATTCAACAAACTTCCACCCACGTTCCGATTTAGTCGATGATGTCTCTCTGCTTTCTCTGTATGTGCTTGAAATCTTCGACATGATGCCTCTTGAAACACCAGACACTTCGTCTACCATAGTTATGAAAGCATCCAACCATACGAGCTCCAATAGTTCACCCACATTCGAAGTCACTTAGCTCTGACATAATGCACTCAAAACTACACAGAACAAGGTTGACGACTAACACTTGCAACGTACTGAGGAGATTAAACAGGTGCTGTTCGTTGTCAAATACAACAGTACAACCTGCAAGCCTAGCTAGCATCTGCATTTATGTTCAAATGCATTTCTCGTTGTCTTTCCATATTTTTGTTGTGGTATCACGTATCAGTACACTCCATGGGCGTCACACAGTTGGTAATGCAATATCAAGTATCCGTCAGTTGCCGATAGTGGCCGTGCGGGATCTTCCGGACCCAGTCCAGCACTCCCGCTGAGCCACACCTCCAATGGCTCTGGACTAGAGCGCCCTCTGCCACTGCAATATAGGATGGCCGGTTGCAGCCTCTCACCTCCTCGAACACGGAGCCACTTTGCCACGTGACGCAACGCACATGCAATCTAGTCGTTGCTCCACACCATAGTTCATGCATAGTACAGTGAGATTCTTCCTTGTGACAAAGCTGCACTTTGTTCCTTGCTGCGTTATTTGTGTTGAAACTTCATTCACTTGGAGAAACACTGTTACGTAAATCTGTTTATTGTGATATCTTGTTCGCTAATCACTTCTGCTCTTGTCCACATTTCCTACAACGACAGTTGCCACATGTCGCTGTAGCCCTCCTCTGCTTATTGTTGTGTACATAGTCGTACACAACGTTGTCCAACTACTGCCAGAATCCACAAGGACAGTGTGTTGACATATCGTTGGCCATGGACTATCAGCACGATGACCATTGTTGGGGCTTTCCTCGATATAGTAGAGAGACTCACACCGACAGTGGTCAGCTTCAGGGTAACGTTCGACACTTTGGTTTTTTCAGATTACTCCTGGGCAACGTATAGGACCACAATGAACGTAACCATCTATGGAGGCCCCGAGGATAACGAAGTTGACAGATTGCATTCATCATCGCCGTACGAGTCCAGTGTGTGGCCTTACGGAGTGATGTGAAGTTGCGTATACAACATGATCACCTCTCGTTCGCATGGCCAGTAATTTGAGGAGCAGGTGTTATGTTTGTGAAGTGTTAAGGCCAGTGGCTGCGCCTATCTTCCAGCTCTCCATCTTCCAACAAATCAAAAGCTCATCTTGCCTGTTCTGTCCTCACCTCTATGCAGGGGTGTTCCACTGTTGCCCTGGCCAGCACGTTCACCAATTTTCTTACCCACTGAACGCATCTAGTCAAGGGTTTTCGAGACATTCGCAAACTACCATTCTGTTCCCACTCTGTCTGATGAATTCCGGTATTCATCAAGACTTTCGCAAACAACCATTCTGTTCCCACGCCGATTGATGAATTCCGGTATATACATATACTATATCGAGGAAAGCCCCAGCAATGGTCATCGTGCTGACAGTCTATGGCCAACGATATATATATATATATATATATATATATATATATATATATATATATATATATATATATATATATACCGGAATTCATCAGTCGGCGTGGGAACAGAATGATAGTTTGCGAATGTCTTGACAACCCTTGACTATATATACATATGATGTAACCTCGTCTGTTATCCAAGCTCAGTTCGATTCAGTGCCCAACTTGGCTACTAGAGCCGTTCTTGCTGCCACAGGTGGGAGTCCGTTTATCAAATGTCGCCCCCTCTGTACCCCCAAAACACCAACAAATTCAATAACCTATTCTTCCTACTACAGGGCGTTCCTACAATGAATGTAAGAAATTCGAGTGCTGACAAAGTGAGTCGTAACAAGTAACTTCCACATAGCAACCCATGTCCGCATCTCTTAGCGTTCGGCGCTAGGCGTCATTTAACAGCGTCGTATACTGCCAGGAAGGTAGGCACACGACCTGTCATCTGAGTCGTCATGGTAGCAGATCTGCAGGGCAATATTTTAAATTTTTTTTGTCATTGAGGTAAAAGAGAGGTGAGGTTGACGTTTCATAAACTTTATTTGCAAACAGTTACAAAAACTGCTCCAGATTACGCCCTTCTGCATGCCATGCCACGACGCTTTAGTGATAATCGCATCCTTTCAAACAGGCTGGGCAAAGTGGAGATTACATCAGCTCTTCTGTCTCGATAGGTATCTCGTAAACAACAGATTTCAGGTGTCCTCAGACGAAAAAATCAAGGGGTTGTAACACCGAAAATGCAAAATATATGGCACCTGCTACCGATATATACTTTTTTTAATTGTATGTAAATATTTGTAATTAAATGCTTTCTTTTAATAAGTAAGGACATTGCTTCACTGTATGTGTACATTTAGGTAGAAGTCTGTTGACGTTTTATTGTATTTATCTGTGTTTTACTGTCAAACTTATACGCTCTGGTAAAAAGCCAAAGGAATTGTAATTTGCATCGACTAGCAAAGATAATAGCAGTGCTTGTGCGTTGTAAAATCTTTGGGTAGGGAGTTGTTGCGCAGAGCGCGCGGAGAGAGCGAGAGACGGGTTCCAGCACTTGTAGTGTGCGAAAGTGTGGTGTTAACGCTCTCGCAGTAGAGAGTACCATTTCGGCGGCGTCATGTACGCGCGCCGACCAGATGACTAGTAAGCAGGAGGAAGGACAGTGGACGGGCGGAAGAGGCTGTACTAATTACGATTGCCCGTTCCTGTAATTAGCCATGGACCCACAAGATGCTACTGTCTTCAACAACAGCAGCAGTTCCGGCAAAACAGATTCGTCGTCGGCTCCGAGTTTCGTCGCACGCATAGCACTGAAGTAAGACTGTTCATTGGTAGAAAGTATTAACGGGTAACCCAGCAGCACAACTGAATGTTATTTGATTAATGAACTTTATTTAATAATCAGTTAAATTCAGGGCGATTGTGTCCTCATTGTCCCCAGGCATTGTTACCAAGCAGGGTCCTTCTTCCCTTTTTCCTTATGTGCTAACCGAAGTTTGAGAATCTATCACTGGAAAGGATCCAAATCTAAAGAAAATGCACAAATTAAGAGTGCGGAAGCTTTATTTATTTTACATATAGCTTGGAGCGCATGGATGTTTGGTGTGGTACGTATTCTAGCATTTAATTCTGTTCAAGTCAGTAAAAGAGGCTCAGTTGTTCAGACAAGAATATTAAATCCAATTTGAAAATTAAGTAACTGCAAAGTAAAAAGTGCTTGCCTTTCTCTAAATTTCCTTGATGACGTTACGTCGAGGTCTCTGAAAGTCATTGTTCACGTAACGAAGTTCAATATTAACATACAGTTTAAGTGGATATTTTCAAATCATTACTCGATTGCCTTTTTCAAAATTTAATGACAAACTTAACGTAAAAGTGACTTCTCAATTTTCTTTATCATTACATACTCACTTAAAATTAGGGTCAAGAAACGTGAAACCTTCAGTTGCCACGTCAGTGTTTAGTAATAAATGTTTTTTCTTTCCCATCATCTTGTACAGGATTTTGGATGTAAATCACCCTAGTGGGCTGGCGACCGTAATTATTTCCTTTTCGTTTATTAGTGTAACTTTTGGATTCAAGATCAGTGGTACCCCATTTCTGTCCAATGTTGTTCGTGAGTGAAATCACAAAATAACTTTCATTTTTCCAAATTGTAGCCCTGTTCAGCTTAATTACTTGTTTATTTTTAGTAGACTTTTCTATCAGAAAGATCGGTTGCACACTATCCCCCTACTTGTCGGTATTACTTCTTCGGGAAAGATAGTTTTATCCAATTAGAAAAATTCCATTAGGTATACACGCGATCCACGGTCATATTTTATATCGCAAGCAGGATAGGTCGATTAGTAAGGGGAGGTTACAGGGTGTCAAGTCTGGGGAACATGAATGCCATGCCACTGTCCCTCCGCGTCCTATCCAGTTTTCACCAAAGATCTCATCCAAATGATTTCGCACCGCATGAGCGAATTGTGCAGATCCGCAAGCAAGTTGGCACCAGATGCACTGTCGCACGTTGAGTGGTACATGTTTCAATAACACTGGCAGTGTTTCCCTTAAGAAGATTAAGTACTACGTTCTGTTGTCGTGGGGCAGCATGTATGGACCAATCAGATAATCACATACCAAACCACACCAAACGCTGGTGGCCGCGAACAAAGACGGCCTGCGGATTTTTCAGTGCCCACATGTGTTGACCGTGGCTGTTGAAAACACTTTCCATTGTAAACGATGCCTCACCTACAAAAAGTACGAAGTATCGGAATTCAGCCTGAATGGTACACTTCTGCAAAATCCACTGGCAGACGTCAACGCGAAACAGACAGTTTTCTGGCTTAAGGGCTTGAACTTTCTAAAGGCGGTAAGGGCGTAAATCATTTTCATTCCACAGACGCCAGGCCATGGACTGGCCTACATCAATTTCTCCGGCAACACTCTGCGAGCTTGTTGAGGACGTGTTTTGCAGCAGTGCTAACGAATCTCCTTCTAACCACATCCATCCGGCCTTGGCACCTGTATCACAAAATGAATGCATCGGGTTTCTGTGTGTGGGCCTTAAATATACTTGCAACATTACAGTACCATGTCAGTGGACAGCTCACCTCAAATGCATCCGTTTTTGTCAGGGACCTTAGGTTGTCGGTGAACATGTATAGAAATCTATTCGAAAATCGCTGGACGTACAACCGTTGAGCATCGAGAGCATTTCCATCTGCTGCCCCGTAAGCACAGTGCATCTCTGTCCTTTCCTCCCACGAAAAGTGCTCCTTTTCCCATCTGTTCCACACAGTAGCAAACACGATTGTACCCGTTTGTAGATACACTGACGCTGGGCGAACCAGACTCCGCAGTGTGCGTAAGTGCCGCCTCTGTGCAACGTATCAAACAGGTATTTGCACTGCCAAACGCAAAACATTCGCGTCCCAACAAATGCCGAAAGAAACTTTGTGATGTTGTCCCACCCAGAATACTTGCCAGCATTTCGACTCCTGACGGTGGGTTGTATGCCTATCTTCCCGGCGGCGTGCGAAGCTGTTAAATGACACCTAGGTGCCGAACGTTAAGGGATGCGGACATGAGATGCTATGTGGAAGTTGCTTGTTATGACTCACTCTACCAGAACTCTCATTTTTTTACATTCATTTTAAGATACCCTACACAGTGTGGTCGGAAACAGTCTGAAAAGCTTGTAATGATGTTGCAGGGAAGATGTTGCAGAGATATAATTGTTAAGAAAACCCTAGATACTCTGACCGTTCCCACCCTCCTTTCTTGTTGCCCAAAGTTGATTTATTAACCTGTGAAGTAAGTTAGTAAATTGGGAGGCTGGTCATATTTCCACAGCAATTGCCACGCTGATATAGTGACACACTGCAGAGAGAGACAGCGACGATCGAATTTAAATAACAAGTTTTATTCATAATACTCATATTTTTTGTTATTCTTCTTTGTTGTAAATTGAAGGCTCGATATCTATTTCCGTTCTTTTGTTTGACATTTTTATGATCGTGTAGAGGATGACTGGGTTGCTTCTACGAAAACTGGTGGACTTTCTGGGGAATTACACATATATTTTCGGTCATTTCCCTGCACAATACAGATCAATGAAACGAACGTAACTTGTTCTCCATGCTATCACTTCAAACTAGTACGATCAACTGTACTAAAAATCAAAGGTTTAGCTCTAACAACATGTGGCAAAGAATTTACTATCACATATCGATCTGTTTCTGCATAATCATCTTCGGAACATACGTTTCGTACATAAAATATAGGCGATTCAGGTTACCCTCCATTCAGAGGCTGTTGCACGCAGCGACCGTTACTTTGATTTTTAAATAGTAGATTTCAGTTATCAGTCGTCCTCTGGAATTTTTTATTGGCAGATCTAGATTTCAGCTAGAAACTAGCCATTGTCAATGCACTATCATTTGTTTTTCTCAATGCATGTAATGTCTGTTGGTCGGGCTTTGCCCATAGTTCATTGAATTGGGCGGCTGGTCATATTTTCACAGCAATTGCCACGCTGAGATAGGGACACACGGCAGAGAGAAAAAATGGCTCTGAGCACTATGGGACTTAACTTCTGAGGTCATCAGTCCCCTAGAACTTAGAACTACTTAAACCTAACTAGCCTAAGGACATCACACACATCCACGCCCAAGGCAGGATTCGAACCTGCGACCGTAGCGGTCGCAGACTGTAGCCCCTAGAACCGCTCAGTCACGCCGGCCGGCACGGCAGAGAGAGAGAGAGAGAGATAGCGACGATCGAATTTAAACAACCAGTTTTAATCATAATACTCATGTTTTTTGTTACTCTTCTTTGTTGTAAATTGAAGGCTCGATATCTATTTCCGTTCTTTGGTTTGTCATTTTTATGATCGTCTAGAGGATGCCCATCTCAAACATTAGTATTCAATGAACTGTGTACAAAGCCCGACCAACAGGCATTACATGCATTGACCAAAAATGATAGTGCATTGAGAATGGCTAGTTTGTAGCTGAAATCTAGATCTGCCAATAAAAAATTCTATAGGACGACTGATAGCCGAAATCTAATATTTACAAACACAAACGATTGTTTATATCTTCTGAGATGTGTATAGACATCGCCGTAATTACATTAAGCGTTTATAAAAGTTGACATTTCAACATTTTCGCATAGCTATGCATTAGCGGATTTTTTTTTCTACAATATGGTATCAGTCATTTCATATGAGCCAAGACCGGTTAGTACATTTACCTCGTCATAACCAGTTCTATTACAATACGTTGCGCCGTTTGCGAGTCATTTGGCATTTAAGTTAGGGTTGCCACCCGATATATCGGGACCGTCACCGTTATGGACCTCGACATTCCGACAAGCTTCAATTTTGTCCCGATTTTGTATAATACTGCGAAATGTATGGTGTACCAACTACTTCTGCTGCAACAAGTTTAATTGTGTTCTAAATAAAAAATAGTTACATTAAATAATTTCTTACTTCATTTCTACACCCCCATCTCAGAGTGTATCGACGAGGTCGAAATTACATATGGCAACCCTAATTAAATTTAGCCAATCAGGTCGTCACGTGCACGAATTCAAGCAGCCTGCCGGAGACAATGTCGCCAAACGTGTTTTTTGTTTGATTTCTTCAAACCGAGCAAACGTACCTTTTGCTCACCTAGCTTAAATTTGTAAATTCCGAAAAGGCCGATTTTAACTGGTAAGGGTTTACCCAAGGATCCATAGGCGACTGTGCATTGCCGCATTTTAGCGAGTTCAAGTGTTTGAATTTGAGCGTTCGGTCACCTGGTTGGCTAACTTCAGTTCCAAATTACTCTGATATGGTGGAACGTATCAATTTTTTTTCTGAACAAATATTTTTCAGCACAACCTCCGCTGAAACACCTTAGAATTTCTGACTGTTTCTTACCACCTGCATACCGTGCACGCACAATAAATGAAATCTGATTTTTTTGCTGTCCGCCGCGCGGTTTGAGGCGCCACCCACGGACTGCGCGGCCACTCCCGCCGGAGGTTCGATTCCTCCCTCGGGCATTGGTGTGTGTGTTCTCACCATAAGTTAGCTTAAGCAGTGTGTAAGACTACAGACCGATGACCTCAGCAATTTGGTCCCTTAGCAATTCACACACATTTGAACTTTTTTTTTGTCTACATCTACATCTACATCCGCTAGCCACCGAGCGGCGTGTGGCGGAGGGCACAATTCGCGCCAAAGTCATATTCCCTCCCTCTGTTCCACTCGCGGATCGGGCGAGAGAAAAACGACTGTCTGAACGCCTCAGTACGAGCTCTTATTTCCCTTATCTTTGACTGATGATCAGTACGCGATTTGAAAGTTGGTGGTAATAATATATGCTCTACATCCTCGGTGAAGATTGGATTTCGGAATTTAGAGAGCAGCCCCTTCTGTTCAGAGCGTCGTCTATCTGCAAGTGTGTCCCACTTCAAACTTTCTATGAGATTTGTAACGCTCTCGCGATGGCTAAATGTACCAGTCACGAATCTTGTCGCTCTTCTTGTTGAAGGACTTGTAACGCCGGAAATGCCATGTCCTCCTATTTCCATCTATTGCACTATTTTTTTTTCCTTGCTTTGTTACCTCAAGATATGACATTTCTGTCTCTTTGTATATTGTAATTGTTTTACTATTTGTATATTTATGCATTTATGTCGATGTATAATTGGTTTGTTTCGTAAATATCATTTGTATTTTTACGCTGGGTCTTGCCTAGGGAAAACTGCTATCGAACGATTACGGCGATAGGTCGTGTGAAGAATCAAAGTGTGTAGGATCTTTGGTAGTGTTAACTCTGCCGCGTGGAGCGCGGGCTGAGCAGAAGGTGTGTGGCGGGAGTAGCGAGTGGAGCAGGTGTGTTGTGTGACGCTCCCGCGAGTTGCCGCGCTTTCGGGGTTTGGCAGCATGTAATTGCGCTCGACTTGCGATGATAGTTTCTGACATGGCGTCGCGGACGGGAAACATTAACTAGCGCACATCAAGAGCCCGTTTCGTCTGGTGACCGTGTCGAGAAGAAGGCGCGCCAACATCCAGCTTCTGCAACAGCAACGGCCGACAATGAGTGACTGTCGCCACCTCCTCGACCGACGGCTTCAAACCTTCAATCAACCGACAAGGAAGACTGGACGCACGTAAAGTTTTAGAGCTGTATGGCAGACCTCAGCTTTTAATCTTGTTCCATTTTCGTCACTATAATTACAGCAACTTAGCATGAACGTTTGTTGCTCATTGTCCCAATTGCATTACCAAGCAGAGTCCCTTCCTTTTCCGAAATGAACCCGAGTGTCGTTGAAATTTAAACGCCAGCACTAAAGTAATATAGCTAATTCTATTTCACTGCTTTAATTTCAAAGTTCAGTTAGCTGGCTACAATATTCAGATTACACAAGCACAAATTAAGAGTGCGAGTTTTGTTACCATATTTTAGCTTACCTGTGACTGCAGCTCAGCTTGGTACGTACTAAATTTTACTATTGTTAATTGTTCAGAATCATTTAATTCAGGCTCAAAGTTAAATCTCTTCTTTCTAAATTGCGTAGATTCAAGTAGCTTTTGAAATGATTGTTGAGGTAGTCCAAGACCAACCGTATTTTACTGAATTTCGATGTGCTTCAGAAAGAAAGCTCACTATTAACTTCAGTCACTAAATTAACTTTCGATTTTCCGGTTTTATTAATTCTTTTGCTAAATTAAGTCAGGGTGTAGCGAAATTTATTACTTCTGACAAACTTTCAGTTTTCACACTACGCGTGTCAACCTTCAGTTGCCACGCTTCTAGTGCTAATTATATGTGTAATAACCTTTCTTTTTCAGTTACTATAGTAATTGTCCTTAGGACTGGCGACCGTGATTTCCCCCAAATCTCAAATACCTAATTACCGCTAGTTAATTGTTAACGTAACGGCTGCACATTTACTTTCTTTATTAACTTTACCCCTTTTCAAAATTAATTTCCACCAGTTTCATTAGCACATTTCCTTTCATTTAGATGTAACTCTTTCCTCCCTCTTCACCGACAGATTAACTTCGGTGACGATTGCTTTTCCAAAATTCCCATTAGGTACACGCGGTTTCATTTTTCACTGTCATTAAGGACGGTAAGTGAGGGGGAGGTTACACGTGGCGACCTGGTGACAGGACAATCTTCGGATTTGAGGTTGTTCTGGACACGAATTTTGCATTGTGCAAATCTCGTAACAAAGTACTGGTTACGTACAGGCCGTTACGTCAGCGAGAATAAGTAGTGGCAGTAATCCTAATTATATTTGAGGTTTGGCATTTATATTGAAAATTATTAAAATGAGTGAAGGCAACAATTGCCAAAATTTGGTAGACTTGGATACGGAACAATCGGTTGAACAGTGGGAAACGCGCACCGCGGTACCCATTGTTCAGGGGCAGGCGGCTAGCATGAAAGACGCGACCGCCGAAACGCAACAAAGAGCAGAAATGGAATTCCACACTTTAGAAAATGTTTCGGAATCGGAAGTGAAAATCAAATGTGAATCCCTTGATGACGAATACGGGGGGACAATTAAAGAGGAAGCCGCTACGGAAGTAAAACCTGTAGTTTCCGGGAATTTAACTGATTTATTGAATGTTTTGATTAACGAAATCAAGAGTCAATCGGCAGATATTAAAGCTCTGTCTGCCAAGCAAGAAGATCAGGCTGCCAAGCAAGAAGCTCAGGCTGCCAAGCAAGAAGCTCAGGCTGTCAAGCAAGAGGCTCGGGCTGCCAAGCAAGAAGCTCAGGCTGCCAAGCAAGAAGCTCAGTCTGAAAAAATTGAACGGATGCTAGACAATCAGAACAAAGCTATTAACGTTGTTAACAACAATGTTGGAGTTGTTAATACAAAAGTTGATAAAATCAAAGAAGATATTGTTGTAATTAATACCGAAATCGGTAATCTTAAACAGGAAATGATAGGCGTTCAGGCGGAAATTGCGAGCATAAATACTCGTTTTGATTCCGAAATTAGCAGAATCGAGAAAAGTGTAGGAGAAGCAGTTACTCCGATCATCGAGAATAAGGTGACGGAACAAATTCAATTAGTGAAAAAAGAGGATCAACAGAAGGTGGAAACTTTAAAGGCTTTAGTGTCCGAAGTAGACACTAAAGTGAGGGAGCAGGCTAATACCTGCGAAGAGAAAAAGAGGGAAGTGGAAACGCTTGCGACAACCACTTGCCAAGTAATTACGAGAGTGTCGGAATTAGAAAAGAAACTTGACGAAAAACAGAGCTATGTGCCAATCTGTGCACATAGTTCGGAATTGTTGACGAAAGAGGAGCGGTTCGACCCCTTGAAAAAAGGCGGTATACACGCGACGGATTTCATTAAAAATTGTGAAAGAGTTTTACCCAGATCATGGACTAATGAGAGAAAAATTAATGCGGTTATTGATGTGCTGGCTGGTGATGCCAAGCGTTGGGGCTTAAACCTCAACATTACGAACCTGACTTTTGACGAGTTTAAAAATTTGTTTCTGGCTGAATACTGGTCAGAGCAAAAACAGCAAAGTGTCTGGCGCGAATTTGTCGTATCGAGGCCTTTCGATGCGAATTCTCGCGGTTCGATGAAGGAGTTTTGTGAGGGCTGGATCCGCAAGTTGGAATATTTGCGTGATCGCCGCACGGAATCCGAAATAGTCTGGGAACTCTACAAAAAGCTTCCAGATGATACAAAACGCTACGTAGGAAGCAATTACAGGACAATAAATGATTTCCTGGAAAGAGTGGAGGACGAGGACAATTGGCGCAATAATCGCGACAGTGGTAGAGGCCGTGGTAACAACGGGTACCACAGCAACCACAACAATGATAACTATGGGAATAATGCATATCGCAATCTTGGCAGCAATAGCAATAGTGGTTGGGGCCGTAATGACAATCGGTACAATGCAAATAATGACAGGAATGACGGAAACCAGTATCATACTAACGTGATACGGGCTTCACAGAATAGTAATAACGCCAGAGGGTGTGATCAGCCGCCTCAGCAGCATCCGGGGAGCGTATCTGCTGGGACGAGACAGGGAAACCATTAGCCGCGCCGGTGAGGGGCCGAGCGGGCGTGGAGAAATTTTGGCGGCCCAATAACAAGAGAAAACCCAGGTGTCGCCGTTATGAAAATTCCGTATGGAATAATCAACGGTGGGAGAGTGTGCCAGTGTTAAGAGAAAAGAGTGCGCCCACAAGTCGTAGATCAGCTGTATACACGGCAGTAGAAAATACATTCGCTGTCAGTGAGAACAATTTAAGTAGTGTTCCGGAAATCGATCATAAAGTGGCAGCTGTGATACCCACAGCGGAAATGGAGATTGAGTTTAATAATGATTCACAAGTGTTGAGAGAAGATCAGATGTCGGATAAAACGTCCGTCATCGAGCGAGGGGATGCAGAGAGGGATGAGGTCTGGTTAAGGCAGTTCGGTCGCTTATACGACGAACTAAGAGATTATAGGGGTCTGTATGGGAGAAGCGTTTATGGGGAGCGCGTGCAGGATTTGCCGCGTCTCGTCCCGCAGGAAGATAATGTTTGTGAAGTGATAGAAAGTTCTGGCCCTAACCGGCAGACTTTACCAGAAATAGTTGGTGTTAATGGGGAGCACGAGCAAGATTCGTCGTGTTTCGTCCCGCAGGAGTTAGATGTTGAAGTATTAACGGAAAGTTCTGGCCCTAACCGGCAGACCTTACCGAAAGTTTCAGTGGTAGAAGTAACCGACCCATCCGACGCAAACCTCCAGTTTAAACATTGCGAGAGTATTAAGGAGAAAGATTGCGAAAATTTTAGTGATAGCCGGACACGATTGGTAGAAAAGCACATAGATTACAACGTGTATGAGGTTAGAGCTGACATTATACGGTCAGACGATAGCAGTGTGGGTTGCGCAGATCTAGCGGAAGTAATTGCAGAAACTACTGGACACATTCCTCCAGGTAGATTGGCAGATGAGATCAATCTGACCAAAGTGGAATCAACGAAGGTGACAATTAATGAATTGATAGCAAAGCAACACTCACTAGTTGACGAGTTACAGGAGAAGGTTTCGGTATTGGAGGCGAAGCTACAGACTAAGCCTCAGGACAAACGTGTTGAAATTAAAACTGTATTTGAACAGAGGCTGAAAAAGCCGCCAGATAAGCCGGATTTAGGATCAAAGCCGGATGGTTTCTTCTGGAATGACCTGGATATAGACGAGGATTTACTGTGGGAAAATAAAGATACAGTCGAGGACAAGTGTAGACAGATAGTAGTGTCTGTTAATATGCACGACCTACAACTAAACGTGTTGATTGACACCGGTGCAGAATTGAGTGCTGTATCTGGGAAATTATTTGAGTTACTAAAAGACAGACCAGGCATCGTAGTTATGCCAGTAAGAGGAGTGAAAATTATCGGTGCTACTGGGAAGGCCAGTAAACCGGTCACAAAACAGATTTTTGTCCACTTCGAGATATGTGGGGCACGATTTGAACAAGAGTTTGTCGTCGTGCCAGACTTAACTACGGAAGTAATTATTGGGTTAGATTGGCTATTAAAGTACCGTGCAGTGATTAACTGCGAAAGCAAAACTTTGACATGTACGTCACAAGATAAAACAATAGTAGTTAGTTTTGACGAGGCAGGAGACGGTGTGCATAGGCAATACCAGCCTATACACATTGTTAACTGGCCAGATGGTATTGACGTTGGTATGAATTTGAACTACCGTAACGTGAGGAATTTCGGCATTGACAAAAGTGTAGAAAGTGAAGTGGAAGAGATAATCAAATTCCCTCCACGGATTGACATTAGTATTGGTGTGAAAAAAGATCGTTTGCGAGAAGTAATGAAGCTAAAAGCCGATGCTCGCATACGTCGTCATGACGCTAAAGCGCGTTTTGCTAAGTTTGCAATCGGAGACTTAGTACTTGTAAAAGCTCATGAGAAATCGAGCGAGATAGACAATGAAATCTCTAAATTTAAGTTTGTTTATAATGGACCATATAAAGTCATTGGTATACCTCACACAAATGCTTATTGCTTAGAGTATCCAAGCTCTGGAAAACGATTAGGTATACGGAATATTGTAGACTTGAAATTGTACCAACCTAAGATCGATTAATACCACACAATGGGTAATTTGTACAGTATGTAAATATAGAGTGTAAGATTTAAGGATGTGCCATGTTGCGATGCTTTTGCCTGACCTAGAGGTCATTAAAGAAGTTGTAATTAATAAGTAATTAATGCTGATTAAATGATTTAAGAGTTACTGAATATTAATCAATTTAAAAATCCAAGCTGCTAGTTTAAGCTTTCAGCTGAGTCACAGTAGATTAAGCAATGTAAATATGATTTTGTAACTTGCTGTAATATTTCATGAATGTGTGTTTTTATTAGTCATTGCCGATGTACTTAGACGCTGTTTTAAGTTTCAGGCTAGTACATGCGTGTCATGATGGACAGTGTTGAGTTATCCGCTGTGATAGTGTTTATGGACTCCTTGAGATTACTCGGGAGTGAGTTTTTCCGAAAGAATTCAGTGAAACGGACGTTCTGGAAACGCCGTTACAAGGGCGAGTGAGATCAAGCGTGCCGCACAGGCGGGCGCAACAATACTTGCGAGGCGAAGCCGCTGTCGGCTCTTGTGCCGCTGTCGGCTCTTGTGCCGCTGTCGGCATTCTTTGTACTCGCGAGTACGGAATGTGGAGTTGCTTTTCTTCCCGGACAGCTGATGTGAAAGAATTCTGCTGTCAATATTTATGTTTTTTTCGATCTGCTGTATATTATTTTCTTGTTTAGCGTTAATTGGACATGACGAGAAAATTAATTATGAAAAGGTTACATAAAAATGTGTATTCTATGTAATTAATCATTAGTTTGCGTATTTTGATATACCTGTTTTTTATGACCATGTACTCTGATTAATTTTGCAAATAGTATTCCATTTCTTATAGTGTTACGAATTTTAATGATTTTGGAATAGCTAAACCATTTTCTATGTTTTTTATGAATTTTGATAAGTTGTCAACCTGTTTTACTTTGTGCAAGATGACAGAGTGGAATAAGATTAGGAGTATCTCCACTCAATTATTATTGTATAAAAATTGGTTTATGATTAATTAGACGAATGCTAAATTTTTTGATGTTTTGAGCGTATGCATTTCCGCTGTTTCTTTTTTGGGACATTTTCTGAGTGTTTACGTTACACGAACATCCTCAGACAATGTGGGGCACGTGTAACGCCGGAAATGCATGTCCTCCTATTTCCATCTATTGTACTATTTTTTTTCCTTGCTTTGTTACCTCAAGATATGACATTTCTGTCTCTTTGTATATTGTAATTGTTTTACTATTTGTATATTTATGCATTTATGTCGATGTATAATTGGTTTGTTTCGTAAATATCATTTGTATTTTTACGCTGGGTCTTGCCTAGGGAAAACTGCTATCGAACGATTACAGCGATAGGTCGTGTGAAGAATCAAAGTGTGTAGGATCTTTGGTAGTGTTAACTCTGCCGCGTGGAGCGCGGGCTGAGCAGAAGGTGTGTGGCGGGAGTAGCGAGTGGAGCAGGTGTGTTGTGTGACGCTCCCGCGAGTTGCCGCGCTTTCGGGGTTTGGCAGCATGTAATTGCGCTCGACTTGCGATGATAGTTTCTGACATGGTGTCGCGGACGGGAAACATTAACTAGCGCACATCAAGAGCCCGTTTCGTCTGGTGACCGTGTCGAGAAGAATGCGCGCCAACATCCAGCTTCTGCGACAGCGACGGCCGACAATGAGTGACTGTCGCCACCTCCTCGACCGACGGCTTCAAACCTTCAATCAACCGACAAGGAAGACTGGACGCACGTAAAGTTTTAGAGCTGTATGGCAGACCTCAGCTTTTAATCTTGTTCCATTTTCGTCACTATAATTACAGCAACTTAGCATGAACGTTTGTTGCTCATTGTCCCAATTGCATTACCAAGCAGAGTCCCTTCCTTTTCCGAAATGAACCCGAGTGTCGTTGAAATTTAAACGCCAGCACTAAAGTAATATAGCTAATTCTATTTCACTGCTTTAATTTCAAAGTTCAGTTAGCTGGCTACAATATTCAGATTACACAAGCACAAATTAAGAGTGCGAGTTTTGTTACCATATTTTAGCTTACCTGTGACTGCAGCTCAGCTTGGTACGTACTAAATTTTACTATTGTTAATTGATCGGAATCATTTAATTCAAGTTCAAAGTTAAATCTCTTACTTCTAAATTGCGTAGATTCAAGTAGCTTTTGAAATGATTGTTGAGGTAGTCCAAGACTAACCGTATTTTACTGAATTTCGATGTGCTTCAGAAAGAAAGCTCACTATTAACTTCAGTCACTAAATTAACTTTCGATTTTCCGGTTTTATTAATTCTTTTGCTAAATTAAGTCAGGGTGTAGCGAAATTTATTACTTCTGACAAACTTTCAGTTTTCACACTACGCGTGTCAACCTTCAGTTGCCACGCTTCTAGTGCTAATTATATGTGTAATAACCTTTCTTTTTCAGTTACTATAGTAATTGTCCTTAGGACTGGCGACCGTGATTTCCCCCAAATCTCAAATACCTAATTACCGCTAGTTAATTGTTAACGTAACGGCTGCACATTTACTTTCTTTATTAACTTTACCCCTTTTCAAAATTAATTTCCACCAGTTTCATTAGCACATTTCCTTTCATTTAGATGTAACTCTTTCCTCCCTCTTCACCGACAGATTAACTTCGGTGACGATTGCTTTTCCAAAATTCCCATTAGGTACACGCGGTTTCATTTTTCACTGTCATTAAGGACGGTAAGTGAGGGGGAGGTTACAGACTGCATCGCTTCAGGATTCTACCAATAAATCGCAATCTAGAGTTCGCCTTACCTGTTACTTGTGTAATCTGACCATTCCATTTGAGATCATTTCGAATAGTCACACCCAGATACTTGACAGATGTTACCGCTTCCAAAGACTGATCATGTATACATTAATGGGGATTTTCGCCTTGTTATACGCAGTAGATTACACTTACTAATATCGAGAGATAACTGCCAGTCATTACACCACGCATTTATTTTCTGCAAATTCTCGTTGATTTGTTCACAACTTTCGTGTGATACTATTTTCCTATAGACTACAGCATCATCGGCAAACAGTCTAGGGCCGCTGTCAATACCATCAACCAGATCGTTTATGTAAATCGTGAAAAGCAGAGGACCTATTAAGCTGCCCTGGGGCACACCTGAAGTTACTCTTGTTTCTGTTGAAGTTACCCCGTTCAGGGCGACATACTGCTCCCTGTCTGTTAGAAAACTTTCTATCCAACCGCATAGGTCATTGGATAGACCGTAAGCGCACACTTTTTGTAGCAAGCGACAGTGCGGAACTGAGTCGAACGCCTTTCGAAAGTCGAGAAATATGGCATCAACCTGGGAGCCAGTGTGCAGAGCCTGTTGTATATCATGCACAAAGAGGGCCAGCTGTGTCTCGCATTACCGCTGTTTCCTAAAACCGTGCTGGTTTCTGCAGATGAGCTTCTCAGAGTCTAGAAAGGCCATTATGTCTGAACACAAAATACTATATTCCATGATTCTACAACAAATCGATGTCAGTGAAGTTGGCCAGTAATTATGAGCATCCGATTTTCTACCCTTTTCATAGATTGCTATGACCTGGGCGTTCTTCCAGTCCCGTGGAACTTCCCGGCTTTCCAACGATCTCTGATAGATGACGGATGAGAATGGAGCTATATTTGTAGCATAGTCAACATAAAATCTTACGGGGATACCGTCTGGGCCAGATGCCTTTCTGGCGTCTAAGGATCTTAACTGTTTTACAACCCCAGATACACTAAACATTGTGTCAGCCATCCTTTCGTTTGTTCGATAATTGAAAGGGAGAATGGTTCTGCAGTCCTGTATCGTAAACGAGTTTTTGAAAGCTAGGTTTAGAATTTCGGCCTTCTGTTTATCATCTGCACCTTCCCGGTGTTGCAAACTGAATAGCCAGTAGTTGAATGTGGTCATATCCGATAGTCGAGTGACCCCTCGCGACATGTTCCAACCGTCAACATAAAGAATAATAGGGGTTGCGAGCTGTCGTAACAGTTAACAGGCGAACTGTGCAGATTTCCATAAGCGGCAACGAGGCTGGTTACCTTCTAAAGTTCTCACTCTCAAAGTTTTCGACCCAACAGCATATGCAGGGTGTCCCAGGAGGAAAAGACAATATCCAGGGATATGACAGGAACGATTATTCGAAGCAGAATAGTCAAGTAAACATTGGCTCTAAAATGCATACCTTAAGAGCTAGGAGAGCTTGTTCTGCGGAAGAAAGGTGTTTTGCGTTAGCGAAGACGAACACACACTCATAGCTCATAAGGAATGCTCCTTAGACCCCATGTCTACTGGACATTGTTTTCTTGTTTTTTTCAGTACTATCAGTTCTCCAAATCTACATCTACATCTACATCTACGTGATTACTCTGCAATTCACATTTAAGTGCTTGGCAGAGGGTTCATCGAACCACAATCATACTCTCTCTCTACCATTCCACTCCCGAACAGAGCGCGGGAAAAACGAACACCAGAACCTATCTGTTGGAGATCTGATTTCTCTTACTTTATTTTGATGATCATTCCTACCTATGTAGGTTGAGCTCAACAAAATATTTTCGCATTCGGAAAAGAAAGTTGGTGACTGAAATTTCGTAAATAGATCTCGCCGCGACCAAAAACGTCTTTGCTTTAATGACTTCCATCCCAACTCGCGTATCATATCTGCCACACTCTCTCCCCTATTACATGATAATACAAAACGAGCTGCCCTTTTTTGCACCCTTTCGATGTCCACCGTCTATCCCACCTGGTAAGGATCCCATACCGCGCAGCAATATTCTAACAGAGGACGAACGAGTGTAGTGTAAGCTGTCTCTTTAGTGGACTTGTTGCATCTTCTAAGTGTCCTGCCAATGAAACGCAACCTTTGGCTCGCCTTCCCCAAAATATTTTCTACGTGGTCTTTCCAACTAAAGTTGTTCGTAATTTTAACACCGAGGTACTTAGTTGAAGTGACAGCCTTGAGGAGCGTACTATTTATCGAGTAATCGAATTCCAACGGATTTCTTTTGGAACTCATGTGGATCACCTCACACTTTTCGTTATTTAGCGTCAACTGCCACCTGCCACACCATACAGTAATCTTTTCTAAATCGCTTTGCAACTGATACTGGTCTTCGGATGACCTTACTAGACGGTAAATTACAGCATCATCTGCAAACAACCTAAGAGAACTGCTCAGATTGTCACCCAGGTCATTTATATAGATCAGGAGCAGCAGAGGTCACAGGACGCTTCTCTGGGGAACACCTGATATCACTTCAGTTTTACTCGATGATTTGCCGTCTATTACTACGAACTGCAACCTTCCTGACAGGAAATCACGAATCCAGTCGCACAACTGAGGCGATTCCCCATAGGCCCGCAGCTTGATTAGAAGTCGCTTGTGAGGAGCGGTGTTAAAAGCTTTCCGGAAATCAAGAAATACGGAATCAACTTGAGATCCCCTGTCGATATCGGCCATTACTTCGTGCGAATGAAGAGCTAGCTGCGTTGCACAAGAACGATGTTTTCTGAAACCATGCTGATTACGTATCAATAGATCGTTCCCTTCGAGGTGATTCATAATGTTTGAATACAGTATATGCTCCAAAACCCTACTGCAAAGCGACGTCAATGCTATAGGTCTGTAGTTCGATGGATTACTCCTACTACCCTTCTTAAACACTGGTGCGACCTGCGCAATTTTCCAATCTGCAGGTACAGATCTATTGGTGAGCGAGCGGTTGTATATGATTGCTAAGTAGTGAGCTATTGTATCAGCGTAATCACAAAGGAACCTAATCGGTATACAATCTGGACCTGAAGACTTACCCGTATCAAGCGATTTGAGTTGCTTCGCAACCCCTAAGGTATCTACTTCTAAGAAACTTATGCTAGCAGCTGTTCGTGTTTCAAATTCTGGAATATTCCATTCGTCTTCCCTGGTGAAGGAATTTCGGAAAACTCTGTTTAATAACTCCGCTTTAGCGACACAGTAGTCGGTAACAGTACCATCGGCACTGCGTAGCGAAGGTATTGACTGCGTCTTGCCGCTTGTGTACTTTACATACGACCAGAATTCTTCGGATTTTCTACCAAATTTCGAGACAATTTTTCGTTGTGGGACCTATTAAAGGCATCTCGCATTGAAGTCCGTGCCAAATTTCGCGCGTCTGTAAATTTTAGCCAATCTTCGGGATTTCGCGTTCTTCTGAACTTTGCATGCTTTTTCCGTTACCTCTGCAACAGCGTTCGGACCTGTTTTGTGTACCATGGGGGATCAGTTCCATCTCTTACCAATTTATGAGGTATGAATCTCTCAATTTCTGTTGCTACTACATCTCTGAATTTGAGCCACATCTCGTCTACATTTGCATAGCCAGTTCGGAAGGAATG
The DNA here is from genome assembly GCF_023864275.1 of Schistocerca cancellata. NCBI lineage: Eukaryota > Metazoa > Arthropoda > Insecta > Orthoptera > Acrididae > Schistocerca > Schistocerca cancellata. The sequence goes on along the minus strand of NC_064627.1, from coordinate 913,236,587 downwards.
GAGATTGTCTCTTAGGAAGGCTTCTGGTGACACTTTATCCGCTTTTTAAAAAAAAAATATTTTGCGTTTGTTTCTGGTGGATTTGGAAGAAACGGTATTGAGCCTAACTACAACGACCTGGTGATCACTAATCCTTGTATCAGTCATGATGCTCTCTATTAGCTCTGGATTGTTTGTGGCTAAGAGGTCAAGTGTGTTTTCGCAACCATTTACAATTCGCCTGGGTTCGTGGACAGCATAGAACACGCAGTAGAAGAGATTTGTTTTATGATATCGAAGAAGTGCTCGTAGCTGTTAAGGTATGCATTTTAAGAGCCCGTTTTCGGCGCTGTTTTGCTTCGAATGGCCGTTCCTGTCATATCCCTGAATATTGACCATTCCTTCTGGGACACTGGTAAAGACAGATATCCTGACGGTGCGGCTTATCCTTCACCGCGCGTTATGGCGCGGTCGCAGTTTCCATTAGGCGGGTAAAACGAGTTTAATTACGGGCACTCATTGACTTTAAATTGACGGCGCGCCGCGGGCCGGCTTCCTCCGTGGCTCAATCGCACCCACCCAACCCCTCTTTACTGCGGGATCCCCTACCGCTCCTTCCCGAGTCCTCTTTACCTCTCGGCCACCCCCGATTCTTATCGAATTCCATTCAACAAACGAACGTAAGATTAAATTAAATTGAACTCAAATGAACCGGCTGCGCGTTCGCCGACAACTTGCCGGCGGCTGCGCTCTGCTGGCAGCGTTACCGAGACCCCGGGGGTCCGCCCCAAGTTCTGCGCGAGGGAATTAAAGATTTCCATACACTGGCCGGGGGGAAACTTGCCCGTCTTAATAAACAACCCACGTGGCCAGGTACTGACTCGGTCACGTTCGCTGTGCGCGAATAAAGCGCAGAAAAGTCTGCTTTTTAACAACGGGGAGAACTACCACCCAACCCAGAACTTATAACACCGTAATAAATTAATGTTTGTGAACTCACTCGCTGCTCTCTTTGCAGATTTAACCCTTTGCGTGTTTACGTGTAACGCCGGAAATGCATATCTTCCTATTTCCATCTAATGTACTATAATTTTTTTTCCTTATTTTGTTACCTAAAGATATGACTTTCTGTGTCTTTATATATTGTAATTGTTTTGCTATTTGTATATTTATGCATTTATGTCGATGTATAATTGGTTTGTTTTGTAAATATTATTTGTAATTTTACGCTGGGTCTGGCCTAGGGAAAACTATGCTATCGAACGAATACATCGATAGGTCGTGTGGAGAACCAAAGTGTTTAGGATCTTTGGTAGTGTTAACTCTGCCGCATGGAGCGCGGGCAGAGAGGGTCTGGCTGGAGTAGAGCGGTTGAGCAGGTGTATTGTGTGACGCTCCCGCGAGTTGCCGCGCTTTCGGGGTTTGGCAGCATGTAATTGCGCTCGACTTGCTATGTTAGTTTCTGACATGGTGTCGCGGACGGGAAGCATTAGCTGGCGCACATCAAGAGCCCGTTTCGCCTGGTGACAGTGTCGAGAAGAAGGCGCGCCAACATCCAGCTTCTGCAATAGCGACGGCCGACAATGAGTGACTGTCGCCACCTCCTCGATCGACGGCTTCAAACCTTCAATCAACTAACAATGAAGACTAAAGGCACGTAAAGTTTTAGAACTGTATGGCACGCCTCAGCTTTTCAAACTGTTGCATCAAAAAATACAGCAACTTAACATGAACCTTTGTTGCTCATTGTCCCAATTGCATTACCAAGCATGGTCCCTTACTTTTCTGGAATGAACCCGAGTGTTTTTGAAATTCATACGCCAGCGTTAAAGTAATATCATTCTATTTCACTGCTTTAATTTCAAAGTTCAGTTAAGGTATTCATAGCTGGCTACAATATTTAGATTACAAGAGCAGAAATTAAGAGTGCGAGTTTTGTTACCGTATTTTAGCTTACCTGTGACTGCAGCTCAGCTTCGTACGTACTAAATTTTACTATTGTTAATTGTTCATAATCATTTAATTCCAGTTCAAAGTTAAATCTCTTATTTCTAAATTGCGTAGATTCAAGTAGCTTTTGAAATGATTGTTGAGGTAGCCCAAGACTAACCTTGTTTTATTGAATTTCGTAGTGCTTCAGAAACAAAGTTCACTATTAATTTCAGTCATTATATAAACTTTCAGTTTTCCGGTTTTATTAATCATGTTGCTAAATTAAGCCAGAGTGTAGCGAAATTTATTACTTCTGACAAACATTCAGTTTTCACACAACCCGTGTCAACCTTCAGTTGGAATCTTTCATTTTCAGTTATTATAGTAGTTGTCCATAGGACTGGCGACCGTAACTTTCCCCAAATCTCAAATATCTAATTAACGCCAGTTAATTGTTAACGTAACGACCGCACATTAACTTTCTTTATTAATTTTGCCATTTTCTCAAAATTAATTTTCACCAATTTCATTTGCATTTTTCCTTTCATTTAGATGTAACCCTTTCCGCCCTCTTTACCGACAGATTAACTTCGGTGACGATTGCTTTTCCCAAATTTCCATTAGGTACACGCGGTTTAAATTTTTACTGTCTTTAACGTCGGTAAGTGAGGGGGAGGTTACACACGGATATTTCGAAAACATTGACATCAAAAAAGTCTTCAACACTATCAAGAGTCTTATGAATATTTTTGCAAGCCCTGGTCACCAGTAATCATCTCGGGGTTGAAGCTCTTTTTTCTGTGTTCGCTTTAACGATACATACGTTATTGGATAGGGTCTGCCATTAGCAAAACACAATTTTGTTTTTTAACCAAAACATGTTTCACTGCAGTTGCAGCATATTCAGTGGGCTTTTATTTTATAGCTGTTAAAAATAAAGAATGTTCTTTACTGTTTGTATACATGTAACTATTAGTTTTTAAATCGTAATTACAAATATTTGAAAAAACACATAAAATTATGAATTCGTACCTTTGTTCCACATGGTGTGGTTTTTCTGATGTATTGTGTTTCTACAGTGACTGTTTTGTTGCACAGTTTTCATCTGCAACCACTTACACCTTAAAGTAGATAAATTGTTTAATCCAAAATTACGATTTGAAAATTGTTATTTCTACGCCTTAAATTAATTAATTCTATGTGTGTGTGTGTGTGTGTGTGTGTGTGTGTGTGTGTGTGTGTGTGTGTGTCTATTTACATTATACACTATTGGCCATTAAAATTGCTACACCACGAAGATGACGTGCTACAGACGGGAAATTTAACCAACGGGAAGAAATTGCTGTGATATGCAAATGATTAGCTTCCCAGAGCATTCACACAAGGTTGGCGCCGGTGGCGACACTTACAACGTGCTGACATGAGGAAAGTTTCCAACCGATTTCTCATACACAAACAGCAGTTGACCGGCATTGCCTAGTGAAACGTTGTTCTGATGTCTCGAGTAAGGAGGAGAAATGCGTACCATCACGTTTCCGACTTTGATAAAGGTCGGATTGTAGCCTATGGCGGTTGCGGTTTATCGTATCGCGACATTGCTGCTCGCGTTGGTTGAGATCCAATGACTATTAGCAGAATATGGAATCGGTGGGTTCAGGAGGGTAATACGGAACGCCGTGCTCGATCCCAACGGCCTCGTATCACTAGCAGTCGAGATGAGAGGCATCTTATCCGCATGGCTGTAACGGATCGTGCAGCCACGTCTCGATCCCTGAGTCAACAGATGGGGACGTTTGCAAGACAACAACCATCTGCACGAACAGATCGACGACGTTTGCAGCAGCATGGGCTATCAGCTCGGAGACCATGCCTGCAGTTACCCTTGACGCTGCATCACAGACAGGAACACCTGCGATGGTGTACGCAACGACGAACCTGGGTGCACGAATGGCAAAACGTCATTTTTCGGAAGAATCCAGGTTCTGTTTACAGCATCATGATGGTCGCATCCGTGTTTGGCGACATCGCAGTGAACGCACATTGGAAACGTGTATTCGTCATCGCCATACTGACGTATCACCCGGCGTGATGGTATGGGTTGCCATTGGTTACACGTCTCGGTCACCTCTTGTTCCCATTGACGGCACATTGTACGGTGGATGCTACATTTCAGAGGTGTTACGACCAGTGGCTCTACCCTTCATTCAATCCCTGCGGAACCCTACATTTCAGCAGAATAATGCACGACCGCATGTTGCACGTCCTGTACGGACCTTTCTGGATACAGAAAATGTTCGACTGCTGCCCTGACCAGCACATTCTCCAGATCTCTCACCAACTGAAAACGTCTGGTCAATGGTGGCCGAGCAACTGGCTCGTCACAATACGCCAGTCACTATTCTTGATGAACTGTGGATCGTGTTGAGGCTGCATGGGCAGATGTACCTGTACACGCCATCCAAGCTCTGTTTGACTCAATGCCCAGGCGTATCAATACCGGCCAGATGTGGTTGTTCTGGGTACTGATTTCTCAGGATCTATGCTCCCAAATTGCGTGAAAATGTAATCACATGTCAGTTCTGGTATAATATATTTGTCCAATGAATACCCGTTTATCATCTGCATTTCTTCTTGGTGTTGCAGTTTTAATGGCCAGTAGTGTATTTCACTTACGTATTCTTTTTCCTCATCTTCATCATTTTCAAACACTATATATTGAGCTTTCACTGTCACTGTCACTGTTTCACTGTTTACCAGCTGTAAAACCAAACATGGCGGACAGTGGAACAGTTGAAGGTGTAAAAACAAGATGGCTGACGGTGGGACAGTTGAAGGTGCTCCTGTCGGTTGTTCTGAATCTTTCACAGGTGTCCGTGCATTCTGTGTGTGTGTGTGTGTGTGTGTGTGAGAGAGAGAGAGAGAGAGAGAGAGAGAGAGAGCGAGAGCGAGAGAGAGCAGGTTTGACGATTTTTCATTATTATTATTACTATTGTTACAAGTACTTTTTTTGTGTGTTTGTGTTTGTGTGTGTGTGTGTGTGTGTGTGTGCGTGTATGGTCATCAGTTTTGTAAACGCCTCGTCGCAAATTCTGAGGAAGTCAAGTTGCCACTGTTGTTACGGTAGGCCGAGCTTGTGAGTTCGTGAAACATCTTTTGGTGCAGGACACCGCTAAGACAAGGTCTTCCTGCCACTATTACACAGCTGTGCCCCAGGGTCAGGTAACAGGATAAGAGAGCGAAGTTTCTACAACACTCCAATAAATCAGTAACAAAGTCACACAAATCAGTTAAAAGGTTTACTTGTCTTTGAACTTGTCGAAATATTAAGACTGCAACACTGCATGTAATATTACAGCACATAGAAAATGCAATTTACAACTGTCTGTTCACTTCTAAGAGTTCACTAAAGGATGTTCCCTGTCGAAGTCAGCCCTGGACGATGATGTATAACCAAGTGGGTGGGAGCTGATCTTCTGTCTTCCGAGTAGGCTTCTGTCCGTAGTGGTCAGGTCATTGGCGGATTGTACTCGGCCGGCAGTTGACCGAGGCGAAGTCGATATCTTCAGCGCCGCCCGTGGGGCTGGTGGAACTCGCGCAAGTAGCGAGTCTCTATGGGACTGGCACAACCTCGTATCTCTGCGCCAGTGATGATTTTGCCCTGACTGTGTCTTACTCGGACGACACACCAAAAATAATACTGAGCAACCAGCAAGCACGGACGGAGCAGATCTGATCAGCCAGCAGTCTATGAAATAACTTGCTCTTAATTCGGAACCCTTTACATCGGACAAAGTGAGAGAAAGTTTAAAGAGCGGTTTCGAGAACGTGTTGACTGCTTTAGACATCATAAAGTCCACAAATCCTCAATAGCTACTAATTGCTGTACACAAACCACCCACATTGAACTAACGATCTTCAGCCACTCCACATTATCAAAAAGAAAAAAAAAACCGGACAAGTGCGAGTATGGTTCGCGCTCTGAGTGTTCCGTACAAATTTAATTATGTATATAAATCACCATCTACATTCACGGATTTGGTTCGAGGAACCTGTTACGGCTTCAGCGTCGTAGCTAAATGGTTCAAATGGCTCTGAGCACTATGGGACTTAACCTCTGAGGTCATCAGTCCCCTAGAACTTAGAACTACTTAAACCTAACTAACCTAAGGACATCACACACATCCATGCCCGAGATAGGATACGAACCTGCGACCGTAGCGGTCGCGCAGTTCCAGACTGTAGCACCTAGAACCGCTCGACCACTCCGGCCGGCAGCGTCGTAGCTCCACGACTACGTGCCTTACCCCTTTGGGTATATATCGCAAAACATTTTTAGGATATCTATCTTGTTGCATTATGTCTACATTTTGCTTCGATTTTTGCTTATATAAGTCCATTTTTTTGTTATTGCAAATATTTGAAGCCCATTTCTAATATCTTCGTTCTTTATTCTGTTGTCTAGTTTACATCCTTTAACTGATGTGAAGAATTTCATTTCTGGCGTCACTGGTTGATTTATATCTTCCTTGTTTGCTATCGTAGCCTCAGATCCGTAAAGTAGCGCTGGAACAGCTAATGTTTTATAGAATTTCTGTTGTGTTTCTTTAGTTGCCTTTTTCTATAACGTTCTTTTCATTGTTCCACAGATAACGTAAGACTTTGGTGTTGTGTTCTTTCTATATTTATCATAATCAAAAGAAATGTCGTAGCGCGCCGGCCGAGGTGGCCGAGCGGATCTAGGAGCTACACTCTGGAACCGCGCAACCGCTACGGTCGCAGGTTCGAATCCTGCCTCGAGCATGGATGTGTGTGATGTCCTTAGGTTAGTTAGGTTTAAGTAGTTCTAAGTTATAGGGGACTGATGACCTCAGAAGTTAAGTCCCATGCTGCTCAGAGCCATTTGAACCATTTTGTCGCAGCGCAGGTAGTTAAATGTCGTACTTGCTCAACGATTTTTTTTTTACATCACTATTTTTGAGCACAGCCGCTGTTTCCCTCGGAATGCCATTACTTTTATCTTCTCTATTAGGTCTGCAACTTTACTTCCACCTTATTTTCTCCAAGTTCGAGGCTTTGTTGTGAAAAACTTACAAGAAATTTACTATTCAAAGTACTGGCCATCATTAGCCACTCCTTTCTCCCAGATTTCGGACAACATGTGAATCGCTTGGCGGAAGAACTGGGCGTCTTTTGATGAGTTCCATAAATCGATACAATTTTGCTCTTGTTCATATGAGCGGAGGTGCTGGTCAGCCAGGTCGTGTGCCATTGACAGAAAGAGGTGGTAATCAGAGAGAGCACTGTCTGATGAATGCGGTGGGTGGAGTAGTACTCCCCGTTTAAATGATTCCAACTATTCATTGACGAGTTTTGCGACATGGGCTCGAGCATTTTCAGCTGCAAAGTCACCCTTTCATGCCTATCGGGAATTGCGGCCGTTTTTCAGTGCTCGGCTCAGAGACATCAACTACTTTCGATGACGATATCCTGTGATTGTTTCCATCGGTTTCAGTAGCTTCGAAGACTTTAAAATCTCCTCGGCTTACAAGGAGCATCATTTCGAATAAAACGCTCGAGCTTAAGACAGTTGTTTCCGCCATCGTCATCAGGTGTTGTACTCACTGACTGACATTGTGTCTTAACAGTCAAATTTGGTAATTGTTCGTTATTGTCAACCTTATTTTCAGCTGTTTCCAAATAAAGTGTACGTGATTTAAGAAAACAGAACTGATTACTGCCCCATCCACACCAAATCCTGCATTTCCCTAAGTACCAGGTCTCAAAAATTGTTACTGTTTATTCTATTTTCGGCCGGTTATTTGACAACAGAGTCTCCGTATGATGTTGTTTGAGCCAAAATTCTCATTTTCTCAAACTGTATTCCCTTTCATGTGTCGTGAACGTTCTGCACAGCTCCCGGCAGCACTGCGAATGGTTACACCCATATGAATACTACCACACTCAAAGGGATACCACACACGCCAGGAACTCGAAGACGCGTGTTGTCTTTAACGGGGCGTAACATATTTCTAATCTTGGAGGCGGGCCGGAATACTGGTCTCCGTCCATGTCTCTTCCACACGTGACCTGTCTTGCTAGCAGTTGCTCCACAGTATGGAAGGTACGCAGCTGGCGTGGCTTCTTCCGCCGATTCATGAGGCGTCTTTCGTCGGTGGCAATTTCACATCTACATCTACATTTATACTGCGCGAGCTACCGTTCGGTGCATGGCGGAGGATACTGTGTACCACAACTAGTTGTTTCCTTTCCTGTTCCACTCTACGTGGCCTCTACGCTAAATGTAATTGGCGGCAATAGGACCGTTCTCCAGTCAGCTTTAAATGTCGGGTCTCTAAACTTTCTCATTTCGAAATGAATGTCTTCTTCCCTCCAGGGATTCCCGCCTGAACTCCGGAAGAATATCCGTAACACTTCCATGCCGTTCGAACCAGCCGGTAACCAATGTGGCAGCTCGCCTCTCAAATTCTCCGATGTCTTCTTTCAGTCTATAACGATAGCCTGTTATACGTCACTCTTCCCTAACAACCGAATCTTTAGTCCTGTCACGGGAAAAGCCAAGTATAACACTAACTTGCCACGTATGATGCACAAGCGTACCGTGGAACAAGCTAACGTTACTTTCAGAGAAGATTTCGAATTTTTCACCGCCCATGTATCTAATGGATAAAGGTATCGGACTATAATTTTGAATATGGTGAAATCAACAGAAAAACTAAACGGACTTTAACCTTGAGAGTTAATGAAAGTGGTAAAAATCATATGTGAACGAAAAAAGTGAACGGTCGCCAGCCCAATTAGGGGCATTGATTTGGAAATATATGTTTAAGAAAATTGAACATTGGTTGTTAAAGTTACTTCCCTTTGAATAGCGCACAGGATACAAACTGACACAAGGCACTCTGAGCTGTGTGTAGCAGCAGTTATCAACAACGCACAAACCAGTAATTATGGAAAGCAAATCTGCACCCACCTCATACTAATAATACCTACACTCAAGATCATTACTTAACCAATATTAAAATGTTACTGCATGAAGTACAGTACTAAATTTCTAGGTAAGGGGCTTCTATCTTAGCTGACATGAAAGGAAACACAAATAAAGCTAAATAATATCATAAATACACTGTTTATACTCCTCTCCATATATCAGTTTTCCTTAGCCGCAGTAATAGTTCAATTATCTTTCTAATATGTGGAGAATAGATGGGGACCCATAAACTACTACAGTGTCACTAGTCAAGCTCTATGATTATTTCAGTAGAAAAGACTAATCCAAACAAAGCTAATCCTTTATTTCACTTGGGGTAGTTCATAATTCACTTTGCAAGACAAAAAAAAAAAAAAAAACAAAAAAGGACACTAGGCCTAATTAACTTCTAAAAAGGAATCATTCATGATAGAAATCAAGACCACACTATTTTTAAAATGAGCTTAACTTATTTGCCTTTTTTATCGCCTGTGAAGCAGATATTTTAGACGATAACATATACACAATGTGGCACTGTATTCTTTCAAAACTACGCTTTGCAGTTAACTAAAAGTTAGCAAAACTCCTATCTAACTTCAGTTTTGCGGATTTAACTTTGACTTTTACTACTCCTCTTACATTGGACCAAAAATCACTTTGAAACACTTGAATGCAAGAATTGTTCATTTAAAACATGCTACTCCGTTTTAGTAGCACTTAGGTTCGTGATCAGAACAGAAGATATGGTTCCGGAAACAGATTTATAGCATTTGGATTATTATTAAAACCACATACAAATTTACTGGTCCTTGCCCATATACATAGCTGCATGTATGAAGTTAGTAAAGCAGTGACGAAGTTTTGGTGTCAACCGACATGGCGGCTAAATGTACTCACTGCTCTTGTGGTTCGAATGCTCTAGTAACTGTTTTCTTGGCGTCGGGTTTTCAACATATTAGAGCCATTCCTTTCTGTCGAGAATGCCAAATAATAGCCAGATCCACATCCGAGGCAAAAATCGTTTTCAAAGCAGCTTCCAATCGCCTCTCTTAACACCGTCTAAGTGTACCAAGATACGGCTAGCCACATACTGCGTACCGTTCACACCAAGGAGCCACATAGTTCGACCGCCAAAAGCACCTTTTATATCTCACCTTGCCACTTCCGTTCCGGTGGGACTTCCCTACGTCTTTTATATATATTACAAATACAAGTGCACTAAGCATGAACCAGCTTCCAAAAAGACATTCTTTTTCTTATAAACATACACATATTATAAAATTTATTATTTTAACGAAACATTTTGCTTTTTTCATATACACGTTACAAAACTCCAAATTTCCTGTCACAAATCAATGACTTTAACTAGCACAGAATACACACTCCATAATTGCAGGAATACAGCTACATAATATAAACCTACTTCTAATCGATATAGTATTAGCCGAGCGGTCTAGGCGCTACAGTCATGGACTGCGGCTGGTCCCGGCGGAGGTTCGAGTCCTCCCTCGGCATGGGTGTGTGTGTTTGTCCTTAGGATAATATAGGTAAAGTAGTGTGTAAGCTTAGGGACTGATGACCTTAACAGTTAAGTCCCATAAAACTTCAAACACATTTGAACATTTCTCATACACGAACAAGTGTTACATGTCCGACCTGATGATGATCCCAAACATCGATCAGTACTCAAGAATAGGTCGCATTTGCGTCCTATATGTGGTCTCCCCTACAAGTGAACCATACTTTCCTGAAATCCTCCCAATAAACCGAAGTCGACTATTCTCTTCCTTACCAAAGTCCTCACATGCTCATTGTGTTTTGCAGCGTTACGCTCAGATATTTAAACGCAGTGACTACGCCAAGTAGGACACTATTAATGCTGTATCTGAACTTTACGGGTTTGCTTTCCCTACTCATCTGCATTAACTTGCTTTTTTCTACATTATGAGCCAGCTGCCACCCATCATACCAACCAGAATTATTCTAGGTCATCTTCTATCAACCTACAGTCACTTATCTTCGACAGCTTCCTGTACATCACAGCATCATCACCGAACAACTGTAGATTGCTGCCCACCCTGTCTGCCAGATCATTTATGTATATACACTCCTGGAAATGGAAAAAAGAGCACATTAACACCGGTGTGTCAGACCCACCATACTTGCTCCGGACACTGCGAGAGGGCTGTACAAGCAATTATCACACGCACGGCACAGCGGACACACCAGGAACCGCGGTGTTGGCCGTCGAATGGCGCTAGCTGCGCAGCATTTGTGCACCGCCGCCGTCAGTGACAGCCAGTTTGCCGTGGCATACGGAGCTCCATCGCAGTCTTTAACACTGGTAGCATGCCGCGACAGCGTGGACGTGAACCGTATGTGCAGTTGACGGACTTTGAGCGAGGGCGTATAGTGGGCATGCGGGAGGCCGGGTGGACGTACCGCCGAATTGCTCAACACGTGGGGCGTGAGGTCTCCACAGTACATCGATGTTGTCGCCAGTGGTCGGCGGAAGGTGCACGTGCCCGTCGACCTGGGACCGGACCGCAGCGACGCACGGATGCACGCCAAGACCGTAGGATCCTACGCAGTGCCGTAGGGGACCGCACCGCCACTTCCCAGCAAATTAGGGACACTGTTGCTCCTGGGGTATCGGCGAGGACCATTCGCAACCGTCTCCATGAAGCTGGGCTACGGTCCCGCAAACCGTTAGGCCGTCTTCCGCTCACGCCCCAACATCGTGCAGCCCGCCTCCAGTGGTGTCGCGACAGGCGTGAATGGAGGGACGAATGGAGACGTGTCGTCTTCAGCGATGAGAGTCGCTTCTGCCTTGGTGCCAATGATGGTCGTATGCGTGTTTGGCGCCGTGCAGGTGAGTGCCACAATCAGGACTGCATACGACCGAGGCACACAGGGCCAACACCCGGCATCATGGTGTGGGGAGCGATCTCCTACACTGGCCGTACACCACTGGTGATCGTCGAGGGGACACTGAATAGTGCACGGTACATCCAAACCGTCATCGAACCCATCGTTCTACCATTCCTAGACCGGCAAGGGAACTTGCTGTTCCAACAGGACAATGCACGTCCGCATGTATCCCGTGCCACCCAACGTGCTCTAGAAGGTGTAAGTCAACTACCCTAGCCAGCAAGATCTCCGGATCTGTCCCCCATTGAGCATGTTTGGGACTGGATGAAGCGTCGTCTCACGCGGTCTGCACGTCCAGCACGAACGCTGGTCCAACTGAGGCGCCAGGTGGAAATGGCATGGCAAGCCGTTCCACAGGACTACATCCAGCATCTCTACGATCGTCTCCATGGGAGAATAGCAGCCTGCATTGCTGCGAAAGGTGGATATACACTGTACTAGTGCCGACATTGTGCATGCTCTGTTGCCTGTGTCTATGTGCCTGTGGTTCTGTCAGTGTGATCATGTGATGTATCTGACCCCAGGAATGTGTCAATAAAGTTTCCCCTTCCTGGGGCAATGAATTCACGGTGTTCTTATTTCAATTTCCAGGAGTGTAGAAAATGGCAATGGTCCTATCACACTTTCCTGGGGCACTCCTGTCTCCGATGAACACTCGCCATCGAGGACAACGCACTGGATTCTGCTACTTAAGAAGTCTTCGAGCCACTCACATATCTGGAAGCCTATTCCATATTCCCTATGCACGTATCTTCGTTAAAAGTCTGCCAGTGGGGTACAGTGTCGAATGCATTTCGGAAATAAAGAAATGTGGAATTGGCAGGTTGCACTCCATCCATAGTTCACAATATATCATGTGACAAAAGAGCATGCTGGATTTTGCACCAGCGATGCTTTCTAAAGCCGTGTTGATTCGTTGACATGAGATTTTCCGTCAAATTAAAGCTTCAGCAATTTTTCCCTGCTGTAACCATTTTCAATGAACAAGCGCTTCAAACGCTGAAATTCAGACTCTAGATGGTCGTCGCGTTCGAGAGGCCGACGGTTGAAACTCTCGTCTGGCCATCCTTATTTAGGTTTCCCGTGATTTCCTAAACCACTCCGGGCAAATTCCTGGATTGTACGGCCGATTTCCTTCCCTATACTTGACATAATGCGAGCTTGTGCTCCGTCTCTAATGACCTCGATGTCGACGGGACGTTAAACCCAGTCTTCCTTCTTTCTTCCTTCTAGATAGACGTCGTCAGAAATAAGTGTTCCCCGTGTATTCACGTGTTCAGTACCGTTTCTTTTGCGTACAGTGTGGTGAAAACTATTGGCATTTAAGTATCGGTCTGTGCGCGTAGATTTCTTGTACATTAAATGGTCAACCCATCCTTAAGCGTTCCGTGCAATTAAAACATCGAAGAACGGAAGCTTGCGATCCCTCTCCAACTCGATAGAAAATTTAACATTGGAATGGACACCGTCCATGTGGTCGACGATCTACAGCAGTGCATTTTCACCGTTACCCCTTACCAAGAAAGTGTCGTCAACGTACCATAGAAAGCAAGATGATGGCAATCTCGCAGAGTTCACAGTTTGCTCCTCAAGTGATCCACAAAAAAGTACGCGACGGTCGGAGACAATGGGGATCCCACGGCTGTGCAATTCATCGTCTCATAATATTCGTTTCGGTACAAAGAAGTACGCCGTTGTTAAAGCATGGTGGAACAGCTTGCTACATACCGTCCAGACGAACCATTCTGTCATATTTCCCCACCTTTATTTTCTTGAGGGTCTCAACGAATGTCTGCGAGTTAACAACGTCATCACAGTGTCCCAATTTGGGTGCTAATAACCCCTCTAGATGTTTTGCCAGTCTGTTGGTGTGTGAACTGATTGCACTAATTACAAGCCTCATAGGAAAATTTTCCTTGTGTATCTTCGGGAATCCATAGATCTGGCAGGTCTTACAGCACGTGGTATTAATTTTTTCTTCACTTATGGCATACCGGTGTCATTCACTAATTTCCTTATCTTTCTGACGATATGTATCATCTTCTAATAAATTCAGTACCTTCAAGTGGTAGTCTTTGGTGCTCCGTATCACAGTGGCATTTCCTCTGTCGGTTGGCAAGACAACCCTTTCCAGAATGAGATTTCCACTCTGCAGCGGAGTGTGCGCTGATGTGAAACTTCCTGGAAGATTAAAACTGTGTGCCGGACCGAGACTCGAACGCGGGACCTTTGACTTTCGCGGGCAAGTGCTCTACCAACTGAGCTACCCAAGCACGACTCACGCCCCGTCCTGCTAGTTCAAGACAACCCTTATTTCCACGCAATAAGGGTAACCTATGTCGTTCCTCCCTGTTAAAACTGGATGACTTCTGCTAGGATACAGCTAGTAGTTAGTCCAACGACCTCAGTAACATCGTGCGAGAGATGGCCAATGCCCTGCTCTATACCAATAATAGTATGCAATATTGGCAGGCGTAGCGGTACTGGAAAAAAAAACTTACGGCCTACAACACCATATTGGAATTCTGTTATCAAAGAAGCGGGCGAAATTAGAGCGAACAGCATCAATTTTAACAGAGACAAAGGGTACAGACTTGGTACACATGGTGGCCGGGATTTGAACTTGAGTGAAAGCAAAGGGAGCAGCAGTTTCAAACGTGATACCGGCCGCTCGTACCAGGTGACGTCACTCGGTCCCATGGACGGACGGAGCCGCTAGGAGCTGCCCAAATTCTCTTCCGCGCATGCGCCACTGCGGCCCTCTGTGGAAGGTTCCAGATGCTGCTATGACATTTATACAAGCATCTATATATGCCCCGGCAGTCAGTGGTTCAAATGGCTCAAATGGCTCTGAACACTATGGGACTTAACATCTGAGGTCATCAGTCCCCTAGAACTTAGAACTACTTAAACCTAACTAACCGCCGGCCGATGTGGCCGAGCGGTTCTAGGCGCTTCAGTCTCGAACCGTGCAGCCGCTACGGTCGCAGCTTCGAATCCTGCCTCGGGCATGGATGTGTGTGATGTCCTTAGGTTAGTTAGGTTTAAGTAGTTCTAAGTTCTAGGGGACTGATGACCTCAGATGTTAAGTCCCATAGTGCTCAGAGCCATTTGAACCATTTTTGATCTACCCATCTAATCTTCATCATTCTTCTGTAGCACCATATTTCGAAAGCTTCTATTCTCTTCTTGTCCAAACTATTAATCGTCCATGTTTCACTTCCATACATGGCTACACTCCATACAAATACTTTCAGAAACGACTTCCTGACACTTAAATCTATACTCGCTGTTAACAAATTTCTCTTTTTCAGAAACGCTTTCCTTGCCATTGCCAGTCTACATTTTATATCCTCTCTACTTCGACCATCATCAGTTATTTTGCTCCGCAAATAGCAAAACTCCTTTACTACTTTAAGTGTCTCATTTCCTAATCTAATTCCCTCAGCATCACCCGACTTAATTCGACTACATTCCATTATCCTCGTTTTGCTTTTGTTGATGGTCATCTTATATCCTCCTTTCAAGACACTGTCCATTCCGTTCAACTGCTCTTCCAAGTCCTTTGCTGTCTCTGACAGAATTACAATGTCATCGGCGAACCTCAACGTTTTTATTTCTTCTCCATGGACTTTAATACCTACTCCGAATTTTTCTTTTGTTTCCTTTACTGCTTGCTCAATATACAGATTGAATAACATCGGGGACAGGCTACAACCCTGTCTCACTGCCTTCCCAACCACTGCTTCCCTTTCATGCCCCTCGACTCTTATAACTGCCATCTGGTTTCTGTACAAATTGTAAATAGCCTTTCGCTCCCTGTATTTTACCCCCTGCCACCTTTAGAATTTGAAAGAGAGTATTCCAGTCAACATTGTCAAAAGCTTTCTCTAAGTCTACAAATGCTAGAAATGTAGGTTTGCCTTTCCTTAATCTATTTTATAAGATAAGTCGTAGGGTCAGTATTGCCTCACGTGTTCCAACATTTCTGCGGAATCCAAACTGATCTTCGCCGAGGTCGGCTTCTACCAGTTTTTCCATTCGCCTGTAAAGAATTACACACACGAAGGAACGGTCTTTCGTCTACACACCCTATTTTTCAACGTAATCTCCATCCCGTTCTATGGACTTCCTCCAGCGCGAAACAAGGGCGTGTATGCCCTATCGGTAACAATGCTTGTCCTGGTGGCGAAGCCAGTGCTTCACTGTGTGAATCACCTCCTCATCGTCCTCAAAATGTCTACCACGAATGGCATACTTTAATGGTCTAAACATGTGGAAGTCAGAGGGGCTAGGTCAGGCTGTATGGTGAATAGGGGTAACACTGTCCAACCCTGTTTTGCGATGTGTCCAGCAGTCCTCAGACTTTAGCGAGGCCGAGCGTTATCGTGTTGTAGCAAAACATCTGCTGGGTTGCTGTGGCGCCGAAGGCGCTGGAAGGACATCTTGAGTTTTGTTAATGTGTTGACATATGCTTCTAAATTAATGGTACCGCCTCTTGGCATCACATCAGTGAGAATCACACCTTCACAGTTCCAGAACAGGGTGGTCATGATCTTACCGGCGGAAGCAGTTGCTTTGAATATTTTCTTCCGTGGGGAGTGGGAATGGCGCTATTCCATCGACTATCGTTTGTTTTGGGCTTAATCCAGGTTTCATCATCTGTCACAATCCGGGACAAGAAGGCCTTCCCATCAGCTTCACAACGATTCTACGAATCAAGCCAAACGTTTTCTCTGTGAGATTTGTGATCCACCATAGACATCGCGGCACCCCTCTTGCACACACTTTTGAATATCCAAGAGTGCGGAAAATTGCATCCACACTCCCTTTGCTGATTGACAGATGCAGCGTCAACTGCCGAGTCGTAATGCGTCTGTCCTCGCGAATGACAACATCAGCTCGCTGCAACATGTCGAGTGTGATAGGCGTGGATGGTCTCGCCGACCGCTGCGAACCGCGGAGCTCTGCCGCACCGCCTTCTGATGACCCCATCCTCCGTGCCCAGCGACTAACTGTGCTTCTGTTGACAGCAGATGCTCTATTAACTTTGAACAAGCGTTTGTGAATATTCCCCACACTTCCTTCCTCTACAGTGAAAAATTCAATGACGGTACATACATAACGTTTCGCATTCGTAACATTGTTTTCGGCTGAGAGAAAAAAAAATGCTGTGCATTACTTTCTGGGCAACCCTCGTATATCTATCCCAACTTGCATTGTGTTCTTGCTTACAATCTCGTTCAGCAATTTTTTTCCAATAATATTCTATTCTTTATTCTGGTCTTTTTCCTGGTGGATACACTACTGACCATTAAAATTGCTACACCACGAAGATGACGTGCTACAGACGCGGAATTTAACCGACAGGAAGAAGATGCTGTGATATGCAAATGATTAGCTTTTCAGAGCATTCACACGAGGCTGGCACCGGTGGCGACACTTACAACGTGCTGACATGAGCAAAGTTTCCAACCGATTTCTCATACGCAGACAGCAGTTAACCGGCGTTGCCTGGTGAAACGTTGTTGTGATGCCTCGTGTAAAGAGGAGAAATGCGTACCATCACGTTTCCGACTTTGATAAAGGTCGGATTGTAGCCTATTGTGATTGCGGTTTATCGTATCGCGACACTGCTGCTCGCGTTGGTAGAGATCCAATGGCTGTTAGCAGAATATGGAATCGGTGGGTTCAGGAGGGTAATGCGGAACGCCGTGCTGGATCCCAACGGCCTCGTGTCACTAGCAGTCGAGATGACAGGTATCTTATCCGCATGCCTGTAACGTATTGTGCAGCCACGTCTCGATCCCTGAGTCAGCAGATGGGGACATTTGCAAGACAACAACCATCTGCACGAACAGTTCGACGACGTTGCAGCAGCATGGACTATCAGCTCGGAGACCATGGTTGCGGTTATCCTTGACGCTGCATCACAGACAGGAGCGCCTGCGATGGTGTACCCAACGACGAACCTGGGTGCACGAATGGCGAAACGTCATTTTTTCGGATGAATCTAGGTTCTGTTTACAGCATCATGATGGTCGCATCCGTGTTTGGCGACATCGCGGTGAACGCACATTGGAAGCGTATATTCGTCATCGCCATACTGGCGTATCACCCGGCGTGATAGTATGGGGTGCCATTGGTTACACGTCTCGGTCACCTCTTGTTCGCATTGAAGGCACTTTGAACAGTGGACGTTACATTTCAGATGTGTTACGACCCGTGGCTCTACCCTTCATTCGATCCCTGCGAAACCCTACATTTCAGCAGGATAATGCACGACCGCAAGTTGCAGGTCCTTTCTGGATACAGCAAATGTTCGACTGCTGCACTGGCCAGCACATTCTCCAGATCTCTCACCAATTGAAAACGTCGTGTCAATGGTGGCCGAGCAACTGGCTCGTCACAATACGCCAGTTACTACTCTTGATGAACTGTGGTATCGTGTTGAAGCGGCATGGGCAGCTGTACCTGTACACGCCATCCAAGCTCTGTTTGACTCAAAGCCCAGGCGGATCAAGGCCGTTATTGCGGCCAGATGTGGTTGTTCTGGGTACTGATTTCTCAGGATCTATGCCCCCAAATTGCGTGAAAATGTAATCACATGTCAGTTCTAGTATAATATATTTGTCCAATGAATACCCGTTTATCATAAGCATTTCTTCTTGGTGTAGCAATTTTAATGACCAGTAGTTTATTTTAGACATGCTTCTTTTTTCTCTCTTATTACTTTTTCTAGTTTTTCGTCCCATATTCTTAATCCCTTCTTCTTATATCTTTCAAATCTTGTTCCCAGTGCTTCCAAAGCCACCTTCTGAACACTACTACTTTTTCTTCATTAACATTTTCAGCCGCGGGATTCATTCGTAATTGTTCATTTAATCTCGTTTCTTATAAGGTTTGTGTGTTTTTATCCTGCAGTAAGAGTACTTTGGATGTTGTTTCTTTATTTATGTGACTGTTATTAATCCTTCTCTGTCTGGTTCAGCTATTCATTTTAGAAATTGCTAAATAACTGTCGGAATTCACATCGCTTCTTCGATATACTCTTGTATCGGTTATCAGTGATGACGCTGTTTCGTTTACTGTTACATAATGAATTAAATGACCTTTGACCTCGAGATGACCATGTGCACTTGTGAATATCCTTTTTTTAAAAAGTGTTAGGAATTTTCCAGTTACAAACATTGTGAACTGTCTAAATTCTTGTCCATTTTTATTTAAAATACTTCCCTTTGGGTGCCAGTTGCATTATTTATAGGTTGGTTCCCTACTCTTGTGTTAAATTCTCCAAGCAAAATCATTAAGTCGTTTTTATTTTGCTTGATTATTTCATTTTGCAAAATAGGATACCATTCTTCTGTTTCCTCTTCTTCTAGTGCATGCTACTGTCAAGTAGCCTCTGTTGTACTTTAATCTTACAGTTATTATTTGTTCGTTAATAACAGTAGGTGAGCCTACTTTAGATGCCCACTTTTTGTCCACGTTCCACAAGAAGAGGAAAGTGAATGGGATACGTCGTTGTGTTCCGTACTAATGGCCACTCCTATCTAAGCTCTGTGGTCCAGCACTACTACTCTGTAATACATCTCACATCATTAATCACCTTTGGTCCTTTTAACTTCTTCTTCGTTTGCGTAGTATCTATTATATCTATTTCTTCTGTTTTTCATTTCTTGAACCAATTCAGTTTCTTTATTGGCGAGTCCTCTGTCATTCCACGTTGCTATCTTTAAGCTGTCCTGTGTTCCGTATCCTTTCTTCCTGACCTTTTCATGCTAGGGTCTGCATAATGTTTACCCGTCCGGCTGTTTATCTGCTGAAACTTGTAAGTGGTTAATTTTTTTCTAGTAGAAATTGTTGCGCCCTAGCTAAACCTCTACTTCTGGAGGACAGGGAACTGTGATTTTGGGTGTTCTTCTCCTAAAGAAGCTGTCTACACCATGCCTGACGAACCTCCACCCTGTCAGTCGTAGGCCAATCTTAGCTTCCCCTCACCTCTTCCCGTCCAGCAAGCTAACGGACCTCCCTGGAATGGACGTCTTGATCACTGGCTACTGAGACCCTTACCAATAACATAGTGAGGCCCTCAGGACGAATGTATGTAGATAATAATACGTAATTTCGTCTGGATCAGTGGCGTGATGCAAGTCTTTCTACTGGACGCCAATTCAGCGACTTGCGCGTCGCTAACCTACCCCAGTTACACAACCGGGGCAAGGGGAACTATGGTTTAGCGTGGAATTCGACCATACGCTGTCTCAGATGACTCCTCACATTGCAGAGCGGCGAAGGCTAGTTTGAAACGAAGACTACACGTGTTTCAGTTTTTTTTTCTTAGGATGTGTGTTGAGAGGATTGGGGAGGGGAGTGGGGGGAGCCGTAATGGTTCAAATGGCTCTGAGCACTATGATGGGACTTAACTACTGAGGTCATCAGTCCCCTAGAACTTAGAACTACTTAAACCTAACTAACCTAAGGGCATCACACACATCCATGCCCGAGGCAGGATTCGAACCTGCGACCGTAGTGGTCGCGCGGTTCCAGACTGTACCGCCTAGAACCGCTGGCCACCCCGGCCGGCGAGCCGTAATGAGTGGCTTCTTTAAGATCTGGTTGAACGGATGTAACCGCTAGGCCACCAGGCCAGACCTCTACAGAAGTGGTCCATCAGTAAGTTCTGTTGAGCGAGTTGGCGACTTTCAAAATATGTGACAAAAATGGCCGTATTTTTTAATTACATTGACTTAGAAGCTTAAATCTTTGCACCGCCAAGGGACCGCAGAACTTAAAATATAACATGAATTTTAATTGTTACTCCACCCATTCCTCAAAAAAGGGGTCTTAACAGTGGGACAGATGGATAGCAAAGTGACCTTATAAGAGTTCCATTTTTATCGAATGAGATTCACAACCCCAAAAATAGACATAAAGAAGGAACTAAAAATAGAAGTACATAATAATACTAAGTATTTCAAAAAGATTTGTAGTATTTCACTGTATTTTTCTCACTGGAAAGGTGGGCTCCCACTGCGGCCTTAGGTTCCTTTTTGTCAGTAGAAAGCAGTCAGTGACTCTCATTAGCAGAGGTTAGCCTCACAGGGAGAAGGGCAATTTTCATGGAAGTGGATCTGTGGCCTGTTCCATGCTTTTTTGGGCACAGCCAGCGTCTGTCACCGCTGAGGGCACAGCACATCTCACTGCAACTGTCATCCCCAGGGAATAACTGAGTATGGCGTTCTTGCCTTTTATGCACGAACATTAAGGGACGAGATTCTGCAACGCCACACAGCCGTTATGAGAAAGTCGGTTGCTTTTGCTCCAAAATGTTGGTGCATCTAGTCGAATGTGTCACCCCACCACAGTGCTTGGCACGGAGAAGGCGATCAATTGAGAGGACATTGCTCCAAACTCGTACCAAACTTGTGTTTCTTAAAGTGCATTTTGCACAGCAAGAGTGGGTAGTTCTGCTGCGTTCTACATCTACGTCTACATCTAGACACATATTCTGCGAGGCACCGTATGGTGCTTGGCGGAGGTTACCCGGTTTTGTCGTGAAATAAGCAAGTTGCGCAGGAGAGCTTCTGTGTAGTTTGGAACGTAGGAACGAGGTACTGGCGGAATTAAAGCTGTGAGGACAGGGCGTGCGTCGTGCTTGGGTAGCTCAGTAGGTAGAGCACTTGACCGCGAAAAGCAAAGGTCCCGACTTCGAGTCTCGTTCCGGCACACAGTTTTAATCTTCCAGGAAGTTTCATATCAGCCAACGCTCCGCTGCAGAGTGAAAATTTCAGTCTGGAAGCGATATTCTCGTTCGTCACATTGACAACAGCACTGAATCGTCCCCTCCATGCAGAGTTTTTTGGAAGAAAGAAAGTTGAAGGGGGAAATTAAGATTCATGGCTCTTTGTCTGCCAGCTGCCATCTGGTGTGATGGGTACACACTTTGGCGGTTTTAGGACACGTAAGCGTCAGAGTAGTGAGATCCATATTCTGAGCAGTTCGATACTTACTTGTTCTGGTATCTATCTTGAGTTGCCGATTTGTTGTTTAATTTGTGATTTTGTCTGGTCAACTTAGAATTCGTGAGCTGCCCATATAAGGATATCTTCTTGTATTTTCCATGTAATGTGGTACCTAGTTATTATTTAGTAAAGGTAACGGGCATTGCGTTCATTTGACTTGTTTGATCATAGATTTCTTTATTGATTTGGGAGAACTGTGTTATTTCCCCTAGGAATAAAGTGTGCTGTGTGTTGTTTCATGATAATTTGGCTAATGACCTTGCAGTACTCAGAAGTAATAAGCAACAACATTTTTACAGCAATGTCATAATGATATGCAGATTAAGGGCGCATTGCTCTCAATATCAGAGAGACAACTGCTATATTCTACAAGCACTCACGGCCGTCATCCAACTGTCACAGACACATCCTACACGACATAAGGATGTTGAGAGCAATACTGCTGTCATGTACTTGGATCATATACTTACGTATGTGGTTGATTTTCCATCATTCCCTAAGCTCTTCGTGCTTTCAGAGTACCGAAGCAACAATGACTAAGTGGCAGAGGTTTTCGGTTGAGGCCGCGACTAGTCGGTTGTGCGTCTCGACTACTTGTTACCCCCAACAATAAGCCCTCTTCGGACTCTCCCCCCCCCCCCCCCCCCGCCCACGATAAAATGCAATTTAAGGAAGGGAAGGGGATTACAAGTTGCGTAGAAAGACCGATTGCTATCCTCAATTTTTTTTTAAATATATATTACTGTGTTATTTAATTATAAGAAATTGTTGGCTAACAGCAAAATAAGACCGCCACCAGAGCAGAAGCTGTTTGTTACCTTAAGGTCTGACGACGAATCTGTCCACTACGCTCTCGATGTGTACAGCCAGTAGGGAATATTGTGAGGGATCAAGTTTTTTCTGCTGCCGCGCCGAAGATTGTCGATCCAAGGCGCAATATCTCTCATGCAGCTGCACTCAGATAGCTAGGACACGTTTCTTTCCTGACTCTTTTGTGGGCCTAGGTCTGAACGATTCCTTAAAGAAGCTCACACCTTGTCTGTTCTAACCAGGCATATTCTGCAGCTATACAGTGTTTCTGAAACATGCACCGTTTTGACAAATTACTATGTCCCCCAGAAATTCAGTTCAACAATCAGTGTAACAAAAGTAAGTAGAATCCCTTGTTTCATCAGGTAGAGATTAGAGTTAGTGAGCTGCAATGACGCAAACTTAACGGTCTAGAAACTGGTGAAAGGTCTCTGTTGGATTCCTTTCATGTTACTTTCTTAAATCTGTTGTCATTTACGGCATACATTCCTCTTCTAAATTTACTGTGGCGTTTCTGACTACCTGGGAGGAGACTGAGTAGTGGAATGTGTTACTTTTACACATAAACAAGAACAATCTGTCACACTACTACACTTTAAAACACAGTTTATATGTAATTCATGTCACACAGTCTCATACAGAACCTACATCTGCTTTCTTTTATATACTGTATATTATAAGATACTGTCATGCCCCTTCCCTTCTGTGTGAGAGGATGAATGAGCAAATGTGTTACTAGTTGCATGCTTGAGGGTAGCAGACAAGCCTCTCTGCTAGAGAACAGTAGGACCAACGTCGGAACAGGTAGCTACGCTTTCTAAAAGCAAAGAGGTTTCTATCCTTAGTATGGTCCTGTCCGTCCCTTGTCATGTTGGTATAGGAAGCTGCCCCTCTGGCCACTTCCGTTTGTATTTGTGAGCCACCCTCAGGAAGGGACCAGGTCAGTCTGTCCGTGGCGAGCGTCTGAAGTGGTAAGATCTCCGGCTAAGCGCATGTCTGCTAAGTCCGTAGGACAATGGATTTCTTAAGTTCAGACTAACTGAAAATTTAATCACCTTTATTTCAGGTTTAGCTCTAAAATATCTAATGTTATCTTAAATTGCAACGCAGTGTATTTCGAGTGTGAAATTCAGAATATTTTCCAGTAGTTGCTTTGTCACTACTTTGTGAGTAAAGTGGAACCACGTGTTGATCAGTAACTCAAACTAAGATCATCAATCTTAAATGCGAGTGTGCGTGAGATTATAACATCTCGTCTTGACAATATTTTTCAATATAGCAACTTCTCTTTATGTTGAACCCACACGGGGTGTACTTTGTGAGACCACTATCACGTGCTTATATAATTGTTTGACCCATCAGGTTAATAGTAAGACCAGTTCGAGGTTTTTCTTTTGTAAATTGCTTTTCGATCTAATTTATTTTAATTATCAAAATTATTGTGGAGTTACATGCTTTGTGTAAACCAAGTTGACCACGTGAAGCATGTGGTGTAATCATCAAAGTAGCCCTCAGCTATTCTTTTCGGGAAGATTTCACAGAGAGTTAGTATGAATTTAGTATACCAGCGTGTGGTAATTACATGACGGGCAGGATTGTGCTACGAACGTAATTTCTTTGGGTGAAAATTGAATTGGTTGGTTGTGGTTAATTTCCTCTTGCATATGTTTCAACGTTCTTCGTGTGTTATTTTATGAATGCAGTGTTGTATGCAGTCTCCCAATCTTGGCTCCATATTTGATGTGTTCCGTAAGATTACAATCTCACATTTTCACAATCCTAAATAAGGCACGAGCTTAGTTACGACTCAAATTTAATATGCTGCAATTTCAATGATCAATGTTAAAATAAATTTCCAAATATAAACTGATTTATTTCTTTTTATTTAAATTCTCTTTTATATATATATATATATATATATATATATATATATATATATATATATATATATATATATATATATATATATATATATATATATATATATATATATATATATATATGGTTGGGAATTTGGTAAGCTAGACTGGATACCTGGTGAAACAGTTGCGCAGTAATGCAAGGTTAACTTCCTCAGATAGCTCACAGCTTTTAAACCGCTTTTATTGTCTATCAGCACCGCTTTCAAAGAAAATTAAAGCAACAACGTTACACTGGATATCGCTGTTGACTGAAATTGTTACACATTCATAAGAGTAATATTATGCCACCAACTTACTACATAATTTTCTTCAGCACGAACTGTAAAGTGTTATGAGCAATAGCAAGATGAAACGGAGAGACTGTTAAGTTCAGGTCTAGTGAAAGGAGAAATAAGAAAAGCTAGCCATCTGTATTATCAACTTTTGATTTATGAACTACCAAAGGTTTACTTTCATTAACAGTCATTTTAGCTGAACAGTGTGTAACTTTATTAACTCACTCTTCGTAATATATTCGACTGTCCATAAATTACAAAATGGAAATCCATACAAATGTCGAGATAGGGAAGGAGGTGTTACTACGATAACAACCAACGTAAACAGAGGAACGTTGTCACAGTATTCAGTATTAACACCAAGGAAATATGGCGCAAGCGTCAGTTTCGTACTTGGACCACCACTTCGGACCTTGAATGAGAAATGAATGTGTGATACACTATATGAGATTAAACATGCACTTTCTTTTTTGCAGGTGGTACATAGTTTGTAAAAGAGAGGACCAACATTATTCACATAATGATTATAGCTGTGAGTGCCTGGTAAAGCAGGGAACGAGGCAGAGCAGTGGTCTGCCGCTTGATAAAGTATGTGATATGAAATAATCAGTTTCTAGATGGTCCGTGGAGTCGTTGTTTCGAATCGACAACAGGTTATCTGAAGTGCACGTGAAACCAAATGGGAAAACGATTCACCTAGTGAAGTTTGTTTATATTACTTATACTCGCGAATCCATCTATAAAAACTATCTGATTAGTATTTTTCGTAATTTTATATTGGAAAAGACTCGATGTATCAAGTGTAGTAGAAAATCCCTAAACTAACCAACAACCTATTGTTGAACACTTGATTTGTTGTTAAACCATTCCTATAATATACACTGCCGGCAAAGGTAGATAATATACGATAGTATGTTGGCGAAAAACCTGGTGATAGTTGGTTCGAAAATTGGTGATGCAAAACCTTGTCACCACCATCGGGTCTCCATTAATGGCAGGATGAGATGGTGACGAAGAGTTTTTGATCATCAGACGATTCAGTAATTTCCTGTGTTGAATCTGGAACCTATTTGTAATGTTTCACGGATTCGGTGTGTGTAACCTTTTGTTTAGTGAATTTATGCTAAGGCTTTTCGTACAACACATCTCTTAAGGCATCGTCAGAGGTTACTCAACAACTTTGTTTTCGGTCATTGTAGAAGTGGACCGTTACCTCGTTTAAAAGCTCTTGTCGGCATGCGAGCAGATTTAAAGAAGTCGGCAACATTGAGATGTGCCTTGAGACACGCATACGTTGTGGAAAGTGGCTATGGGCTCATTCATGAATTAGCAGTGGAATTCGGCATAGTTGATTTATAGAAGTCACAGAAATTTCAAATCTGTTTGTAAAATTTTAACTTTCGTAATCGGAAATGTGTAATTATTAAAAAAACTCCGACCTACTTCACCATGGCCCAATGACTTTTTTGGAGAAAGACTACAGTTAGTCCCCTTCAGCGACGGACATCTTCAAGAGGGTTGCAGCTTCAATGAAGATCAGATTTACAGCCTGGCTCGCTACCGACAAGTAATTACTTCGTCTCCGCGCGCTCCCAGACAGAGGTGTGACGTCGTATATTTTGCGACAGGGACCACGAGATATACGGGCCCTGTAACGAGCGCGTGACGTCACACTAGTCGGCTTGTCCTCCACATTTCGCGAACGCTCGGCTTCGTGCTGGACCCGCGGGGAATCAATATCTAACTGAAAATGTAGCCGCTAAAGGTCTTAACGTTGCTGTGTGCTATCGAGAGCTTGCAGGCATGTAAATGCGCAGTCAAGAATTGTTAAACTCGTCTGAGATACCACCAGAGACGGCTGCTGGCACTCGTAAAACATCAGTATTAAGTGCTGTGACGTAAGCGCCATGGCATCGTTTTGAAAACTGGAGAGCAATTGGCCGTTGGTTGTTGTTATCCGCTGTTGCTGAGAGTCCACAGTGAAACATAGGTACACATCTTCCACCATGGGGCGACAGCTCTAGTGGACGGCAGCAACCGACGACGACCAATTGCGCTCCACATGACGTCACTCCTCTACGTAAGGAGAACGTGGAAACGAACCGTTAATTGAGTCAGCAGCGAGTGAGAATGTGGATCTGACCTTCACTGAAGCTGCAGCCTCTTTTGAAGTCAACTGTAGACGGGGATGAAACGTTGGATTTCTCCAAGATGTTCATCGACCACGCCATTATAACGCGGAATATTTAATTCTTCCTTTCTTCGGTCTCAATTCTCAGTTCTCAATTCGTAGATTAGTCGGCAGGTCATCTCGTTCTCTATTTTTCCCTATCTCCCTCAAGTCTCTGCAGTTCAGAGTATATAGTCAATTTCAGATCATGTGTTAGCTGCCTGTATACTGAAGTACGTCCATACTTTCCAGGCATTCTTTCTTCTATTAAGGCACAACGAAAGGGCAACGTCCAACCAGTCGGTTCCTTCGTTCGTTGATAGTGTACGAGTAAGTAGGCTGTTTAGATTTTTATGTTGGTAACGCCACGTAGTGCTCTGTATGAAAATCGCTGACTGCGCTGTGTGCAGTCTGTGGCTGGTGGACTCATTGTTGGAATATTCACTATTGTAGTGTTGGGCAGTTGGATGTGAACAGCGCGTATCTTGTGCAGTTGGAGGTGAGCCGCCAGCAGTGGTGGATGTGGGGAGAGAGATACCATAGTTTTGAGCGGACGATCTGGACGTGTGGCCATCAGAAAAAGGAAATTTGTTTAACTGGATGTCATATATACATATATATAATGACTTTTGAACGCTATACATT
Source organism: Schistocerca cancellata (assembly GCF_023864275.1). NCBI lineage: Eukaryota > Metazoa > Arthropoda > Insecta > Orthoptera > Acrididae > Schistocerca > Schistocerca cancellata. Next base: position 913,208,910 of record NC_064627.1, on the reverse strand, counting down.
GTTTGTTCTCTATTAAAATCTTTCATTTGCTAACTGTGCCTATCCGTAGTTGGTGCCTCCAGTAGTTAGTATCTTTTACTTAGCTGGCAGTATTGGCGCTCGCAGTATTGCAGTAGCTCGAGTAACGAAGATTTTTGTGAGGTAAGTGATTCATGAAAGGTATAGGTTATTGTTAGTCAGGGCCATTCTTTTGTAGGGATTATTGAAAGTCAGTTTGCGTTGCGCTGAAAATATTGTGTGTCAGTTTAGTGATGATCAGAATAAGTAAAGAGAGAAATGTCTGAGTACGTTCAGTTTTGCTCAGCTATTTGAAAATCAAATAACGTAGATGTTTACCAGCACAACCATTCTTAATTTTTCAAAGGGGACGTTTCAATAGTCCTCCACAACGATCCTTTCTCTCCTGTTGTTGAAGATTTATTCATTCGTCTTTCTTCTTGTCCATGAAAGCCTTAAGACACTTCACCAACAGCATGCCTCAAAAGGGTTCAGTCCAACCTGTTCTGCACTATGAAAGAGAACGCTTGAAACAAAATTTTTACATACTGTTTCATAGTGTTCAGACTAATAATTTTTGATGTCAGTAGTTTTGCTAGTAGTATGACGTTTTAGCTTGCTCACTGTCGCATTTAATATCTTTTTATGATGTACATAGTGACTTCAAAAAATAAGTTACGTATATCGTTCAACGCCAAGATAATTTGCAACAAACTACGCCGCGTTGTAAGAAGAGAGTTTAGATTCTGGGTTTCCTATAGACACAGTTCTGCTGCGGTATGAATAACAAGTTCAGAACTGAGTGGGAATGAAATGGCGCAACAAATGGAAACGTACTTCAAAGCTTAAGTATGTGGGACAGTACGGTTTTGGTGAGAAAAACATGCAAACAGGAGAAAGATTCACTCTGAAATTCAGGAATTGAGGCGTTACAGGTACCAAATGCAACTTTGAGTCCAGTTGCAGTGAAACAGGGCCAGAAGATTGATAGAGACGTTGGTGATGCTGACAGGGAACTCAAGATGTTGCACCATGCTATACCCACCTTTCCAGCAAGCTGAAAGAACATCTGGGGGGGGGGGGGGGGAGGGGTGGGGGGAAGAGGCTTTCCAACGATGAGGAAGTTCACACAACGATTCTCGCTTGCTTCTGTGACCAAGTGAATAAACAACCGGTAGAAAGTACGACCGTTAGAAACAGCGACTTGGTGACTATGTTGAATAACTTTATCATATATACAGGGTGGTCCATTGATAGTGAGCGGGCCAAATATCTCACGAAATAAGCGCCAGACGGAAAAACTACAAAGAACGAGACTCGTCTAGCTTGAAGGGGAAACCAGATGGCGCTATGGTTGGCCATAGGTCAACCGGATATCAACTGCGTTTTCTTTAAAATAGGAACCCCTATTATTTATTACGTATTCGTGTAGTCCCCCCCCCCCCCCCCCCGTGAACCATGGACCTCGCCGTTGATGGGGAGGCTTGTGTGCCTCAGCGATACAGATAGCCGTACCGTAGGTGTAACCACAACGGAGGGGTATCTGTTGAGAGGCCAGACAAACGTGCCTTTGCAGTAGTTGCAGGGGCAACAGTCTGGATGATTGACTGACCTGGCCTTGTAACACTAACCAAAACGGCCTTGTTGTGCTGGTACTGCGAACGGCTGAAAGCAAAGGGAAACTACAGCCGTAATTTTTCCAGAGAGCATGCAGCTTTACTGTATGGTTAAATGATGATGGCGTCCTCTTGGGTAAAATATTCCGGAGATAAAATAGTCCCTCATTCGGATCTCCGGGCGGGGACTACTAAAGACGACGTCGTTATCAGGAGAAAGAAAACTGGAGTTCTCCGGATCGGAGCGTGGAATGTCAGATTCCTTAATCGGGCAGGTGGGATAGAAAATTTAAAAAGGGAAATGGATAGGTTAAAGTTAGATATAGTGGGAATTAGTGAATTCGGTGGCAGGAGGAACAAGACTTTTGGCCAGGCAAATACAGAATCATAAATACAAAATCAAATAGGGGTAATGCAGGAGTAGGTTTAATAACGAATAAAAAATTGGAATGCGTGTAAGCTACTACAAACAACATAGTGAACGCATTATTCTGGCCAAGATAGACACGAAGCCCACGCCTACTACAGTAGTACAAGTTTATATGCCAACTAGCTCTGCAGATGACGAAGAAATTGAAGAAATGTATGATGAAATCAGAGAAATTATTCAGATAGTGAAGGGAGACGAAAATTTAATAGTCATGGGTGACTGGAATTCGGTAGTAGGAAAAGGGAGAGAAGGAAACGTAGTAGGTGACTATGGATTGGGGCTAAGAAATGAAAGAGGAAGCCGCCTGGTAGAATTTTGCGCAGAGCATAACTTAATCATAGTTAACACTTGGTTCAAGAATCATAAAAGGAGGTTGTATACATGGAAGAAGCCTGGAGATACTGACAGGTTTCAGATAGATTACATAATGGTAAGACAGAGATTTAGGAACCAGATTTTAAACTGTAAGACATTTCCAGGGGCAGATGTGGACTCTGACCACAATCTATTGGTTATGAACTGTAGATTAAAACTAAAGATATTGCAAAAAGGTGGGAATTTAAGGAGATGGGACCTGGATAAACTGACTAAACCAGAGGTTGTACAGAGTTTCAGGGACAGCAGAAGGGAACAGTTGACAGGAATGGGGGAAAGAAATACAGCAGAAAACGAATGGGTAGCTCTGAGGGATGAAGTAGTGAAGGCAGCAGAGGATCAAGTATGTAAAAAGACGAGGGCTAGTAGAAAGCCTTGGGTAACAGAAGAAATATTGAATTTAAATGATGAAAGGAGAAAATATAAAAATGCAGTATATGAAGCAGGCAAAAAGGAATACAAACGTCTCAAAAATGATATCGACAGGAAGTGCAAAATGGCTAAGCAGGGATGGCTAGAGGACAAATGTAAGGATGTAGAGGCTTATCTCACTAGGGGTAAGATAGATACTGCCTACAGGAAAATTAAAGAGACCTTTGGAGAAAAGAGAAGCACTTGTATGATTATCAAAAGCTCAGATGGAAATCCAGTTCTAAGCAAAGAAGGGAAAGCAGAAAGGTGGAAGGAGTATATAGAGGGTCTATACAAGGGCGATGTACTTGAGGACAATATTATGGAAATGGAAGAGGATGTAGATGAAGATGATATGGGAGATATGATACTGCGTGAAGAGTTTGCCAGAGCACTGAAAGACCTGAGTCGAAACAAGGCCCCGGAGTAGACAACATTCCATTAGAACTACTACAGCCCTGGTTGAGCCAGCCCTGACAAAACTCTACCATCTGAGAGCAAGATGTATGAGACAGGCAAAATAACCTCAGATTCAAGAAGAATATAGTAATTCCAATCCCAAAGAAAGCAGGTGTTGACAGATGTGAAAATTACCGAACAATCAGTTTAGTAAGCCACAGCTGCAAAATACTAACGCGAATTCTTTACAGACGAATGGAAAAACTAGTAGAAGCCGACCTCGGGGACGATCAGTTGGATTCCGTAGAAGTATTGGAACACGTGAGGCAATACTGACCCTACGACTTATCTTAGAAGCTAGATTAAGGAAAGGCAAACCTATGTTTCTAGCATTTGTAGACTTAGTGAAAGCTTTTGACAATGTTGACTGGAATGCTCTCTTTCAGGTTCTGAAGGTGGCAGGGGTAAAATACAGGAGCGAAAGGCTATTTACAATTTTTACAGAAACAGATGGCAGTTATAAGAGTCGAGAGACATGAAAGGGAAGCAGTGGTTGGAAGGGAATGAGACAGGGTTGTAGCCTTTCCCCGATGTTATTCAATCGGTATAATGAGGAAGCAGTAAAGGAAACAAAAGAAAAATTCGGAGTGGGTATTAAAGTCCATGGAGAAGAAATAAAAACTTCGAGGTTTGCCAATGACATTGTAATTCTGTCAGAGACAGCAAAGGACTTGGAAGAGCAGTTGAACGGAATGGATAGTGTCTTGAAAGGAGGATATAAGATGAACATCAACAAAAGCAAAACGAAGATAATGGAATGTAGTCGAATTAAGTCGGGTGATTCTGAGAGAATTAGATTAGGAAATGAGACACTTTAAGTAGTAAAGGAGTTTTGCGATTTGGGGAGCAAAATAGCTGATGATGGTCGAAGTAGAGAGGATATAAAATCTAGACTGGCAATGGCAAGGAAAGCGCTTCTGAAGAAGAGAAATTTGTTAACATCGGGTATAGATTTAAGTGCCAGGAAGTCATTTCTGAAAGTATTTGTATGGAGTGTAGCCATGTATGGAAGTGAAACATGGACGATAAGTAGTTTGGACAAGAGGAGAATAGAAGCTTTCGAAATGTGGTGCTACAGATGGGTAGATCACATAACTAATGAGGAGGTATTGAATAGGGTTGGGGAGAAGAGAAGTTTGTGGCACAACTTGACTAGAAGAAGGGATCGGTTGGTAGGACATATTCTGAGGCATCAAGGGATCACCAATTTAGTATTTGAGTGCAGCGCGGAGGGTAAAAATCGTAGAGGGAGACCAAGAGATGAATACACTAAGCAGATTCAGAAGGATGTAGGTTGCAGTAGGTAGTGGGAGATGAAGAAGCTTACACAGGATAGAGCAGCATGGAGAGCTGCATCAAACCAGTCTCAGGACTGAAGACCACAACAACAACATTCGTGTAGTACGTAAAGAAATATGAATGTTTTAGTTGGACCACTTTTTTCGCTTTGTGATATATGGCGCTGTAATAATCACAAACGTGTAAGTACGTGGTATCCCGTAACATTCCGCCAGTGCGGATGGTATTTGCTTCATGATACATTACCCGTGTTAAAATGGACCGTGTACCAATTGCGGAAAAGGTCGATATCGTGTTGATGAATGGCTGTTGTGATCAAAATGCCCAACGGGCGTGTGCTATGTATGCTGCTCGGTATCCTGGACGACATCATCCAAATGTCCGGACCGTTCGCCGGATAGTTACGTTATTTAAGGAAATAGGAAGTGTTCAGCCACATGTGAAACATCAACCACGACATGCAACAAATGATGGGGCCCAAGTAGGTGTTTTAGCTGCTGTCACGGCTAATCCGCACATCAGTAGGAGAAAAATTGCGCGAGAATCGGGAATCTCAAAAATGACGGTGCTGAGAATGCTACATCAACATCGATTGCACCCGTACCATATTTCTATGCAGCAGGAATTGCACTTTGAACGTCTTGTACAGTTCTAACACTGGGCACAAGAGAAATTATGGGACGATGACAGATTTTTTGCACGTGTTCTATTTAGCGACGAAGTGTCGTTCACCAACTGCGGTAACGTAAACCTGCATAATATGCACTACTGGGCAACGGAAAATCCATGATGGCTGCGACAAGGGGAACATCAGCGACCTTGGCGGGTTAATGTATGGTGTGGCATTATTGGAGGAAGGATAATTGGCCCCCATTTTATCGATGGCAATGCAAATGGTGCAATGTATGCTGATTTCCTAAGTAATGTTCTACCGATGTTACTATAAGACGTTTCACTGAATGACAGAATGGCGATGTACTTCCAACATGATGGATGTCCGGCACTTAGCTCCCGTGTTGTTGAAGCGGTATTGAATAGCATATTTCATGACACGTGGATTGGTCGTCTAAGTTCAATACCATGGCCCGCATGTTAATCAGATCTGACGTCCGCGGATTTCTTTCTTTGGGGAAAGTTGAAGGATACTTGCTATCGTGATCCACCGACAACGCCTGACAACATGCGTCAGCGCATTATCAATGCATGTGCGAACATCACGGAAGGTGAACTACTCGCTGTTGAGAGGAATGTCGTTACACGTATTGCAAATGCATTGAGGTTGACGGACATCATTTTGAGCATTTATTGCATTAATTTGGTATTTACAGGTAATCACGCTGTAACAGCATGCGTTCTCAGAGATGATAAGTTGACAAAGGTATATGAATCACATTGGAACACCCGAAATAAGTTGTTCAAACATACCTAACTTCTGTATTTTAATTTAAAAATCCTACCTGTTACCAACTGTTGGTCTAAAATGTTTCTAACTATTACAGTGTCATCAATAACAAAGCGAAAAAAGTGGTCCAACTAAAACATTCATATTTCTTTACGTACTACACGAATATGTAATAGTTTTTTCGTTTGACGCTTATTTCATGAGATATTTGGCCCGGTCACGATCAATGGACCACCCTATATATCTGTATTCTGATGACGAACTACAGCTTCAGATATTAAAACTTATTCCCAGAATTTCTGCAGTCACGGACTGTGCGGCTGGTCCCGGCGGAGGTTGGAGTCCTCCCTCGGGCATGGGTGTGTGTGTGTTTGTCCTTAGGATAATTTAGGTTAAGTGGTGTGTAAGCTTAGGGACTGATGACCTTAGCAGTTAAGTCCCATAAGATTTCACACACACATTTTCGCTTAATTCTACTTCACTTTGACAGGTACAGATATGCCACCTAAAGCGCCATCGGATCCCAGACCGGCACAAATTTTCATATGTCGCTTTTGGTAGCACATTTATACCTATTTCAGTTAAGTTGAATTTCACGTGTAAATTTCAGTTTCATGTACATGTGGCACTTAGAACTGTAATGCAGAATTCAGCAAAAGTTACGTGGTCTGCTACAAAAATATGTAATTTATTTTTTGATGTTCCATCGTATGAACCACTTTTATTCGACTACCCAGGTATTCGAAGCTGGTGACTTGTTCCGTATTCTCCCTCTCTTCACGTAGGTTTGATCTTCAAGAATGGCTCTGAACACTATGGGACTTAACATCTGAGGTCATCAGTACCCTAGAACTACTTAAACCTAACTAACCTAAGGACATCACGCACATCCATGCCCGAGGCAGGATTCGAACCTGCGACCGTAGCAGTCGCTCGGTTCCGGACTGAAACGCCTAGAACCGCTCGACTACAGCGGCCGGCGGTTTGCTATTATTGGAACTTTACTACATACAAAGGTTTCGGTTTTCTTCTTATTTGTTTTAATATTGTATTTCGTGGAAATATCTTTTTAATGTCTACTTTGGCCTTTTGGAGATTTTTTTCACATTCGATTTGATTATTTGGGTAAGTGCCTAAATTTGTTTATCCGTTAGGAGATCGGATTCACTGTTCTCTCAGACCTGTGCTAACCGCCACTCCAGTTCGCGGGGTTCCGCGGACGGAGCAGATCGCTCCAGTCGCTTTACTCTCGGCAATAGCTGTGCCACATCATTGGAACCGACGAGGCGGAAAGGTGCGAAGGAAAAGTGGTAGTGAGGCCGTCCTGGGCTGTCCACCTGCGTTCTGCTAGTGCCCTCCCTGTTTATTTTTCCGCCTTCCCATTCTGAAGCCCTCAGGATCTCGGACTCGCCAAAGATAAACACCGCCGGCGGAGCCATTGTCACCGGGCGCCGGAGACGCACACGTCGACGACGTGCGCCTTTCCTCGTCCGGGGGCCGCGGAGCTCTCGTCGCGACGCCAAGGTGAATATACAATGGCTCGGTGGCTGTGGCGGGGGTGGCGGCGGGGGTGGAGGAGGCACGGGGGGGGGGGGGGGTAGAGGGGATATTATTTGTACAGTAGTTGTGTGCCGAGCAGCGCCGGCTGCGCCAAACGATCCTCGCTTGTTCGGGGCTGACTCTTCTCACTCGCCATTGTGCGATCACGTCGCATTTCCTCGGCTGAATCGAGACACACGAACCGAGCCATCACAATAGCTATTCACTCTTTTAATCTCGTCCTACATTGTGTCCGCTGCATAAAGGCCCGCGTCGATAGCCGGCATCTCCCGGCGCCGCCTCGGCTCGCTCGCGTCCAACATGGCCGCCGACGACGCCGCCGCTCCGCCGCCGAAGCTGCCAGCGGCGCGTCCCCGGCGTCTGCGCTTCTGTTTACGGCCGCTAATTAGCGGCTCACCGCATAAATATCCAGTCCTATGTACGAGAAAAATGTGTTCACGTCGCTTACATTGTTTTCTGTAATAATTACAGAAAAAACAAAAAAGTAACTATAACTTAAAAATCGCAGGATAAAAGCTAAGCTACCTGTACCTACAGATCGGAAAATTGCGCAGGTCGCACCAGTGTTTAAGAAGGGTAGTAGAAGTAATCCATCGAACTACAGACCTATATCATTGAAGTCGGTTTGCAGTAGGGTTTTGGAGCATATACTGTATTCAAACATTATGAATCACCTCGAAGGGAACGATCTATTGATACGTAAACAGCATGGTTTCAGAAAACATCGTTCTTGTGCAACGCAGCTAGCTCTTTATTCGCACGAAGTAATGGCCGCTACCGACAGGGGATCTCAAGTTGATTCCGTATTTCTTGATTTTCGAAAAGCTTTTGACACCGTTCCTCACAAGCGACTTCTAATCAAGCTGCGGGGCCTATGGGGAATCGCCTCAGTTGTGCGACTGGATTCGTGATTTCCTGTTAGGAAGGTTGCAGTTCGTAGTAATAGACGGAAAATCATCGAGTAAAACTGAAGTGATATCAGGTGTTCCCCAGGTAAGCGTCCTGGGACCTCTGCTGTTCCTGATCTATATAAGTGACCTGGGTGACAATCTGAGCAGCTCTCTTAGGTTGTCCGCAGATGATGCTGTAATTTACCGTCTAGTAATGTCATCCGAAGACCAGTATCAGTTGCAAAGCGATTTAGGATAGATTGCTGTATGGTGTGGCAGGTGGCAGTTGACGCTAAATAACGAAAAGTGTGAGGTGATCCACATGAGTTCCAAAAGAAATCCGTTGGAATTCGATTACTGGATAAATAGTACGCTCCTCAAGGCTGTCAATTCAATTAAGTACCTGGGTGTTAAAATTACGAACAACTTCAGTTGGAAAGACCACATAGATAATATTGGGGGGAAGACGAGCCAAAGGTTGCGTTTCATTGGCAGGACACTTAGAAGATGCAACAAGTCCACTAAAGAGACAGCTTACACTACACTCGTTCGTCCTCTGTTAGAATATTGCTGCGCGGTGTGGGATCCTTACCAGGTGGGATTGATGGAGGACATCGAAAGGGTGCAAAAAAGGGCAGCTCGTTTTGTATTATCACGTAATAGGGGAGAGAGTATGGCAGATATGATACGCGAGTTGGGATGGAAGTCATTACAGCAAAGACGTTTTTCGTTGCGGCGGCATCTATTTACGAAATTTCAGTCACCAACTTTCTCTTCCGATTGCGAAAATATTTTGTTGAGTCCAACTTACATAGGTAGGAATGATCATCAAAATAAAATAAGAGAAATAAGAGCTCGAACAGAAAGGTTTAGGTGTTCGTTTTTCCCGCGTGCTGTTCGGGAGTGGAATGGTAGGGAGATAGTATGATTGTGGTTCGTTGAACCCTCTGCCAAGCACTTAAATGTGAATTGCAGAGTAATCATGTAAAAAAAAAAGTCTTGCTCCAAAGGATTAAGCTCGAACAGAAATATGTTCTAAATGTACACAACGCGTGCGTCACTTTGATACATAAAAAATAATGTCAAAACTAATATGAACTCCTTGGCTGTAAATTGAATTACTTGATGACATACGGCAACTAAATTTCTTTCGTGTGACTTTATTTATGCCAAGACGCGTTTAGGATTCATTTATGTTCAATTGGAGTAATACATTTGTATCTTCGGCAGTACGGCGTTCGGGTTGAGGCCATTTCATCGGTGCTTCATTGATCTTAAAAGTAAAATTGAATCAAACAAGACCTCGGTCACTATTGTTTTTAGTCTTATTGACCAGGTTTCAACACTTCTAAGAGTGCCTTCATCAGAATTAAAACAGTTAAAATGTTTTAATTCTGATGAAGGCACTCTTAGAAGTGTTGAAACCTGGTCAACAAGACTAAAAATAATAGTGACAGAGGTGCCATTTGTTTCAGTTTTAATTTAGAAACGGTCACTGAACCAAGCAGCCATGTTTAAAGCTTTACGATCTTAAAAGTGTTTCTGCGAAGCAAATATATATGTAAAGAGGAAAAAGGAGGTACAAGTTAAGAATAAAAAGAGGCTTTAGTGTTAAAAATGCAGTCGAAAAAAACGTTGCATTGACGAAGATATAAATAGACTAAAGTTCGAAACGGATATTGCCCAAATAAAGCTGCCTTCAAGTAATAGATGTAATGACACGTGATTTCAGATTATGAAACGTTACGTTACTGTATATATAGCTATGTATGATGCTGTTAATGGCAGTGTTTATGAACGGCACAGCGGATGAATGTTATTCTTCCGTCGAAGCTGTTCTCACAAGAGACACTTTGACTTCGAATGCTCGGAACCCCACGAAACCATGCTTAGAAAAACACTCGATCATAAAAGCAACAGTGGTCTGTGTCATTTCCATGCGAAACGTTGCATTCCACCACAAGTGACATTTTAATAGGGAGAAACAAAGTAACGTGATATCAATACCATAGGAGGGAAATTATACCGGACTTAATAACGTCACTATATAATTATGTTTTCTATGAACAGCGCCAAAAACCTTCTTTTAAAACTAATTATAATAGCGCAAAACATACACATCCTACGCACCTGACAGTGCTTGTATTAGTCCTCACATTGCATTTTCGGGATTTCGATTATGTGTTTAAATCAAAGTGGAAGAGAACAAAGTGCACACCTCACTAAAGCCACGTTTTTGCAGTCAAAATCACTTTTGCATTCAAGTAGTCCAGTATCAAAAGCTACTCTAATTACATTTTCGAATGATGATATGGGTATGTCAATATCATAACCTGCCTTTCACCAAGCGTATTGCAACGTAGGCGTATACTTCAGTGCAGAAACATTGTAAGTCGCAGAGTGAAGTTTGATGATGAAATAACGATTACGTATTTTCACTTGTGCTTTGGCACATTTTAGTCTTACAATATCAGCAATCCTCCCTATCCGTTTGATATAGAGCTTCTATTGCCAAAAGAAGTGAACATCAAGGAGCTGGCAATATTTTGTTCTTTTCGGTGGGCAATATCCGCGGCATAATCTCTGTGTTGGAAAACTTGCATCTAGAAGGGTACGATCTTTATGATCCGAGCAGGAATCACACACCAATAGGCTGTTTTCACTTGTTATATGTGCGTCAAGGATTGAAACTAGAAAACGTTTCCTGTGTTATTTAGTCATTTTTCCACTTTTTCTGGTCTCCATATGAGTGTTTCGTGGGCAGAGTGTTACAAGTTTCTTTGAAATATTTGGGCCAAAGGTTCGTTGTGGCTCTTGAAAACAGATGTACAATTTGTTCGCCAGTATATCTGTCATTGATAAAGTCACATCAGTTGTGTAGCTACGGTAAACCTATGTACAGACTGCAACTCATTAGCTGTAATTTTCACTCCTCTGTGAGACAGTGTTGATGATGAAGACATTTCATACTGGAACTGACTCTGGTCACTGATCCAAACATTTCCTTTCTCCACGCCCTGCTCTGTCTTGAACATGATCTCTTCCTCAACAGCCGTCCGGTGTGGGCGAGCGGTTCTAGGCGCTACAGTTCGGAACCGCGCGACCGCTACGGTCGCAGGTTCGAATCCTGCCTTGAGCATGGATGCGTGTGATGTCCTTAGGTTAGTTAGGTTTAAGTAGTTCTAAGTTCTAGGGGACTGATGACCTTAGAAGTTAAGTGCCATAGTGCTCAGAGCCATTTGAACCATCTTCCTCAACAAATTGTTGTGCCCTCTGGCGTATATTATTACCGACTTCCATGTCCTTAGGTGTGACAAATGTAGTAATATGCCTGGATTAAATGTCATATTCAGCCTTAAGATTGGCGATAAAAGAAACCGAAGATCTGAAGTTGTCCAAGCCAGCCATTTTAGACGCTTCTAGTGCCCACAGCTGTAGATGCCGGTAGTGACCTGTTAACCCTGTGAACCCTACTCGATCAAATTGCGATGTTACATACTCTTTTGTGGTTTGTAATTGCAACAGTCTGTTTCCTTCGAAACGAGGTCCTGCACTCCTTTCTCTAGACACATAATTGGGAATTAGTCTGCATTTGATTTACTTTTAATGCACTTATAGTGCCTCGTTACTTTTCTATTGAAGCAACGATAGTCCTCATAAACGTTCTCCAGTATGCTGTCATCAATAGCTTCTAATACATTAGACCTCGGCTGTTTGGATGGAGAAGTTCGTACTCACTTTGATTTGACAGTTTCTGTTGCTCTGGAGATGAACGTCGTGTACTGATGAACAATCTTCAGGCTCATTTTCTTTCTGTCCCTCAGAATCAGTATATCTATCCAGCTTAACGCCGTGTGTTTCTGTGTCAGCTCCATTATATTTCTGAAATATTATGTTATATAATATATCTGCGGACTTCCTGTCCTCGGTTTCATTTCCATAATCGACATGTCGCAACTTTGTCGCTGATTTTTGACCACATTCTTAACTCGTATGTGAACACTCCAAGAGACACATTCGTACTGCAGCTATACCATCACGCAATTCGAGTACTTCCTAGTGCAGCTACAACATGCAACCGTCTGATGGCGCTAGCACACAAGCGCTGAGTTTTCCATGGAAATGATACAGCCAAGTCTTGTTTTTGTGATCGAGTGTTAGTCCAAGCATGGTTTCATGCGGTTCCGAGAGTTCAGGGTCAAAGGTGTCTCTTGTCAGAGAGGTAAGGCTCTAGGAAAGCATAGTCCGAGCAGCAACACGCTTCCCGACAGCTTACTGAACAAAACGTGTAGGGCCCGGGTCAGGAGATGGAGCCGGCTTGTTTATTGTTCCTTGCTGAGTCTTTCGTGAAACAAACTTGGCAGCGAGTAGCGTGTGCGTTACGACGTCTTCTAAACAAAATAGTTCGTGCCAATCTAAAAACATTTTAATGAATGCAATTACGTGAATATTATAGCTGAGACTGACTTGCTGAATTTCGAGCGAATGAAAAATATATTAGATCGTCACGTCTCACCGTCGCTACTGTAATATTATCGTTCATTCATGTTTATTTGGAATACGTTGCTGCCGTATAAACAGGTGCTGTTTAGGGGAGGTCATGAAGTTTTAATTATTATCTTGGAACAATAAAGATAGGAAATTAAATTTTTTATTTAACCATTTAATCAATAGGTTGCGCCATTTTCTTTTCGTTTCTCCGGCGGAGTTCTACGGCACTGCGGTGGGGAATTTCAACGAATACCAGGACTACAAACATGTACCTGTAAACAAACAAAACGTTAGTTACTTGCTCTCTTGTTGCGAGATGGTAATTAGAACCTCATTATTACTCTCCATAGTTCGTTTTTGACTACTCTCCATAGTTCGTTTTTTTCGTCGCAATAAGCGTTCCGTTTTATCCAGATAACACTTCGGCAGCGGTGGAGATTTTGTCATCCATTTCTTGCTTATAATGGTAATGAGATGTTGCCATGCACTTTTCACTGTAATTTTTGTCTTCAGCCCTGGCACTGTACGTTAAAATGAAGGAACGAAATCGGATAGCATGTATAATCAGCGATCACTGGAACATGGTTGACAATGAAGTCTCTTGTTGTTGTGGTCTTCAGTTCAAATGGTTCAAATGGCTCTGAGCACTATGAGACTTAACATCTGAGGTCATCAGTCCCCTAGAACTTAGAACTACTTAAACCTAACTAACCTAAGGACATCACACACATTCATGCCCGAGGCAGGATTCGAACCTGCGACCGTAGCGGTCGCGCGGTTCCAGACTGAAGCGCCTAGAACCGCTCGGCCACCACGGCCGGCTGGTCTTCATTCCTGAGACTGGTTTAATGCAGCTCTCCATGCTACCCTATCCTGTGCAAGCTTCTTCACCTCGAAGTACTCACTGCAGTCTACCAGTTAGCCAAGTTGGTCGGACAGCCAATGACACCGGGGCATATGCGGGCGGAAGGGAGCGACGGTAGGGGGAAGGCGTGCTTCCACGTTTCCCACCTCATCCTGCGGAGACACTCTTCCGAGCTGAGTACAGTACTGGTTCATATTCCTTCACGACACGATCCTCGTGTAGCCTGAGATCAGTTACTCACCTGTTGCACTGAAAAATGGACGTACATGAACATCCTTGAATCACATCTGGCCACCAGATCAGGAATGGCTAGAGGTGTACACATTCCGCTCTTAACATAACCATGCTTGCCCGTTAGTCAGGCAGGCAAGCTGCCGCACGTAATCAGTTCTCTCAGTTCGAACCATCATCAGGTCACCTCTAAGACAAATTTTCTGTAGTAAGCAAAGTCCAGATCCTTTGCATCTAAGAAGCTGAAGGCTTCTATTATACTGCAAAGCCAACTGAAGTAAGGTTTCGGATGTGTAGTTTCTTTACTCCTTAGTGTGTTTCAGTCAAATATGACTCAAGTTACACCAATTTTAATTACTTTTTCGAGAATGTGTATTGCGAGTTCGCCGAATTCATTTAAAGTGGCCAAAATACACTGCTGACCATTAAAATTGCTACACCAAAAAGTTATGCAGATGATAAACAGGTATTCATTGGACAAATATATTATACTAGAACTGACATGTGATTACATTTTCACAAAATTTGGGTGCGGAGATCCTGAAAAATCAGTACTTAGAATAACCACCTCTGGCCGTAATAACGGCCTTGATACGCCTGGGCATTGAGTCAAACACAGTTTGGATGGCGTGTACAGGTACAGCTGCCCATGCAGCGTCAACACGATACCACACTTCATCAAGAGTAGTAACTGGCGTATTGTGACGAGCCAGTTGCTCGGCCGCCATTGACCAGAGGTTTTCAATTTGTGAGAGATCTGAAGAATGTGCTGGCCAGGGCAGCAGTCGAACATTTTCTGTATCCAGAAAGGCCCGTAAAGGACCTGAAACATGCGGACGTGCATTATCCTGCTGAAATGTAGAGTTTCGCAGGGATCGTATGAAGGGTAGAGCCACGGGTCGTAACACATCTGAAATGTAACGTCCACTGTTCAAAGTGCCGTCAATGCGAACAAGAGGTGACCGAGACGTGTAACCAATTGCACCCCATACCATCACGCCGGGTGATAAACCAGTATGGCGATGACGAATACACGCTTCCAATGTGCGTTCACCGCGATGTCTCCAAACACGGATGCGACCATCATGATGCTGTAAACAGAACCTAGAGTCATCCGAAAAAATGACGTTTTGCCATTCGTGCATCCAGGTTCGTCGTTGAGTACACCATCGCACGCGCTCCTGTCTGTGATGCAGCGTCAAGGGTAACCGCAGCCATGGTCTCCGAGCTGATAGTCCGTGCTGCTACAAACGTCGTCGAACTGCTCGTGCAGATGGTTGTTGTCTTGCAAACGTCCCCGTCTGTTGACTCAGGGATCGAGACGTGGCTGCACGATCCGTTACAGCCATGCGGATAACATGCCTGTCATCTCGACTGCTAGTGATAAGAGGCCGTTGGGATCCAGCACGGCGTTCCGTATTATCCTCCTGAACCCACCGATTCCATATTCTGCTAACAGGCATTGGATATCGACCACGGCGAGCAGCAATGTCTCGATATGATAAACCGCAATCGCGATAGGCTACAATCCGACCTTTATCAAAGTCGGAAAAGTGATGGTACGCATTTCTCCTCCTTACACGAGGCATCACAACAATGTTCCACCAGGTAACGACGGTCAACTGCTGTTTGTGTATGAGAAACCGGTTGGAAAATTTCCTCATGTCAGCACGTTGTAGGTGTCGCCACCGGCGCCAACCTTGTGTGAATACTCTGAAAAGCTAATCATTTGCATATCACAGCATCTTCTTCCTGTCGGTTAAATTCCGCGTCTGTAGCATGTCATCTTCGTGGTGTAGCAATTGTAATGGCCAGTAGTGTAGTTGATTATAAATTATAGCAAACATGAAGTTTGCTTTTCATTTTATATTTAGCTAAAAATGTCCGAAAGAAGGGGCTTTTCTTTAATACTAAGCTTTCTTCGCACTACGTAGCATATCACCAGAAGGTGGTTTTTAATAGAAAATGAGCCATTTTTTTCCTATTCCAATCAATGTTTGCTTAAATTTGGAAACCACATTCACTGCTAAATGGCCTCAGGTCCATAGCACACATTTCTACACACTTGTCAGCCACTAAGTCTGTGTCCTGTTTCAAAATATTTATGGAGTGCGGAAACAGCTGATCAGATTTACGAACATGTAACATATTCACAGTTTCCAAATGAGTATTTAGTAGCTTTTTACACAGTTTGCATTGCAAGACACCTACCGGTTTATTTGAAGCTGCCTCATAAACGCATGAAACCTTCCCCCCCTCCCCCCCCCCCCCCCCACACACACACACACGCAATGTCCCCCCTGGGCTTAGTCTCTATTTCGTGACTGGTACATGCTCTCAAATTCCTAATTTCTCCTGACTCTCCTTCAAGTTTAATTTGTTCATTTTTCTATCCCACCGTTGTGATAAATGAGCTGCAGTGAAACTGCCTACTTAAATATGTACCTGGCTAGTAACGTTGGATTGATAGAGCAACCTCTATAAGGTGCAGCGGTGTAAACGGACTCTACGCAACTTGTCAGATTTGCGGAAATTCAAGGTGGCCTGCTTTAACCTCTCTGCTTCAGTATACGTGTTCTCTTAGGTTTCGGTCCCGACACGTCGAGCTGATTTAAGGGTTGGGGTGGAGATGACGCCCAGACAGATTGGAAGGAAAATTTGTAATGGTAATGGTAATGAGGCACATAGAGATAGGCTTGGTGGACTATGCCTATACCTAGAGGCGTATTATCATCCCACTATAAGTCACTGAGTCTTCCGAGGACATCTACCGAACGAGGAGGCGAAGTGATAAGACAATCCACTCGCATTCAAGAGGACGTTAGTTCAAATCCCGGTTAGACAACTAGATTTAGGACTCCATGGTTTCCTTAAATCGCGCAATGCAAATGCCGAAAGGCTCATGTGAAAAGGACGCTGGTGATTTCCTCCTACCTTGGAAGGCCACACACACACATCACTTCCATTAAGCTTGCTTCCCAGAGTTTCCCACGACGTCATGTTGCCATTGGTTGTGTGATGTCGTCAGTCATACGACCACACCGCCGCCTGAGAGATCGATCCGCCGGATACGATTCTCTCGACAAACAGAAGAACGACTGTGCTAGCCAAAGAGTACACAGCCAATCGTAGCACTTATGCTCGCCGCAAGGCGCCGCTAGGCCACTTCATGTGTAGCAGGAGAGTGTGTAGTTGTGCCAGTCTACAGTTCGTAGCCACGCTCAGTTGCCAGCCAGCTCCGATGTTAGTCAGTCATCGTCTGCAGCTCAGTCATTGCTGCCATCGAAGTCTTTGTAGCCCAGTTCGAAGTTAGCCTTCAAATTCACCGGATTCGACATTCAAGATTACAAGACATTAATTCGTCTCTGCAAGATTTGTGACTTGTAAATTGTGCCATTCTACAGTTTAGTGGCGTCTCCTATAATTGTCAACCAACACATCAAGAGGAGTTTGTGGCACAACTTGACCAGAAGAAGGAATCGGTTGGTAGGACATGTTCTGAGGCATCAAGGGATCACCAATATAGTACTGGAGGGCAGCGTGGAGGGTAAAAATTGTAGAGGGAGACCAAGAGATGAATACACTAAGCAAATTCAGAAGGATGTAGGCTGCAATAGGTACTGGGAGATGAAGAAGCTTGCACAGGATAGAGTAGCATGGAGAGCTGCATCAAACCAGTCTCAGGACTGAAGACCACAACAACAACAACAACAATCATTCGTCACTGCAAGATTTGTGAGTTGTAAATTATGTCATTCTACAGTCTAGTGGCGTCTCTTATAATTGTCAACCAACAGATCATGGACTACAACAAAGTTAAGTAATAAATACTTTCTTATTTTGTACTCCTGCTAATTAATTGTGTTTTCCTGTTGTAGCTAACATGAACCATGGACCTTGCCGTTGGTGGGGAGGCTTGCGTGCCTCAGCGATACAGATGGCCGTACCGTAGGTGCAACCACAACGGAGGGGTATCTGTTGAGAGGTCAGACAAACATGTGGTTCCTGAAGAGGGGCAGCAGCCTTTTCAGTAGTTGCAGGGGCAACAGTCTGGATGATTGACTGATCTGGCCTTGTAACATTAACCAAAACGGCCTTGCTGTGCTGGTACTGCGAACGGCTGAAAGCAAGGGGAAACTACGGCCGTAATTTTTCCCGAGGACATGCAGCTCTACTGTATGATTAAATGATGATGGCGTCCTCTTGGGTAAAATATTCCGGAGGTAAAATAGTCCCCCATTCGGATCTCCGGGCGGGGACTACTCAGGAGGACGTCGTTATCAGGAGAAAGAAAACTGGCGTTCTACGGATCGGAGCTTGGAACGTCAGATCCCTTAATCGGGCAGGTAGGTTAGAAAATTTAAAAAGGGAAATGAATAGGTTAAAGTTAGATATAGTGGGAATTAGTGAAGTTCGGTGGCAGGAGGAACAAGACTTTTGGTCAGGTGATTACAGGGTTATAAATACAAAATCAAATAGGGGTAATGCAGGAGTAGGTTTAATAATGAATAAAAAAATAGGAGTGCGGGTTAGCTACTACAAACAGCATAGTGAACGCATTATTGTGGCCAAGATAGACACAAAGCCCATGCCTACTACAGTAGTACAAGTTTATATGCCAACTACCTCTGCAGATGATGAAGAAATAGATGAAATGTATGACGAGATAAAAGAAATTATTCAGGTAGTGAAGGGAGATGAAAATTTAATAGTCATGGGTGACTGGAATTCGTCAGTAGGAAAAGGGAGAGAAGGAAACATAGTAGGTGAATATGGATTGGGGGGAAGGAATGAAAGAGGAAGCCGCCTTGTAGAATTTTGCACAGAGCATAACTTAATCATAGCCAACACTTGGTTCAAGAATCATAAAAGAAGGTTGTATACCTGGAAGAATCCTGGAGATACTAAAAGGTATCAGATAGATTATATAATGGTAAGACAGAGATTTAGGAACCAGGTTTTAAATTGTAAGACATTTCCAGGGGCAGATGTGGATTCTGACCACAATCTATTGGTTATGAACTGCAGATTGAAACTGAAGAAACTGCAAAAAGGTGGGAATTTAAGGAGATGGGACCTGGATAAACTGAAAGAACCAGAGGTTGTAGAGAGTTTCAGGGAGAGCATAAGGGAACAATTGACAGGAATGTGGGAAAGAAATACAGTAGAAGAAGAATGGGTAGCTCTGAGGGATGAAGTAGTGAAGGCAGCAGAGGATCAAGTAGGTAAAAAGACGAGGGCTAATAGAAATCCTTGGGTAACAGAAGAAATATTGAATTTAATTGATGAAAGGAGAAAATATAAAAATGCAGTAACTGAAGCAGGCAAAAAGGAATACAAACGTCTCAAAAACGAGATCGACAGGAAGTGCAAAATGGCTAAGCAGGGATGGCTAGAGGACAAATGTAAGGATGTAGAGGCATATCTCACTAGGGGTAAGATAGATACTGCCTACAGGAAAATTAAAGAGACCTTTGGAGAGAAGAGAAGCACTTGTATGAATATCAAGAGCTCAGATGGCAACCCAGTTCTAAGCAAAGAAGGGAAGGCAGAAAGGTGGAAGGAGTATATAGAGGGTTTATACAAGGGCGATGTACTTGAGGACAATATTATGGAAATGGAAGAGGATGTAGATGAAGACGAAATGGGAGATAAGATACTGCGTGAAGAGTTTGACAGAGCTCTGAAAGACCTGAGTCGAAACAAGGCCCCGGGAGTAGACAACATTCCATTTGAACTACTGATGGCCTCGGGAGAGCCAGTCATGACAAAACTCTACCATCTGGTGAGCACTATGTATGAAACTGGCGAAATACCCTCTGACTTCAAGAAGAATATAATAATTCCAATCCCAAAGAAAGCAGGTGTTGACAGATGTGAAAATTACCGAACTATCAGTTTAATAAGTCACAGCTGCAAAATACTAACGCGAATTCTTTACAGACGAATGGAAAAACTGGTAGAAGCCGACCTCGGGGAAGATCAGTTTGGATTCCGTAGAAATGTTGGAACACGTGAGGCAATACTGACCTTACGACTTATCTTAGAAGAAAGATTAAGAAAAGGCAAACCTACGTTTCTAGTATTTGTAGACTTAGAGAAAGCTTTTGACAATGTTGACTGGAATACCCTCTTTCAAATTCTGAAGGTGGCAGGGGTGAAATACAGGGAGCGAAAGGCTATTTACAGTTTGTACAGAAACCAGATGGCAGTTATAAGAGTCGAGGGACATGAAAGGGAAGCAGTGGTTGGGAAAGGAGTAAGACAGGGTTGTAGCCTCTCCCCGATGTTATTCAATCTGTATATTGAGCAAGCAGTAAAGGAGACAAAAGAAAAATTCGGAGTAGGTATTAAAATTCATGGAGAAGAAATAAAAACTTTGAGGTTCGCCGATGACATTGTAATTCTGTCAGAGACAGCAAAGGACTTGGAAGAGCAGTTGAACGGAATGGACAGTGTCTTGAAAGGAGGATATAAGATGAACATCAACAAAAGCAAAACGAGGATAATGGAATGTAGTCAAATTAAGTCGGGTGATGCTGAGGGAATTAGATTAGGAAATGAGACACTTAAAGCAGTAAAGGAGTTTTGCTATTTAGGGAGTAAAATAACCGATGATGGTCGAAGTAGAGAGGATATAAAATGTGGACTGGCAATGGCAAGGAAAGCGTTTCTCAAGAAGAGGAATTTGTTAACATCGAGTATAGATTTAAGTGTCAGGAAGTCGTTTCTGAAAGTATTTGTATGGAGTGTAGCCATGTATGGAAGTGAAACATGGACGATAACTAGTTTGGACAAGAAGAGAATAGAAGCTTTCGAAATGTGGTGCTACAGAAGAATGCTGAAGATAAGGTGGGTAGATCACATAACTAATGAGGAGGTATTGAATAGGATTGGGGAGAAGAGAAGTTTGTGGCACAACTTGACTAGAAGAAGGGATCGGTTGGTAGGACATGTTCTGAGGCATCAAGGGATCACAAATTTAGCATTGGAGGGCAGTGTGGAGGGTAAAAATCGTAGAGGGAGACCAAGAGATGAATACACTAAGCAGATTCAGAAGGATGTAGGTTGCAGTAGATACTGGGAGATGAAGAAGCTTGCACAGGATAGAGTAGCATGGAGAGCTGCATCAAACCAGTCTCAGGACTGAAGACCACAACAACAACAACAGCTAACAAGCACTCTTGGCATATTAGAACCCACGTTTCCACCTCCTTGGCTACCTCATTTTTGCTACCTCATGTCGATGGACTCGGTTATGGTGGAAGATCGAGAGCCATCAGGTTGTAGCAATGGTAGATCTCAACTGAGATGAGCTCGTAATAGTAAACATAAGTACATGAGTTATAGGCGTACATCAGCGACTTTAATTACTGATATAACGTGGTGGTTACACAATGCAGTCCCTATGCTGAAATCTCCGTCGGTCCTTCCTAAATTATTGAACCGACGGCTTCACTAAAATTTCTTTAGGTGTTTGCAGAGTGTGGCCGATCTGCGCTTCCGTACTTTTCCCTTTGAGCTTGTATTCCGTCTGTAATGCCCTAAATTGCTCACTCCATCTGCACTCTATCACTGTGCTGCGCAATTTAATTCTGTCTCCTTTAGCGACATGTCACTGAAATGTGCCACGAAGATTTCAGTGTGTACTAGAACCGCACACACGTACCTGCAAACAACCCACAAAATTAATTGCACAGTTTCATTTTTACGAGGGAATAAAACATTATGACTACACCTCGATTTGTAAATGTAAATAATTATAAACGGGGGCTTTGACGTGCTAATTGCTGTCAGAATTAGCAGTTTAAAAAAAAATATGTATTCTCAGTGAAATTACATTTTAAACACTGGTATGACAGAAATAAAGATGTCTTGATATAGTCCGTCCAACACCCATAATCGGTTGAATAAAATGGTTGACTGAATCATTTCTCTTTCCTAACAGAGGCCTAAATGGAACTGATTCGCCATTGCCTTCTCGTTTCCGACACAATCACAAGTATCTTTACAGATTACTGTTTACGTCCGTGTCGACCTGTCATCTACAGAGCTAAAAGTATAAATTAAAACTTCTGTATAATTTGAAATGATATATATGAAATACATGTAGTATTTTAAAATTATGTGATAGTAAAATTCACTAAATGTAAAAGCATTCTGTTGCATTCATTGTAGTAGAACTTAAAATAAAATATAAATCCATCGACTATCGACATCTGTGTGGTTACAAAATCAATAAAAAGACAATACGAAACAGTTTAACACACATAATCTGTGCTTATCTTTTTTGTAACCTTCATTAGATGTCGGTAGTGAAAGGATTTTCATTTTATTTCCAATTGTATCAGTAATAAAATACTATTGCAGTCCACGGTCCTCTAGTGCAGCAACGGGTATGGGAATTTTGTTATCTCGTTATTTTATGATACTAAACATACAATCTAAGACAAGAAAACGACGCTGCACGAAGGAATTATCCGAATTCGGCAGAAATCGGTAGGTGCGATGTACATACAGAGACAAACAAATGATTACAATTTCAGAAAAATTGGATGATTAATTGACAAGAAAGGCTTCACAAATTGAGCAAGTCAATAACGCGTTGATCCACCTCCGGCCTTTTTGCAAGCAGTTATTCGGCTTGGCATTGATTGATAGAGCTGTTGGATATTTTCCTGAGGAATATCGTGCCAAATTCTGTCCAACTGACGCGTTAGGTCGTCAAAATCCCGAACTGGTTGGAGTGCGATGCCCATAATGCTCCAAACGTTATCAGTTGGGGAGAGAATTGGTGACCTTGCTGGCCAAAGTATGATTTGCAAAGCACAAAGACGAGCAGTAGAAACTCTCGACGTTTTTGGGTGAACATTTTGGAAATTCGTGGTAAGGTCTTATTGGACCAAACTGCTGAGGTCATCGGTCCCTAAGCTTACGCACTACTTAATCTAACTTAAACTAACTTACGCTAAGGACAACACACACACCCATGCCCGAGGGGGGACTCGAACCTCCGACTGGGGGAGCCACCCGGGTGAACATTACTTTGCTGAAATGTAAGCCCAGTATGGCTCGCCATGAAAGGCAACAAAACAGAGCGTAGCATATCGTGGACGTACCGTTGTTCTGTATGGGTGCCGCAGTTGACAACAAAAGGGGTCCTGCAACGAAAAGAAATGGCACCCCAAACCATCACAACCTATCGTCGAGCAAACACTGTGATGGGCGTCAGTCAGTTTGGTATCCCACCGCTGTCCGAGGTGACTCCATACATGTCTTTGGCCTGGAATCTCATGGACAGGAGCATAATTGTCTTCAGTGATGAGTCCGTTTCACATTGAGGCCCG
Source organism: Schistocerca cancellata (assembly GCF_023864275.1). NCBI lineage: Eukaryota > Metazoa > Arthropoda > Insecta > Orthoptera > Acrididae > Schistocerca > Schistocerca cancellata. The sequence goes on along the minus strand of NC_064627.1, from coordinate 913,185,537 downwards.
ATGACCTGTAAAGACGTGGCTGTAGATGCACCGGACAGCTGGGATACCAACCTCACTGTCGTTCACTATATAGTCCGACATAGAGGAGTGATGGTCTGGGGCATCATTTATTTTCAGAGCAGGACTGCCGTGGTTGTCATCCGCGGCAACCTTCAACACAGATGTACGTCGACGACATTCTACGCCCCGTTTTGTTGCCCTTCATGGAAAGCCACCCTGGGCTTACATTTCAGCATGATAATGCCCACCCGCACATGGCGAGAGTTTCTACTGTTCTTCGTACTTACCAAACCCTACCTTGGCCAGCAATGTCGCCGGATCTCTCCCAATTTGAGAACGTTTTGAGCCTTCTGGGCAAGGTCTTCCAACCGCTCGGGATTTTGACGATACAGCGCTCCATTCGGAAAGAATGTGGCACCGTATTTCTTACGGGGACATTCAGCAACTCTATCAATCAATGCCAAGCCGAATAACTGCTTGCTAAAAGGCCGGAGGTGGGTCAACGCGTTACTTACTTGCTCAATTTGTGAAGCTCTTTCTCTCAAACTGAAAAAAAATTGTTTGTCTGTACATGCAAATTACATCTACCCATTTTCGTCCCATCCGGATAATTCCTTCGTGGTGCGCGGTCTTTTTTTTCCCTTAGTCTGTTTTACACGTGACTTTTCAAATTATACAGAAATTCCTAATTTTGTACCTGATAAAAGCCGTTTGAGACAGTAGAAATAAGTCGTGTGTAAAGGTAGTTGTGAGTGCATGGGAAAAAAGATGTTTTAACTACTTTGGTAATCACGTTCGTCTCCAGACGATGTAAAAATAAGATATGTGTCACATCTTGACGTGAACCGTGCTGATAACTGCAATGAAGACGCCGACAGCACATTGCTGTGTTTGTGTTGGTACAGCTGAGTATGGACTGTAAGGCAAGGGAAAGTTGAAACATTGCTCTCTGACAGCGCCAAGAGGTCAGTCGAGCTTAACGTGCCTAACCGAAAGATGTGTCACTTTCAACAGCTCCTTAAACTCTCACTTCGTAATAAACTACCGAAAGGTGTTACCTTCGCACAAAACATTTTTACGTCATATGATTAACACGAATACTACACCACCGTAAGTCAAAAAATTCGTTAAATACATCTACATCTTCGTCTATAGTCCACAAGCCGCCTTTCCAGTTACGTTCCCGAACGGCGAGAGGCAAGAATAGCAGTCGACATGCGGTCGAATGAGCGCTGATTTCTTTAAACGATCTTTCTTTCGTGGGGGACCACAGTCATACAGAATTTTTTGAAAGAAATTTCCGCCATCTGACTCTTAATTTAGACTTACTTTAACATTTCAACATGCACTTGAGAATGGCTACAAAGCCGAAATAATGATTGTGTACAAAAAGGTGTAAGTAGGCTGTTTATGTTTTCTTATTGGCAACGTTACGTAGCGCTCTGTATGAAAATCACTGGCTGTGCTGTGTGCAGTCTGTAGCTAGTTTGCATTGTTGTCTGCCATTGTAGTGTTGGGCAGCGGCAGCTGGATGTGAACAGCGCGTAGCGTTGCGCAGTTGGAGGTGAGCCGCCAGCAGTGGTCGATGTGGGGAGAGAAATGGCGGAGTTTTGAAATTTGTAAAAATCGATGTCATGAGCTGCTGTATATATTATGACTTTTGATGACTATTAAGGTAAATACGTTGTTTGTTCTCTATTAAAATCTTTCATTTGCTAACTATGCCTATCAGTAGTTAGTGCCTTCTGAAGTTTGAATCTTTTATTTAGCTGGCAGTAGTGGCGCTCGCCGTATTGCAGTAGTTCGAGTAACGAAGATTTTTGTGAGGTAAGTGATTTGTGAAAGGTATAGGTTAATGTTAGTCAGGGCCATTCTTTTGTAGGGATTTTTGAAAGTCAGATTGCGTTGCGCTAAAAAATATTGCGTGTCAGTTTAAGCACATTCCTGTATAATTGTTGTAAGGGGACGTTTCATATGTCGACCCTTAGCCGAGGATACCTCACTGGAATCTTCTGATTTTTTCTTGTAGTTTGTGTAATTAGTGTAGATTTTGTTTATTGCTATTGCGTAATTGTAGAGAGAATCTCCTTTGTAGTTGCAGTCTTTCATTGTTGTACAGTAAAACAGTTGTGGCATGCATGTAGATTAGCACCAAGTATTTCGCAGCTGCGCTTGCAATTAACTAGATATTATTTTCAGTGCTACGTTAATGTGTTTTTCTGTGTTGTCGTGTGAAATATTGTGACAATAATGGCGTGTGAAAAACGTAACACTAGGCTCCAAAGTAAACTGAGAAATGACAGTGAAGACGAAAGCAGTGTGTTAACGCCACCATGTAATGAATTAACTAATATTCAAAGTAGTAATTTGGTAACTGTGCATAGGGAAATGGAGCGGGCGTCAAATAATGGTGTAGACAGTGAAACAGGTAGTAAACAGGGAAGCATTATCGATCGATCGGTCGGCAACAGCTAGCCTCAGGAATCGGGAATGACAGAACACAATATTGCAAATACTGTAGACTCAGGTTTTGGGTTCTCACCGTTTTCTCAAATGAGTCAAGACACATTTTCCGCTTGTCAAAATGTGAATGTTGCCGGTGCAAATTCACTGCCGAAAAGCGCTGAGGAACATGTTTCAGACACCAGTGCATTGTTATTACAATTAATGCAACAAATGGGACAAAAGCTTCAAAAGTTAGACACAATGGAACAACACCAGAGACAAACACGGCAACAGTTAGATACAATGGAACAAAATCTTCAAAAGTTAGACGCGATGGAACAACACCAGAGGCAAACCCAGCAACAGTTAGACACAATGGAACAAAAGCTTCAAAAGTTAGACTCAGTGGAACATAAGCTTGAACAAACACGTGAAGATTTAACTACTGAGTTACATAACATTGAATCGAAATGTCAAAAAGTCTGTAATGACGTAAAAACACAAATGTGTGAGCATTTTCAACCTATTTTTTCGCGGCATGAAAATGCATTACAGAATCACGAAGCAGCCATAAAAGAACTGCAAATTATTGTTCATGAAAATCATGTGACCTTGCAAGCTAAAATTGACTCAGTTGCGTCTACCGATTTGGTTACTCAACTTGAAAACTCAGGAAAACTTAAAGGACACAGTAGATACCCTGAAAATTGGTTCAGAAAGACACATGGAGGAAATTAGTTCATTATCAGAGAAAGTAGTTGAACTTTTGGATCAGCTTAATAATTTATCTACGAAGGTAGATGATAATCTCAATGACACAAAACCGGTAGTCTTTAATGACACAGAAGAGTGTGAACAAATTAGAAAATTCAAACAAAATCAGAATCAAATCAATACACAGTACAAAAGAGAAATCCGGGAAGTACAAGATCAGCTGACACAGGTAATACAAGAATTACATATGATTCTTGAGTTTCTCCCGGCGTATTTGATAATCAAAATATCCACGGGTATGCTGCCGGTCTATAGTGTCCAACGGGCACAATATTTCGGCGATCAAACATGTCGCCATCATCAGGTGAACTGACGGACTGAGCTCCTGTGAACGTGCCGGCACGGAGATCCGTACGCTATGGCTGCTCAGAGGGAACTGGATTCGGTCGCGGCGGCGGCCGATTTAAATACCCTCCGCCCGCGGCGCGCTCCCTCCGCCGTCCGCGCCCAGCGCCACGGTCGCGCGGTGGAACAGATTGCGACGGCGTCTGAGATGACGTCGGTGTGATGGCTCTGTCCGCCGTGGTCGTCACAACTATACGTCTGCTCGATTTACTCTTGATTAACCCGATCGCTGGTTCCCAAGCCTTGCTAAGATTATAGCCACAGTCCCGGTTTATGAGGTCGTCATTGGTGGGAATTTCGATGGCCTCTCTAACAACGCTGTCCCAGTATCTCGACGTCTGTACCAGAATCCTCGTGCGGTCATACTCCATGGCGTGATTTTCCGACAAACAATGTTCAGCGACCGCCGACTTGCTCTAAACTCCATACACCCCAACATCAAATTCACTATGGAGACTGAAACGGAGGGTAAATTACCTTTCCTTGACGTCTTGGTCAAGAGAAGGGCTGACGGCACCCTAGGTCATGGGGTGTATCGGAAGGCTACGCACACTGATCTGTATTTGCATGCAGACAGCTGCCACCACCCTTCACAGAGGAATGGGGTACTTAAAACTCTAGTACATAGGGCGCGCACTATCTCCGACGCAGAGAGTCTACCCCAGGAATTGGAACATCTGAGAACTGTATTTCGGAAAAAATGGGTACTCAGAGTGGCAGATTCAACGTGCTCTCCGCCCAACCACTGCAGCACAACCTGTTGAGATGGATGAAGTCACGAGGGAGGAGGTAGGCACTGCATTTATTCCATACACAGGCGCACTCTCGGGGAAAATTGCCCGCATTCTGAAGAAACACCGGGTCGGAACTGTGTTTTGTCCTCCAAATAAAACTCGTGCACTAGTGGGGAGCGCCAAAGATGACCTCGGTTTGAGGAAGGCCGGCGTGTACCAGATTCCGTGTCAATGTGGCAAGTCGTATATTGGTCAGACGATGCGTACCGTCGAGGATCGATGCCGTGAACACCAGAGGCACACTCGACTGATGTATCCGAGCAAGTCGGCGGTCGCTGAACATTGTTTGTCGGAAAATCACGCCATGGAGTATGACCGCACGAGGATTCTGGTACAGACGTCGAGATACTGGGACAGCGTTGTTAGAGAGGCCATCGAAATTCGCACCAATGACGACCTCATAAACCGGGACTGTGGCTATAATCTTAGCAAGGCTTGGGAACCAGCGATCGGGTTAATCAAGAGTAAATCGAGCAGACGTATAGTTGTGACGACCACGGCGGACAGAGCCATCACACCGACGTCATCTCAGACGCCGTCGCAATCTGTTCCACCGCGCGACCGTGGCGCTGGGCGCGGACGGCGGAGGGAGCGCGCCGCGGGCGGAGGGTATTTAAATCGGCCGCCGCCGCGACCGAATCCAGTTCCCTCTGAGCAGCCATAGCGTACGGATCTCCGTGCCGGCACGTTCACAGGAGCTCAGTCCGTCAGTTCACCTGATGATGGCGACATGTTTGATCGCCGAAATATTGTGCCCGTTGGACACTATAGACCGGCAGCATACCCGTGGATATTTTGATTAAGAATTACATATTTCAGAGGACACTCGCGCCCCAATACGGGAAGGGGGACATAGAAATACGGAACAGCCACAAAATAATAACACAGGGCATTTCAGAAGTTATGAAAGAAATTGGCAATGTGCACCGAATTTTGAGATGGAACCGCCGACACGACGTAACAATGACCGACATGCGACTCGCCGACATGATGATTTTGACTATAAGCTGTTCATTACTACACGTAAATTCAAAACGTTTAAGAATTCTGGCAACGACATTCATCCACAAGCGTGGCTCCATCAATTCTCTCATTGTTTTCCTCCCAGCTGGTCATTAGAGCACAGATTAGAATATATGTGTGGCTATTTAGAGAATGAACCAGCTGTAAGAATGCGATAGGTCATTCACGATTGTCACAGTGAAGAAGATTTTTATCATGCCTTCCTCTCAGCATATTGGTCTCAAGCTACACAAGACCGAGTAAAACATAGCATCATAATGATGAAACATTTCGAACAATCTGAATTTTCCAGTCTTGTGAAATATTTGGAAGACATGTTGCACAAGAATCAGTACCTGTCAAACCCATACAGCCCCTCAGAGCTCATCCGCATTTGCTTAATCAAATTGCCTGAACATTTACGACATATTATTTTGGCAGGACGTTGCAAAGACGACATTGAAGCTTTTCAGGGACTCTTACAAGAATTAGAAATTGACACTGACAATCGCGGAACGCGAAAACAGGAACACAACAATTACAGGTCACATCCGTCACAATTCCGCGATGAAAGAAATATTAACTGGACGCGACGAGGCTATTCTCACAACACAAATCGTGACCAAAACAGACACCACCCGTATGACAACCGTTGGCAGAGTAGTAATAATTACAGGGAAAGATCACCTCTCCGCGGTAATGACTATCACAGAGACAATCAGAGAAACAGACAATATAGGAACCAAAATAAATATTATCAGGGGAGACAGAATAACTTTAGATGCAATGGTCCAGCGCGCAGTTACGATTCAGGGAGAAATTCTCCACCACGTGACCGACAAGAAAGAAACTATGGAATCTACCAACATGATGACAGACGATATGATCGTAACGACAGACCTGAATTGCATCAGAACTGGCGGGATTTAAACAGGGCAGGGTCCTCTCGTCACGGTGAATTTGTAGAAGTTAGGTCTCCAGATCCCAATAACGACGCGCGCCAACAAAGAGACAATAGGCAATGACTCACACCGCTGGCAGTCACAAAACGTACTTATGAAACTGACGACGCAGCTGCCGTAGCTAGTAATTACGTAAAAATGGAAGACATTAGGGACATCTTACTCCAGGAACACGATGCAAAACTTGACAACATTGCATATCCTGTGATTCACATTACTATAAATGACGTAAAATTTACGGCAGTACTTGACTCTCACAGCCCCATTTCAGTAATTAGTGAAACAGCTTTTAGCAAATGCAACAAATCGAACGATTGTCCCACACTTCCGTTACGTAAGATTAAATTACAAGGTGCAATCTTTGGAAAAAGTGTAGATGTGCGCCAACAAACCAACTTAGAATTCTTTTGTCAAAGCCACAGCTTCTCTATGAACTTTCTTATTTTTCCATTATTGTCGACGGAAACTATACTGGGAGTAGACTTTTTGAATGAATACAAAGCAATCTTAAACTTTCATGATGCTGAAATAAGTTTAGAGAAAGAAGGTAAGTCAATAGCTTTGAAATTTGAAGATTGGTTGTCAAACCATGACGAGGAAATTAATCGGCTTTACCTTCTGTTAGACAACAGTTCGGAATTTTCTATGGAACTAGACACTAACAATCACTCTGCAAGTACTGACAGGGATGATATCGATGACACATTTGATACTAATGCGAGAAATCAGATTAAAATTCAAACAATTGAGAATTGTAATGACACTAATAGGCAGGACCTTTTTGAGATTTTACAAGCACATTCCACAGTTTTTACTCACAAAACAGGAACAATCAAGGGATTTCAATACCAATTTCGTGTTCGTGAGCATACTAAATTTTGTGTTAGACCATACATGATTCCAGCACATTATAGGGACCGTGTTAGAACAGAAATACGATCTATGCTTGACGAGGGTATTATTGAGCCTGCAGTAAGCTCATACAACAATCCATTACATGTTGTTGAGAAAAAAAATGGATCGATCAGGATTGTCTTAGATTCGAGACAAATAAATACTACCATTATTCCTGAAACAGACAGGCCGCAAACCTTGGAAGAACTTCTTCAAAATTTTAATGGTGTAAAAGTGTTGACTTCTATTGATCTCAGATCCAGCTTTTATCAGATCAAATTTCTTCCAGAATATAGAAAATACACAGCTTTCCTTTGTTTCGGCGTTTGTTATCAGTTTCGGAAACTTCCTTTTGGTTTGAACATTTCTTCGGCAGCATTCATTCGTCGGCTAAATTCCATATTACCTGAGTTCTTAAAACGTCACATCACCTTATATGTGGACGATATTCCGATAGCAGAAGCCTCATGGGAACAACACAATCGCATCCTCAACAGCGTGTTACATATTTTTGCAGAATCTGGAATTACAGTTAACTTGGAAAAGTCTGAATTCGGTAGGACAAAGGTGAAGTTTTTGGGACATATTATTTCTTCTGAAGGCATTCAGCCGGATCCTGAAAAGTTAGAAGCAATCAGAGCCATTCCAGTTCCATCCACAAAAAAACAAGTCCGCAGTTTTCTAGGTCTCGTAAATTTTTACCGCCGTTTTCTGAATATGCAAATTCTTGTTACACCAAAACTTTGTTCTCTCACTGGAAAAAATACTATTTGGAACTGGGACGAACAAGCACAGTTGGAATTCAATTGTTTGAAAGAAGCGTTACTTCACGCGCCAATACTAGCTCATCCAGATCTGTCACAAGATTTCTGCCTTAGCACGGATTCTTCTAAAGTCGGTCTTGGTGCCCATTTATTTCAAGAAGCCATAGAAAATGACACTACTGTTCAGAAAACCATTGCTTTTGCTAGCGGAGTGCTAACAAAATCTGAAAAAAATTATTCCGTTACTGAATTAGAAGCTTTAGCGATCGTTTGGGCATTTAACAAATTCCGTTTCTTTCTTTCTGGTAAGCACGTAGAAGTATACAGTGATCATCGTGCATTACAATTTCTTATGTCTTCAAAATTAAATCATGACTGGTTAAAACGTTGGGCATTGTTTCTGCAAGAATTCCACTTCGCAGTAGTCTACATTCTCGGCAAGGAGAACATTGTTGTGGACGCACTGTCACGCGCACCGGCTGGGCTTGAGAAAAGTAACACAGAAGGCAACATAGAGAAAAATTTCAGTATTCTTTACATTCAGAAAGTCGCCTTTGAAATCTTCATCACCACATCTTTAAAGGACATTGCTCATGAACAAGATAAAGATCCGATTTGGAAAGACATCAAAAGTAAATGGCATGAAAAGACACACACACAGATTCGGCATTATTATCTGGTGAGAAACAACATACTGTTCAAACGCTGCACTGTTGATGACAAGCTATGGGTTCTTTGTATTCCAGATGATTTTATTAATAAGCTCATTTGGTACATTCATCTCAGCTACGCACATTTTGGTCCACGATAATGTTATATTATTCTTCGGACGACTTGTTATTTTAACAATATGGAAAAGAGAATTCGAAGAGTCTTGTCTATTTGTAAACTTTGTCAAAAGTCGAAACCATCTACTATCTCACATCGTGCTCCGCTGTTTCCTATCATTCCTTCTAAATTAAAAGAATTTGCTGCTGTTGATCTCTTGGGACCGCTTGTCAGAACATCTAATGGATTTTCGTACGTTCTAGTCGCTGTTGAACTTACTTCAAAATTTGTTTCTTTCACTCCGTTACGTAAAGCCACTGGACGGTCTGTATCCAACGCCTTTGTTAAAAATTTCTTACGTGTAGTTGGCCACGTTGCTAAAGTCATTTCAGATAACGGACCGCAATTCAGATCTGCTGTTTGGTCACGCATGCTTCGGAATCATAAAATCAAACCTGTTTTTATTTCATTGTACTCAGCACATTGTAACCCCTCCGAACGGATTATGAAAGAAATCAATAAGCTTTGCAGACTTTATTGTCACAGAAAGCATCAGCATTGGGACAGATATTTACACTTATTTCAAAACGTGCTGAATGAAATGCCTCATGACTCCACTGCTTTACCACCTACTCTTGTACTGAAGAATGTAGAACCACTGAACAGAATCAGAGAGCTTGTACCTTTCCCGAATACACGTAAACTTCGACACAAAGACATAATTGATTTGGCTCTTAAAAATATAAAATCTCCAGCAGACAAAAGGAGAAAACTACACGGTAAAGCAAATGCAAAGAAATTATGTATTGGTCAGGAAGTTCTCATTAAAGCTCATTCATTGTCACATAAGAAGAAACACTTGAGTCACAAATTCTTTCTAGTTTACAATGGACCTTACAGAATCCGATGTATACTACATGATAATTGCGTCGAAGTTGAAACACTGCGTACTAGGAAGAGTAAAGGTTTACACCACATTTCACATGTGAAACCGTTTATTGAAGGATAATCTGCTTTATAACTTAGTCTTTGCCATAAAATTTTTCACTTCACATTTCTAGTATGCATTGTCAGACTTAGAATCTGTTAACATGCAACAATGTTTGAAGTTGAATATCCAGTCAAGAACCAAGAGAGCTTGTTTAAACAGAAATTACAAATGCATGTTATTGTGAACAGACGACACAGTGTTATTGTGTGTGTACATTCTTGCTTGTTAGTTGCACGATTACATAAGGACTATAATGCTCACATACTTAGAACATTTACCGGTACTGCTAATGAGATTTTAATGCAACATTTTGGTTTACTTGAAAATACATTCTGAATTAAAGTACTTTCAGTGAGATACCAGATGACACAGTGGTTAGTTTATGTGACAGCTACGCGATTATATCACGACGTTACTAATGAGTGACAATTTAGAATGTTGCTTTTGCGGTGTATCTGTTTTATATCTGCACAGTTTTTCTGAATTATTGTGGAAAGTAAAACATGTTTTAGTAGTAACTTTTGTGGTATGGCTACAAGGAGACAGCCTTTTCGGTAGCACAACAATACGTTACAGCACAGTCCTTTCATCATCGCAACAATAAGCGTAATAACTAAGGTATCTCTACGCAAAGCATTTCACTTTTGTTTATCATGAAGTAAGTACATTGGCTTCTGCAGAACTTAGCTTTCGGAGGAAAATAACTACGACACTTCCACAGAGATTATCTTACAACAAGATGCACGTTTAGCGCTACAGGACACGCATTTCAGTGATTAATTTTGTACTTAAAACATTTATTTTTAAAGATTTTTGAATTACAAAGAAAGTTTTCCGTGATACATTTCATTCCATTGCTGTAATCTGTAACACCTGAGGGTATAATTACATTAATCCTCAGGGGGGTACACGCTTACTTTGTGTACCATGTGTTTGGCAAGCACAAGGAGCCCTAGATAATATGGTATTTGCTTATACAACTTTACACATCGGTACCATATTCCTCTAAAACAGAATTACACAGCTATCTGATCATTTAACTGAGAGAGACAAACATTTATTTTACTACATCAGTGACAGATGTTTACGCAATTACACAGTTGGATAACTTCACACTTACGAAATTGTATTTTGTCTGTACTTTGTGAACTGTTCATATTTTTTCGGACGCATTGTGATATTATGAGAGCTTTGAATGATACATTTGGTATGAGATCATGATTTGTAAAGTACGTTTGAGGCAGATGACACTTTTGACATGAGCAGAAAATTTTTTTAGGTTTTGAAATTATTGGAGGAAGCTACGACGATTTTGAGAGTTGACCGAGGTGTTATGATGTTATTATTACGATGACTATGTGTATTATGCTGTTGAGATATGTTTATGTTCAATAAGATGATGCTACCGTATATGAGGAATTTGATTATGCTACGTATCTGTTATGATGAAATATTGAAGAAGTGTCGACAAATAAGGTAAGGAATAATGAGTAGTGGTTAGGGACTCTGATTTGTGAAAAAGGATGATGGAAACCAAGAATCGTACTTTAAGAGTTATGAAATGTGTGTATATGCGTGAATGTATCACAATGCCAGCGAAAATTTTTGGACACTGTTATATTTACAGGATTTTGTTTCTACACATTTGTAACGCAAATTCTCGACCTGTGAAATTTTTTATATGAGACTGTCACTGTAGCGGAAACTGCTGTCGTAAATATTTCCGTAAGAAAGTTAAGTGACCACCTGCACGTAACGCGTCGTGGGCACCCAGCTGTGTCAGACGGCTGGAGAAAAAGCCATTAGTGTGTCCTTTTCAGAGGCACAGGTAGAAAAAAAAAGGGGAGGCCATTAACCTCGCTATTGACATTCCTTTATAGAAAGCACCGCAAATACGACACGCTCATTACTTGGAAACATTCGTACATCTGCACACCTGATTATGACACGTATCTTTCTACGAGAATTGAGAGATTTTTCTACTAACTTATGAAATGCCTCATGACTACTGAGTGATGTTCTTATGCTTTACTTTGTACATAGTTGCTTATTTCATTTGATATCTGGTTTCCAGCTGTCTTGCAGCATTGGTTTCATAAAATAAAATTAAATGCATTTGCTAATGTGAACACTTTCTTTCAACAGATCTATTCAATAATTATTTTATGATCCACATTCTTCGAAACAGGAGCTCTTGGAATGGAAAGAACAATAAGAAGGGACTAATAACAGTAACTGCATATACAATTTTCTTTTCAAGTACTTGGTAATTTTTTTGTAGAATTAGTTTTTGTGGTGCACTACTTTAATTACATAGACATTAAGATGTGAATATAGATTTCCCTTGTCTGCATTGTTGTCTTTAGTGTAATGTTTTTTTCTGCTTGAGCTATGTCATGTTTAGATATAAGTTATTTCATTTGCTGCTGCTGTTTGCCAGGCATAGTGTTACTGAATTTGACTTTGTGTTACTCTTCTAAGCCAGTTTACTACTGATTTATTTTTCTTGTTTACTGCACATTGCCTTGTATTAGTTGTAATATTACAATTGCTTTGCTAATTTCTATAATGCTGGTTGCTTCGCAAATCTGCATTTTTTTCATTGCTGTTTGCATTAATTGTTTTGTGCTGCTGCATTGCCTCCTCCCTTAGTTTAGTATCTGAGCTCAGTAGATTTAAGTTAGCTTAAGAGGGGTAGACTATATAAGAAACTGACTATGGAGAATAGGTAAAGAATGCATTGCGAAGTTATATGAAAAAGATTTGGGCCAAAATGAGTATTGTACAATCAGAAATAATTATTTTGAAAGAAATATGAATAGAATACAGGAAGGTGGTATAGATAGGACTTTTTGGGAATAATGATGAATGAAGGGAGATCTCCAAGAAGCAAAGAAAGTTTTGTTTGCAAAATACTGCAATAAAACAAAACCTGTCCTTTCCTTGTGTTATCCCACTATGTGTTTATGTACCCTTGTTTATTTGTCTTTTTCCTGTCTTTATGTGTTTAGCTGATGAGAGCTATGTTGTAGAATTTTTCTGATAATATGTTATTTTCTTTGTTAAGATGTTTAGACATTATTTATTCTGTTTTGTTTTAATGCTCATGTGTGAAGTTGATGTTTCGAAAGTTATTCTGATCTTTTATGTATGTACTCATGTCATAATTCCTGTAACACTGATGTATATGTTATGTCTATTATTTTGTAAAGCCTGTATTTCTACAAATGTTATCTGTATTATTATGTTTTTAATGATGTATTTTGTACCTTTGTTATTGTATTCTTATGTTATAAAATTGTATTGACAGCAGTTCATCAAATTAAGTAACTTGTAAGTTCCATTTCACTGCACAAGTTTCTGTTGGTCATACTATATGGACAATATGTGAGAAGTAGGGACTGTTAGTGTTTGCACGTGTGTTAATAATTCAGCAAGGGACTGGATAACAGCATTGCTGGTTCTAAGGACAATTAGAAAAAAAACTTTGTGCGTGCACAAGTGGTGGTTTATGGACTTGCTATCTTCTCTGCAAGACTCATCGATGGTGATTGTGCACCTGCACAGTCACAACAGATGGCTTCTGGCCGTCTCTACAAGGACTACAGTGGGTCTGCATCTTTAGTGACACACCAATACCATTATTTCTACAAGGACTACAGTGGGTCTACACCTTTGCTGACTCACTAGTACCATTATTTCTACAAGGACTGCAGTGGGTCTGCACCTCTGATGACCCACCAATACCACAATCTCTACCAGGACTACAGTGGGTCTACTCTGTGATGACCTACCTACCAATATTCATCAACTTCGACTGACTCTGCAGTGGGTTTGCTCTGTTGTGGCCCATTACCTGTCTGCATGTCAAGAGTCAGCACTGTCTTTCCGTTGGAAGGACAACACTACTTCTTCAAGACTGCATGGAAATCCACTACTTCTGTGTGCAATTTCTTTTACTGATGAGACTTCGTGAAAAAAAACTGTAATTACTATTATGATGAATGATCAGGACTACCTTTATGGACTGTGAGAAAATTTTAGCTTTTGACCAACATTGTATCAATAAGTGTGTGCATTTGATTTCTTTATTATTGTAATTACGATTATGAAAAATTTTAACAAATATGTATTGCCCAGTGCCCAAAACAATTTGTAAAATTTTTGTGGGGAGCATGGGGGCTATGTAAGTAGGCTGTTTATGTTTTTCTTATTGGCAACGTTATGTAGCGCTCTGTATGAAAATCACTGGCTGTGCTGTGTGCAGTCTGTAGCTAGTTTGCATTGTTGTCTGCCATTGTAGTGTTGGGCAGCGGCAGCTGGATGTGAACAGCGCGTAGCGTTGCGCAGTTGGAGGTGAGCCGCCAGCAGTGGTCGATGTGGGGAGAGAAATGGCGGAGTTTTGAATTTGTAAAAATAGATGTCATGAGCTGCTGTATATATTATGACTTTTGATGACTATTAAGGTAAATACATTGTTTGTTCTCTATTAAAATCTTTCATTTGCTAACTATGCCTATCAGTAGTTAGTGCCTTCAGTAGTTTGAATCTTTTATTTAGCTGGCAGTAGTGGCGCTCGCCGTATTGCAGTAGTTCGAGTAACGAAGATTTTTGTGAGGTAAGTGATTTGTGAAAGGTATAGGTTAATGTTAGTCAGGGCCATTCTTTTGTAGGGATTTTTGAAAGTCAGATTGCGTTGCGCTAAAAAATATTGTGTGTCAGTTTAAGCACAGTCGTGTATAAATTTTTCAAAGGGGACGTTTCAAAGGGAACAATTAACAGTCAAATGGCAGAAGTTTCTTTCAAAAAATTCTAATATCTGTAATTTCTCTCGCCATGGTCATTTCGTGAGCTGTATCTGGGAGGGAGTGGTACGTTGTCTGACTCTTCTTCGAACATCCTTTCTCATAATTTTAACAGCAGACCTCTGCGTGATGAACAATGCTGCCCTCCTATCTTATGCTAGGGGAGACGGATGAGACCTTGAGGCTCTCACGCTCCCTGTTATAGTCTCAGGTAGTCGTTCTACTCTAGGTCGATCATAAAGGTGACTTCCAAATATTTTACCACAGTTGCTGTTTCTACTGATTTGATGCCCATATTGTACTCGAATAGTAACGGATCTTTCCGACTTTTTATGTGCAATACGTTAAATTTATTCATGTGGAGCGTCAACTGCCAATCCCTGCACCAGAAGTTCTTCCTCTTCATATCTTCTTGCACATCGCTGCAGAACTTGCTTCGTGTGTATTAATTCCACTCGGAACTCTATTGTAAGTTCAGTATTTACGGCAGCAATCCAAGTTACGCAAATACCATTTGTTGTGCGGTCTTCTATGAGTAAACTTATCACCTTGCCAAGCAAGGCATCTACAAAGTGAACTACTTGTTCTGAGACATCGCAATAGAGCAAACAAATGTGATGATGTCAATCTCCGTGTTTCTTTTTTCAATACACAAGGTCTAACGGCTATAAGTACAAATACTTTACAGTGCGGTACCTTAATATATACACTTATTTTTCTCTGTGTCGAACAGTCTTCCCACAAACGCGTCGCAAATGCGATGTTTTCTGCACGGTCGCCACTGAACCACTAACAAGCAAACATTTCCAAGTGTCAATAAACGATCATGATGGAAATTGGTGGGTGTGTAGAGGGAGCAAGGTAACCCAATACTTTTTTTTGTTTTTTTATACCCAATTTCATTTTAAGGGGTAAAACACACCCGGAAGGGTAATTTGGCACTTTAGGTTTAGAAGGAATATTTTCGAAACGATAATATATAAAAAATGCTGTTTGGTACAAAAGATGGCGTGTAATTATTTTCGTGAAAAATTTATAATCAACTTTTGTAATAATTGAAATTTTACAAAACACCTCATCACCATTAATTAATTTTGAAGAATGAGAACTTTTGTTACAACACAAATTAAGAAAGCTTTCAAGCCACATATTCCCCTATGCATTTAAGTTGGTTTCTGAAACACGATTTTTGGAAAATAAGCCATACACAATGTGCTATCAAAGTATTTTCAATATATTTAATTAAAATATCTAAAATTTCATTACTGTTCAAATTAGCTATTTTACTCATATTCGTTTCATGTTTTAATTTTTTGAGGGTTTTTTTTTTGTTTTTAGTTTACCGTTTAATGTACATGTATTTTGATAATTGAGAATAATGCGTGATTATTACGATAGAAAATAATTATACTAATGATTAGCTGCAAAGAACTGCTTAAAACATAATGTTTTTTTGCTTCAGTTACATAAAATGAACGAGATTTCCTTACATAAATCTACGACGGAGAAGACAATATCAAACAAAATTCAGCAGAATTTCCAATTGTCGCGAGTGATTTGTATCAGGAGTATTTCAGACCAATGGTAAGCCTTGGCAACGAGAACTGATTACGTAAAAATGACCACAGACTGATTATATTGTTTCTCAGGTAAAGATTGATATCATAATCATTCAACAGAACTACATCTGAAAGACTTCTCACAAAGCACAAAGATTTAGTGGCTCGCTATGAAGATGCAAATCAGCCTGGACTTAAATACGGCCATAAGCATTTGTTGCCAATGAGACTGGACATAGTGAGCTGATGTTAGTGAAGAATATCTTTAAGACAATGACGACGCCATTATCAGCAGCCCACTGAGTTCGAACGAAGGCTTGTAACACGGCAGTCAAGGACGATAATTCTGCGATATTGCAAAAAGATTTGTCACGAATATAGCCACTGTACATGATTGGTGGCAGCGGTGGTGAAGGAAGGTATGTTAGCAAGAAGACCAGGCTCCGGACGACCACATAGCACCAACGAGAGGGAAGACCATCGTGTTCGGCGTATGGCTGTGGCGCAGCGTACTGCGTCTGCAGCAGCAGTTGGCACCACAGTGACTAAACGAACTATTCCAAATTCTCAAGGACGCAGATTTACCGGAGGGTGACGCTAAGAAATTGTTACCCCAAGGTCCGGTACCGCCTAGACTATATGGACTCCCGAAGGTGCAAAAAGAGGGGGTACCATTACGCCCCATTGTCAGCAACATCAGGGCACCTACATATTTGTTGGCCAAATACCTGACGGGAATATTAAGTCCTTATGTGGGTAAATGCCCTCATCACATCCGTAATTCCGTGGATTTTGTTAAACGCCTTGATAGCTTCAGGTTGGATGAGTCAGATATCATGGTGAGTTTTGACGTCGTTTCCTTGTTTACGAGGGTACCCCTTCGAGAGTCACTAGAATTGATTAGTCAGAAGTTTGACGAGAAGACCACTGAACTTTTTAGGCATGTCTTGACTTCCACGTATTTTCTTTTTAATGGAGAATACTACGAACAAACGGAGGGAGTCGCCATGGGTAGCCCACTCTCACCAGTGGTAGCGAATTTGTATATGGAGAACTTCGAGGAGGAAGCCCTGTCATCATCCGTATGGAAATCTACTTGCTTTTTCCGTTACGTGGACGACACGTTCGTCATCTGGCCACATGGTATGGATAAACTCCTTGACTTCCTTACACATCTAAACTCTATACACCCCAACATCAAATTCACTATGGAGACTGAAAAGGAGGGTAAATTACCTTTCCTTGACGTCTTGGTCAAGAGAAGGGCTGACGGCACCCTGGGTCATGGGGTGTATCGGAAGACAACGCACACTGATCTGTATTTGCACGCAGACAGCTGCCACCACCCTTCACAGAGGAATGGGGTACTTAAAACTCTAGTACATAGGGCGCGCACTATCTCTGACGCAGAGAGTCTACCTCAGGAATTGGAACACCTGAGAACTGTATTTCGAAAAAATGGGTACCCAGAGTGGCAGATTCAACGTGCTCTCCGCCCAACCACTGCAGCACAACCTGTTGAGATGGATGAAATCACGAGGGAGGAGGTAGGCACTGCATTTATTCCATACACAGGCGCACTCTCGGGGAAAATCGCCCGCATTCTGAAGAAACACCAAGTCGGAACTGTGTTTTGTCCTCCAAATAAAACTCGTGCACTGGTGGGGAGTGCCAAAGGTGACCTCGGTTTGAGGAAGGCCGGCGTGTTCCAGATTCCGTGTCAATGTGGCAAGTCGTATATTGGTCAGACGATGCGTACCGTCGAGGATCGATGCCGTGAACACCAGAGGCACACTCGACTGATGTATCCGAGCAAGTCGGCGGTCGCTGAACATTGTTTGTCGGAAAATCACGCCATGGAGTATGACCGCACGAGGATTCTGGTACAGACGTCGAGATACTGGGACAGCGTTGTTAGAGAGGCCATCGAAATTCGCACCAATGACGACCTCATAAACCGTGACTGTGGCTATAATCTTAGCAAGGCTTGGGAACCAGCGATTGGGTTAATCAAGAGTAAATCGAGCAAACGTATAGTTGTGACGACCACGGCGGACAGAGCCATCACACCGACGTCATTTCAGACGCCGTCGCAATCTGTTCCACCGCGCGACCGTGGCCCGGGGCGCAGACGGCGGAGGGAGCGCGCCGCGGGCGGAGGGTATTTAAATCGGCCGCCGCCGCGACCGAACCCAGTTCCCTCTGAGCAGCCATAGCGTACGGATCTCCGTGCCGGCACGTTCACAGGAGCTCAGTCCGTCAGTTCACCTGATGATGGCGACATGTATGATCGCCGAAATATTGTGCCCGTTGGACACTATAGACCGGCAGCACACCCGCGGATATTTTGATTATTCCAAATTGGTTACTTCAAGGACAGGTCCGAGCTAGACGCGCTGCAGCGTGCATTGCACCAACTTCTCTGGTGTCAAACGAGAGCCACTGATGGCCGTCTTCAAAATGGTTCAAATGGCTCTGAGCACTATGAGACTTAACATCTGAGGTCATCAGTCCCCTAGAACTTAGAACTACTTAAGCCTAACTAATCTAAGGACATCACACACATCCATGCCCGAGGCAGGATTCGAACATGCGACCGTTGCAGCAGCGCGGTTCCGGACTGAAGCGCCTAGAGCCGCTCTCTCACAGCGCCCGGCTGATGACCGTGTTTTGGTTAGGAGGAAGCCAGATGAGCACCAACAACCATCCCTGCCTGCGGCGTAGACATACTAGACCTGAACCTGGAGTTATGGTTTGGGGTGCGATTTGGTGTGACAGCAGTAACACTCGTGGTTGCCCCACGCACCTTGACCGCAAATTTGTGTCATTCTGGTGATTCGAACTGTTTTGCTGATATTCCTCAACAGCGGGAAGTGTTTTCCAACAGGATAACACTTGCTGTTGTGGTCCAACATGCTCTACAGAGTGTTGTCATGTAGCCACATCTGTCTCCAGTCGAGCATATTGCGACATCATCGGACGACAACTCCAGCGTCATCCACAAATAGCATTAACCGTCCTTGTACTGACCGACTGAGTGCAGCAGACATGGAGCTCCATACCACGAATCGACATCCGACACCTGTACGAAACAATGCAAGCACGATTGCTTGCATCCACATCCATTATTAAAGTAACAGCATTTCACATTTGCAATGGATTATCTCGCGCTTACATTAACCTGTGATCTTGGAACGCTAGTCTCATAAATACGTTACGCAGTCAAATCTATTCCCGAAATTTCGTTAATCTACATTATTTGTTTCTTGGTGTTGCGATTTTCTTTCCTTGACTGTATAATCGTTCAAAATTGTTATTGTTATCGCTTCACCTGAAGGATTTGGTGCAAATTGCTCATGTTGCTTTTACCTGACTGTATTTTATTCTAGGTACTGCCTATACATCTAGTCAGTGCTTTTAAAATTTTGAGAACTGTAGTTAACTGTTTCTGAGTTAAATTTTTGCTTAAAAGTCATTGACTCTTCACCTTAATTGCTATTCTTTACTATTAGGAGATTGTTTTTCTTAAGAGATAATACATCGTTATTTATGGAAATACGATTTAATTTTGCCCAGCACATTACTATCCCCAACCAGCTCCCTATCGCTTTAAAGACCTACGAACTAGTGATTTCTCCAGAGCATCGAATTCTGCCAATGATATCTACACCAGACATTCAAATAGTTGAAATGGCTCTGAGCACTATGGGACTTAACATCTGAGGTCATCAGCCCCCTAGAACGTAGAACTACTTAAACCTAACTAACCTAAGGACATCACACGCATCCATACCCGAGGCAGGATTAGAACCTGCGACCGTAGCACTCGCGCGGTTCCGGACTGAAGCGTCTAGAACCGCTCGGCCACAGAGGCCGGCCAGACATTCAACTTTCCTGATTTCAAAATGTGTATTTTGAATTACTGGCGAGGCTACCTTCACAAATGAAAGAATATTCAACAGCCACAATAGGCACTCCTGGGGCCACTACCAACAGAGATTTACCATAGAGGTGTGGGATGATATTATTCATGACCATCTGAAAGGGGCCTATCTTCTGGCTAACACAAATCTGGCGTTAATGAGCTATGGCTGTAGACGACCCACGCCATTACTAACAGCACGACATCGTCTGCAGCGGCTCTCTTTGGCTCCTGACCATGTCGGTTCGACCGTAGACGACAGAAAAACCGTGGCCTGGTCAAATGGGTCCCGATTTCAGTTGGTAAGAATTGATGGTAGGATTCGAGTGTGGCGTAGACCCCACGAAACCGTGGACCCGTTCTCAACACGGCACTGTGCAAGCTGGTGGTGGCTTCATAATGGTTTGGGCTGTGTTTGGAGAGAATGGACTGGGTTCTCTGGTCCAGTTGAACAGATCATGGACTGGAAATGGTCACGTTCGGCTACTTGGAGACCATTTGCAGCCATTCATAAACTTCACGTTCCCAAACAATGACGGAAGTTTTATGGATGACAATGCACCATGTCACTGGAACACTACTGTTCGCCGTTTGGTGTGTGTGTAAAGTGATCTTATAATATTTTGACCACTTCAGTCTCCACTTTGAAGACTTGCATTTTTAATTTATTGAACAGTCTGCTTTCATCCCCTCTGTACCACGCTTTCCTTCCAGTTAAAATCATGACAATCATTAGGTACTTCGTGATTACAATTAATTCACTTGCACAATTATTAGATCCTCTCCTCCAATTCCCTTGTCAGATATGCCAAGGGGTTTCTATGTTGGTATTGTCATTGTCTGTAAATCGTTTAAGCCTGAAGTTATCAGAATAAATCAAACTAACTGTAATTCATATCTGATCTAGTAGTCGTAGAATTCTTATTTCACTATTATGAAGGGTGAATAATTAATATGTGCCAGAGACGAGGCCAACTTTCATTTTTTACGTAAAACTAACAACCACACCCTGGCAACCTCTGACAGATGCGAAACAAGAACGCTGAAGATGGTAGATCGTGTAACTGATGAAGAGGTACTGAATAGAATTGGAGTGAAATAAATGTGTGGCATAACTTGACTAAAAGAAGGAATAGGTCGACAGGACACATTCTGAGGCATTAAAGAATCGTCAGTTTGCTACTGGAAGGAGGGTGGACGGTAAAATTTGCTAGGGGGGGGGGGGGGTACAAGAGATGAATACAGAAGAAGCCTATTCAGAAGGATGTAGGTAGCATTAGTTATTGAGAGATATCAGTGCTGCACCACGACTAAGTACAGGCGTGGATTTGGGGAATTCTTATAAATCTTGCACAGATATGACTGGAAGGCAGAGTTAAGGGACCGACTGGCACATCGGATGGGGGTGCGTGCGATGTTGATATTTTGCAAACGAGTCTGTGAGGCACGTTTACGCCACTGCTCTCAGGCTAGAAGGCACGGCCCGGCGGGCACTGTATACAAATGTGGAGTAATCAGGGTAGGAAAGGGCACGGACGTGCTGTGAAGAACCCATACGTTGCAGTTACAACAGCGCCTAGCGACCTGTGCGTAGGGGCCGAAGTGGGCTGAGGAAAGCTGACGTTGTAGCTGTCAAAGAGCTCTCCACTTGTCCCCTCCTGAGTGACTACTTCAGAGGCGTAGGAAAAAGACGTGTAAATAAGCGAGCCCGGAGCGTCAAAGTGAGCAGTCGTGTCGCCATTTTGTTTGCGTCCAGAACCGGAGAGAATGACGATTGTTTAAGTTGCAGGCCAACCACGACGCTGGAGTTACGTCCAACCTCTGCTGCCCGGACGCGTCATTGCTGTGGCAGGGCGCGCCGCACCTTGGAGCTGCGCAGGCGCGAGGAGCGAGAGCGCTGGCCTCCGCTCTATGGGTGACATCGCCCGGTGGACTGCAAGCTGCCGTCCACAGGGGTGGCGGCGAGGCACGAACCCGCGGCCTCCCGAGCGCAGAGCTGTCTGCGGCCGTTGACCGAGCTGCCCTGGGCGGACGGCAGGAGCTGACAGGGCTCACCACATAGACAGCGGTCGGTTGTTTCCCTTCAGTGCTCTTCATGGGGTCTACGAGTCGCGTTTGGAGGAGCAATCAGCCGTGTTAGGGCTATCGGGCGCAGATAAGGCGAGCGGCGGCCGCTTTGACTTGGCGTGAATAAGAGCGCCATGTCCACTATGCTGGGCGACTGGGTGCCGACGCTGCAGATTCCGGCATCGGCGCTGGCCCATGCACACACACTGTGCAACCCATCGTCGAGTTTAGCAGAAGGCCCGCTGTGTATCTTCGGCGTAATAAAGTCAACGACATACTTGCCTGTGTTTCTCTACACACTTGGGCGTGACTCATCTCTCTCCCCCAAACCTTACCTCTCGGTCGTTCTGACATATTACAACCCTGAACTCGGAGGGTCCTAACAACAGGCTTGCACAGGAGTGGAGAGCTGCATCAAATCAGTCTCCGGAATTAAAACCACAACAACAGAAAACATTTTCTTTGATGTGTTTGGCCTTGTAAGTGTAATGGTTGACAATGATGGATTATTGGTTGAAATTGTATTAACTGTTCAAATAACGTCGTCGACCACCGCCGATATTTCGACAGGAGCTCACCATGCCATTCTCAAGGCACAAATGCAAGGTGGAAGAAATGTGCAAGGGAATTTAATACCTCGGTTCACAGAAGAGAAACAAGGAAGATACACCACACAGAACAAGTATCAACAAAAACAAAGATAACCAACATCAGAAATATCGATAGTGACTGTTAATCAACAGGTGAGGTAGCACTAATTCTGTCCCTCTGTTTTTTGATGAGAGACAGAGCCGGAATCCAAGCAGCATTTAAACAAAATCCACCATCTCTGTTTATAAGGTTGCTTGATAGTTTGATTTTAACAGCTTCCTTAATAACACTATCCCAATATTAAGGAAGCTGTTGAAATCAAACTATCAAGCAACCTTATAAACAGAGATGGTGGATTTTGTTTAAATGCTGCTTGGAATCCGGCTCTGTCTCTCATCAAAAAACAGAGGGACAGAATTAGTGCTACCTCACCTGTTGATTAATAGTCACTATCGATATTTCTGATGTTGGTTATCTTTGGTTGTGTGTTGACTCTGCAGTTACTTGTTCTGTGTGTGGTATCTTAATTGTTTCTCCTCTGTGAACCGAGGTATTGAATTCCCTTACACATTACTTCCTCGTTGCAGTTGTGCCTTGAGAATGGCAGGGTGTGCTCCTGTCGAAATATCGGCGGTGGTAGACGACGTCACCCGGCAGCAAACCCGTAAGTTATTTGAACATTCAATTTGCCGGGAAAAGTTAAGGTCTCACATTGTATTAACTATGTTGCCGAATAATGCCAGTACTTGCTTGAGGTGAATGAATTAGCCATTAATAATTTGCGACAAATTTTATGACATCGTATGTTAAGTGTAATAAATATTTTTGCACATAAAAAAGAAGTATATACACTGAAGCGCCAAACAAACTGGTATAGGCAACCGTATTCAAATACAGAGATATGTAAACAGGAAGAATACGGCGCTGCGCTCGGCAACACCTATATGAAGCAACAAGGATCTGCGCAGTTGTTAGATGGGTTACTGCTGCTACAATGGCATGTTTTCAAGATGTAAGTGAGTTTGAACGTGATGTTATAGTCGGCGCACAAGCGATGGGACACAGCATCTCCGAGGTAGCGATCAAGTGGGGGTTTTCCCGTACGACCATTTCACGAGTGTACCGTGAATAACAGGAATCTGGTAAAACATGAAATCTTCGACATCGAAGTGGTCGAAAAAAGATCCTGCAACAACACGACCAACGACGATTGAAGAGAATCGTTCAACTTGACAGTTATGCAACTCTTCAGAAAATTGCAGTAGATTTCAATGCTGGGCCATCAACAAGTGTCAGCGTGCGAACCAGTTAACGAAACATCATCGATATGGGCTTTCGGAGCCGAAAACCCACTCTTGTACCCTTGATGACAGCACGATACATAGCTTCACGCCTCGCCTGGGCCCGTCAACACCGACACTGGACTGTTGATGACAGGAAACATGTTCCCTGGTCGGACGAGTGTATCGAGCAGATGGACGTGTACGGGTACGGAGATAAACTCATAAATCCATGGAACTTGCATGCCAACAGGAGAATGTTCAAGCTGGTGGAGACTCTGTAAGGTGGGGCGTGCGCATTTCGAGCGATATGGGACCCCTGATACGTCTACATAAGACTCTGACAGGTGACACACACGTAAGCATCCTGCCTGATCACCTACATCATTCATGTGCTTTCTGCATTCCGACGGACTTGGGCAACTCCAGCAGGACAATGCGACACCCCACACTTCATGAGTTGCTACAGAGTGGCTCCAGGAACATTCTTCTGAGTTTAAACAGTTGCGCTGATCACCAAACTCCCCGGACGTGAACGTTATTCAACCTGTCTGGGATGCCTTAGAACGTACTGTTCAGTAGAGATCTCCAACCCCTCGTATTCTTAAGAAATTACCGACATCCCTGCAGGATTCATGGTGTCAGTCCCCTGCTGCACTACTTCAGACATTAGTCAGAGCACATGCCACATCGTACTGCGGCACTTCAGCGTACTCGCGGGGGCCCTTGGTTTCCTTGGCCCCTGCCGGCTGCGGCCGCCCGCACAACCGCGACGCGCTCTCGGCCTGGGGACCGCACAGCGTCGCAAAACCATTCATCTCACCTCGTTACAATTATAGGGGCCGGTTAGCTCGCCTAATTACACGTAACTTTAGAATGGGACGTGTTTTTGAATAGACGTGGTCTGGAGTTTCAGAAAATCGCGGTTAGACGTCAGTCAATGTATCTTCTCAGTTTGCAGTGTCAGAAGTAAGATGGTGTGCGTTGAAAGAAGGCGTTTTGTGTGCTGAAGTTTACAAAGTATGAGTCGGTGATTTCGGTCCAGCGGGCTTTTTGTCGGCGTCATGGCACTGATCCGCCTGCAGCCAAAAACATTCGTCGTTGGTACTGCCAATTCGAAGAGACAGGATGCTTTTGCAAATTCAAGAGTCCAAGTCGACCCCGCACTTCTGATATGTTGGAACGAATTCGGCAAACGTTTGAACGGAATCCACGAAAGTCTATTCGTCGGGCCAGCAGACAACTGGCAGTGCCTCATACGATTGTCGGGCGGGTGTTATGCCGTCATTTGTTCCTATAAAACATACAGACTACAACTAGTGCACGCTCTTCGGTTGGTGATAAAAGGAAACAGGCTCACTTCAGCAATGCTCTGCTAGAGGACATGGAAGACGATACGTTTTTACCTCGATTAATTTTCAGTGATGGAGCAACTTTTGATGTTTGCAGTAAAGTAAACAGACATAACTTGCTCGTATGGGGACTCCAGAGCCCTCATGACGTTACTGAGCACGAAAGAGACCAACCCAAAGTGAACGTCTTTTGTACCGTTTCTAGTGAAAAAGTGTACGGCATTTTTTACGAAAACACAGCGACTGGAATAAGCTATCTTCAAATGATCCATAATTAGCTTTTCCCACAACTTCAGGAGGACTCCGATGACTTCGCCGGCCGCGGTGGTCTCGCGGTTCTAGGCGCGCAGTCCGGAACCGCGCGACTGCTACGGTCGCAGGTTCGAATCCTGCCTCGGGCATGGATGTGTGTGATGTCCTTAGGTTAGTTAGGTTTAAGTAGTTCTAAGTTCTAGGGGACTGATGACCACAGCTGTTAAGTCCCATAGTGCTCAGAGCCATTTGAACCTCCGATGACTTCATTTTCTGACAGGATGGAGCCCCACCATACTGGCACAACAACGCACGTTAGTTTCTCAATGACAAACTGTTTCAGTGCACAGGACCTCGAGACACTGCCCTGCATTCTTGGCCTGCAGGATCGCCAGACATGACTCCATACGATTTTTTTCTTGTGGAGACATGTGGTGGGACGTATGTTCACCTCCCCATTACGTCGTGACATAGATGACGTGAACAGCAGAATAACACCCGCTATAACTTCTGTAAAAGCAGGAACAGCGTGTAAAGTTTATGACGAATTTCGCTATCGATTGTTTGTGCTGCTGCTAGTGGACGCACAGAGTATCTGTAACAGCACAGCTTAAACTTAAAGGTTTTCTAACTATTTTGCAATTCATCGCATCTTTGTAGTATACTTTATCAATAAGGTACGGAGTTTCGAAATCAACTCATTCTTTTTGAAACATTCTGTATATAAGCGGAGCAGATGCGAATGGGGACTCATTCTAGCAACAATACAAGAGGAAAATGAGGAAAATTCGCTACATAGGCGATTTTGTTATAGCGCACATTGTTATGACCTGGTGCCTGGGAACTAGCATCTCGGAAACGAGAAGCTGGTCTGCAGTTCGTGTGTCTCAAACACCGAGCAGGGTAGTGCAGTGGTCGCGAACTGGACTCGCACTCGGGGGGACGACGGTTCAAACCGTTGTCCGACCTCCTGAATTAGGTTTTGCGTGAATTCCCTAAACCTTTTAAGGTCAGTGCAGGAGTGGTTCCTTCAAAAGGCCACAGCCGCTTTTCTTCTCCGTTCTTCCTAATCCGAGCCTGTGCTCCATCTCTAATGACCTCAATGTCGACGAGACGTTAAACACTTTAGGTTAGAGGGTACCGGGGAAACACAAAAAGAGCTTCGGTCGCAAAGTGTGCAGGCCGAATAAAGGAAAAACGTGGCTACAGGGACCATCTGTACAACAATTGTCAATTTTCGTAGCTGTACTGGGAAAGTACCAGGCACTAATAGAAAGCACTGATGCTCAAATCGTTATAGGCACTGAAAGCTGGCTAAAGCCGGAGGAGATAAGTTCAGCCGAAATTTTTGCGAAGAACCTATCGGTCTTCCGAAAGAATAGGCTCAACACAGTTGGCGGTGGCGTGTTTGTTGCCGTTAGAAGTAGTTTAGCTTGTCGCGAAACTGAAGTAAATAGTTCCTGCGAATTAGTATGGGAATAAAATGATAATTGGATCATATTACCGACTTCCCAATGCAGATGATGCAGGTGCTGAAATGTTCAAAGAAAACTTGAGTTTGATTTCAAACACATACCCGACTCATACGATTATAGTTGGTGGTGACTTAATGTTGGCGAAAATACATGTTTAATTCCGGAGGTACGCATAAAACATTATCCAAAATTGTGCTAAACGCATTCCCTAATAAGAATTTCGAGCAGTTAGTTCATGAGCCCACGCGAATGGTAAGCGATTATGAAAACACATTTATCTTTTAGCAATAAATAATCCTGAGCTAATAACGAGCATCGAAACGGATATTGGGTTTAGTAAACACAGGGCTGTCGTAGCGAGACTGAATACTGTAACCCCCAAATCGTTCAAAAATTTACGAAAAATACACTATGTGATCAAAATTATCCGGATACCTGGCTGAAAATGACTTACAAGTTCGTGGCGCCCTCCATCGGTAATGCTGGAATTCAGTATGGTATTGGCCCACCCTAAGCTTTGATGACAGCTTCCACTCTCGCAGCACACGTTCAGTCAGGTACTGGAAGGTTTCTTCGGGAATGACAGCCCATTGTTCACGGAGTGCTGCGCTGATGAGAGGTATCGATGTCGGTCCAGTGACGGATTTACATATAGGCCCTCTAGGCACAGCCCTAGGGGCGGCACCTTAAGGGGAGCCGCATTTTTTGCTCTGTACTCATTTTAACCTTTTACGTTTTAAAATAACTGCGCTTACAAACTACAAAAATTTTTAATATTGTTAAACAACTTGCTAGTTTAAATAAGCCTTAAGAACGAAATGCGACAATACGAGCTTGGAAATATACATAGTTTACTTGGTGACTGAATGGAAATTTAACATTGGGTTTCTGTCTGGTATCATCTTCATCATGGTTCAAAATATTTTGAAGTAAGCTGTCAGGATGGCAATCTACAATACAATGTTTGAAACATTATTATTCCGAGAATGTTGTAGGCTTCTACTTAACCCTGCCATATTTTCCCCGTGAAAATACCGGGATCCCTGAAAAGCAGTGATAAACTAACCGGCAGATTCTTAAATACTGTAACATGTGTGGGCCTCAGTATGTAAAACCCGACTACACTTAAATTTCTTGTAGAAATTACGGGGAATCATCAAGTCAACCCTCCATTACTTTAATTAATGGAAAGCTCTGTGGTCTTCAATATCTGAGCTTTGATTTAATGACACCCATTTAACAACAGGTTGTTACTGGGAATGTTTTACATTTTTAAACACATGTTTATACGAAAAGAACATTAGCACAATACCTAATAATGTGTGAAATACGCTTCACAACAGTTAAAAAATTTTGTTTATTTATTTACTTAGTTACTTTTTTTGGCGAAAAAAGAAGAAGAAACCAACTTTCGTTTCATTTATTGTGCTGCAGCTTACACAATATCAAAGTTCCCACTTTGTGTAATTGAACAGTACGTGGCATTGCAAAATTTTGTATTAAACTTCTTAACTAAGCTTTTTTTCTTCGAGGAAAAGTTATTTTTATTTTATGTTGGAACAAAAGGTGCATTCGCGTGTAGACATAACAGCAGTGTTCACAACATACCACATCAATTGCTAACAAGACTACTTACACTTTGTAGTCTGTCTTCTTCGCTTACAGAAACCGCTAAAATGTTATAAGAACAAGTGTGATATGAGTCGATCCAGTACACCTCACTGCAAGAAACTGCAAAAATTATTTGCTTTTTAAATTAGAAAGACGGTGTCAAGAATACTCAGAACATATTTGCGTCCCTGCTAAAATTCCGGGGACGCGGGAAACAGAAGCCAAAAAAGGGACTGTCCCGGTTTCTTTCCGAGAATAATTCCAGCCGGCAGGTGTGCTTCTGCTGTTCACTGACCACAGAGAAACCGGCGACAATGAAATTAAATTATTCTGCATTGTCGTTCTTTCATAGCACAGTTACGTCGAGTAATCCGAGTTGATCAGTTCATCTCATCGTGTTGAAAGGACAAATCTTAGTGCTCGTGTGCCGTGTTTAAAGTAAAAAGCTTTGTGTTCATGTGCGGTGTAGTACGACTGGAACTGGATACAGTCTTTCTTATTTTCTTTTGCAATTTTTTTTTTTACTGTTGGTTTACAATTTTGTAAGTGCCTTAACACGAATAACAGTAAAAAAAGCAAACGTGCAAAATTAAGTGGGGTGACATTTCGGAAATTATGGAAGGAAAGGCGAGAACGAGAAGCCAAAGTTCTATAAACGCTTGGCAGAGTAAATCAATTTTTCGCAAAAGATGTTGTTGGTTCGACTTCGAGTTCAAGTAGTACAGATAATATTTCTGGCACTGCAGCTATTGTAAAAACAGTAAATACAGACGAAACAAAAGTTAGAAGTGAAGAAAAGCGAATTGTTCCTGATTTCGAGTTTCACGAAAAACTAAGTATCGAGTCAGACATTACAAAAAAAAATAACCTCGTTAGTGATGATCCTGCAGAATAGTGTGGCAATGAATTAATAATTGATATTTGTTGTGGGTTGGCAGGAGAGCCAACACCGTGTTACTAGAGGAAGCCGAAAGGCACGCGTTTTAGCTCACTCAGGCTGGCGTGAGGTCTGGAACAGGACAAGGAAATTAGACTGTCGCAAAAAAGGACGTACCTACTGGAATACTTAACTTTAATCCGTAAATGGTGAACGTCGCTCTTGACGGTACATGTTTTACAGCATCAATAGTAACTGGTAATGGCGCCTTGCTGGGTCGTAGCAAATGACGTAGCTGAAGGCTATGCTAACTATCGTCTCAGCAAATGAGAGCGTATTTTGTCAGTGAACCATCGCTAGCAAAGTCGGTTGTACCACTGAGGCGAGTGCTAGGAAGTCACTCTAGACCTGCCGTGTGGCGGCGCTCGGTCTGCAATCACTGATAGTGGCGACACGCGGGTCCGACGTATACTAACGGACCGCGGCCGATTTAAAGGCTACCACCTAACAAGTGTGGTGTCTGGCGGTGACACCACAATATTCTCTTACAACGCGGCATTCATCAAAATTGTAACGGTGATTTTTCTAATTAAAGAATATCAATAAGTGATAAAACCAGATATATGAACAAAAATTTATTTTACCGTAAACTTTTAAATGGTGAATCAACATTTCGTGATTTTCTAGTATACTCCTATAGCACCGGTGCTGTTTTTTATGTACCATGCAAATTATTCAGAGGTAATGCTGCTATTGCTACTAATGGTATTGCAGATTGGAAAAATATTTCTAATATTTTATCTCATCATGAGAATTCACTTGAACACAAAAATTCTAAGTAATCACTCTTAACAAGAAAAAAGTCACTTGGAACAATAGATAACCATTTCGAGTCATATGTTGAGACAGAAAAAACGTACTGGCCCAGTGTGTTGAAAAGGGTGTTTGCAGTAGTGAAGAAGCTAAGAAGTCGTGGTCTTCCCCTACGTGGACACGTTGAAAGATTCCATGCATTACATAATGGTCAGTTTATGACGTCTCTTGAACTTACAGCCAGTATGATCCATTTCTCGCAGAGCACATTGAACGATATGGAAATCCAGGGCAGAGACATACAAGTTATCTTTCTTCAACAATCTGTGATGAAATAGCAGAGCTTCTTTCTGAACGAATAAAAATAATTATCGTAAGTAAAATAAAACAGGGAAAATATTTCTCTATGATAATACATTCTACTGCGGACATTTCACATATTGATCAATTATCTTCCATATTAAGATAAGTGAACGAGAATGGTGAACCTGTTGAACATTTCCTGTTTTTACCAAACCCGGGACACAAGTCTGAAAACTTAGCTGAGGCCGTACTAAAAGTCCTGTACAAATTCCATTACTATTACTGGCTGTAGAGGTCAGTCGTATGAAAAGCAAGAAAGATGTCAGGAACCCACACTGGTTTGCAGGCACGCATTAAAGAACGAAATCCGAAAGCGCATTATATACCTTCTACAGCACATTCTTTGAAATTAGTCGGCACTTGTGCTGCAAGCTGTTGTCGGGAAGCATGTTCATTTTTCAATGTAGTGCAAAACCTTTATAATTTTTTCTCTGCTTCTACACAGCGCAGGGATAAACTTCTCTCTTTCATGAAACCAGAAAGCAAAACGGTAAAAAGTTTATCAAAAACACGTTGGTCAGCAAGAGAGGAAGCGTGTGTAAGTCTATATGAAAACTGGGAGGTCGTTATCATTGCCCTCTCACATATTACCAACAATACGTTTGAAAAACCATTCGTGCGAAATGAGGCTTCAGCTTTATTGAATCAACTCAGCAGACTAGGAACAGTACTCATGATGAAAGCTCGGAAGAACATCCTCCAGAGATTTAATAGTGTAAATCTGAAATTGCAAAGTGTAAATATTGCTACTAAAATAATGCATGAATTATATGAATAACTTGTGGGATTTATTGTATCTATTCGTGGCATGTTCGACCATTATTAAAACAAATCCTCGGAGATTGTGACTGGTACAGACTATGAATACACCTACAAAAGGTCGCGAAGAAGTGGAGTCTGATGAAGTTTTTATGACTGGAAGGGAAAAATTTAGAGTCTAAACATTTCTCCCAGACTCGACAACTTGTACGCCGAATTAGGGAGGAGGAACGAAAGCTATAGAATACTGTTGGAGTCCTTCACAGTTTTCAGCAACCTTAGGAACAGTTCACCTGACAACATTGCCGAATGCGCAGCAAAACTCCAAGTGTCATATGACACAGATTTAGAGCCTTCGTTCCCTAGTGAATGTGTACATTTCGCGGAACTTTTGAAATCTTCTGAGATTAGTGATATACCAGTCGAAGTGAGTAAATTTTTACGAAAAGAGAGGTAACAGTGCGCGTTTCCGTACGTTGACATTGCTCTTAGAATATTTCTACGTATGGCACTTACAAATTGTCCAGCGGAACGCTCGTTTTCGGCTCTCAAAAGACTGAAATCGTACCTACGTTCTACATGTCTGAGGAGAGACTGAACATCTTGTCCATTTTCACATTGAAGCCGACCTCCTAACTGATAACCGTCTCAACTATGAAGATATGATCAACGAGTTTTCTGCCGTCAAACCCAGACGCAAGCTTTGCTGATTGGTGAGTTTGTTCGTTTATTCATATTACACTCCTGGAAATTGAAATAAGAACACCGTGAATTCATTGTCCCAGGAAGGGGAAACTTTATTGACACATTCCTGGGGTCAGATACATCACATGATCACACTAACAGAACCACAGGCACATAGACACAGGCAACAGAGCATGCACAATGTCGGCACTAGTACAGTGTATATCCACCTTTCGCAGCAATGCAGGCTGCTATTCTCCCATGGAGACGATCGTAGAGATGCTGGATGTAGTCCTGTGGAACGGCTTGCCATGCCATTTCCACCTGGCGCCTCAGTTGGACCAGCGTTCGTGCTGGACGTGCAGACCGCGTGAGACGACGCTTCATCCAGTCCCAAACATGCTCAATGGGGGACAGATCCGGAGATCTTGCTGGCCAGGGTAGTTGACTTACACCTTCTAGAGCACGTTGGGTGGCACGGGATACATGCGGACGTGCATTGTCCTGTTGGAACAGCAAGTTCCCTTCCCGGTCTAGGAATGGTAGAACGATGGGTTCGATGACGGTTTGGATGTACCGTGCACTATTCAGTGTCCCCTCGACGATCACCAGTGGTGTACGGCCAGTGTAGGAGATCGCTCCCCACACCATGATGCCGGGTGTTGGCCCTGTGTGCCTCGGTCGTATGCAGTCCTGATTGTGGCGCTCACCTGCACGGCGCCAAACACGCATACGACCATCATTGGCACCAAGGCAGAAGCGACTCTCATCGCTGAAGACGACACGTCTCCATTCGTCCCTCCATTCACGCCTGTCGCGACACCACTGGAGGCGGGCTGCACGATGTTGGGGCGTGAGCGGAAGACGGCCTAACGGTGTGCGGGACCGTAGCCCAGCTTCATGGAGACGGTTGCGAATGGTCCTCGCCGATACCCCAGGAGCAACAGTGTCCCTAATTTGCTGGGAAGTGGCGGTGCGGTCCCCTACGGCACTGCGTAGGATCCTACGGTCTTGGCGTGCATCCGTGCGTCGCTGCGGTCCGGTCCCAGGTCGACGGGCACGTGCACCTTCCGCCGACCACTGGCGACAACATCGATGTACTGTGGAGACCTCACGCCCCACGTGTTGAGCAATTCGGCGGTACGTCCACCCGGCCTCCCGCATGCCCACTATACGCCCTCGCTCCAAGTCCGTCAACTGCACATACGGTTCACGTCCACGCTGTCGCGGCATGCTACCAGTGTTAAAGACTGCGATGGAGCTCCGTATGCCACGGCAAACTGGCTGACACTGACGGCGGCGGTGCACAAATGCTGCGCAGCTAGCGCCATTCGACGGCCAACACCGCGGTTCCTGGTGTGTCCGCTGTGCCGTGCGTGTGATCATTGCTTGTACAGCCCTCTCGCAGTGTCCGGAGCAAGTATGGTGGGTCTGACACACCGGTGTCAATGTGTTCTTTTTTCCATTTCCAGGAGTGTAGTTGTAAAAATTTAAGATTATAATGTTTTCTATTATAACTTAAAGCACATTCATTGAATTTACAAACTACGTATTAACTGTTTATTTCACAATTGCCGATGGCAGAACGCGGAACTAAATCTCGTTTAGATGCAGACGTAACCGAAGGCGCCCGACAATACTAAACAATACCCGAATGACCCAGGCCGCTCGGCGCTGTACAGTCAAGTCATACTGATACTGTAGTATATTACAGCTGATGCGTATTCTTGGCGTATGCTGAAATGTATAGTTATCGCGGAAATATACGTTATCGCAGATTAAGCTCAGATGAGAAAATGATAATAAATAACGTAGTTCAGTTCTGTCGATAAATACGTAAAACCTTTGCTAATACCGGTAGAAAGAGCTATGGTGAGAGCAGCAGCTGCAGTACAAAACTGTTCAGCCCTTACATGGATTAAAGGTATTGTGTACACTTATTATGCAGCATCTAGCTACACAGACACTAATGCTTTACACATTAACTATTAGATTATAAAACAAATTTGATTTTTCCACCCTAGTCTGTAAAATTATGTGATAGCAAATCCACTTCTGTGTTTGTTCGTCTGTATTTAGTTATTAGTTCGTGCACCGAAATCTCTATTTCATTTTCATTTCTTACACTTTCCTACAGATTCACATATTAATACCGAACTTTTTTTATCTTCTACACATTCAAGTTATTAGATCGTAAAACGACAGTTTAATTTTAATTTTGAACGCATCTCTGTAAAAGTATGTATTTATTTCTAATGTATGACACGTTCGCTTCATTTTTAGATCGTAACACAGCTTTTTTATTTTCATTTTCAACGGTTTCGTGTAAAAGAACGTATTAAAAGTGAATGAATAACAAAAATCCGTTGTCTCCTACACGTTCTGCTGAATTTTTAGGCCATTAAAGAAAAGCTATTTTGTTCGTGTTCGTTTCTGTTGTCTTTCGACAGAAGATTGTGATAACATAATGCAGTTTTAAGTCTGTTTTATCCGCTGCCGTTCACAAAGTACAATTATGGAACCATATTACATTTTGATTGAGCGCGACTAGACCGTTGACGCGTCATTCAGAACAACGAATAACAGAGTACGGGGAAAGCTCACAGCGCTCCCACACAAAACGGCAATTGTGAAGTCATCGCGTAATAGTTATTATTTAAAACACGTTGTTTTTTGGGGGGGGGAGGGGGGCGAGGACGCAAATAATATGGTGTGCCTAGGGGCGCAAAATCCGCCACTGTGTCGGTCGGTGAGGCCTGGCACGAAGTCGGCATTCCAAAACATCCCAAAGGTGTTCTATAGGATTCAGGTCAGGACTCTGTGCAGGCCAGTCCATTATAGGGATGTTATCGTCGTGTAACCACTCCGCCACAGGCCGTGCATTATGAACAGGTGCTCGATCATGTTGAAAGATGCAGTCGCGGTCCCTGAAATATTCTTCACCAGTGGGAAGCAAGAAGGTGCTTAAAACATCAATGTAGGTCTGTGCCGTGATAGTGCCACGCAAAACAACGATAGGAGCAAGGCCCCTCCATGAAAAATACGACCACACCATAACACCACCACCTACGAGTTTTACTGTTGGCACTACACACGCTGGCTGCCGCGTCCGGAGAGCTAGCTGGCTGTCGCGTGTGGGTCGCGTGTCAGTGTCAACGGCCAGCCTCACTTTCGCTTGTGGCCCGGCGAGGATCCTGCCTAATCCCTCAGGTATACGGCCCTGTGACTGTCAGCTTGCAGGACCGGACGCTCCTGCGCCCTTCTCGTCAGGTGGCGCGCTGACACTCCCCTTCTTGCAGGTAGCTGATGACCTCTTGTTTTTGCTCCGGCTGGCCTCTCCGTTGCCACGATCCCCGTCATCTGCACAATTCTTAGAAAAATCTAATGCCTAACTTTTCCCCATGACCTTCTATGTTATAATAAATTTACATGACGATACATTGATGGTCTGTCATTTCAGACACTCTAATTTTAATTTTATAGTTATTAATATGTAGCTATCATTATAACAAAATCTAGGTGTATCTAATCTAGACATGGAAATAATTTATCTTGATATTTGTGTAGAGACCGATCTCACTACTGTACATGGTGCGTGACAACTGATGCTATGTGTTGGATGAACAACTAAATGTGCGGGCCCGCACTAATATTACTATTACTTATATAGAGCGACAGTAGACATGCTCAAGAATTAACTACCATTTGCCAACGATCTACATTCTATGTCTTTTGAACAAATTATGTTATTATGCAGGTCGAAGTTTTACTGAGATATAAAGAACATGCAACTATTCTACGTTCGCTCGCCCGTCGTCCCTCCATCTCAGGTCTGTGGGTTGGTGACCTGAAAAATAGCATCCCAACAGGCGCGCGCCAAACACGTGTGGTAGAAAACCCCCACAGTATTAAGGATCTAGTTATTGTTAAATCCTAAAGTTTAACTTATCCTAGTATATGGTACTCTCCTTTTTTTTCTTTGTACAATACTCTTAATAATTCCTGTTACGCTGAGATGTCTCGCTGCTCGCCGCTATTGACGACGACAGTGATGTGCGCGCCGTATGACACGGCCTCTGAGTTCTCACTACGCCTCACTAAAACCCCAGAGACTGGGTTAGCCATGGCTATACAAGACAATAAATTTATAGTTGCAACTTCTTCTTCTATGTGATGCTGTTTTAGCAATCAAAGGGCACCTTTCCAGAGGCAATGTAATATTACCAAGCCAGGACTGGTTCCTGTTGAGGATTCCGTCGCCCAACACACGCCAGCTACAGAGTATGTCACGAATCTCCAAGTATAATTCCTTGGTTATTCATCTGTGACAGTCACGAGCAGCACGCTAAATCCCCAACCAGCACATTGGCATGATAGGCTTTATGCCCGCATTTCTACCGTCTAGGCCACCATTGGAGTCAAACGCTCACAGGTTCACCCCGACTTGCAAGACAACGATGCTGGCGCATCACTGTAAAAACTATACTGCCCATATTCATCCTCGAAATCACGCAGTATACCACAATCTTGCAGTGCACTGACGCGTGCCTGCAAGCATTGGTATGAACGCCTCAAGAACTGGTTGTGGCCGCTATGAAGCGTATCACGACTTCTCAGGACGTTTCTAAGAGCACGTTCTTGTATGCGCTCGTTTTTGCGACATCTCCTCACTCATCATTATCCCTCAACATGGACACCAGACAGGAAAGGACCAAAACATTGCTCATGGAAAGGTAGTGCCTCTTACTCCATCGACATTGGAAGTCGCGAAAAAAAGGCTAGCAGCAGTAAATTCTTTTTACAAGACAACGCAGCGTGTTAATACTTTAACAATCTTAATCTATTAACGATAGTGTCATTGTTACTCGTATCAATGTTCATGTATTTGCCCAGTCTACTATGTACACCACTTACACTACCACTATAGTAAGGTTCATGTATTTGCCCGTTCTACTATGTACACCACTTAAACTACTATTATTCCACGAACTGCTTTATGTGAGAGATGTGGTGGAGTCCTATGGACTAGCGCCAATCCTTTTTTAGACTCCCCCTCCTCTGACGTGCATTAGGATTTGCAGGTCTAATTTCAATCTCCTGGTTCTCCTGTTGTCCTTGATTTCGCTCTCTCCAATTACGGTCGCTTTGCCGTACGTTATTCCTCCTGTCCCCGCTTCCTTGTCTAGCATGACCCTGTTCCCTGCCGTTCTGGTTTCCGTGTCACTGGTTTCCAAAACCTTGGTTAGCGCAATATTGATTTTCGGGACCCTGGTTTCCTAAATGACCAGTGTGATTATGCCATCTGTTGTCGTCCTCCCTCGCTGGTCGTTGGTATTTGTTACTCTACCCCTTCTTCCTGTCCTTTTCGTCTTGTTTGTCAAAGACAACTTCGAGTTCACGCAATAGACTCTTGAATGCTTCTATGTCAGATCCACACTTCCCGACAAGTTTTCTGCGAAATCGTAACTGTGATTGGCTTGCTCAGGGCATAGCTCCGTGACGGAGCAAAATAGAATGGAATTTTCCGCCGGTTTTCGAGTTGCTGATTGGAACGTTTAACCACAGCCACTGTCGTGGGGGCGGGAATGTTCTGTGTTCGGTTTGTACGGGTGCTCTTGAGAGTGTCGGCTCCCGCCTTGCGGTCGGAGTAGGTTACAAGACTGAGCTCTCGCTGCTCTGGACAGCCTGCCTTCCATTGGCTGTCTAATATACTTTTATTTGATTGTAACTGTTTGACGAAGTTACTGAAGTTTCGACTTCAACGTAACTTTCCGAGTACAGTTGGCAATTGAGCGTTCTGCGTACAAGCGGCCTATGTTGTCTGTCTTGGGCAGTTTTGGCTAAAGTTGACTGTATCAGAGTTACTGTGTGACTTCGCTTGTTAAAATCAATCACTGTACCGTCAGTGACTGTATGGCGGGCCTTCTTCGTCTCCCTCAGAGGCGTATTTGTGTTGCTAGGAAGTCCTTAGTCTGGAACAACCAGACCAGGAGAATTTGTTTCGGCACTCACGACATTATCATCACCACGACGGGACGTCGAAGCAACCAGCCATCGCCTCCGGGATGCCAGATCGTGTCCTTGCAGTTAAGAAGACAGCTTGGTAATGTACGTCCGCAGCACCGGCAAAGCAGGCGATTTTGCTAGGTGATAATCAGAGCTCAGCAGAGCGCGCCTGTTCGTCTTTTCCAACTTTGTTCTGTCTTGGGTGTTCATTGTCTGAGTTCTCACTACTGTAGCAGCAATTAATGTTGGGTTGGCTGGGTGTTTCTCTTAAGATTTGAGTTGCAAGGAATTGGCTCCACATACCACTTGGTCATAAATGTCACAATCTAGTTTATGGACA
The DNA here is from genome assembly GCF_023864275.1 of Schistocerca cancellata. NCBI lineage: Eukaryota > Metazoa > Arthropoda > Insecta > Orthoptera > Acrididae > Schistocerca > Schistocerca cancellata. Next base: position 913,147,042 of record NC_064627.1, on the reverse strand, counting down.
ACTTCACCTTCACAGCCTTTATTTGAGTATCCAATTTGATGTATTGTAAATGTTTCGTGTGTTTTGTTTATTATTTTGAGTTTAGTCATAATAAATCAAATTGTTATTTTGGATGGAACTTTCATTCCGTTAATCGGTAGAGCAACCCTTTCATTTCTCACTACGTTAGTGAAACTTTCCTTAATTTCTATCCAATTAAATTATTGCAAGTGCCAAACTCTTTTCTACTCCACTTGCAGGGTCAATTACAGTCAGTGTGCGTTTCTTCTTAATCCATGTGCAACAGCAAAAGTAGGAGTTAGAAAAGAGAGGGCTTAGAGCATCATTTCCGTCTGAAGATTCGAGAAGAATTTAGTGTTAAATACACTGCTAGCCCCGGCACCTCGCAATACAACCGTTCGCTCGAGTAAAGATCCGTACCGAAATACTGGAAAGTTGCACAGGTCATACCAATATTCAAGAAAGGTAGAAGGAGTAATACACTAAATTAGAGAAATTACAGGCCCATGTCACTAACGTCAACATGTAGAGGGATTTTGGAACATATATTGTGTTCGAACATTATGAATAACATCGAAGAGGACGATCTATTGGCACACAGTCAACAAGGATTTACAAAACATCGTTTTTGTGAAACACACCTCTTTACTCACACAGTTTGTTGACTGCTGTTGACAAGGGATTTCAAATTGATTCCGTGTTTCTAGATTTCTGGAGGGCTTTTGCCACTGGTCCACACGAGTGGCTTGTAGTGAATTTGCGTGCTTATGGAATATTGTCTCAGCTATGCGACTGGATTCGTAATTTCGTGTCAGAGATGTCACAGTTCGTAGTAATTGACGGAAAGTCATTGAGTAAAATAGAAGTGATTTCTGGCGTTCCCCAATGTAGTGTTACAGGCCGTTTGCTGTTCCTCATCTATATAAACGACTTAGGAGACAATCTGAGCAGCCTTCTTAGGTTGTTTACAGATGACACTGTCTTTTATCGGCTACTAAAGCCATCAGAAGAGCAAAACAAATTGCAGAACGGTTGAGAAAAGATATCTGTATAGTGAAAAAATTGGCAATTGACACAAAATAACGAAAAGTGTGAAGTAATCCGCATGAGTACTAAATGGAATCTGTTAAATTTCGGTTACACGATAAATCAGTCAAATCTGAAGGCCGTAAATTCAACTAAATACCTAGGAATTACAATTACAAACGACTTAAATTAGAAGGAATACATAGAAAATGCTGTGTGGAAAGGCTAATCAAGGTCTGCGTTTTATTGGCAGGGCGCTTAGAAAATGTAGTAGATCTACTAAGGAGACTGCCTACACTACGCCTATCCACTGCTGGCCGGTGTGGGATTCTTAGCAGACGCGGTTGACGGAATACATCGAGAAAGTTCAAAGAAGGGCAGCTGGTTTTGTATTATCGTGTAATAGGGGAGAGAGTGTCACTGAAATGATACTGGATTTGAGGTGGACATTATTAAAAGAAAGGCGTTTTTCGTTGCGGCGGGATCTTCTCACGAAATTTCGATCACCAATTTTCTTCACCGAATATGAAAATATTTTGTTGACGCCGACCTAAGTAGGGAGAAACGATCATCATAATGAATAACAGAAATCAGAGCTCGCTCGGAAAGATACAGGTATTCATTTTTTCCGCGCGCTGTACGAGATTGGAATAATAGAGACTTATTGTGAAGGTGGTTGGATGAACCGTCTGCAGGCACTTAAATGTGATTTTCAGGGTATATATGTAGATGCAGATAAAAACTGATCTCTTCCTCTTAAAGTGTCTCAGCCAGGCCCTTGGCCTGCTATCAAAGCGCTACAGCTGGATAAGTTCCCGAAATACATCGCCTTATATTAAGAAGCCTTACCTAGATCTTAATCTGCACCAAAAGCTTCAAAGTAGTCCCCTTGGGAGCGAATACACTGATCCTAAAGTGTTATTTCTTAAATGCGCCCTAGAAGTCTTTTAATGTTACGGTGTTCAGTACCCTCTTCGATTCCGTTTCAATCTTTTCCATCACATCAAATTTACGCCCTTTCAATTTGATTTTCATCTTGAGAAAAAGGCGGAAGCTACACAGAGGTAAGTCTGGTGCGTATGGCGGGAGGGGAATAACTGTCGTCTTGTTTTTAGTCATAATTCCTCTATAATATGCATTGTCATGATGAAGTGCCCAGTAATTTGTACGTCACTTCTGTGGACGTTTACTCCTCATGCCCTCTCTCAAATGTCTTAGAACATCGCGATAGAGCAACTATTGACCGTCTGGGCAAGATAGTCTTTTTAAGAAAATTTGAATTGTCTCGAAGCAGATTATTTTCGCTGCAGATTTGCACGCAGTGTTGCTTTTTGACTGTCTTGAACCAGTTGTAACACAAATTTCACCACAATTCTTGACTTGTTCAGTTCTTCTGACAGTAAACGTTTGTTCACGAGAATGCAAAATTCTTGAAAGGTCTGTCTACGATCTTCCAGGACCAGAGCCCTCACTTTCTGATCAACTGCTTGTGTAATGTCAACTGACTGCCAACCGGAACGGTCCTTATTATCACCCGATGTTCGCCGGTTACTGAAGTGCTTATACCAGTGGTAAGTGTATCTCGCTCCTCAAGCGTTGTCTCTAAAAGCTTAACTCAATATCTGTTGCGTTTGTGCACGGATTATTTTCAAGATTAAACGAAAACTTCGCTACATACACGCTGCTGTTTCTGGTCACTCACATAAGCACGATAATGGAAATAAGCTCACCATATAACAAACTGAACTTCTATGCACGCAGCCAGTTGCCACATCGGTTTAGGAATGACGGAAAGGAAGACAGCTGGCAGTATTTTAGTGTACTGAGAAACATTCACTTGCAAAATTAAACTTTTCGTCGGATGATAACAACACTCCGCCTCATTCGAGTAAATTTGTTTTGACTGTAACAAAGAGCTGTGTCCCAGGAATAAGCTTCTACAAAAAAAATGGTTCAAATGGCTCTGAGCACTGTGGGACTTAACATCTGAGGTCATCAGTCACCTAGAACTTAGAACTACTTAAACCTAAGTAACCTGAGGACATCACACACATCCATGCCCGAGGCAGGATTCGAACCTGCGACCGTAGCGTTCGGGTGGTTCCAGGTTGAAGCGCCTAGAACCGCTCGGCCACACTGGCCGGTTAAGCTTCTACGTCTATTCTCCTCAAGTCACATCATGGTGGGTGCTAATCATCTTACAGGAACTGCAACGGGGATACTAGCACATAAAGCAAAATTCCTGTGAATGGGTGTACGACGGTGCAAATTTTGCCTCTACGGTAAAGACAAGTAAAGACAATATGGCGCTGCTGGAGCAAGATAAACATGTGATAAACACAGACCATGATATTCTACAAGTTATTTTATTTGCTGTTATAGAGGATAACTTAGCTGTGGTTAAAAAAACGAGAAACTGACAGGAATACGCAGTGACTGATTTGGAACTCAGTAAAAAACTTTTCCAAGATGAGGTTGGTTTATTAAAAATTTGCACAAAACCAAACAATCAGCGTAGGCCAAAGGACGATCTATCAACTCATTGGGACATTGTTCCTATCACAAAATGCTGCAGTCTCAGACTGAAGAAATGTCATGTAAATTTTCCACCCTTGGAAAACAGATTTAGTATTCTTGGACATCTTAGTGTTACAGAAAAAAGACGTTGAAGTAGGTTTACAAGTTAAAGTGCCTAAACAAAGTAAATCTATCAAAAGGTCTACTGCCATCTCTGCATAAGGGTTAGTTTTACTAAAGTGAGGTGTCGCAGGATGTGGGTACTGCGAAGTTTGCGTACGTCTGGTTAAGATTAACCATTAATACTCGCTCATCTGGAGATAGTTTGGGTCGAAAGTCGAACGAAGGGCAGCTGGTATATCCAGTCAAAATTGCTGATATGCAGGGGCTTTCCGACGTTTCTCGCTTGTTGGTGTATGTTAGCTTGCCATAGGTGGTTATGCCCTAACTAGTAGTGTCTTTGGCCGCTTATGATTCCTCCTATGGTTGTTATCATAGTTTCCCAGAGTAAATGGTTCAAATGGCTCTGAGCACTATGGGACTTAACTTCTGAGGTCATCAATCCCATAGAACTTAGAACTACTTAAATCTAACTAACCTAAGGACATCACATACATCCATGCACGAGGTAGGATTCGAACCTGCGACCGTAGCGGTCGCGCGGTTCCAGACTGAAGCGCCTAGAACCGCTCGGCCACTCCGGCCGGCTCCCAGAGTAAGAATGATAGGATTGTTTGAGTGTCTCGAGTTCCTGTAGAGTCGTGTAGCGGTTTTTTTTAATACTTCATTGAAGGTTTCAGGGCGGTATTCATTGTGAAGATCCTTATTGTGGCAAGATCTTCACCAACAGACGCTAATGAAATCGCAGTTTTTCTTGTTTAAACAAACGATGTATTGGGAAATGAGTGAACAGTTTTTCTGTTGTGATTAAGAAAAAAGTCATGTGAACTTCAAAACAGAAGAATGATACTCTTCTCAGTACCGCTTTGGCATGATGTTCGATTCTGGTCTTGTATGAACATAGAAGTGGCGCAAGTAAATGAAGAAATGAAGAAACTTAATGAATACTTTAAAAATGTTGCTTTTGTAAACACAGCTGACTTGGGTAAAATGTTTCATAACACTCACGAGCTCTACCTGCATAAACTTGGAAAAAAATATGTGAATGAAAAGTCACAAATGTAGTTGAGAATTTAGACTTAGCACAAATTGTTAGTAACTCTTAGTTTTGAGGAAAATTCTTTTTTAGGGTTAATAAAAAAGCCTGGACCAAGCTTATTTACCTAGATTCACACTGGAGAACCAGACTAAAGATAAGCAAGATTTAAAAAACATCTGTACTAAGCCCATGAAGATGGCCAGGGGAAATATCAAAGGTCAGAACCAAATTAGCATTAGGAATTTTGCACATGGTTCTTCAGCTTGTGACATGGTCCAGTCTAAAGTTAGTCATTGTTTTGAGAATAATAGTGGGAATAATGATTCCCCTTATAATACAACTATTTCATCAACTTTGTCATTTAAGACAGACTGTTTCAATGTTGAAGGTATGTTCATATTTAAGTAATAAAAAAATAAAAACCGCTGTACTCCAAGAGAAATGTGCTCAAAAATTACTAATTCAGACTTTGGTCCACTCAAAGAATGACTAAAGACACCCTGTCACAAGTATCAATCTTGTTTCGAGCTAATGGATTCTTGCTCTGTGAGAGTAAAACTCAACAAACGGTATTTAGTTTCAGATATTTGCCAGTAGAACTGTTTGGGCAGTGTTACTTTTTTAGGCATTATCATTGATTGTAAATTGTCTTGGAATCCAAACATTAAATATGTTAATGCAAGCTTGTTAGACTGGTGTATTTGTTAAGAACTTTAATGTAACGTTAGCCTATTTTGCTTTTTTCACAGTCTTGTATCCTATAGGCTTTTATTTCGGGGCAATAACACACATCTTCAGGATATTTTGGTACTTCAAAAGAAAGTTATTGTGATTATTAAAACTCAGAAAAACTTGCCCACTGCAGACCATTATTTATTGACCTAAAAATATTGTCTGTAATAAACTTGTATACGAAGAATAACTTATCAGAATATCAATTTATATGGGATTTGCACTCTCGTGGTACTTTAAATAATAGGCATACTGACACATCTTTCTCTAGACTATCTAAATCATTGAACTGTTATGAAGTGTTGGGTATGAAAATGTTCAACAAACTGTGTCTAGAATGTGCTGACGCTCGTTTCGATGTATTTAAGCCAAACTGCACAGTTGATTATCCATTAATCCTTTTTACTTAGTTAACGAATTTTATGAATGTGAGAATGTGACAGCATAGTTGAACCGTAAATTTACTTTCAAAACCTTTTCTTAAAGATTTACTTTATTTATTAGCGATTCATCAAGAACATTAACACATTTAACCACACTATGTGAGCGTGGAAGTAGTTGCCAATGGGTAACTGATGGAACAAATTAAATTTTTTTTATTTCAATAAATGGAAATTTTATTCCTAAAAGCCTTTTTTTAAAAAAACAGATTTAAAATTATATTCAGAAAGCACCCTGTAAATATCAAGTTACAATTAATTCAGAGGCAGAAATAACGATTTTTTTGGTAGTATGAGCTTTCGGGCTGAGAACCTTGCCACTCTCTTTTAACACGGCCGTAGTCACGACCGCTCACAACAACCTCTGAAAGACTACACTGGTGCAAATCTGCAACCAACAGATTACTTTAAACTAAAAATTTTAACAACTCACACAAACACATAAACTATGCACCCCGTAAGAGGGATGGAAATGGTACAAAACACTCACATTAAAAATTATTTGCTACCGAAAGTGTAACTTGTTTTTAAAAGAACTCTTCCGGTGGAAGGGTGGCAACTTTATATACTGAAATGACCATTTAAATAAAATCCATGAAATGCAGTTTTACATAAAATGTACTGACATGCTCCACATTACACACATACCACCTCGCAGGATGATAGGCAAGATAAAAACATATTTCAGGAATTCGGCCTTTACAGCTTAAGCAATAAATTCGTTAACACCGAATCCGACAAAGATGACATAGGCAGCTATTAACGTACGGCAGACCGACAGTCAGACACTAACTGCCTAACAAATGCGGACGAGAGACTCGCTATATGGTGCGGCCCACTGGACTCAAGTGGCGACCTCACATGCGCCGACGCTCAAGGCGGGCCAGTCATCTTGTGTCCCAGTGCGCGACCGACCAACCGATCGATCCGACCGCCAATGCCCATTGCCTGAGCCAACTCGAGCAGACTGGCGGCCTAACACATACTAGCACTCCGGACGACAGACAGAAACTAACTGCCGCACAAATGCGAACGAGAGACAGACCAGCAACTGGTGACGCGAGGCTGACCCAGGCTCACTCCGACTGACTAACTCAGACTGACTTGGCTGACCAACTGCCTCCGACTGGCCTCTCCTAGCGAGCTTATCGCGCCACTTAAATGCACGTGAACAGGCAACCTTTTTCCTTTCCCACCAGAGGGAGACACCAAAGCTGCGATTGCCACAGCGGCGCCACCGCCAGAAACGGAGGGCGACTGCTTTATACTAAGCGCTGCCGCGCGCTCTTCAAAACAACAATTTTTACCACGGCTCAATAGTGGCAATTCTTCAGGGGGTGTACCACAATTTCTTTAAAGTGGTTGATGTAAGATGCTTTGTTTAATTTGTTTTAGCTTAAATATTCCACTTTATTGAAAATTTACAATAATTTATTGCAGTTTTAGCTTTTGCGAACTAAACTTTCTTGTGCATAAACAGTATATTTATATACATATTGTTACACCGGAGCCAAGGTAGCCCCTGAGGGCCGGCAACCCATATAACACTACAGAGGATGAGGTTGTCTATGCCCAAGGAGTACCCAAAAGCACCATGGTAAACACCGGCTATTTACATACAAGATAATGGAAACAGACATTCTGAGCACTACTTCCCGCACAGGGAGCTCGAGCCACGGCCTGCAGGAAGTATAACTACGCCGAAATCTGATTGGCTGGAGACTCTTAGGATACGCAGGAGCGTTTATTTACGGAACTCTTGCAAAACCGCCCGGTTCCGCCGCCCCCGCCGTTTCCCGCTTTCAACGAGGATGCTGAAGACTGGGAAACATACGGGAAGCGGCTCCAGCAGCATTTTCAAATCCACCAGGTTGACCAGGAGGCTGCTCGTCGTTCCTACTTTTTTGTCCTGGAACCAATCCAAAGTGTATGTTCTCTTGACGACACTCCAACCTCGACCTCTGGATTCTTTGACTCCGGAGGGCGAGGTTGGAGTTTCGTCAAGAGAACATACACTTTGGGGTGGTTCCAGGACAAAAATTAGGAACGACTAGCAGCCTCCTGGACAACCTGGTAGTCAACCAGATTTGTGAGGTTCTTGCAGATTACTATCGACGACGGTTCCATGTGTTGGCTGCCCGTGTCGAATTTTACCAGCGTCGCAAGAAGGCTGGTCAATCCTATCGCCAGTGGGCTGCGGAACAGGAAGGTCTCAGCCGGAAATGTTACTTCAACACACGAGTCTCCAAAGAATCCTACGTGGTCGAGATGGTCTGCGACCACCTCATCCAGGCTGCCCCTGACGCGGCTTTCCGGCGCGACGCCCTCAGACTTGACGATCCTACTCTGGACCAGATCATTGATCTACCATTCAAGTACGAAGCCTCTACAGTGGCCTACAAGCGTTTGGAATCCTGGACGGAAGTGGCGGCCCTCCGCGACCACGAAGCCTCGGAGCCCGTCACGTCACTTGCGGAGACCAAAGACGTTGCCACTGTCCGTTCCGATCACCGGTGCAGGCCATCCTGTTCTGCACAGCGTCGACAGGACAGCCGCCCTGTCCAGGTATTTGCGCCTTTGAACGGCTCCGCAGTTCTGGCGCAGACCGTCAGTGCACAGAGGCTTCCACGCCCTCACAAGCACCGCTAGCCCCTCCAGCTGCCGTCCTGCCCGGGATGCTTTAAGAACCATGCATGGGAAGACTGCCCTGGTCGGTGGGCGTATTGTGCAGTGTGTATCCGTAACAGACATGTCAGCTCGGTCTACCGATCTCGGTAGCCCCCTTCTCTTACAGCCAATGACCGTCAGGGGCCTGTACCTATGGATGTCAACCAAGTGCAGTCTTCGAGATTTTCCAAGCTGATGATCGACGTTCAGGTCAACGGTCGGCTGCTGCTGATGCAGGTGGATACTGGAGCAGTGGTCTCACTGATCAACTATTCCTCTTATGCGAAGATTGGAGTGCCCCCACACCCCTGGCGCCCACACCTCGGTGCCTCCTTACTTATAATAAGCAAGCGATCGCCCTCTTGGGTGAGTTCAAGGCTTCTGTCTTGTATAAATCAGTTCACTGAGAAGTTACCTTCCTTATGGTCAACAATGCAGCCACGGCGGATCTCTTCGGGTTGGATGCCTTCTGGGCCTTTTGCTTCACCATCGATGACAGTGTTCATCTGGTGTCTTCCCAGGTTCTGTTCCTGGCAGTCGATATCTTGTGCGCAGAATTCCAGGAACTCTTCTCGCCGGGCGTCGGATGTGCGCAAGATTTTCTTGCATCACTCCAGCTGAAACCGTCTGCCTGCCCGAAGTACTTCCAGGCCCAGCAGATTCCCCATACCCTCCAGCAACCTCTTCAATAAGAAATGGACCATCCCACCTTCGAGAGAGTCATCACTCCAGTCTGTTACAGTTCGTGGGCGACACCCTTGGTCGTCCTCAAGAGCGCAGATGGGTGTCTTCGAGTTTGTAGCAACTTCAAGGCTATGCTCAACCCTCAGCTACAGGTTGAAGACTATCTCCTCCCTCATCCCGAGGACCTCTCCTCCCAGATCACAGGGGGACAATTTTTTTCGAAGATCGATCTTGCAGAGGCTTACCTCCAAATACCTTTAGATGAGCCTTCTACTCACCTGGCCATCGTCAACACCTCATTTGGGCTGTTCTGGTTGAACCGCCTCATGTATGGCATCACTAGTGCCCCGGCCATCTTTCAGCATTACTTGTAACAGCTCTTGCAGGATGTGCCAGGTTGCATAAACTACCTCAACGACCTCATCGTCATTGGCCGTACAGTAGATGAACATCTCAGTCATCTGCGACAATTGTTCCTGTGCCTTCGGACTGCGGGCCTAAAATGCAACTTTGCTGAATGCTCCTTTATTTCAACCTGCTATCTCCTACCTGGGTCACATCATTTCCCACGATGGAATATCGCCTACTTCCTCTCACAATGCCGGTATAGCAGCCCTTCCTCATCCACGCGACATCCACCAATTGCGGTCTTTCCTGGGTAAAGTTGCTTACTGTCAAAAGTTCATTCCCTCCGCCGCCCACATTGCGGCACCCTGCCATCACCTATGCCGAAAGAACGTGCCTTTTCATTGGTCCCCGGGTTGTGAATTGGCTTTCCAAACCTTAAAGCAGAGGTTGCAGTCTGCAGAGTGTCTCATGCCGTATAACCCCTCTCTTCCTCTCCTCTTGGCTACAGACGCCTCAGACTATGGTGTTGGAACTGTCCTTTCGCACCGTCTACCCGATGGATTGGAACACCCAGTGGCGTATATATCTAAATCCCTTACCGAGGCCAAATGCAAATATTCTCAAATTGAGGAGGAGGCCCTAGCCATCATGTTTGCCTGTACCAAATTCCTCCCATACGTTTACGGTAGGTCTTTTTGCTTAGTCACTGACCGTAAGCCTCTTGTGGCCTTATTTTCTCCGTCAGCGCTGTTACCCAGAAGACTTCCCACTGCATGCAGCGATCGGCCCTATTCCTTTCGCGTTTTAGGTACACCATCCATTTCCAGCCCATCTCCCAGCATGCCAACACCGATGCCTTGTCTCAGCTCCCCTCCGGCCGAGATTCGCCATTCGATTCGTCGGACCTCCTAATACCCTCCTGGAAATGGAAAAAAGAACACATTGACACCGGTGTGTCAGACCCACCATACTTGCTCCGGACACAGCGAGAGGGCTGTACAAGCAATGATCACACGCACGGCACAGCGGACACACCAGGAACCGCGGTGTTGGCCGTCGAATGGCGCTAGCTGCGCAGCATTTGTGCACCGCCGCCGTCAGTGTCAGCCAGTTTGCCGTGGCATACGGAGCTCCATCGCAGTCTTTAACACTGGTAGCATGCCGCGACAGCGTGGACGTGAACCGTATGTGCAGTTGACGGACTTTGAGCGAGGGCGTATAGTGGCCATGCGGGAGGCCGGGTGGACGTACCGCCGAATTGCTCAACACGTGGGGCGTGAGGTCTCCACAGTACATCGATGTTGTCGCCAGTGGTCGGCGGAAGGTGCACGTGCCCGTCGACCTGGGACCGGACCGCAGCAACGCACGGATGCACGCCAAGACCGTAGGATCCTACGCAGTGCTGTAGGGGACCACACCTCCACTTCCCAGCAAATTAGGGACACTGTTGCTCCTGGGGTATCAGCGAGGACCATTCGCAACCGTCTCCATGAAGCTGGGCTACGGTCCCGCACACCGTTAGGCCGTCTTCCGCTCACGCCCCAACATCGTGCAGCCCGCCTCCAGTGGTGTCGCGACAGGCGTGAATGGAGGGACGAATGGAGACGTGTCGTCTTCAGCGATGAGAGTCGCTTCTGCCTTGGTGCCAATGATGGTCGTATGCGTGTTTGGCGCCGTGCAGGTGAGCGCCACAATCAGGACTGCATACGACCGAGGCACACAGGGCCGACACCCGGCATCATGGTGTGGGGAGCGATCTCCTACACTGGCCGTACACCACTGGTGATCGTCGAGGGGGCACTGAATGGTGCACGGTACATCCAAACCGTCATCGAACCCATCGTTCTACCATTCCTAGACCGGCAAGGGAACTTGCTGTTCCAACAGGACAATGCACGTCAGCATGTATCCCGTGCTACCCAACGTGCTCTAGAAGGTGTAAGTCAACTACCCTGGCCAGCAAGATCTCCGGATCTGTCCCCCATTGAGCATGTTTGGGACTGGATGAAGCGTCGTCTCACGCGGTCTGCACGTCCAGCACGAACGCTGGTCCAACTGAGGCGCCAGGTGGAAATGGCATGGCAAGCCGTTCCACAGGACTACATCCAGCATCTCTACGATCGTCTCCATGGGAGAATAGCAGCCTGCATTGCTGCGAAAGGTGGATATACACTGTACTAGTGCCGACATTGTGCATGCTCTGTTGCCTGTGTCTATGTGCCTGTGGTTCTGTCAGTGTGATCATGTGATGTATCTGACCCCAGGAATGTGTCAATAAAGTTTCCCCTTCCTGGGACAATGAATTCACGGTGTTCTTATTTCAATTTCCAGGAGTGTATTTCAGGTGGATGACGACGTATAGGATGCGTTAGCCCCATTCCCAGTCACAACTGAGAGGGCGGCCGCAGCGACGACCGCCGATCCGCTCCTCCAGCTGGTGCACTGCTATGTTCTCCCCAGCTGGCCGATGCTTCCTCTGCCTCACGCTCAGGCTGACCGCCGATTCTTCTTCTCCATCCGCCATCAACTGGTGGCTGTCAATGAGGAGCTCCTCTGTGTGGAAAATGACGCCACTCCACAGGTCATTGTACCAACTTCCCTGCAGTCCCGGATTCTCCACGTCTTACATCAAGGTCACTGGGATACTGCCCAGGCGAAAACCCTGGCACGTCGCCATGTCTTCTGGGTATGCATGACAGCGGACATGGAGTGCATGGTTCGAGGTTGTCAGCAGTGTACACAGACCCTTCCACACTGCGACAGTCCGTCCAATCCTCGCCGGCTGCTTCCCTCTCATGGGAACGCATCCACGTGGATTTTGCGGGACCCTTCCTCAATGCTTACTGGTTACTCGTCACGGATGCCTACTCCCAATTCACTTTCATTATCCGATGCTCCTCTGTCACCACAGAGAATACCATCATGGCACTGTCAAAAATATTTTCCATTGAAGGTCTTCCCATCACCTTGGTATCAGAAAATGGCCCGCAATTTCGCAGTTAAGAGTTCGCCAAATTCTGTCACGATAATGGTATTCACCACGTCTTTACCCCTCCTTTCCATCCCCAATCCAATGGAGAGGCGGAGCGCCTTGTTCGCACTTTTAAAACTCAGATAAAGAAGTACACAGAAGACCGTTCCCCAACAGAAGCTTTTACATTATTTCTCAGTATCTACAGGGCCATGCCGGTGGGTGACAAGAGTCCAGCTGCACTGCTCCATGGTCGCCAGCCTCAGACCCTACTCCATCTCCTCCTGACGCAGGTCGGACTTCGCGCTCTGCCTGGCGCTTCCCGATATTGATCCAGCTCCAAAGTGTGGGCTCGTGGTTTCAGGCCCCGGCCCAGCTAGCTTTCAGGGGTCGTTATTCAGCCCCATGGTTGACAACTGTTCGACATACGTCTGGACGACAGGGTGGTTTCGCGTCACCGCAACCAAATGCATCCTCATTTCCTCGAGCAGCCGCAGCTACAAACGCCAGCTCCTCTCTCTCTCCCATCGCTGGTCCCTTCCTTGGGGCCTATGTTGATGCCCTCTCCTCAGATGGTGGCTGATCTTCCCAGAGATAGTCACCAGACTCCGGCTGCTAATCCCGCGCCGCCACATACTCCAAACCCAGGACAGCTCCAGGACCTTCCACTGGACCCACTTCCCAGCCCCTCTTCACCGCCACCTCGGTTGGACGACGCAGACGTCCCCATGTCGCTTGCCCAGCCCAACATCGCCTCACAACCGCCACTGCTGCGGCGTTCCAGCCGGCTCGCGCGGAAAGCGGCACCCTACTCTCCGGCGGCCGGTTTCCACCGCCTGCTTCAGGAGGACTTAGCTGCAGATCAGCCTACGGCACCAGGCTATATTGGTAATCTCTCCCCCGCGGTCACCCGTGCCGCACCAGGTTTTCCAAGGGGGTAGGGGTGTTATACTGGATTCAAGGTAGCCCCTGAGGGCCAGCAACCCATATAACTCCACAGATGACGAGGTTGTCTATGACCAAGGTCTACCCAAAAGCACCATGGTAAACACCAGCTATTTACATACAAGATAATGGAAACAGACATTCCGAGCACTACTTCCTGCACGGGGAGCTCGAGACACGGCCTGTAGGAAGTCTCACTACCCCAAAATGTGATTGGCTGTAGAGAGCTATTTAGGGGCTAGAAACAGGCCGACCAGTTCACTCCGGATGCCGACCTCGTGTACTGCGACCGTCGAAGATTACGTCTTCGGCTCGGACTTGGACTGTTACTAGCGTGTGAGTGTGTTACCACGAACCTTTGTGGAAAATAAGAAGTGAACTTTTGTTTGCCTCAATTAGGAGACTTTTATCGTTATTGTTACCTTTCGTTTGTATGTTCAGTCATCAGCCTCGTGAACTTACATCAATAAAAGTAGTGTTTGTGAAAAATTTCGAATTTTCAGTAACAACACATATGTAACTTGATGTCTGTTGCTGTAACCCTTGAACGAAATTAAAATTGTTTACTTACTTTCAGTTATTTATCAAAAATCTACATTCATTGCTGTATTATTTGTCAGGCAAAAAAAAGAAAAAAAGAGCTGGTAGCTTGGGGATATTTCATTGTAAATTTCATGAAAGAATTTGACAGGACAAATCAGCTGGAATCAGTATTTGGCTGTTTGAATCTGTTTTCAGTACTGAATTTTCCAACTTTTGCGCAATAAGATGGACGATAAACAGTTTAGACAAGAAGAGAACAGAATCTTTTGAAATGTGGTGCTACAGAAGAGTGCTGAAGATTGGATGGGTAGATCATGTAAATAATGAGGAAGTACTGAATAGAACTAGGGAGAAAAGAAATTTCTGGCACAACCGGACTAGAAGAAGGGATCGGCTGATCGGAAACGCTCTGAGACATCAAGGGGTCACGAATTTAGTACTGGAGGGAAGTGAGGGGAGGTGGTAAAAATCGTAGAGAGAGACCAAGAGATGAATACAGTAATCAGATTCAGAAGGGTGTTGGCTGCAGTAGTTATTCAGATATGAAGAGGCTTGCATAGGATACAGTAGAGTTGCATCAAACCAGTCTTTGGAGTGAAGACCACAATAACACCAACAACGCATTCAGTCACTCACAGTCATTACTAGCTTTATTTAGACAGAAATGGGATAAAGTGAGGAATGATCGGGGCCACTGTTCTGCATACTGCGCTGCGTACCAGCCATACTTCTTCAAATTCGTAAAATTCGGTGCTCCAAACTGACAATGCATAAATGACTGAAATTTAACAATAACGTTAAGCTGATAAATCTGAAATGTTATCAGAAATTACATTGTTCAACAATTTTCTGAAAAATGCATTACACTGACGAAAAATTTCTTTATTAAGTGGCTGAATCACATCATTAGTTATGGGTGGAATCCGAACTGTGTTATCAGTCATCTCGTCCTCCTCCTAAAGACAGCGGTGTCGTTATGTCCAGGCAATTGATTATTTTCTGCAACTGGTAAGTCGGCGTTTCGGATGTAGTATTTAAAATTATCCTCTCCCTTTTTTTCAGATTTTGCTACGTCGATTACAATATTTTTACATTTAAACAGTCCTTTTTTAATTTTTGTACCTACTTTTCCTTCAGATTTCTGTAGACTGATGTAAAACTGCGGAAATAATAATCCACTGACACTTTTCACTGGCATTGTCGTATACGAATGTGTCACAGCTGTCAACGACTGTAGACGCGACTCTTGCCTTTTTTTCGCTCGACATGATAAAGTGCCGTTTGCACGCTGTTCTTGCACGAATCCTGACCGATTGGTTTTATAGACAGAGTTTTAGGGGCTAACAAAAAGCTACGAATTTCTCTATAGTACTGCCTACAAATGGCATCTTCTCTACACATTTACTTGAAGGTAACTTCGTAATTTTGCGACTTCCTTTTTCGTATAATTTTCTAAATCTGTTTCGTCAGGTCAAAGGGGCCTGAAAATCAGTAATGTTCATCTCAATTGCAGCTTGGAGGAGCCAGTCTTGTGGATTTCCCTCGGTAACGGTGCATTGACTTTCACGAGCAGGTTTAAATCTTTCGAACAGTTTTTCTTTCACACTTTAGCCGGTTTCTTCTGGGCACGTATTTCGTATTGCATGCAAATATTTCTTCCATTTATAGAAATAAGTTCAGATTTTAGGAAGTAAAACCGAATTTGCAGATAGCTTTACTTTAAGCGTTTTCTTCCTCCTTCGTTTAACCAAAAAACTTACAGTCTTTTTTTGTCACTGAAAATTATTGCTCTGGATGTTTTCTTTGGGCTAGGAAGATTCTGTATTTTTGCTCTGCACTGTAATTAGCACAATACAAATCACAGAACCATTAGAATTACTTTGCATATCTTCTAATGTCTCTACAATTTCTAACGTAATGTCGACATCATTGGAATGAAAGTCCGAGAAATTAACTAATGAGTAACACATATGTAGGTCTTCAGCAGAAGTAGCTGATGTCTATTGCAGTACCATGTTCTTCTTATTTTATCTTTGCGAGATTGAAAACTGTATTTGGATACCACATTACTGTGAAATTCTGGTACATGTACAAAGTCAGATGCCATTAGCAAGCATATACGAAGAAAACGCAAAAGTTTTACGTCCATCTCTAACGCTTCGCGATACCGCAAAAGCAACTGTTGATTACTATGGATATTAAAGGAGTTGCAAATTCGAGCGAATAGTAACTGTGAAGAAACGTATCAGTGAAACTATCAATGGAAACTGAAATTCACCTTACAAATTTCGATCGCGTTGTGCCGCGTTTTCTGTTTACCGATGTGCGGTCAATGAGTTCTATGAGTCTGCCGTGTTGAGCATGTATTGCCTGCTACAGCTACGGTAGGTGTGTACATTTCTCCAGCAGCTTCGACAGCTGTGAATTTTACAATTTTCAACATTTTTTTTAAGTACTTGCAGTGAGTCCTAGCAGCCAAAATTTTGACATTGTGTTTCTTTTGTTGTATTGTTCCTGGATAAAGGAGTTCAGGCCAGGTTTCGACATATCGGATTGTGCAGTTCCCTTGTGAGGCATATTCACATAAAGCAGTGAGGCTTATTAATGATACCAGGAGACAATGTTTTAAGAATAAGTTGTTATGTGTGAGGTATATACGAAGAGAAATGATAATGTGATATCCAATACTTTCCACGGCAAATTTGTGGCATTATTTGAAAGTAACTTTTCTAAAAAGTTATCCAGAAAGTCCATTAAAAAACAGGTATGCCATCGATAACAAATGTATTAAAATGCCGTGTAAGAAAGAAATGGAAATTTTCAACATTAGCTGCATTTTACAAAAAAATACTATAATATTCCGAGAAAGGTTATTAAAATGTTCAGAAATATGTACAGCATGCCAGAAATTAATAATGCTGATAGCAAAATTAAAACAATATGGGAGGGTGTGCAACAGCAGACAGGACAACCAGTCAGTGCACAGTTTACTACCACAATTAACTGAATGAGAATGTTGTTACTCACAATGCATAAGTTGCCAGTTCTTTTTTTTAAATCACTTTTTAAATGTAGCATAAAAATTTGGATGAAACAATTCGGCTGAAGAAACAAGAGAATATACTATTAAATATGATTGCACAGAACTTTACATGATTAAAAGCAGCACCAACGTTCTTCACCGAAATTAACAGAATTACGAAATTTCTCAAAACCAAAAACTCACATGGTGTCGAGGGAATTTCAAACAGAATTCTAAAGAGTTGCTCTAACTTAATAAGCAGTATCCTTTTGCGATCTGTGTAATGCATTACTGGCACAGAGTGTGTTTCCAGACATATTAAAATACATCATTATTAAACCTCTTTATAAGAAAGAGCACAAGACAAGAAATCTTAAATAATTATCGTCCAACTTCCTTGTTGACGACTTTCCGCAAGTATTAGAAAACGTAACATAGTCAAAAACAGTCTGACATTTAAGTATGAACTACTTACTTAGCACATTAGTTTGTGATCCAGAAGAGTTTCTAAACTGAGAATGCTATTTATACATTGACTCATCAGATATTACGCGTCTTAAATAATAAAACATCGCCAGCTGGTATTTTGGTGATCTTTCCAAGGTGTTTGATGGTGTGCATCATTTTCATTTCTTACAGAAACTTAAGTTTTATGCAGCTGATGGCTCTATAGATAACTGGTTATGATCACACTTAACACAAAACAAAAATTATTGCTGAATAAATCAAACAATCTTGGCACATCCATCAAGCTGAATGGTACTTGTTTAAAATGATACTAGAGCTATAATTAAGCTCTTTAGAGAAAAATCAACAGTATAAATACGTATCGATGTTTTCCCTTTTTTCTAAGGATGGGAACATGCTTTCTCTCTAAATTTTGAGAAAACTCGCTGTACTCAGTTCTGCACAATAAATAGCGCCATACCAATAATTAATGTAGCCTATGAACAAGAGTCAGAGAACTCAGTAGAATGCTCAAGATTTTTGGATGGAAACTTGAACTGGAGCTGCTGAAACAGTTATGTTCAGCAACTTTCGCTATTTGTATAATTGCTAGACTTGGAAACAACTAACGTATATATACTAGCGCATATTTGCAGTTAATATTCTCTTACGCAATACTTTTCTGGGGTAACTCTTCACTTAGAAAGTAAGTATTAATTGCAAAAGAGCAAATAGTAAGAGTAATATGTGGTGCTTACCGACAGTCATCTTGTATGTAGGGGAAGTGGGGTAAGACTGGGTAGTGGGCTGAAATTGGATACCTTGTTTCTGACGTCGCTATTTATGCCCTCTGGTGGAAAGACACAGAATTCAAGAAGAAAGAGCGACCATATTGGCGTATTGATGCTGTTCAATCCACCACATGCGTGAGGGTAAGTTTGTTCTATGGCATCGATTGAGTAATGTTTTTTATTAACTCCGATTATTTCGTAGTCATTAGACTTAGAAAAACGCTATTTATTCGGGAATATTACATGATTAGTAAGCATTTATACGCTAGCCAACAACAGCGATTTGGTTCCGCAACAGTGTATTTTTATTTCGTTTTTATAACTTTACACTCGGGGAAAGACCGGGTAAAATGTGTGGGGGCACAAACTGGGCAGTAGCTGGTCAGTCCTTCAACAATGATTCAATGGATGTAGACAATAAAAACAATTCAGATGTCAACTGCTCCTACTGTGACGGCGTATTTTCAAATTCAGAAGGAGAATTATTCAATGCGGAAAATATCTGCTCTGGGACCCTCAAAAGCTGCAGTGGAGGAGTTGGCGTGGACTGATACTTCACTTGTGAATAATATTGTTAGTTAAATTACATTTCAATAAACAATTTTGCTGCTTCTCCACGGAAAATCCTGTTTTTCCTAGATTCCCACCAAAGTTATTATGTAGGCTCTTTGCCCTCTAATAGGGTACGACCGGAAGATTTGACTTTTTCTATGAAAGAACATCTCATCAAAAAATTACTTCTCAGGACTAAACACTCTGTCCAATTAAACAATAACTATTTTTACTAAATTATAATATTTTTGCGCTTAATTCATTATCTCCATAAAGCCTTTGAGTATTAGCTACCCAATCATTCTCCACTTTCCTCCACGTTTTCAAGGGGTTACGCATTGTGAAACGTTCCTTTCGTCCGTGATTGAAGCTTTCGTGCCATTACAGGAAGTCACACGGGCTGCTGATTCAATGGCCCACGTACGCTTGGCGATGTGCGGGGCGCGCGCGACGTATTATGGGGGCGTAGCGTTCCGCGTATTTAACCGGAAACTTTTTACGGACCAGAATTAATCGTCCACTGTGCTACACTATTCAATCACATTATATAAGGATTTCCAGCCTAGCTTTGCCCCGCAAGGCACGATTAAACCCTCACAACTGCAAAATCAGTAATTAAAGAACCCCTACCACTGCGTAACTACTTCCAGACAAGATTCCAAAATCCGACCACTGGACTGGGAAGGTTCACCACCAACCGTTCAATAAATCACCATAAACTAGCTATTGGCTATTGTCGTTAATAATTACCCGACAACCAAACGGGAACACAGTTCTAGATCAACAGGGACAAGGTCACTCAAAGAAACATCATTTTCAGATTTGCACTGATGCAAATGAAGTTTATTAGTATCGAACAATTCAAACCAAGTCCGTCACCTTTTATCCAACTACCACTTCCGGCTAGCTAAAATCTCCACATTTCCACAGCATCCTATCGTACCGCACAGGTCCACACCTGATACTCCTCACCATTCACAAAGCGCAATACCGGAAAATGTCCGAGCAGAAATCGCTACCAGTACACGAGAGCGCCACGGATACTATCAGTCTTCCGTCTTCCGTATTGCACTTAGTCCCCTTGTTGATCTCGACGGATCACGAAACCCAGACTTCCAAAACATGATCCGAAAATACCCCCTACGCATCAGAAGGCACACGACTATTCCACCCTATGAGGGCCAACGGCCGACTGCCGTTGTTTCGTGAGCTTCTCACAGCTTCACGAAATTGTTTAAAATATAGGACTATCGGCCAGTCAGAAAACCAGAGGAAAATGTAGCCTTTGTTATTAGCAGTTCCCTGGCTACCTGTCTCAGGTGCTGTCCCATGGCAAGACAACCTTTTCTACGACCGTCGTCAAGGGGAAATTTCTTGTCAATCCCATCATGTAGGTTCCAGCCACAATCATTAAGCAGGGTCAGGGAAACCCAGGCCCTTCATCTTTACTCAAACAAAAATCCCCTTTCCCCTGCAAGCGGAATCTGGCCGAGGCAACTACAGAGACACATGGGTCGCCAGTAAATGATATCTTACACAACCCCCATTTCTCGGCGACAGATAAAATTATTCTCCAGGGTTAATCATAATATCGGAGCCAAAAAATTCATGTAATATGCTAGAGCAATGACTAGTTAGGGAGTGTTCATACATAGCACACAACCATCTTCAAAACTGCTGTACGGAAACGGAAACTTGGCTTGCAACTCTGAGTTAAATATATTATATACTCATCGGATAAAATACGACAAACTCAGTAAATAAATTAAGAAAAAGCAAAAATATGAATCTGACGAGACACAGGCAGAAATACTTGTGCAGTTTACGTTGATTTATAAAATTCATCATGCCTCAAAGGAAAAGCAAACGGAAACCAGATTATTTTATTGCAACTGACCGCTATTGTACTATTACTCCGATGATCAGAATGAAACTGATTTTAAATCTGATCCTAGGCCGGATAAACAACATTCGCTAAATAAAATAAACATAGCTCAGTACAGACTGAAAAATTGAGCCTTTCTGTCTTTCAGAACCAATTAAATCTCGTGTCTAATTTAAACAAAATTGTAATAATGACTACTTATTTGTTCAAATATACTGCATAAAGAAAACTACTATCATAGCACAAATGAGCAAAAACTGAGCGTATCACTGCGATATAATAAAATAATTCTCATTACAGAATGTTGCTCATCAAGTTCTACAATATCACGAAACCACAAAAACGCTAAAAGAACCGAAATCATGCACGCAATATTTGTGATTTACCTGAAATTCCCTTTACTCAGTATGTCATGTCCCCATTATGGACCGTGTCTTTTGATCCCCTGATCACTGCTCTGGTTAGACGTTCGGCACTTTCACATCACCACCACATCATTTTCGGTGCACATTGAAATACTTAGTCAGACCACTGAGGAGAGTCGGGAGAACGCAGCATCTGATTTAGTGGGGGTCGATTGGGCAGCTGTGGAGGATTCGAATCTTGATAGAGTGATATGTTCAAGCGAGATTACATCCAATTCTTGTGTGCAAAACACGTTCTCCTTCCTAGATTACCTTGCCATTGGTCGTGACATTCTGAAATATAGATACTTTCTTCGCGAACGATGTAGAATTTACTTGCTCTAGCTTCAGCACTAGAGCACCTCTCATTTCTGACAGGCCCTCACTATCAGACATAGCCAGAAATACAGGCACCTCTGATTGTGCTGCAACAGTTTCAAAATCAGACTGCATCTCTTCAGATTCATTTGGGTCTTCTGTTTCAGCTGGTGTATCAACTTCCGGATATAATCTCTGTTGTTGTGGGACGTCTCTGAGCTTTCTGTAGACAATTAATTAGATATTATGCCTTCCCCACATGGTTTTGTATAGGGCCTCACTTTTGTGATACTGTCGGTTCGTGTCTCATTACAACAAATTTTGTCATATAAATCTTCCTCTCTTGCACATTCTTATAAATTCTCACTTTTCCCTGCAGAAAACGGTTTAGGTTCTTTTATAACCCTACTTACTTCCTTACATTTATTGTTGTTGCTGTTCACATTCTCATTCGGCTCGTCGTGTGTATTTCTTGGACAAACAGAGCAAACTTTGTTTCGCAACATCTCTGTTTACTGTATCGATGTTCGTTCTTGTGGAGGACGTTTTCGTTCTCCAGGAATGTCGTAAGGCACGAACACAGAACATGTTCTATCATTGTACTGTCCCGTTAATTATTGTTTCTGGACATAGTCGTGTTCCCATGTCGTTTTCAATTTCCCCACAGTAGAGTGGGTGTCCAGCAGCAACATAGCCACTTTCAATGCCACGGCGAGGTTCGCACCAGCATGCTGTCACAGCGAGAAGCAGGCTGGTGTATGTGAGTGAAGGGCCAGTGTTACCAGCCAAGGAGAATGGGGGAAAATAATTCGTGCTGGCCAATGATGTGACCCTGTGGAGACTGGGTACGCGACGGCTGCTCTCGTCATCAGAGAGAGCTGCAGCGAAGATGGGACTATCGAGATGTCCAGCTAAGAGACAATACTTGCGGAGAGACCAGCTGGTTGGACACGGACACGCAGGAATTCGTAGAACAAGGCACGGAGACAGCCTGGTGCACTTGCATTAGGAGCTGGTGGTGGATTGCTGTCACCGCGGGTCGTCATTCCAGTCTGGAGCAACGAGCGGTGCTCGGCTCTATGGATCCAGAGAACACAGCAAGTACAGGAGTCTGATATTACGTTCTAAGACAACAACAAAAAAGACGAACCAAGAAGGAATTATCCGAACAGGACAGACCTTAGTAAATGTGATGCACTTGTGCAGAGAAACAAATGATTACAGTTACAAAAAAAATTGGATGATTTTTTTCAAAAGAAAGAGCTTCACAAACCGAGCAAGTCAATAACGCGCTGGTCCACCTCTGCCTTCTGTAAGCAGTTATTCCTGAGGGATATAGTGTAAAATTCTGTCAAATAGGTGTGACAGACCGTCAGAATCACGAGCTGGTTCGAGGGCCCTGTCCACAACGCTCCAAACGTTCTCAACTGGGGAGACATCCGGCGATCTTGATGGCCAAATCAGGGTTTGGCAAGCACAAAGACAAGCAGTGGAAACTCTCGCCTTGTGCAGGTGACATTATCTTGCTGAAATGCGAGCCCTAGACAGCTTGCCATGAAGGGCAACAAAACGAGGAATACAATATCGTCGAAGTACCGTTGTTCTGTACGGGTGCCGCGCACGACAGCCAAAGGGAAGCTGCTATGAAATGAAGTGGCGCCCAAGACCACCATTGCTTTTTGTTGGGCCGTATGGCAGGCGACCGTCAGGTTGGTATTCCACCCCGCTGGCCGGGACGTCTCCAGATATGTCTTCGCTTTTCATCGCGACTCAATTCGAAGCAGGACTCATCAGTGAAGACAGTTCTACTCCAGTTAATGAGACTGATTGCCAAATGGGCGCGACATCACTGCAAACGGGCTTGTTGCTATACGATGATCTATAATGGTAGTGGCCCCTATTAATGGTGGTTGTGGTTACTAAAGCACGAGTAGCACGTTGGATCGATAATAACTACTCATCTGCGGCCGTGAGAGCTTCTCTGACGGTTGCTCGGTCCTCTCGTTCTGTCCCTTCTCTTAAGTCAACTGCTTCCTTTCTGATGCTGTCTTCGGCCATGGTTCAGCCATTCCTGCCAGCGTCGTTGAATAATGGCACCGCTCCTATTTAAATGTAGAGAAACTTTCCGGTTAATCCAGCCGGCTTCTCTGAGCCCAGCTACACGTCCTCTCTCAAACGTTCTGCGTGTGTTCACGCGCCTCTCTGCGTGGCGTTGTTACTGGCCAGCTGAGTATACCGAATGAAATTCGCACAGACCTTATGCCCCGATATCGAAATGCCCCGTGTTTGCTATCTTTGCAAGGTACGTGGTGAATTCCTTTTTTTTCTTTTTTTTTTTAGTGTATTGGCAGCACAGTGTAATTTTAGTTATGACAGTTAAAGAAAATTGTGCCAATTGTGATCAGTGCTGCCTTGTCGTGGTGGCCGAGCGGTTCTAGGCGCTACAGTTTGAAACCGCGTGACCGCTAGGGTCGCAAGGTTCGAATCCTGTCTCAGGCATGGATGTGTGTGATGTCCTTAGGTTAGTTACATTTAAGTACTTCTAAGTTCTGATGACCTCACAAGTTAAGTCCCATAGTGCTGAGAGCCATTTTTTTGCCTTGTCGTGGAGACAAGTGTGTCTGGGTAGGCAAAATCAAGTTACCAGGCGATCACAATTTTCAATTACAGTGAGGTCCCTATAGAGCCTAGTGATTAAAGCTGGAAAATTATATTTTATTGTTGTTGTGTTCAGTAAAATTTTTATCTCTCCTCATTGCTGATATTCACTGCTTTGTTATTCTCATTTATAGTGGTCAGCAGGAGCAACTACGATCGACTTATTCCACTGCTGATTTTCGCTTTCTTTTTTAATAACTTCCGTAGTGTTAGTTAGGGTCTCTATTTTTGGTTGCTTATACACAACTGGCCATTAAAATTGCTACAACAAGAAGGAATGCAGATGATAAACAGGTATTCATTGGACAAATATGTTATACTAGAACTGACATGTGGTTACATTTACACGCCATTTGGGTGCATAGATCGTAAGAAATCAGTAACTAGAACAACCACCTCTGGCTGTAATAACGGCCTTGATACGCCTGGGCATTGAGTGAAACAGAGCTTGGATGGCGTGTACAGGTACAGCTGCCCATTAAGCTTCAACACGATACCACAGTTCATCAAGAGTAGTGACTGGCGTATTGTGACGAGCCATTTGCTCGGCCACCATTGACCAGACGTTTTCAGTTGATGAGAGATCTGGAGAATGTGCTGGCCAGAGCAGCAGTCGAACATTTTCTATATCCAGAAAGGCCCGTACAGGACCTGCAACATGCGGTCGTGCATTATCCTGCTGAAATGTAGGGTTTCGCAGGGATCGAATGAAGGGTAGAGCCGCGGCTCGTAACACATTTGAAATGTAACGTCCACTATTCAAAGTGCCGTCAGTGCGGACAAGATGTGACAGAGACGTGTAACCAATGGCACCCCATACCATCACGCCGGGTGATAAACCAGTATGGCGATGACGAATACACGCTTCCAATGTGCATTCACCGCGATGTCGTCAAACACGGATGCAACCATCATGATGCTGTAAAAAACGGTTCAAATGGCTCTGAGCACTATGGGACTTAACATCTGAGGTCATCAGTCCCCTAGAACGTAGAACTACTTAAACCTAACTAACCTAAGGACATCACACACATCCATGCCCGAGGCAGGATTCGAACCTGCGACCGTAGCGGTCACGCGGTTCCAAACTGAAGCGCCTAGAACCGCACGGCCACACCGGCCGGCTATGATGATGTAAACAGAACCTGGGTTCATCCGAAAAAATGACGTTTTGCCATTCGTGCACCCAGGTTCGTCGTTGAGTACCACATCGCAGGCGCTCCTGTCTGTGATGCAGCGTCAAGGGTAACCGCGGCCATGGTATCCGAGCTGATAGTCCATGCTGCTGCAAACGTCGTCGAACTGTTCGTGCAGATGGTTGTTGTCTTGCGAACGTCCCCGTCTGTTGACTCAGAGATCGAGACGTGGCTGCACGATCCGTTACAGCCATGTGGATAAGATGCCTGTCATCTCGACTGCTAAGGATACGAGGCCGTCGGGATCCAGCACGGCGTTCCGTATTACCCTCCTGAACCCACCGATTCCATATTTTGCTAACAGTCATTGGATCTCGACCAACGCGAACAGCAGTGTCACGATACGATAAACCGCAGTTGCGATAGCCTACAATCCGCCCTTTATCAAAGTTGGAAACGTGATGGTACGCATTTCTCCTCCTTACACGAGGCATCACAACAACGTTTCACCAAGCAACGCCGGTCACCTGCTGTTTGTGTATGAGAAATCGGTTGGATGTCAGCACGTTGTAGGTGTCGCCACCGGCGCCAACCTTGTGTGAATGCTCTGAAAAGCTAATCATTTGCATATCACACTATCTTTTTCCTGTCGGTTAAATTTCGCGTCTGTAGCACGTCATCTTCGTGGTGTAGCAATTTTAATGGCCAGTATTGTATAGTTGACGATTTACGTCTTTGCCACTCGTGCCGTTTCGTGCGACGGAGTACAACCGAGTGACCCCAGGGATACAGGCCTATAGACCCCTCCTGAAAAGGGGAATGGCGTGCCCTTTTCCCAATCGCTGTGGCTGCTGCGCAGCGTTGCGCAGATCGTCGGGGCAGTCCAGAAGCTTCTGGTAGCAACAGCTCCCGTAATAGAGGCGCGTGAGGGGTGGATGAGGGATGGAGTGCGCGGCGGAGGGGCGGCAGCCGCTGGCTGGTGGCTGGTGGTCGTTTGCGCGGCGCGCCACGAGCTTCGGAAACGGCGGCGCCAGGAAGCGCGGCGGCCAGATAGCATCTGCGTGCCCCGCCGCAGATTAGCCCGGCACTTAGCGGCGCGGCGGCGGGAAATGAAGCCGCCGCAAACGGCCCGCATAAATTATACTTCATTAGCGCCCGGCCGCGCTGCTAATTGATTTGCTCGAAAGCAGATAGCGGCCGCCTTAATGCGCGCGAGGTACGTCTGCCGGGCGTCTCGTGCGAGCGCTCCCCGCCCGAAACCGGCGGGTCCAGAGGTCAAACTGCAGCTGCTTTAACGGTGGGACGTGCCCATAAATGTACGGAGCGATTGCGAGGTCTTAATGCTCCTTCAGTGTTACGGGACGGCAGTTACAGTCTTCCTCTACAGAAAGTAAACCATGAAGATAACAATATACCACATCGGTCCAGATAGCAATACGTAATGACACTGGTCAGTGCTACACTATCAGTAAATAGCATGATAAGCCTACAGCACTTTATTAAACAACGCGATACAGTAATATTTCACAGGAAATATCTTATTTATAACTTCCATGTCGTAGACACACACTGAGGTGACAAAACCCATGCGATACCCCCTAATACTGTGTCTGACCTCCCCTTGCCGGCATAGAGCAGCAACTCGACGTGACGTCGATTCAGCTAGTCGTTGGAAGTCTGCTGCAGAAATACTGAGCCGTGCTGCCTCCAAAGCCGTCCATAATTGCGAAAGACTTACCGGTGCAGCATTCTGTGCACCACCTGACGTCTCGATTACGTCCCATTGTTCGATAGGATTCATGTCGGGCGGTCTAGATGGCCAAATCATTGGCTCAAATTGTCGAGAAACTTCTTCAAATAAATCGCGGATAATTGTAGCACGCTGACATGGCGAATTTTCATCCGTAAAAATGCCATCGTTGTTTCGGAAAATGAAGTTCACGAATGGCTGCAGATGGTCTCGCAGAAGCGAAAAGTAACCATTTCCAGTCAATGATTGGTTCAGTTGGACCAGAGGACTCAGTCCATTCCATGTAAACACAGCCCACAACGCCGGCCGGTGTGGCCGAGCAGTTCTAGGCACTTCAGTCTGGAACCGTGCGACCGCTACGGTCGCAGATTCGAATCCTGACTCGGGCATGGACGTGTGTGATGTCCTTAGGTTAGTTAGGTTTAAGTAGTTCTAAGTTCTAGGGGACTGATGACCTCAGATGTTAAGCCCCACAGTGCTCAGAGACATTTGAACCATCTGAACAGCCCACACACCGTTGTCCAACCACCATCAACTGGCGCAGAGCTTCCTGACAGCTTGGGTTCGTGGCTTCAGGGAGTCTGCGCCACACTCGAACCTGAAATACGGCAAATGTTATCCCGGACGAGACAAAAGTTGAAATGCGACTAAGACACAAGTCGAAAATATGCTCACTATTTTTTTATTTACTTAAATTTGCCATATTTCGTGACAGTACCTTTTCCATTAGACGTTTACACGGAGATATAGTCTTGGCTTCAGTTGTCTAAGTATGATTCCACAATGCATCTTTGTTGGTTGCAGAATTGACGTGGTTCAACGTGTTTCTCTCATTTTGGTGTTTCAAATACAGTTTCTTCAAATGTAGTTTCTTCTTTTAGTTAATACAAAAATAATAGTAACATACTTCAAATTGTTCTTCCGTCAACACCATGGTCAACACACACCAAGAGTTAGCTGCAGACTAAGTACAGTCAAAGATGACTCCAACGTCAAAGATGTTTTACACCACACACAATCTTCCAGTTGTAATCAGTCTCTCTGCTATTCTTCGATGCATTTTCTAATAGTAATCAATATGCTTTTACTCTCAAAAACAGAAGTAAATTAACATATAATAAGACAAATTATAATAAATCCTAACAAAAATATAAGAAAACATTTACAATTCGGTATCGACAAATACGGTAAAAAAATTACATCTCCCAGATCCATTACAACTGCTCCCCAGGGCTTTTGTTGTTATGGACATATACAACAAAATCCCGACCACACTCAGTAATGGATCTGTATTACACAATTAGTACATTAATTATGCAGTCTGATAACCTCTTCCAAATTCGGACTCTTTGAATCTGTGGACTTGTTACTGGCTGTTGTTGCAATGATACTTCACCATCAAACTCATACACAAAAATTTCAAGTAAAAAAATTATTTAACATGACAAATATACATGGTATAAATCATACATATTCTAACATACAGCATACAGATTGAAAATAATAGAAAGGCAAAACTCATTTCCTGGAATAAGATTCAATTTTTTTAAAAATATTAATGTTAATTTCATTATGCTTACATATTGTACAGTAAAAATGATACTGGACATATATAGTGTAATGTGTTTTTCCCTATATTTGCCTTATATATATATTTTTTTTTAACTTCGGATTTTTTTTATGTTTATATTTTTTTATTAGTCATGGTTTTTTTTGTTTTTTGTATATTTTTTTTTGCTTATGATTTTATTTTTAAATTTTTTTTACTCATGTTTTTTTTTATTTTGTATTTTTTTTCTTATGATTTTCTTCTTTTAGTACAGCTAAAGATACATCAGTATTATCTAAATTTTTTTTGCTATTATTTACGTACACTTTCCTCTACTACAATATTACTACAAATTACATTCTTGTGAAGAGTACTTTTGCTCCCCACATCATCAGTATAAACAACAATAAACTGCTCATATATCATGAGGCTTTATCTAAAATTGGTTTTGAAACTTATACCTTTGCATGCATGTCCTCACATGCATGCCTTCACCCACAGGGAAGACTTAGCTTCCAAAAATTAGAAAAATTCAGAAATGCTCACTATGGAGACTTTTTTTTGTAAAAAAGTAAAAATAAATCTTTCTCTCATTCTTTGTTACAACAGTGTTTTTTCATCAGTTTCAATTAACATGTGACTTCAAATTATTAATTTATACACACAAATATACATACTTGGTTGTACAGGCAGTTTTGTTCTAACAAGCGTATTCCAGTGGAGGACTTTTGTTTTAGATGATCTTTCTCAACAGCAAGTCTTTTTGATATTGCAATACTGTATGGTTTTATGAAAAATGGTTCATGAGATTTTACCTGAAGCTCACACTGATAACCGTTTACCCTACCAGGTATGTCACTGAATACATCACTGTATTCCCACAGCAGATTTTCTAACTGTTGTTTTTGCTCCCCAGATAAATTTTGAGTTTCTAAAATTTTCAAATTTACTATATTCCCAAATTCAACTTCATCAGTATCAAATCTATGAGTTTCAATAGTCTCCAATCTATTTTCTTTTAGTAAATTGATACTGTCAAAATTTCCATTACTCTGATCACCAAGTGTGTTCACAAAATTTGTCTGAATGTATTCCCTTTCACTAGTTTCTATCAAAAGTTTTCTTCCAACCCAATCAAATGCTGTATTTACTTTTACTATCCAATTCATACCCAAAAGAAAATCCTCATTAAATTCCTGAATTACAAAACATCCATGTGTGAACAACTTGCCTTCAATTAAAAATGTCACTAAAGCCTGGCTTTTTATCAATTTACTGCTCTTCCCAGTAGCACCTTTTATCTTTACCCCAACAACTGGCATTTCAACAAAATCTTTCCCCACTTTCAATTTCTTGCTTAACCTTTCAGATATTCCCGAGATCTCACTTCCTGTATCAATTAAACATTTACCAATCCATGACCCAATTTGAACTTTTATATAAGGACTGCAACATTGATCACTTTTCTCAGAACCTGTATCCTCATGTAACAAATCACTTTCAATTTCCCCAAACCTATACTTATCAGAATCATATGGTATATCATTACATGTATTATTTGTCACAGTTATAAAATTTGCACAAGATACAATATTGTCATTAGTACTCTCTATTATCTCAAATAGCCAAGAATTTTCATCCAAATCACATTGTATACTATTGAAGTACTTATCCTTCAGTTTTTCAAAAATAAAATATCTCATCTTTTTCCACCACTCAGGACATACAGTTTCACATACATTAATAAGCATCTTTCTAAAGTTCTTGTCAAAAGAAATAGTTTCACTGTTCAGCCATATATTCATAAGAAATGTGTGTGTATCATTAGTATCTGTAAAAGTTTCACTTAGGCTAGAAATTATACATGTGTCATCGTTATTTGTGTAGTCAGATTCTTTACCAACAACATCTAAATTCACACTTTTACATACACCCAGCTTGTGAGTCTTATTCATCCTGGTAACATCCCTGGGAATTTCTATAATATTCTCACTATTTAATCCATTTTCAACCATGTGTATACCCAACTCCCTATTTAAACTAATGAAACACCTTTCCTCAACATCATCATCATCATCATCAACACCATTACCATCATTATCATTATCAACAACATCATTATCATTATACATATTCAAGTCATACACATTCAAATTATTCCCCAAAATATTATTTCCCTTTTCTAAAGTTACCAGATCCCTTTCACCAATATTTTCATTCTCACAGCATGCATTCTCACTTTCATTCACACACATCTCTGAACTACTACAAATTACATCATCTGACAAAGTGTTGTTCTTTTCTGCCCAAGTGTAAAACTCTGTTAAATTAAATGAATCACAATTACTTCTATCTACTGTATGTTCTTGTGTACTGAAAATTTTATTTTTATCAATATTATTTTCCTCTTGAAATTTCTTCAATAAGTAACAACTAATGACCTCATGTGATTGCTTAGGTTTGGAACTGTCATGTTTGGGTTTATGATACTCACATCCATTGGTCCTTTCATCATGCTCACCTTCTGCCTCAACCTTGCGGACCTTCAAGGGGGCGTCTACTCGTTTTTTGTTTCCTGAATTACAACTGGTTCCTGTTTGAACTGCTGATTGTGGTTCTGCCAATGCCTCTGATCCACATTTCTGTTCCCATTCCTATGCCAAACATTACCTGATTGTTGGTAGTTTCTATTGTACTGACCTCTATCAAAATTTCTGTGATTTTGATCCCTAAAGTGTTCTCTATTTTGTTGATTATTACCGCGAAAATCATGTTCTTGTTTTGGATAAAAATTATGGTCCTTCTTTTGAAAATTGTTATATCCCCCTAAATTTTGACTAACACCATAATTGTTTTGTTCCCTTTTTTGAAAGTTATCATTTCCCCAATTTTGACCGTTACCTTTCTGAGTAAACCCACTGTGTGTTGTTGTTGTTACCCTATCCAACTTTTCAATATAATTGAGAAACTGCTCTACATTACTATCAGGACAATGAACTAAACTCAACTGCATTGCTGATGGCAATCTTCTCTTTAAGGTATCAATTTTGATCAAGTCATCCAAAGGTTTTGTTAAATGAATAAGTTTTTGAAGTTCACTTTTGCAAAATTGTTTCATGCTCCCATCTGATTCTCTATAGTTTCGCCCATTCAAAAATTCACTTTTGATTCTAGTTTGTTTAAGATCATCCCAAAAATTTTCCAGAAATTTTGATTCAAATTCTGAAAAGGTCATCCCCAAAGTTACAATCTGGTTTGCCCAAGTCAAAGCTTCCCCTTCCAAGAATTTTTTCACAAATTTAATTTTTATTTCATCTGGTGAGTGAGGTAAAAAGCAATCCTTACAATACTGCATAAAATCAACGGGATGTAAGGGTCCATCTACCGAAAAGTGCTTCACTGGAATATTAGATGCAAGATTACATGTGTTGACATTGTAATTTTTGCTTTGAAATTCAATGTTAAAACTTTCAATTTTTTCGCTAAGTTCTTTGACAGATTTTTTGTTTTCTAAATCATTGCACTCTACTTTTTTTTTCTAAAGTAACCAAACGATTGTCAGTTTTTTGTTCTACATTTTTTACTAAAACGTTCGTGTTCTCATCCAAATTTTTAATTTCCCCTTTAATGTCATTAAAATCAATTAAATTTATTTCCCTATCTGCCAGTAACTCATTTTTTACAGTATTAATTTCACCGCTCAATTTAGCATCAATTTCATTTACTTTTGCTTCCACAGATTCAAGTTTTTCCTCAGCATTGCCAACTCTGTTCGAAAGATCACCCACTTGGGTATTGACTGCTTGCACTTGCAACAAAATGTTATCAAGTTTTTCATCCCAGTAAGTCTTATTATCGTCAAGTGTTTGTTTAATTTCTTTCGTGAAATTTACAAGAAAACTTTTTAAATCAAACTTATCAGTTCTTTCACTTTCATTTGACCTGTCCTGATGTTCGAAGTCTATTAAATTACTACTTTCTACTTTAGGCACAATACTCTCGAAAATCTCATAAGTCATTGTGAAGAACAAAAATTTATACACAACAATACAGAACAAGATAAAAAGATTGTTTTAACAAAATACGATGGTTTCGTGACTTATCTGGAACACTCTTCTACTGTTGCAAAACCACGTTTTCCATCCATGTGATTGTTGACCAAAATTCTTGAAGTATTTTCTTCTGTCGAAAATTATATTTTTCGCCGAAACATTTCTTCATCAAAACTTTCACTTCCCGATGAACACAAACACTGTAACACACATTCTGAAGAAACTGGTATTAACACACAAAAATTTTCTTCCTCGTAGCACTGTTGAAAATCTCGTGAACACGATATCCCGGCTGCTGAGCCCCCAGTTGAAATACGGCAAATGTTATCCCGGACGAGACAAAAGTTGAAATGCGACTAAGACACAAGTCGAAAATATGCTCACTATTTTTTTATTTACTTAAATTTGCCATATTTCGTGACAGTACCTTTTCCATTAGACGTTTACACGGAGATATAGTCTTGGCTTCAGTTGTCTAAGTATGATTCCACAATGCATCTTTGTTGGTTGCAGAATTGACGTGGTTCAACGTGTTTCTCTCATTTTGGTGTTTCAAATACAGTTTCTTCAAATGTAGTTTCTTCTTTTAGTTAATACAAAAATAATAGTAACATACTTCAAATTGTTCTTCCGTCAACACCATGGTCAACACACACCAAGAGTTAGCTGCAGACTAAGTACAGTCAAAGATGACTCCAACGTCAAAGATGTTTTACACCACACACAATCTTCCAGTTGTAATCAGTCTCTCTGCTATTCTTCGATACATTTTCTAATAGTAATCAATATGCTTTTACTCTCAAAAACAGAAGTAAATTAACATATAATAAGACAAATTATAATAAATCCTGACAAAAATATAAGAAAACATTTACAATTCGGTATCGACAAATACGGTAAAAAAATTACATCTCCCAGATCCATTACAAACCCTACCATCAAATATTACCAGGCGAAATCGAGACTCATCTCTCCAGACGTCTAGGGCCGACCGACAGTGTCTCGAGCCCAGGAGAGGCCGTGCACGTGATATCGTACCGTTAGCAAAAGCGCTCTCGTCGATCGTCTGCTGCCATAACCCTGCAACTCTAAACAAACGACGCTGCTGCCGGTCCTTAGGTGAAGGCAGTCGGCAACTATGTTGTCTGTAGTGAGAGATAAGGCCTGAAATCTGGCATTCTAGGAGTAATCTTGATGCCGTGGATCTCGCAATACTGAATTCCCTAACGATTTCCGAAATTAAATGTCCCATGTGTTTACCTCCAATACCGTTCCGCGTTCATTGTCTAGTAATTCCCGCCGTGCTGCCATAATCACGTTGGAGATAACATCACATGAATTAACTGAGCGCATTCGACGGTTCCCCCAATGCACTGTCATTTTATTACCTTGTGTACACGATACTTGCTCCATCTGTATACTGTATGTGCACGTCGCCATCTCATCACTTTTCTCAACTCACTGTATATTACATTTCTATTTACACTGATCAGCCAGATCATTATGACCACCGACCTACTATCGATAGCAGCGTCACCTAGCGAGGTATGACGGCTAGTCAGACAGACGCGCGTGGCATGTAGTATCAGTGAGCGAGCTGTCAGTGTGTAGAATGGGGAAGGCTCGCGATCCTATGTGTAGTTTGACCGAGGGCAGATTGTGATGACCCGGAGACTCGGCAGAAGCATTTCGGAAACTGCACGATTTGACTGATGTTCGAAGAGTCTTCAACACGTGGCGAAACCAAGGTAAAACCACCTCTAGACGTCGTGGAGTTTGGCGGCAATCCCTCATTACAGATGTCGGACGTCGTAGGTTGAGCAGACTAGTGAAACAGGAAAGGCGGCGAACTGTGGCGAAATTAATATCAGATGTTAATACTGGGCAGAAGCAAGTGTATCTGAACACACAGTGCACCGAACACTCCTGGTGATGGGCCTCCGCAGCCGACGATCCATGAGCGTGCCAATATTAACACCACGACATCGGCAACTAAGACTGAAATGGACATGTGACCATCGGCGCTGGACTTTGGCGCAGTGGCAGAGCGTTGCGTGGCCTGATGAATCCCGATACCTTATTCATCATGCCCAGGTGAGGAGGCGAATCCGTTGTCCTCCAGAAGTACAACTCTTTCACACCTATACTGCGGGTCGGAGATAGGATGGTGGCGGCCCCATTATGCTCTACAAAACTTACACGTGGGCAACCATGGTTCCAGTGTAGCTCGTGCAAGACGCCATAACGGCCAAGGAGCATCGTACACTGTTGCGGACCACGTAATTCCCGATGTTAGTGGCATTTTTTAGGCAGATAATCTGCGATGCCACAAGGCCAGGAGTGTGATGGAATCGTTTGAGGAATACGGTGT
Organism: Schistocerca cancellata; assembly: GCF_023864275.1. Lineage (NCBI taxonomy): Eukaryota > Metazoa > Arthropoda > Insecta > Orthoptera > Acrididae > Schistocerca > Schistocerca cancellata. The sequence goes on along the minus strand of NC_064627.1, from coordinate 913,112,075 downwards.
TAAGCTCCAATGAATTGCAGCCCTCCCCCCCCCCCAACTGGCCAAATCTGAACCTGATCAATCACATTCGATTGTGGCGTCAGAGCTCGTCGCCCCCTCCACGGAATTTACGGAAATTAGGTGATTCGTGTTTACAGATGTGGTGCCAACTTCCTCCGGCGATTTATCAAGGCCTCACTGTTTCCATGCCAAGATGCGTCACCACTATTATTCCTGCCAAAGGAGGACATAGCGGCTATTAGGCAGATGGTCTTAATGTTCTGGCTGACATACCTGTCTGTAAGAAATATGGCTGTGTTGTGAGCGTGTGGGTGCTATTCTGTCATTCTGCACAACGGATTAATCTGAAATGTACCCTTTACCCTGTGGCTCCTACAAGATGCAATTTCCACACCCACACTACTACAGAAATCAGACAGACGCTCCTAACGTTCTAAAGAGAAATGCCTGAAAAACTTTCAGCAATAAATATCTTCTGGAGTCGTCCGCTGTAAGGAAATGACGCAAAAATTCACAAAATTTCTTACATAACTAGTGGGATACTTGGGATTCTTATTGACTTGGCAGAATGGCTGAGAGCCGCACCTACTCAACTTGAATAATTATCCGTTGGAATGTTGCTAGGTACGGTCGAGGCTGTCACGTGTGAAATGTAGTGAAGGGTATTGTTGTGGAGGAAATATGGGGCTCACAAGAGCTGTAGCGCAAAATACTGTAAGCTGCAATGACTGCTGTCTGCGCCGCTCGCTGCTGACAAATAAGATAACTCTCGTTCTATCTGGATTGACCTATGCCAATCAAACTCTCCCTGCACCTTGATGAAGTCAAGGACTCCTATTCGCCCCTAGTCTAACTATTGGCGTGGTACACTGGTCAGATAACCAGTTCACCACGATGCTACTCAAAAATTCGCTCGCAGACGTTTAACTATAACTCTGTCCGTTCACACCGCACAGTAAGTGTGGCGGCCAACACAGTGAACAACGCTTAATCGCAAGGACTCAATATAGAGTCACACTCTGATTCGCTCTCGACAGAGGTGCTCTCCCAGTGAAGTACTGAGGAGAGACTTGTTCCTTGCTCTTTGAGTACACGTGCGAGCGCACACGCTCTTGTTACTTGTTCTCGCTCCAAGAGCAACAACGGAACGGCCCCTCTCCATGCCAGACGTGAAGGGGTATATCTTTCGGTCTCTTCCATTACTCCTTCAGCTCGAGGCTTCAGGAATATCGACTGCCAATCAGCATTGCTCTTCTAAAACGGGAGAATGACGTTTCGTTTAAGGCGACCAATCCGGAAATCTGTAGCATCGGCGTTTGGCATTTGCTCTCTCCGTGTGAAAACCTCTGAAACTGTGTGCTATGTTTGTAAAGAATGTGTAGGCTGGGCGCTCCCACACAATGTAGTGGAATTTGCTTTTAAGCTGAACATGGAGTTGTTCTCCTCTTTCACTTGGGCAAACGCTGTCCACTCCACGGGCGGTCGCCGTCTGACGTAGATAGGCTGAATCATCCTCTGAAAGGACTGGCCTCTCAGTGTGCGGTCCGCCTCTCCCGAACTAAAAGCTCTTGTGACCGTTGTGTCTTGAATGTGTGTGTGTACGCCAGCCTCAAGTATCTCAACCCCAGTGCGCACTTGTTATTTGCGTATCGTTTACATGAATTCATATGATTGTGAGGGTGGAATATGCACGCAATGAAGTCAGGAGACCACGACGTCTTACAGTGTATTCCACGCACACAAAAGTGTTATAACTTCAAGCATAAGGGGCGATCAAAAAGTTTCCGTTTTAGGACGTTCTGCTACTCCGATGAGGGTACAGTCTATATAAGCACCGACATGTAGCCAAGACATTAGTGTGGCATCCGTGTCTTTCCGACGTGCGTGCGGTAAACGCGGCAGTTTGATCTATGGCTACGTTGTTGACAAATGGGTCCAAACAGGACCAATGTGCTGATATTCTTTTGTTGGCTGCTGATGGCAAAATACCGGTAAACAGCCATCAGAGAAAGAAGAATGTGTGTGGGGCAGTACATCTGTCGAAAACCAGCGTAGTTGAGCAGTGCACCAAGGGGTATTGCTGCTTCATGACAACGCTCTTCCCCATGTCGCCTACACGTATGTCTTAACTCAGATGTTGCGCCAACTCAGATGAGAGGCACTTGAGCACCCGTACCACAGATCTCTCCCCATGTGGTTATCACGCCTTTGGTCCCTAAAAAAGGCCTAGAAGGTTCGACGATTCCTTTCGGACTTCTTCACGCAGCAGGATACGGTATTTCACCATGCACGTGTCTTCAACCTGGTGCGCCACTGGGATGGTTCAAATGGCTCTGAGCACTATGGGACTTAACTTCTGAGGTCATCAGTCCCCTAGAACTTAGAACTACCTAAACCTCACTAACCTAAGGACAACACACACATCCATGCCCGAGGCAGGATTCGAACCTGCGTCCGTAGCGGTCACACAGTTCCAGACTGTAGCGCCCAGAACCGCTCGGCCACAGGGGCCAGCCGCTGGAATGATTGCCTCAATGCTCATGATGATTTTGCCTGACTGGTATGCCGATACTGGACTGTACGGCCACGAACGGAACTTTTTGATCGCCTCCTTATATACTGCGCATATTTTGTCATTTACGCATACAGTCTTGTCTTTAGGAAATTTTCGTTATTAAAATACATTTGACATTGTTTAATAATAATTATTATTATTACTCAAACTTTTGTAAAATAATAGAAAAATATGCTGTTGAAGTTAATCACTTTTGTTCCAGTATAAACATTTGCACTGAGATTACTGAAATGTCTTTAACGTACTTTCGTGAAAGTTTTGGCGGAAGTCCCCTCACGACTAGTGTGTGAGAGCTGTAGTTGAACCTCGTGTCGTTTAGACTTCATTAGCAAGGTCTATAATAATGCAAGAGGATTATGAATATAAAGTGGAAGAATGAAACAAACAAGCTGTTCATTTCCATTTCATTTAGTCTGTGTACAGAATTAATCAGAGTCTTGAAATACTTTTTGCAAGGTGACTGTGCCAACGAGAAGTACTGTAACAGACAGCCAACCTCAGAAAAGTAGAAGAAATGTTCCTTTGTTATAACGTGGATTACAATATAACTTTTTCTCTTATTTATTCTAAAGCTGTGAGCAAACATACCGTAAACGAATTCACAGCAAATATTTGTGAGGTCTGCAAAGTAAATTATTTAAATCATAATTTGATATAACACAATAAGAGGGAAGTTTGGAATATAACAGGCCTGCATATTTTAGTAGAGACTGAAATATGTAACACCACTACTATATCATACAGGAGTTAACGTCTAAAAGTTCTATAATACATGTAAAAATTAAGTCGTTAAATTGTTCACTCAACTAATCAACGCAATTGAAAACACATTTTTCTTGCACTTTTCTCAGTTATATGCTGTATGTGAATAATATTACTAAGCGATGATGTTAAACTGCATTATGCTATTCAATTCATGCTGTATTTCAATAACGTAATGTGTATAAATGTATATAGCTGGGATCTGTCAGCACACAGAACTGTAAATTAAAATCTTTAGTTGTGAAGAAATGAGTTGGAGATAAAGCGCTCGTCTCTGGGCAGCAGACGATGAAGAGAATCGTTGGTTGATGGGATTTCAACAGAATTCTAAGGAGTTATTCTGATTTAACAAGTAGTATTCCTGACAATATTTGTAGTGCATCACTAGCACAGAGAGTTTTCCCAGATGGATTAATATAATCAGTTGTTAAACCGCTCTATAAGAAAGATAACAAGAAAGACTTAAATAATTATCGTCCAGTTTCCTTACTGATACATTTTTCCAGTATACTCAAAAAATTATACACTCAAGACTAGCCTCACATTTAAGTAGACATAATTTACTTAGCACATAACAGTTTGTATTCCAGAAGGTTTCTTCAATGCCTTGAATATTACAAATATCGCAAACTGATGTTTTTTATACTCTTTCCAAGACTTTTAACCGTGTAGATAATGTTACACTCATAGTAAAGAGTAAGTTTTATCGAGTTGATGGTTTTACACACAAAAATATAGGATCATTCTAAATAAACAGAATGCAAAAAGTTGAAACGTTGTGCTGAATAATTCAGACAATGTTGAAAAGGTATAAAATTTTAGTGACTAGGGAGAAATCACAAAAGGAATCCCATAGGGTTCAATTTTTGGTCCATTTCTATTCCTTCTACTTTATGTTAATGGCTTCCACTTAACTTTCAAAAAGCAGAATTCATACTTTTTTCAGTTGTTACTAGTGTTATAACAGTCCATGAGAGAGAAAGTAACAGAAGAGATTGTAAATGATTTTTTTTCAGAGAATTATTAAGTAGCTCCCTGAAAACGTACTGTCCCTTGATTTTGAGGAAACATACTATATTCAATTCTGTAATAAAATAGTCATACTAACAATTGACGTAGCACGTTGTTGTGGGACTTTTTTTCCCAAAACATGCTATGTAATTTGGTCAACAACCCACTATTCAAATTGGAGTATAAATCAATTCAAATAACTAGCGCCATATGGAAGTATGGATATTACTTAAACAAACACCAATGATTACGTCTCTAATAAATACTTCATGCAAATGACGCCCTCCAGTGTCACATAGCATCTACAGATCTACAATTTAAGAAATACGATGTGTGTATTGTGAGATATGCATGTACTAACACAGTCAGTTTACAGACTGCACAATACTTACAGAATGAATCTTTTAATCGCTGTTAATCACATTCACAGGTCAAATTATTATTTATGGGAAATGAAGGGCGGTGAGAATGACAATGGGTATTCTGGGTGTTTTATAACGTGGATAAACAGTTAACCTGTTGTGCATCACTACTAGTGTGTCAGCGTAGAAACTCATAGAAGAAGCGCTTCCGATCCCGACCCCAGTCGAGCCTGATACCAGTCTGGTATTATTCCGCAAATTCTGCCATCAACTGGGCTACTTCGGATGAACATGCCGAAACAGGAAACTAGCCAAGCAAAGAGTAGGCTCTTTTTAGGGCTGATCCTGACAATTATTTCGGTCTACATCGAAGGAATTTCAGTCACCGAACCAGATGTAACTGAAGCAATCTGCAGAACTAAGTGTTGTGATATCCTTTGTCACTAGAAGACCCATAGGTGGCGCTCTCAGAGTAAGTCCATGATTGTTGGTACGCGGCTTGTAAACGAAATAGCACATGAAAAGTACGGAAGTACCATTTTTATAACAGAAGGCTCGAAAGTATTAGGAAGTCGGTAATGCATTGGCATTAATATTCCTTTCCTATCACACAAGAGATAGTAAGCACACAATCGTTTTAGGGGACTTTAATTACAGCAGTACCCAATTGGGCTATAGGGAAACTAATGAAGATGGCGACTTACTTGAGCAGTGGGCAGAGGATAACCGGATGTACTTGATCCGTGACCCCAAGCAACCAACATCCTTTAACAGTGGACGATGGACAACAAAGGGTTACAATCCTGGTCTGATTTCTGCTAGCCATCTTAAGTCACAAACAAATTCTGAATACTATTATGAAATCACAACACAGACCAATCAAACTGGAAATAATGTCTGCTGTCTAGCCTGTAGAAACACCATTCAGAAGAAGATTTAACTGAAAAAGAACAACTTGGGTGAATTTCGGAAATATACTCGAGGAATTTGAATCCAAACCAGAACAATACCATAAATTTGTTGAAACTATTTGGAAGCCTCTGTTACGACAATCCCAAGAGAGAATACATGGCAAAGAAAAGTAAAGCATCGGGTGTAAATTTCTTAACTGAAGAACTAAAAGACGCAATAAGCAGTTTGAAAACAGGAAAAGCTGCTGGAAGTGACAACATCAGGGATGAAATAAATGAAAATTGGTTCGAAAATGCCAAAATTGGTTATTGAGCCTTTTCAGTTGCTACTGGAGGAATGCGAAAATTCTCTGACTATGGAGGTACACGAAGTTCATCGCAGTTCTTTAGCCTGGGAAGGACCCAAATAAGCCCAAGAATTATAGATCAATATCAATAGCTGATGAAACTTCTTGAAAGATTAATGGTGAACAGAATAGGTGGATATGTCGACAGCTGTCTTATTGAAGAACAGGCATATTGCTGCCCAGGGAAATCCCGCACAGGTCAGGCTCTCAACCAGACTCAGTTAACTGAAGACGGGTTTGAGAAAGGACTTCCAATAGTAGTAGTGTTCATTGACCTAACTGCAGCGTACGACACTGTAAACCTGAGAACTCTCACCTCTAAAGTACATCAAATGACAGACGATGACACACTGCCAGAAATTCTTAGGACAATGCTGTTTAATAGAAGATTCTTCGTCTAATTTCAACAAAAGAGAAGCAGATGAAGAACTCAGAAGAATGGATTGCTACAAGGTAGTGTTCAGTCACCACTACTGTTTAACATGACCAAACTACTGGCGAAAAGACCAAATCATTTATTTACGCAGATGATAGGGCAGTTGCGTACGAACCAAAATCTTTTAACGAAACTGAAAATGGAATGAGCGACAACCTCACAATACTCAAAAACTATTACAGATGAAATCATCTAAAATCAAGCCCCATTAAAACGCAAGTGTGTCTTCTTCGCCTTAACAACCGCAGACAGGAAAGGAGCTTAATAAAATCTGGAATGGCACGCGCTTGCACAACCGTCCGCATCTGTCCCAGCTGGGCGTCACTTTCGATAGAACCTTAACATATAAGAAACATATAGGGAAAATAAAAGCTAAAATACAAACACGGAATGGCACACTGAAGAAACTGCGCATGCAGCAGCATTGGACGGCAAACGGATACGCCACGCTCTAGGAGGAGAATTAGGCGTTCTCGACCGGCGATGTATAAGGTCACTGATGATATAGATGTAACTACGAGTAGTTGAGTGGGAGCGGAAGTGATCCAGCAAGGTATTGCGGGTGTGTTGTGAATTTACAGTTACGAACAACGATGCAGCTTCTCATGGCAATGGTTAGATCACTGCTGCAATTGTGCGATGTGCTGGTGATTCAGTGAAAGCCACTGCAGGACTGGAGAGTTTTAATAGCAGCTTATAGCACATTTCAAGTGAACAAGATGTACAATCGGGAAATCAGTCAGTCGTATTTTACGTGTACGATGACCTGCGTTGTTATGACCAGACATCGTAAAACAAATGAGTCAGAGTCCTTTGCTCCATCGTTTAAGGATACTGGTGCTTGTAAAAAAATTAAAGTATCTGGTGACGTTACGTTTTATTATCGCAATTGAAATAAATTACCTGTCCTTTCCTTCTCCCCCGTAATTTTTTAAAAAAAAAAAACACTATACATTGATCTTGCCAGAAGCCGAGAAGCGAATCTTCTTGGTGTTGTAGCTCTCAGGGGCGCCAACTCGAACGTACTTCGTTCCACAGCACTCGTCAACTGATTTTCGATTGCTAAGTATGGATCCCCGGTTTGGGAAAGATCTCGTCACACTCGAAAAATAGACGCGGTCCTAAATGATACCTGCAGAAAGGTAGCTGGCTGCCTCAAACCTCCTAGAATGGACCATTTGTATTTATTATCGGTGTAGCACCACTAAATGTCAGAAGATCATTCCTAAGCTTGAAAGACAGGAACAAACAGATGGAAGACCAGCTTCACACGCAAGACAACCATCAACTCGTGCCCAAAGGCTTAAATCTAGACAAAGTTCGTATACTCATTCAGTACAACGAGCTGAAGCTTCCATAAAATCATTACGGCAAGAAGAATTTCCAGAAACCCTTATCACAGAGGGAGCTCTACTCCGGGGCTCCTACCTGTGCTGGCAACACCGGAAAACGTTGAAACGACTTCGAAAGGGCACGTGGCAACCAAAACAACTCATGAATAGGGGGGGGGGGGCGGTTGCACAGACACTGACAAGTGTCCGTGTAGTGAAACACAAACAATGAAACACCTTTTACAGTGCCGTTAGTGAATGCACCTAGAGAGTGCACTCAAGAGGATGACCTGAATTATATCGAGACAGCTGCAGCTTACACCGAATTCTGAATGAGCGAATATGATGTATCTTATATTTCTGATTATGGTTCAAATGGCTCTGAGCACTATGGGACTCAACTGCTGTGGTCATAAGTCCCCTAGAACTTAGAACTACGTAAACCTAACTAACCTAAAGACATCACACACATCCATGCCCGAGGCAGGATTCGAACCTGCGACCGTAGCGGTCGCGCGGTTCCAGACTGTAACGCCCAGAACCGCTCGGCCACTCCGGCCGGCTCTGATTATGTGTTGCTGTATTTCACTAGTATGTTTTTATATAAACATATATTTTAAATTAAGTACTTGGTTTTCTTCAATTTCTATATATTCTATGATACAATCCGTACATGAATAAATAAAAAACTCTAGAAAGTATAGATGTTTCTCTGCCGAAATTCATCTACTGTGAATCTGTTTTTCCAATTGTTTATGTTATTGCTTCTGAAAATGTCAACACAGTAATAAGTCGTCAGGGTGGCAGCCTATATGGGCTATGCACTGAGAGAGAAACGCCCACATCAATCGCCACTTTGCATTTTTGAATAATTAATTAGGGCAGTAAAGACAATTAGCAACATGGATGTGAACAAATTTGTGGTTCATCGCGCTGTGCTAATAGAGATGGCTAAAGAATGAGCAATGAGAATGTGCTGCATTGCGACAACAGCAAATAATTTTTGCAGATAGAATTTCGATTGGGATTGTACTCAGGGTGCCAGTGATGGAAAGCCAGCAGCGCATTAGCCCAAATTTTGCAACCTCCAGCATCCCAGGTGTGTTGGCTTTGATGCCGCCCGACGGGCCGTCGGCATTTCCGGCAGAACACTGCGAGACAAACCGAATGCTCCCCAATGTGAATAATGTAGGGAGACGCTGTTTCCCCCTCGGCCGTGCCGCCCTGGGTTCACAAAAGCGTTGCAGGTGACATTACCAGCAAGGAGTGGACATCCGCGATCCCCCTTCCATATTTTTGAGAGTGGGACAGAGGAGCGGAAAGTTCCCATCTAGACGCTGGCGCCAAGGAAGCATCTGGAAAGGTCTCCGAACGAGCGGCGACTTCCACAGGCGACCGCGATGGGCCAGATCAACGTGACGTAAGCGGTGTTTCTCGAGCATTCACAGTGGAGAGGGAGTAGCGCTCATTGGTGAAGTATTTATTAAAATGTTGTGATTGGATAGCCAAACCAGCGGAACGGCACGCCGCAGTTGCGTTTCAGCGACCGTCCGATAAGGACGCAGTACATCTACATCTACACACATACTCCGCAGTCCACCATACGGTGCGTGGCGGAGGGTATCTCGTACCACAATTAGCATCTTCTCTCCCTGTTCCACTCCCAAACAGAACGAGGGAAAAATGACTGCCTATATGCCTCTGTACGAGCCCTAAACTCTCTTATCTTATCTTTGTGGTCTTTCCGCGAAATGTAAGTTGGCGGCAGTAAAATTGTACTGCAGCCAGCCTCAAATGCTGGTTCTCTAAATTTCCTCAGTAGCTATTCACGAAAAGAACGCCTCCTTTCCTCTAGAGACTCCCACCTGAGTTCCTGAAGCATTTCCGTAACACTCGCGTGATGATCAAACCTACCAGTAACAAATCTAGCACCCCGCCTCTGAATTGCTTCTATGTCCTCCCTGAATCCGACCTGATAGGGATCCCAAACGCTCGAGCAGTACTCGAGAATAGGTCGTATTAGTGTTTTATAAGCGGTCTCCTTTACGGATGAACCACATCTTCCCAAAATTCTACCAATGAACCGAAGACGACTATCCGCCTTCCCCACAATTGCCATTACATGCTTCATATCGCTCTGCAATGTTACGCCCAAATATTTAATCGACGTGACTGTGTCAAGCGCTACATTAGTAATGGAGTATTCAAACGTTACAGGATTATTTTTCCTATTCATCTGCATTAATTTACATTTATCTATATTTAGAGTTAGCTCCCATTCTTTACACCAATCACAAATCCTGTCCAAGTCATCTTGTATCCTCCTACAGTCACTCAACGACGACACCTTCCCGTACACCACAGCATCATTAGCAAACAGCCGCACATTGCTATCCACCCTATCCAAAAGATCATTTATGTAGATAGAAAACAACAGCGGACCTACCACACTCCCTGGGCCGCTCCAGACGATACCCTCACCTCCGATGAACACTCACCATCGAGGACAACGTACTGGGTTCTATTACTTAAGAAGTCTTCGAGCCACTCACATACTTGGAAACCAATCCCATATGCTCGTACCTTATTTAGGAGTCTGCAGTGGGGCACCGAGACAAACGCTTTCCGGAAGTCAAGGAATATGGCATCCGTCTGATACCCTTTATCCATGGTTCGCAAGATATCATGTGAAAAAAGGGCGAGTTGCGTTTCGCAGGAGCGATGCTTTCTAAAGCCGCGCTGATGCATGGACAGCAACTTCTGTGTCTCAAGGAAATTCGTTATATTCGAACTGAGAATATGTTCGAGAATCCTGCAACAAACCGATGTTAAGGATATTGGTCTGTAATTTTGAGGATCCGTCCTTCTACCCTTCTTATATACAGGCGTCACCTGTACTTTTTTCCAGTCGCTCGGGACGTTACACTGGGCAAGAGATTCGCGATAAATGTAAGCTAAGTAAGGAGCCAATGCAGTAGAGTCCTCTCTGTAAAACCGAATTGGAATCCCATCAGAACCTGTGGCAGGCGATACAGAGCAATTGCGGAGTAGCTGTGTACCTTACCGGGAACTCCGGATACTTTGCGGAATTGTGTCACGTACGCGCGCCGCTGAGGTTACAGAGACACCACATCTGATCGGCGTAACAACACGGCGAGAACAGCCGGCTGGGGACCTTATCTTGGAGCAGAAGAGCAGAGTAGGTAATATACGCTGCTCCCGCCGTAGTACGATCGGCTTTGCAATACATAGAAGTTAAGCGGGTGGCCATTGACCTATTGGACATAGCAGCACATTCTCGCATTATTCCTGTGATCAGATACAGATGGGAAGTAAGTGACCTAGAATCTTGTGTTTTCGTTCAGTTAAGGGGAAGTGTCAGTCCGGATCGCTAGGTTTCATAGTTATAGATTAACGCGTATTCCTTTCCCTTTATTAAGATATTAAGATGTCCACACTCAAGAGGCATCATCTCATTAATTCAATTTGTTAGTACGTATATGTAATTAAAAAATGGAGTAAATCTGATTATCTTTCCCAATATTTCAGACTACGCATATGTTGAAACACCAACCCTTTCCTAAAACCAAGACAAATTTTGGTGATGTTAACTTCATGTTAATAATTTACATGCATTACTACTTTCTAAGACGCAAGCGACCTCACCCAATCCGATTCTTCAACAGAGGCCAGAATTGCATAGTTAAATGTCATTAAGCGCATAAGAATTTTAAAAAAATGTTCAAATGTGTGTGAAATCTTATGGGACTTAACTGCTAAGGTCATCAGTCCCTAAGCTTACAAACTACATAACCTAAATTATCCTTAGGACAAACACACACACCCATGCCCGAGAGAGGACTCGAACCTCCGCCGGGATCAGACGCACAGTCCATGACTGCAGCGCCTTAGGCAAAAGAATCGCATTGGGGCAATTTATAATAGAATTCCGAGTTCAGCAAATAGTTCATTTGCATATCGTCTCACGGTAACAAAGGAATTTCGGAGGTCGCTTCCAAAGTTTTCTATATTTCCCCAGCAGAAGCGATGAAGAGTTTGGGAAATGGGAGAAGGAACGAAATAATCTACTACTGTAATGAGATATACGAGAAAGGGGAATGGCCTGGTGACTTTCTTGCGACGGTAACGATACCAAATGAGCACAAGGGTAATACCAAAAAATGCGAAGAGCATAGGACTATCAGTCTAACTTCTCATACAGCTTAAGCATTGCTGAGCGTGCTGAACAGAGAGCTACATGGCAAGTTGGATAAAAGTATTAGATAGGAACAGTTCGGATTTAGAAGAGTGAAAGGAACAAGAGATGCTATTGGCCTGTCAAGAATCACAGGAGAAAGATATATTGAGGAACACAAAGAAATTTATGCTCTTTTCATTGATATGGAAAGAGTTTTCGGCACAGTACAATGAAGCAAGCTGATAGATATGTTCAAGAGGAAAGGAGTAGATTGGAAGGAGAGACGATCGGTACAATAAGGACTGGAAACGAAACGTCTCAAGTAAATTGCACTGGGATGGGCGTTAGACAAGGTTACTGCCTCTCTCCTTCATTGTTCAACTTATATCTGCAAGAGATTATTGCGAAAGGCTTGGATGGAAAAAGAAAATTGTGTATTGGTGTGAAGAGAATAGATCTATACCATTCGCTGATGACATGGTGGCAGAAAGAAAGTGCTAAAAGATCTGAATGACGCTTGTGTGGAATACGGAATGAGAATTAATACAGCAAAAACAAAGATTATGGTGATCGGCAAAGGAAGGAGATTGGCACATATTAAGATAGAACAAGTTATTATTAACAAAGTAAGAGCATTTAAATATCTTGGAAGTACGATTACTGTAGACTTGAGATGCCATCTGGAGGTGAGAACTTGCACTGCTTTAGGAGCGGTAGGAGATTATTATGTGGCAAACAAGATAAAGGTCTGAGGAAAAGACATGGCAAGTGTTTTGTCTGGAGTGTGGCACTCTATGGGACAGAAACACGAACAGCGTGACGAGAGGATGAGGAAAGGCTAGAAGCTTTTAAGATGTGGATATGGAGGAGAATGGAGAGGATAAGCTGGATGGAAAGAGTGAGTAACCTAAGAGTCTTGAAAAGGGATGGTGTGATGAGAAAACCGCTGCAGGTTACGAGAGAAAGGAAGAAGAACTGGATGGGACATTCGTTGAGACGGGAGTGCCTGCTAACAGCCGCTTTGGAAGTCTAGTTCGTGAGAGGAGAATGAGAAGAAGGAGATACAAAATGATAGGCGACATAAAGGGAAGAGCAAATTACGCAGACATGAATAGGAGACCATAAGACAGGAGAGCATGGAGAGTTATCACGTGAAAACTTGCCTTTAGACAGAACACTAATGATGATGGTGGTTCTTCGCAAGTACAGAAGAAAGTTATTGGTTCAACAATGACTCATTTAAAACGAATTATGAGTCGACGAGAAAAAGATATTCAGAGCTTAGAAGCTACTAACTTCAACGATGAATATCCCAGCAGGAGAAACTGAACTGACTTCAGAACGTTTGAAACAAAAACAAAAAAATAATGAAACGTTACCTGGTGTATTATCATTATTTCCGGGATGTCAACAAATCTGTAACGAATAGTTAATATTTCAGTATCCACGCATACGCTCGACGAACACGCCGCTTTACACGAGGCTCTGTGCTATATTCCACATTAATTGTATAGCCCGGGACTGATGACCTCAGATGTTAAATCCCATAGTGCTCAGAGCCATTTGAAGCCAACCAATTGTATAGGCACGTACCAAATAACAAGCTAGAAGTGCTGCTTTGGTGTCACTTGTCTTGTTATAGCCAACAACAGAATGCATGTCAGTTTGAGCTAATTGTACGAGGGTCATTCAATAAGTAATGCAACACATCTTTTTTTCTGAAAGCAGGTTGGTTTTACTCAGGATTCCAATATATCATATTATTCCCCACGCTGACGACAAACAAGCTGAAGTTGTTTCTTCAGTTTCCTGAGGGTAGTATAATAAACCTCAGAGTCGATCGTTGCATCATAATGGAGGACATAAAATTGAATCACACCTTCAGAGTCCCAGAAGACCGTTTCCATGACTTCACTGGCTGAGGGTGCGGCTTTGTACTTTTTCTTCGGAGGAGAGGTGGTGTGGCGCTACTCCATGGATTACCATTTTGTTTCCAGTTCGAAGTGGTGAACCCATGTTTCATCGCCTGTGATGATGTCCGACATAAAATTGTCACGATCAGCGTCGTAACGCACAAGCAGTTCCGCACTTATGTTCTTTCGTTAGGCGGCGAGGAACTCAGCGGGCACACGCCTTTGAGTACTCCAACTGGTCGACGAGTGTGTCACCAGTACCAATAAAGATGACCAGTTCAGCAGCGAGCTGTTCGATTGTGATCCGACGGTCACGTCCAATGAGACTGTTCGCACGTTCCAACATTGCAGGAGTCACAACTGTGTACGGCCGGCCGACACGTGGGAGACGAGACAGATTTGCGCGACCTTGATGCGATGCTGACAGACACCTCGCACAGCGACTCATCGTGCTTTTGTTCACTGCAAAGTCTTCGTAGACATTCTGCACGCTCCTGTGAATAACTACACTATTGGTCATTAAAATTGCTACACCACGAAGACGACGTGCTAGAGACGCGATGCTGTGATATGCAAATGATTAGCTTTTCACAGCATTCACACAAGGTTGGCGCCGGTGGCGACACCTACAACGTGCTGACATGAGGAAACTTTCCAACCGATTTCTATACACAAACAACAGTTGACCGGCGTTGTCTTGTGAAACGTTGTTGTGATGCCTCGTGTAAGGAGGAGAAATGCGTACCATCACGTTTCCGACTTTGATAAAGGTCGGATTGTAGCCTATCGCGATTGTGGTTTATCGTATCGCGACATTGCTGCTCGCGTTGGTAGAGATCCAAAGACTGTTAGCAGAATATGGAATCGGTGGGTTCAGGAGGGTAATACGGAACTCTGTGCTGGATCCCAACGGCCTCATATCACTAGCAGTCGAGATGACAGGCATCTTATCCGCATGGCTGTAATGGATCATGCAGCCACGTATCGATCCCTGAGTCAACAGATGGGGACGTTTGCAAGACAACAACCAACTGCACGAACAGTTCGACGACGTTTGCAGCAGCATGGACTATCAGCTCGGAGACCATGGCTGCGGTTACCCTTGACGCTGCATCACAGACAGGAGCGCCTGCGTTGGTTTACTCAACGACCAACCTGGGTGCACCAATGGCAGAACGTCATTTTTTCGGATGAATCCAGGTTCTGTTTACAGCATCATGATGGTCGCATCCCTATTTTGGAGACATCGCGGTGATCGCACATTGGAAGCGTGTATTCGTCATCGCCATACTGGAGTATCACCCAGCGTGCTGGTATGGGGTGCCATTGGTTACACGTCTCGGTCACCTCTTGTTCGCATTGACGGTTCTTTCAACAGTGGACGTTACATTTCAGATGTGTTACGATCCGTGGCTCTACACTTCATTCGATCCCTGCGAAACCCTACATTTCTGCAGGATAATGCACGATCGCATGTTGCAGGTCCTGTACGGGCCTTTCTGGATACAGAAAATGTTCGACTGCTGTCCTGGCCAGCACATTCTCCAGATCTCTCATCAATTGGAAACGTCTGGTCAATGGTGGCCGAGCAACTGGCTCGTCACAATACGCCAGTCACTACTCTTGAAAAAGGGTGGTATCGTGTTGATGCTGCCATCCGAGCTCTGTTTGACTCAATTCCCAGGCGTATCAAGGCCATTACGGCCAGAGGTGGATGTTCTGGGTACTGATTTCTCAGGATCTATGCACCCAAATTGCGTGACATGTCAGTTCTAGTATAATATATTTGTCCAATGAATATCCGTTTATCATCTGCATTTCTTCTTGGTGTAGCAATTTTAATGGCCAGTAGTGTACGATGCTCTGGTTTTCAGCGAAAAGAAACTCACTGATAGCTCCTGTATGAACGCCCCTCTATTACAAACGTCATTTTGGAGGCTACGTATAGCTCCGCCACCTATCGGAACTTCATGAAACTATAGGGGCCGAAGAGGGAATATTCCATGATGTCACACGACAAATTCTCCATCTTTTCAACAGAAAGTGGCCAAGAAAAAAAAAGTGTTGCAGTACTTATTGAACGGCCCTCGGACATGCAGCTCACAGTCTGGAAGAAGCATGGCAGCAGCCTGAACACTGGCCACATTCTTCCTCTATGTAGCGTCTCTAAAGATACTCTAAGCACAGAGACATCTGTTGGTCCATGCTTAATGTTCTCCTTCTTATGACGCCATGAAGCAACAATACCGATGACGATACTACCACAGACTGGTGCAGCTCCAGTCTCGGGTGTGGTGTGGGAGACGAGCCTTTGTGACTTGCTCGTCTGACGTCTTGAGGTGGCGCGCCCGTGGCTCGGAAGCTGCGCCGTGCCGCGATGTTGGCCCGTCTGAACGCCGAGTGCTCGAGTTGCTCATCAAGCACGGGGAGGGGGGCGGTATCTGCTTCTTTTATCGGCCGGCCCGCTGGATTTATGTAGCGGCGACTATCTCCTGAGGCAGATAGCGCCAGCCCCTCTCCCTCCTGGCGGGGCCACGGCGCGCCACTCTGCATTACCGTGTTAAATGCTCATTTCCGGCCGGGAACGGTGGCCAATTCCAGACTCTCCAGCTCCAGAGTGCCGCCTAAAAGGGAAAAAAATGGCGCGCAGTAGGAGGATGGTGAGGGGTGGTGGGGGGAGGGGTTGGGGAGGGGCGACGTGAAAAGAAGACACCCGGCCCTGGCAGGTAGCGCGCCCCAAGTCACTCCGCTGCTTCCTCTCTTAGCGCTCGCCGATAAACTCGGGAGTTTTATAGCACTTACAGTGACAACCACGGCGACACAGTTTTATAAACGCTGAGACATTTCTACAACTTCTCCAACATCGGTAGTCGGCTGTTTGAAAAATGCTAGCAAAGAATGAGATTCAGACATGCGTCGCTGCATGCAGTTATCTATCTGCGTGACGTTAAGCCGTCGGCACACGGACCGTGCATCCGAACGTTGAGCGTTGAGCGTGCCCAGTTTCTGACGTCATAGCGTGGAATAGCACGTTCCGAAGTTTTTCCGAACGTGCAGAGCAATATCTGGCATGTCAGATATTCTGAGCGTGCGTCTGAGCGTTGACCAATGAGATGGCACAACGCCACCTACGTCACACGCAAGCCGTCTCCCTTCAGTACAGAGTTGTGAGGCGCCATATTGGCATTCATTTCAAGCCTATATGTATATATGCCGTTTCTGAGCACCAGCAAATTGAGAATAACTGGAAAACCCGTTGTTAGTTGTGTGATTCGTTCTAATAAAACAATGAGAAACATCATATTCATCGCAAAAGAATTATTGTAACTTGCGTATTATGAGAGTAAGCTATTTGAAGGCAGCGACACACTGAGGATCCACCCAAACCGCATTGTTCTTCGTACAATTTATTATAATTAAATTTCAATTAATAATATAATTATCGACGACTAACATTTTTAGCAAGGGGTAACAGAATATTCTTGTTGGATTAGCGTAATAAGTAGCGTCCCTGTCCACCAATGAATCTTGGATGGGGCGGTGGTTCGTGTCTAAACGCTCCCAGTTTTTTTCTCCCCTAACATTCGCGTTTTTATTTAGTTCTGATACTTTGTTATTACTATAATATAGGTATATGCTATAATATTTGATTTTATGTAAATATAAGTTCACCTTTTGTTGAGGGGTGACTTTATTCGATTGGCTTAATTACAGGACAGCTTGTGCTACTTGTAAAAAGATATTTTGCTCTTTTTTTCTTTTACGCTTCGTAATATACATGTTGCAAAGATTCTGCTACTGGGTAGGAACAGTGATCAAGTAAGACTGACCTTGGGGTTTTACTAAGATGTGGGAATGATGAAATAATGTTTATCTTATGCGGAGAAGTATTCCAAATTTGTACCGCACTGTTTGCAATGGAACTTTTATAAGCCTGTGTCCTTATTGATTGGACATGGTACTTTCCTTTTCGTGGACGATGGAGGAAATGTGCGTTTTAATAGAGCTAACGTGGGAATTTTACGTGCGCCCGATTCGTAAACAGTGTAATTTACGAACTAGAAACATCCCTCAACTGTCGCTGTAGTGCGTTGCGACCGCGTATACCACGTTGGGGCCCACGTACGGTATGCACAAGTCGCATCGTTCCTGCGCGTTCAGCAGCACGTTGAACTCGGCACGCTCAACGTTAACGCTCGACAGCACGGTCCGTGTGCCGACGGCTGTAGTGACACTACGTCCACAACGGTACACGTTCCGTCGTCACATATCGGTTCAGAATCCCGAAAAAGAAGCCACAAATTTAAAACAATGTTCGAAGTTAAGACGTTTCGTTTAATAGGCTGGGTATAGTAATGTTGCGACTATTGAATCACAGTCTTAGAAGCGGCCAACTGTTTCTTCCGAGGGTTGAGTTTCGTTCGGACGAAATATTTTTGTTCAGAGAGAGCCGGAATTTTTTTAAAGTGGAGGCTATTCCAGATGGCATGTGCGTAATTACGAGCACTAATTTCGTTAGTTAATCATTATTTAACAATTAGTTTTTGTTAGTCAACTTATTACCAGAATGCAAGAAAAAAATCATAAAACACGAGAGAAAAAAAGAGATAAGTTTTAGGTTCCTCGACATATGGCATTATTTTTCATCCCGTCCTGAATTATACACTGTTATCTCCCCGAATCAGCCTTAAAATCCAGCTACTACCAGCAAATCCGCTTTTAAGCCACTTTTAAGTGACCTTCGCAGAATGCCGTTACTTATTGAGAAAACAGAATTGAAAATTTTACTAAAATACGAATAAAAAACATAGTTGTTATTTCTATAACATTGCTAGCAAGCTATTGCAAACTGAAAATGTAATTACTAAATATAAAAATATATATTAAATGTATTAAAATATAAAAGTTATCTTTATAAAATAATTGTATCATTAACTGAATTTTCTTTCGCTGCTTGGCAGAACTTGATAATAACATTAAAAAGAAAAACCCTTCCTAGTGTTGTACAAAATTATATTTATTTGGTCACGAACCGGCTTTCGGCTTCTCTACCTATCTCCACTTGGCAACTGAGTGTCGCAAACACGGACAGCCGCGCGGCCTTAAGCGCCTTGCCACGGTTCGCACGGCTTCCCGCGTAGGAGTTTCGAGTCCTCCCTCTGGCATGGGTGTGTGTGTCGTCCTTAGCGTAACTTAGTTTAAGTTAGATTAAGTAGTGTGTAAGCTTAGGGAGCGCTGACCTCAGCAGTTTGGTCCCATAGGGACTTACCACCCCACCAAACATGGATAAACATGATGTGCGACTTACACAAATATTATTCAATATGGCGAAAATTATAGTAAACTTTATTAGTAAACTGCCTATATTGTCGTCTTTACTGCAGAAAATACGTATTAGTGACAAAAATTGAAAGTTTTCTAATTTTTCTTAATCTTTTTCCCCTTGTTCTTCTTGTTTTTCATCTTCATTTCCCTCTTCATCTTCCTCCTCACCAACAGTTTTATCGTTTTGATGATCCTCAACAGCTGACTCCTCGTAATCCTCTGCAACAGGAACCAAGACGGCAACAGCATCCGACGATAAAGTTTTCACATTCCTCGGATATGGCTTTCCGCAAAGAAGAAATATGCAATAGTAAAATATAGTTTAACAAATCAAACCTATCAAGGGAAAGCTTACGGATATAAAGTAATATAAGTGTATAATATTAAAAAGGAAAACACTTCCTAACGCCGGCCTGGGTGGCCAGGCGGTTCTAGGCGCTACAGTCTGGAACTGCGCGACTGCTACGATCGCAGGTTCGAATCCTGACTCGGGCATGGATGTTTGTGATGTCCTTAGGTTGGTTAGGTTTAGGTAGTTCTAAGTTCTAGGGGAATGATGACCTCAGAAGTTAAGTCCAATAGTGCTCAGAGCCATTTTGAACTTCAGATAAATGTGATGTGCGACTTACACAGATATTTTTGTACAGAAGATACAAAAATGACAGTGTTTATATGGGAAAACATTACATTTTTGTCATACAGAAATAATTACATTAACTTAAAAAAGGGATAAACAAAGTTTTTATGTCAAGATATACACTCCTGGAAATTGAAATAAGAACACCGTGAATTCATTGTCCCAGGAAGGGGAAACTTTATTGACACATTCCTGGGGTCAGATACATCACATGATCACACTGACAGAACCACAGGCACATAGACACAGGCAACAGAGCATGCACAATGTCGGCACTAGTACAGTGTATATACACCTTTCGCAGCAATGCAGGCTGTTATTCTCCCATGGAGACGATCGTAGAGATGCTGGATGTAGTCCTGTGGAACGGCTTGCCATGCCATTTCCACCTGGCGCCTCAGTTGGACCAGCGTTCGTGCTGGACGTGCAGACCGCGTGAGACGACGCTTCATCCAGTCCCAAACATGCTCAATGGGGGACAGATCCGGAGATCTTGCTGGCCAGGGTAGTTGACTTACACCTTCTAGAGCACGTTGGGTGGCACGGGATACATGCGGACGTGCATTGTCCTGTTGGAACAGCAAGTTCCCTTGCCGGTCTAGGAATGGTAGAACGATGGGTTCGATGACGGTTTGGATGTACCGTGCACTATTCAGTGTCCCCTCGACGATCACCAGTGGTGTACGGCCAGTGTAGGAGATCGCTCCCCACACCATGATGCCGGGTGTTGGCCCTGTGTGCCTCGGTCGTATGCAGTCCTGATTGTGGCGCTCACCTGCACGGCGCCAAACACGCATACGACCATCATTGGCACCAAGGCAGAAGCGACTCTCATCGCTGAAGACGACACGTCTCCATTCGTCCCTCCATTCACGCCTGTCGCGACACCACTGGAGGCGGGCTGCACGATGTTGGGGCGTGAGCGGAAGACGGCCTAACGGTGTGCGGGACCGTAGCCCAGCTTCATGGAGATGGTTGCGAATGGTCCTCGCCGATACCCCAGGAGCAACAGTGTCCCTAATTTGCTGGGAAGTGGCGGTGCGGTCCCCTACGGCACTGCGTAGGATCCTACGGTCTTGGCGTGCATCCGTGCGTCGCTGCGGTCCGGTCCCATGTCGACGGGCACGTGCACCTTCCGCCGACCACTGGCGACAACATCGATGTACTGTGGAGACCTCACGCCCCACGTGTTGAGCAATTCGGCGGTACGTCCACCCGGCCTCCCGCATGCCCACTATACGCCCTCGCTCAAAGTCCGTCAACTGCACATACGGTTCACGTCCACGCTGTCGCGGCATGCTACCAGTGTTAAAGACTGCGATGGAGCTCCGTATGCCACGGCAAACTGGCTGACACTGACGGCGGCGGTGCACAAATGCTGCGCAGCTAGCGCCATTCGACGGCCAACACCGCGGTTCCTGGTGTGTCCGCTGTGCCGTGCGTGTGATCATTGCTTGTACAGCCCTCTCGCAGTGTCCGGAGCAAGTATGGTGGGTCTGACACACCGGTGTCAATGTGTTCTTTTTTCCATTTCCAGGAGTGTATAAGCGGAGTAGACAACAATGGGGAATTGTTCTAGTGACAAGTGTCTCGAAAACGACAAGGCTTGTGGGATGTTCGTATATTACCGGTGTGAGCCTCTATGGAAAGTGGTTGAAGTATAGGGAAACCACGAGAAGACGTCAAGGGTTCGGAGGTCCATCACAGAACTTGGAGGCTGGAGGCTTGCCTATTTTGTAAATCAGAATAGGTATCCATCTGTGCCAGATCTGACAACAAAGTGCTATACTGATGCAGAACAAGTGTTTCGGAGCACACTGTGCAGCGCTTGTTGTTGGACATGACTCCTCAGCAGACAACCAAACGATATCGTCAGTTATGACCACAGTGGGCACAGGATCATCGAGATTGGTCCTTGGATCAATGGAAACCTGTCGCGTGTCGGATGAGTCACATTTCGTTTTATACCAGGTCGATGGTCGCGTCCGGATACTCCGTCATGCACGCGAAGGACTGCTCGAAGCATGCACTACGCCACACATGCATGCAAGTAGAGGCAGTGTCATAACAAGCGGAACAGTCATATAGGCTTCCATGGGACTTGTGGCAGTAATCGAAGGCACCATAACAGCTGTGGACCACTTGAATATTACGGCGACGGCATCTTCCAATATAAGTGTTCCTGTCGTAAGACCATAATCGTGATTCAGTGGTTTGAGGAGGATAATAGTGAACCCACGATCCCACTATGATGACTTTTCCACTAAATTTGCCTGATTTGAAAGCAACGGAATACATCTAGGACGTTATCGGGTGCCTCGGCGCCCATGAAGCACCGCCCTGAAACGTATGGGAATTGCGTGACTTATATGCAGGCATTTGGTGTCGAATACCTTCCGAAACCTCCTCCGTAGCCCAGCGGTCAGCGTGTCTGGCTGTTACGCTGAGGACCCGGATTCGATTCCAGATACTGACAAGGACTTTTTCCTTGTGACGCTAATTGAGCAGCTGCTTCAGTACGAAGTAGCGGCTCGAAGTTCAGGAAAGCCTACAACATACTGGAGAGCGGACTACTGTCCCCGTAACCCTCTACAGCGCTTCCGAATGACGCCATTGGCAGAGGTTGACACGGTGGTCGTTCGGTTCCGATTGGTCCGTCTGGCCCAGAACGTAAACCTTTGCTTACTTTGTTGCCTTCGGCAGCCTAGCAAGGCCTTGTTAAATCTACGCCATGCAGTATCGCTGTGTTCTAAATGTGGACCAACACTCTATGAAGCAGCTACTCATAATGCTTTGGCGTCCGTTATTTTTCACGTCGACTATTGTATGATAAGGAGAAGTTTATGGCACGGTTTCAGGACATATGGTAACCTTGGCTTTCCCAGAGGGTGTCATGGCTGCGAAACTGTGCACTTTGTTACTCTCCGGTTGTATCTCTCTTCCTAGGACTTTCAGAGACTCGAATATGCCGAACTTGTCATATTGACGCTTTATTTGCTCGGGCTGTCCTGCCATATGGAATAATGAAAAGGGGCTATAAGTAAAGGAGTGAAATTGTCCACTTCTTCTTTTTCTTCATTAGGCTACCAATTCAAAATTACAGTAGGTCATATATTATAATTAACGTGAAGATTGAACATATTAAAAGCCTAATTTAAAAATAATGAATGTTAGCATGGCCACGTAAAATTTGCGTAAGTACAGGCAGCTATACCTAAGAAGATAAATTAGAAATACGTGCAACCAGTAGGTATTCTTTGCAGGGATAATTTAAAAATTACGCCGTGAGGTCCAGTGCATTTATCCGTATCTGATTATGCTCCGTTTGAAAATTACTGGTTGTTTCCATGACCCAACATTACACATGTACAAAGATGATGGAGGTAAAGGAAAACATTCTCAGTGCTTGCGCCGAAGCAAGCTACCCCCTGAACGCCTGGTGATTATGCAACACGCTACGCTGCATGTAACGCAGAGAAGTCGTACACGGGCGCTAAGCACCGCTATTGTTAGCGGCAAACCTAGAGTGCTAGTTACTATCAACGCGAAATCAACGATTCAATTACATGTTTAAGTGTAGTATAGAAACCATGTTCTTAAGAAGAAGGGGAATATGGGTCTACTGATTTAAATATTTTGCTCATCGAAGCTGCTTCTAATGTTCTCCTGGTTTGCCCCGTCATGCGTTCAACATTTTTTCAGTAATTCATTTCTGCTGCTGGTCGGTACTTTCACCTTTTTTTTAGATCTCTTAGCTCATATTCTGTGCTTAACAAACTGACCATTTCATTCAACAGGTGCTGTAATTTTTTCTCACTTTCACAAATAATGACAATGTCTTAGGCGAATCTTAACTCAGATATTGCATCAGCTGAATTTTAATCCCAATCCTGAAACTTTATTTCCATAATTGATTTTCCTATGTACAGGTTGAGCAGTTTAGGTGACAGACTGCATCCATGTCTGACGCCTTTCTTTCTTTCTTTCAAAAAAATGGTTCAAATGGCTCTGAGCACTATGGGACTCAACTGCTGTGGTCATAAGTCCCCTAGAACTTAGAACTACTTAAACCTAACTAACCTAAGGACATCACACACATCCAAGCCCGAGGCAGGATTCGAACCTGCGACCGAAGCGGTCGTGCGGTTCCAGACTGTAGCGCCTTTAACCGCTCGGCCACTCTGGCCGGCTTCTTTCTTTCCATTTTGCAAATGAGCACTCCATTTCTTAATGCTGTCCTTGGTTACTGTCGTTATTCTATATTATCCGTATTTTACTACAGTGTATATCTATTTTTCTGACGATTTCATACATCTTGCACCACTTGCTTTGACGTACACTTTTTTTTACATTTTACATTCTCCTGTTTACTATTCTGACGAGCAACTTGGACGCATGAGCTTCGTGAAATAAAACACTGAACAAGTGCTGCAGACACTGGCAGAAAGTCGGCGATGTCTTATGACCGACGTCGAAGTAATTGCGAATTGGTAAAGATAGTTTTGACACCATAATTCACATCACGCTCGAGAGTCTTGCCTGGAAACTGTCATTGCAGAAGCTGAGAGCTGGTGCTACCATTTAGATCTGCGGCAGTCTATGGAATTGTGTAGATCGGCTTCCCCATAGCAAAGGAAGAGTCATCTCCGTAAAACAGTCTCGACGCAATGATGCAGCGTCATGATTCACCGGAAATTACTACCTGAAAGTAAAACTATCTACTCCAAATTCTACGAGACTCTTTTGCGAAGACTCCTGCAGAGTATCCAAGTTCTGAAACAGAACTGTACAGGAATTTAAAGCAATATCTGCCACATGACAGCTCTGCCCACACATTGACAGACTTTACTAGGCCACGCGTAATTATTCTCAGATATCCTACATACTATTCGGAACCGGTGGCTGCATACTTACATTTTTACCCAATCACACCACCCCCTTCTACACACAGACTTCAAGTCAATCTTGAGAAGCACACATTTTATGGACGTACCGGACATTCAAACGCGTAAGACGTCAACGATTCGTTCGAGAAACCTTTTTTGATAGTTCAACGCATTTTATAAACGTAGTCAAAAGTGCATTGTTGCCAATGGAGATAACTTTGCAGGACACTAAAAGTATTTCGTGTTTTCTGAGCTACTCATCGAACATCTTAGATACATCTCGTAGAATAATAGCAGTAAATTCATCTACTTATTGCTACCCGTAGTGCCAGTACCTAGGTTTACCAGCTTAACAGAATGCTGGTCTATCTTTGGAAGGCACTAAAGCAGCGATTTTGCGTAGTATGGACTTGGTAAATCCTTGGTATCTTCCTGGACGTGTGTGGCCCCAGAAATATACACACAAGCCACGCGGTTCCCGTAAATTACGGGCAGGTGGTCTGTGAGCTCGGAGCTGGCCCCTAATAGCGTCCCACATGAGTTCCATCGGATTCAGGTCCAGCGAATCTGGTGGACAAGACGTCAACATGAGTTCAATACCTCGTTCCTCAAACCATTGAAGCACGATTCAGTACTTGTTACGCGGCAGTTATCCTGCTGAAACAAGGACGTGCCATTGCCGTCGGGCATGACATCAAGCATAAAACAGGTGATTCCCGATAATGTGCACGTAGTTTACAGCTGCCATGGTACCTTCGATTACTACTACAGGTCCCCTGGGAGACCAGGTGAATCTCTTGCATAGCGTAACAACTGCCCCCACCCAGCATGCATGTGTGGTGCAATGCATGTTTCGTGTCGCTGATCGCTAGGACGACGGTCTGGTGTAGCGAGAAACGTGACTCAGCAGGCCAAGCGACATGTTTCCATTGATTCACGGCCCAAGTTCGATGGTCCCACACCCACTCTACTTGTAATGGACGATGTCCTTGCGTCAACACGTACGGGGTCGTGTGCGGCAACGCTCCACGATCAAATGTGTCCTCTGAGCAGTGCGCTCCGAAACACTTGGACCTGCAGCAGCATTATATTCGTTCGTCAGATCTGCCGCTGATCGCAGCCTATCCTGCTTTACAGAGCGGCCAAGCCTCCAACCTCCACGTTGTGTCATGAAGGGTAGACGTCCTACACCTGCATCTACATCTACAGCTACATCTACATCTACACCTACATCTACACAAATACTCCGCAGGCCACAGTAGGGTGCGTGACGGAGGGTACCATGTAGCACTACCAGTCATTCCTTCCACTGTTCCGCTCGCAAATAGAGCGAGAGGGGGCCTTCGTATGAGCCCTAATTTCTCGTATCTTATCTTGGCGGTCCTAAAGCGCAGTGTATGTTGGCAGCGGTAGAATCATTCGGCAGTGAGCTTCAAATGCCGGTCCTCTAAATTTTCTCAATAGTGTTCCTCGAAAAGAAAGCCGCCTTCCCTCCAGGAATTCCCATTTGAGTTCCGGAAGCATCTCCGTATTGTCGGAACCTACTGTAACAAATCTAGCAGCCCACCTCTGAATTGCTTTGATGTCTTCCTTCAATCCGGCACAGTACGGATCCCAAACACTCGAGCAGTTCTCAAGAATAGATCGCACTAGCGTCCTATATGCGGTCTCCTTTACATGTGTACCACACTTTCCTAAAATTCCCTCAATAAACCGAAGTCGGTCATTCGCCTTCCCTACCACCGTTCTCACATGTTCCTTCCATATACACTCCTGGAAATGGAAAAAAGAACACATTGACACCGGTGTGTCAGACCCACCATACTTGCTCCGGACACTGCGAGAGGGCTGTACAAGCAATGATCACACGCACGGCACAGCGGACACACCAGGAACCGCGGTGTTGGCCGTCGAATGGCGCTAGCTGCGCAGCTTTTGTGCACCGCCGCCGTCAGTGTCAGCCAGTTTGCCGTGGCATACGGAGCTCCATCGCAGTCTTTAACACTGGTAGCATGCCGCGACAGCGTGGACGTGAACCGTATGTGCAGTTGACGGACTTTGAGCGAGGGCGTATAGTGGGCATGCGGGAGGCCGGGTGGACGTACCGCCGAATTGCTCAACACGTGGGGCGTGAGGTCTCTACAGTACATCGATGTTGTCGCCAGTGGTCGGCGGAAGGTGCACGTGCCCGTCGACATGGGACCGGACCGCAGCGACGCACGGATGCACGCCAAGACCGTAGGATCCTACGCAGTGCCGTAGGGGACCGCACCGCCACTTCCCAGCAAATTAGGGACACTGTTGCTCCTGGGGTATCGGCGAGGACCATTCGCAACCGTCCCCATGAAGCTGAGCTACGGTCCCGCACACCGTTAGGCCGTCTTCCGCTCACGCCCCAACATCGTGCAGCCCCCCTCCAGTGGTGTCGCGACAGGCGTGAATGGAGGGACGAATGGAGACGTGTCGTCTTCAGCGATGAGAGTCGCTTCTGCCTTGGTGCCAATGATGGTCGTATGCGTGTTTGGCGCCGTGCAGGTGAGCGCCACAATCAGGACTGCATACGACCGAGGCACACAGGGCCAACACCCGGCATCATGGTGTGGGGAGCGATCTCCTACACTGGCCGTACACCACTGGTGATCGTCGAGGGGACACTGAATAGTGCACGGTACATCCAAACCGTCATCGAACCCATCGTTCTACCATTCCTAGACCGGCAAGGGAACTTGCTGTTCCAACAGGACAATGCACGTCCGCATGTATCCCGTGCCACCCAACGTGCTCTAGAAGGTGTAAGTCAACTACCCTGGCCAGCAAGATCTCCGGATCTGTCCCCCATTGAGCATGTTTGGGACTGGATGAAGCGTCGTCTCACGCGGTCTGCACGTCCAGCACGAACGCTGGTCCAACTGAGGCGCCAGGTAGAAATGGCATGGCAAGCCGTTCCACAGGACTACATCCAGCATCTCTACGATCGTCTCCATGGGAGAATAGCAGCCTGCATTGCTGCGAAAGGTGGATATACACTGTACTAGTGCCGACATTGTGCATGCTCTGTTGCCTGTGTCTATGTGCCTGTGGTTCTGTCAGTGTGATCATGTGATGTATCTGACCCCAGGAATGTGTCAATAAAGTTTCCCCTTCCTGGGACAATGAATTCACGGTGTTCTTATTTCAATTTCCAGGAGTGTAATATCGCTTTGCAGCGTTACGTGCAGATATTTAAACGACTTCACTATGTCAAGCAGGACACTACTAATACTGTATCCGAACATTACTGGTTTCTTCTTCCTACCCATCCGCATTAACTTACTTTTTTCCACATTTAGAGCCTGTCACATACTCATAGTTTCTCCATCCTTCAGCCACTTTTCATAGATGCTCAAGATATTAGCAAGCTAACAGCCAACCAGCTTCGCCATTTCCCATATTGTAATAGGATGACCGGAGCAGGTGACGTGGTCGGGGTTGTAGGGCGTGGCTGGGTAGAAGAAGGTGGCCATTTTTAGCAATCTTCCTCTTTATTGTTAGTTCTTCAAATACATTTAGCGGTAGCTCGGCCCCACCGCTAGTGTCGTGGTGGATACGTGCTGATGCACGCAGCCCCGGGGAACGCGACGCCGTGCTCGGTCAGCAGCTGCGCGGGTGGTAGGAGGTTAGCAGCACAGGCCCGACCCAGCTAGCCCCCTGTAGATGCGGCGGCTCGTGACGACGCCGGGAGTCGCCGGTGCAGCAGCGGGCAACGCCCTCAGCCGGCCAGTCCTCAAGGACAGCGTCACTGATGATGACGACTTGACAGCGACCGAACCGAAATGCCGACGCCCACCTCTGATGCCCTTAAATAGTGCAGACCGCTGCTAAATTCGCTGGTTACGCGGCGGCGTGTTTATTAGAAGGTTCTCGATCAGTTGGCTCATGCAACCGCGCCACACGTGGCCCGCACCTGCGTAATTCTCCTAATGCTGCGTTCTGATGGCTGCCATGCGCGTGCCCACATACCGACGCTTGTTGCAAAACTGTGTCACCTGCATAACGCGCCAGCCAGCTTTCGTCCGCCGTCTGCCGTGAAGCTGGCGCATCGCGCACTGAAACACACTAAACCACAATTTCTCACCATATTTCCTAAAAATAAACCCCTGTCCTCTACAATATGCTCTTTCCAAGCTGCCAGACTATAACCACTTTGCGGAAGTCGCTTGTGTCAGTGAATTTCCCAATGTGCCAACCATATCACAGCTAGAATGATTTCCATTTGTTTCTGTTCTGATTATATAATTTCCTTATCGCCTCGTGTGCCCACAACCCCCAACCTCGAGATTGGCAGTGGTCAAAATGTTTTCGCTCATCGGTGTATGCACTGAAGAGCCAAAGAAACGGGTACACCTGCCTAATATCGTGTAGGGCCACCGGGAGGACGCAGATGTGCCGCAACACGACGTGGCATGGATTCGAGTAATGTCTGAAGTAGTGCTGGAGGGAACTGACACCATGAATCGTGTAGGACTGTTCATAAATCCGTAAGAGTATGAGGGGGTGGAGATCTCTTTTAAACAGCACGTTGGAGGGTGTCCCAGACATGCTCAGTAATGTTTATTGTTTGGGGAGTTTGGTGGCGAGCGGAAGTGTTTAAACACAGAAGAGTGTTCCTGGAGCAACTCTGTAGCAATTTTGGACGTGCGAGGTGTCGCTTTGTCCTCCTGGAATTGCCGCAATCAGTCGGAATGTACAATGGACATGAATGATGCATGTGATCAGGCAGGATGCTTAGGTGTGTGTCACCTGGGAGATTCGTATCTAGACGTATCTTGGGTCCCATATCACTCCAACTGCACACGCCCCACAACATTACAGAGCCTCCATCAACTTGAACAGTCCCCTGGTGACATGCAAGGTCAACGGATTCATGTGGTTGTGTCCATACCCGTACACGTCCATCAGCTCGATACAATTTTAAATGAGACTCGTCCGACCAGGCAACATGTTTCCGGTCATCATCAGTCCAATGCCGGTGTTGACGGGCCCAGGCGTAAAGCTTTGTATCGTGCTGTCATCAAGGGTACACGAGTAGGCCTTATGCACTCCGAAAGGTGTTTTGTTGAATAGTTCGCACGCTGACACTTGTTGAAGGCCCAGCATTGAAATCTGCAGCAATTTGCCGAAGGGTTGCACTTCGTTGACGCTGAACGATTGTCTTCACTGGTCGTTTGTCCCGTTCTTGCAGGATCTATTTCCGGCCGCAGCGATGTCGGAGGTTTTATGTTTTATCGCATTCCTGATATTCACGGTACACTCGTGAAGTGGTCGTAGGGGAAAATCCCCACTTTATCGCTACCTCGGAGATGTACACTCCTGGAAATTGAAATAAGAACACCGTGAATTCATTGTCCCAGGAAGGGGAAACTTTATTGACACATTCCTGGGGTCAGATACATCACATGATCACACTGACAGAACCACAGGCACATAGACACAGGCAACAGAGCATGCACAATGTCGGCACTAGTACAGTGTATATCCACCTTTCGCAGCAATGCAGGCTGCTATTCTCCCATGGAGACGATCGTAGAGATGCTGGATGTAGTCCTGTGGAACGGCTTGCCATGCCATTTCCACCTGGCGCCTCAGTTGGACCAGCGTTCGTGCTGGACGTGCAGACCGCGTGAGACGACGCTTCATCCAGTCCCAAACATGCTCAATGGGGGACAGATCCGGAGATCTTGCTGGCCAGGGTAGTTGACTTACACCTTCTAGAGCACGTTGGGTGGCACGGGATACATGCGGACGTGCATTGTCCTGTTGGAACAGCAAGTTCCCTTGCCGGTCTAGGAATGGTAGAACGATGGGTTCGATGACGGTTTGGATGTACCGTGCACTATTCAGTGTCCCCTCGACGATCACCAGTGGTGTACGGCCAGTAGGAGATCGCTCCCCACACCATGATGCCGGGTGTTGGCCCTGTGTGCCTCGGTCGTATGCAGTCCTGATTGTGGCGCTCACCTGCACGGCGCCAAACACGCATACGACCATCATTGGCACCAAGGCAGAAGCGACTCTCATCGCTGAAGACGACACGTCTCCATTCGTCCCTCCATTCACGCCTGTCGCGACACCACTGGAGGCGGGCTGCACGATGTTGGGGCGTGAGCGGAAGACGGCCTAACGGTATGCGGGACCGTAGCCCAACTTCATGGAGACGGTTGCGAATGGTCCTCGCCGATACCCCAGGAGCAACAGTGTCCCTAATTTGCTGGGAAGTGGCGGTGCGGTCCCCTACGGCACTGCGTAGGATCCTACGGTCTTGGCGTGCATCCGTGCGTCGCTGCGGTCCGGTCCCAGGTCGACGGGCACGTGCACCTTCCGCCGACCACTGGCGACAACATCGATGTACTGTGGAGACCTCACGCCCCACGTGTTGAGCAATTCGGCAGTACGTCCACCCGGCCTCCCGCATGCCCACTATACGCCCTCGCTCAAAGTCCGTCAACTGCACATACGGTTCACGTCCACGCTGTCGCGGCATGCTACCAGTGTTAAAGACTACGATGGAGCTCCGTATGCCACGGCAAACTGGCTGACACTGACGGCGGCGGTGCACAAATGCTGCGCAGCTAGCGCCATTCGACGGCCAACACCGCGGTTCCTGGTGTGTCCGCTGTGCCGTGCGTGTGATCATTGCTTGTACAGCCCTCTCGCAGTGTCCGGAGCAAGTATGGTGGGTCTGACACACCGGTGTCAATGTGTTCTTTTTTCCATTTCCAGGAGTGTATGTCCAATAGCTCATGCGCCGACTATAACACCACGTTCAAATTCACTTAAATCTTGATAACCTCCCATTGCAGCAGCAGTAACCGATCTAACAACTACGCCAGACTCTTGCTGACTTGTGTAGGCGTTGGCGACGGCAGTGCCGTATTCTGATCGTTTACATTTCTCTGTATTTGAACACGCATGCCTACACTAGTTTCTTTGTGCGCTTCAGTGTAAATCTGGTTAGGAAACAGAGCACCGTGTTCGGACTGACGTCAGAACACGGAGTCATTGCATCTTTACTATGTCCATCGAAGACCTTAAAATACTCTTAAACAGTCTAAGTTATATTAGGGGTAGTCAAATGAAAATGAGACAGATGGAAAAAAGTAAATAAACTGTTTATTATTTTAAAATTAATCGCCATAACTGTTAATGCATTCATCGCATTGTGACACAGGTCGGTCAGTGGCTTCAGGGAAAAATGTTTTCGGTTGCCTACGGAACCATGGGTGTAACCAGTCGTGTACCTCTTCATCCGAAGCAAATCGACGACCATGAGTGTCTTCCTGCAGGGCCCCAAAAACATGGCAATCGCATGGGGACAGAGCGGAGCTGTATGGAGATGTGTAAGGACTTCCCGCCAAAACTTCTGCAGCGTAGTCGAAAAAACTTTGGCGAAATGTGGGCGGGCATTATCCTCCTTTAACTTTCCCGGGCGTCTAGACTTGATCGCGCGCTTCAGGTTTTTAAAGTGTCAAGGAAAGACAGGGATACAGAAACAGAAATAATTTACTAACGAAATAATGAGAAAATTCAGGGATGTCAAGACAAAATGACTGCAGAAAAAATGCGTATAAATCTAAAAAGAAAAGGCGCTCGATATAGAAATGAAACTGAAAAGTGAAGAGAACCTACGCTGAGAGTAAAAGTAAAGTCTCCAACGTTACGAGTGCAATGGGAGCTGCACTGCTATACGCGGATGAGAGAGCCCTTAGGCAGAAAGAATACATTGAAATTCTCTACAAGGGTGAGGAACTGTCTGATGACGTCATAGATGAAATGGGAGTCTACATAGAAGTCATAGAGGATCCACTATCACAATCAGACTTTTCAAAAGCTTTGGAACCCGGAAGGCATAGATTACATTCATTCGGAATGTTTAAAATCATTGAGGGAACTGGCAATCAAACGGCTATTACAGGTGGTTTGAAGAATCAGTCACTCTGGAGAAATACACCACACTATCGGAAAAACATCATTCACACAAACCTGAAGACAGAAAGGGCAGATAAGTGCAAGAACTATCACACAGTCAGTTTCTCATCTCTTGGGTCCAAAGTTCTGACAAGAATAATGCAAGGAAGAATGAGAAAGAAAACAGAGAATCTGTTACATGGCGATCAGTTTAGCTTTAGGAAAGATAAATCCACGAGAGACAGTTTTGAATTTGTTCTTGGTAATGGAAGCAATATTTAAGAAAAATCAGGACTTTATGTTGGATCTGTCGTCCTAGAAAAAGCGTTCAACAATGTAAAATTCTTGGAGAATGGCAGCCCATTCTTCACGGAGTGCTGCACTGAGGAGAGGTATCGATGTCGGTCGGTGACGCCTAGCACAAAGTCGGCGTTCCAAAACATCCCAAAGGCGTTCTATAGGATTCAGGTAAGCACTCTGTGCAGGCCAGTCCATTACGGGGATGTTATTGTCGCGTAACCATTCCGCCATAGGCCGTGCATTATGAACAGGTGCTCGATCGTGTTGAAAGATGCAATCGCCATCCCCGAATTGCTCTTCAACAGTGGGAAGCAAGAAGGTGCTTAAAACATCAATGTACGCCTGTGCTGTGATAGTGCCACGCAAAAGAACAAGGGGTGCAAGCCCCCTCCATCAAAAACACGACCACACCAGAACACCACCGCCTCCGAATTTTACTGTTGGAACTACAAAAGTTCACCGGGCATCGCCATACCCACACCCTGCCATCGGATCGCCACATTGTGTTCCGTGATTCGTCATTCCACACAACGTTTTTCCACTGTTCAATCGTCCAATGTTTACGCTCCTTATACCAAGCGAGGCGTTTGGCATTTACCGGCGTCATGTGTGGCTTATGAGCAGCCGCTCGACCATGAAATCCAAGTTTCCTCACCTCCCGCCTAACTGACGTAGTGCTTGCAGTGGATCCGCATGCATTTTGGAATTCCTGTGTGATAGTCTGGATAGATGTCTCCCTATTACATATTACGACCCTCTTCAACTGTCCGCGGTCTCTGCCAATCAAATGGTTCAAATGGCTCTGAGCACTATGGGACTTAACATCTTAGGTCATCAGTCCCCTTGAACTTAGAACTACTTAAACCTAACTAACCTAAGGACATCACACACATCCATGCCCGAGGCAGGATTCGAACCTGCGACCGTAGCGTCCCGCGGTTCCGGACTGCAGCGCCTAGAATCCCACGGCCACCGCGGCCGGCTCTGCCAATCAACAGACGTGGTCGGCCTGTACGCTTCTGAGCTGTACGTGTCCCTTCACGTTTCCACTTCACTATCACATCGGAAAGAATGGACCTAGGGATGTTTAGGAGTGTTGAAATCTCGCGTACAGACGTATGACACAAGTGACACCCAATCACCTGATCACGTTAGAAGTCCGTGAGTTCCGCAGAGCGCCCCATTCTGCTCTCTCACGATGTCTAATAACTACTGAGGTCGCTGATATGGAGTAACTGGCAATAGTTGGCAGCGCAATGCACCTAATATGAAAAACTCATATTTTTGGGAGTGTCCGGATACTTTTGGTCGCATAGTGATAGTAAATAGTTAGATATTTATTTTGACGCAATTGAATTTCGAGGGCATTTTGGTTTTTAATGCAACTGTTGTAAGTGTTCCAAATATATATTTATGTTAAAAAATAAAAATAATCCATCTTGTTAGAAAAATACAGGTATTGCCACAACTTACTTGCATAGAACAGAACCACATACATTTGTCGTTATGAAACTTGTTATTAGAAAATATAAATAAGCGAACTGAATGAATACAGCGGCCGACCGGTGTGGCCGAGCGGTTCTAGGCGCTACAGTCTGGAACCGCGCGACCGCTACGGTCGCAGGTTCGAATCCTGCCTCGTGCATGGATGTGTGTGATGTCCTTAGGTTAGTTAGGTTTAAGTAGTTCTAAGTTCTAGGGGACTGATAACCTCAGCAGTTAAGTCCCATAGTGCTCAGAGCCATTTTTAGCTATGGTCACAGATTCGAATCCTGCCTCGGGCGTGGATGTGTGTGATGTCCTTAGGCTAGTTAGGTTTAAGTAGTTCTAAGTTCTAGGGGACTGATGACCTCAGAAGTTAAGTCCCATAGTGCTCAGAGCCATTTGAACCATTTTCAATACAGCTAGATAAAGCACAAAACGAACATATCGATACCGCCGTGGAAGTATATGAATTGAACGGTACCACGTGAAATGAAACCCCTTAACAGAGAAAACATTGTCCATTCCGTCAGACAGAGCACCATGGCTGAACTGGGTCTACCGTGACTCGGAACTAGCAACATAGGGTCATTCCTGCTATTCCGTTGTGACTCGTCGAAAACGTAATCGTGAATGCCTATGCGGCAGGCGCTGCCCACTGGGGACCGCCGTGTCCCCGGCTGAGCCGTGTGCCGGCACGTCGGCTGGCGCTACGCTACGTCACGGGCGCAACAAAAGACGGTAGCCGCGGTAACCGACGTGACGTGACCGACGTGTCAAGACCGCCGGCGCTGGTCGCGACCGCAGCAGCCGCCGCGGATATGAATTACCCGAGAAGCTTCATTACGTGTCCATTTGGGGCTCCTGAAAAGAGACCAATTTGTAATTATGGCAGTGTTCAATAGGGAGGCGGGCCGCCGCGGGGAGGTTCCCTTTGAATGGGATGTGACTTCATCACGGCGCTGCGGAAGGCTTTTCCCCGCGAGCCGCCGGATTAATGGAACCCACGGCCGCTTCCCGCGTTCCTCCGCTCTGCGGAACCGACGACGTACGTGCTCGCCGACGGAACCTCCCGGCTCCGACTGCACCACCTTCGGCGGCTGAGAACGTTCCACACGCTCTACGCTGTTCGTATGTACGAGGCGACACCCGTGCCTCATTGCGTTTGATTCATACCGACAACGAGAGAAGCAGAGAGAGCAGTTTCGATCAGCACTGCTTCCTTTTTTCAACGTCAGGCTGCAAAGTCTCAAAAGACTTATTACGTTTTGTCCAAGCCACAGAAGCCGTTGCGTGTATACTTGCAGTAGAAGCGCTGTGCGCGTATTGTTGTCTCTGCCAAACTTCAACTGTTCCGCAGTTTCTTACCAAAACTGAGACTGTCAAAGACTCACATTGACCTTGCCTTTCGACAGATGCAGAAGTTTCACATGATTAGAGTCATAATCAGCCATTTTTTCCAACCTTACTCGATGTAAGTAGACGATTAATATTGGCCTGCTAGTGTCTGACGTTGATTCAAGACTACTACAACAAAAGTTGGTGAGATTTGTTCCACGTAATCATTGGTTTTATGAGATTAATTAACCCGTATATTAATCCCTTTTCGCCGGCCATTGTGGCCGAGCGGTTCTAGGCGCGACCGCAACGGTCGCAGGTTCGAATCCTGCCTCGGACATTGATGTGTGTGATGTCCTTAGATTAGTTAGATTTAAGTAGTTCTAAGTTCTAGAGGACTGATGACCTCAGATGTTAAGTCCCATTGTGCTCAGAGCCATTTGAACCATTTGAATCCCTTTTCTGATATCTGAAACGTGTGGTATGGTATTATTTGCCGGTCAGTGCTAAAGCGAATTAGAACCTGCATCTTCGGAGTTTCTTTGAACTGTTTTCTGCTAGTAATGCTTGAAAAAATTGTCCTTTAACCGTCAGCTACCGCATCTGTGCACACACTGCACACAGCGTGATACTTCGTCAGGCATCCAGCGTCATAAGTTCTGCCATCGTATTAATAACTAGCTGTAAATAGCATGCGTTGCAATGCCAC
Source organism: Schistocerca cancellata (assembly GCF_023864275.1). Lineage (NCBI taxonomy): Eukaryota > Metazoa > Arthropoda > Insecta > Orthoptera > Acrididae > Schistocerca > Schistocerca cancellata. Next base: position 913,075,608 of record NC_064627.1, on the reverse strand, counting down.
GGATTCGTCTGAGATTTTGGCACAACGTTGCACTGGAATACGCCCGTGTTTTTAGATACTTTTTCTTGTAATACCTTTGCGAAATGTGTTGCGAGTAGTTTTACTAGTACAGAAGTAATAGAACAAAATGTCGTGCCTGACGCGGCAGTTTCTGACGTAGCTCAAAGTTTATGTCGTATTTCCTGAACTGAGTGTCTTACAGTGACATAAATTTGCCGGCACATTTATTGAGATATATGTATATATGATACAGATACTACCTGCCAGGTTAGCCGAGAGCGCTAATTCGCTGCTTCCTGGAATCGGGTAGGCGCGCCGGCCCCGGGTCGAATCAGCCCGGCGGCTTTACGACGGAGGCCGGTGTGACGGCCATCCTGGATGTGGTTTTTAGGCTGTTTTCCACATCGCACTCAGTGAATACCGAGCTGGTCCCCACGTCCCACCTCAGTTACACAGCTCACAGACATCTGAACGCATTCGCACTATTCCATGGATTACACTATTCACAGACAGTTGGGGGTACACTAATTCCGTCCTGAGGGGTACGGGATGGCGGCAGGAAGGGCATCTGGCCACCCATTAAATTAACCTTGCCAAATCCGATTAAACATGCCGACCCTGCGTCTTTGCAGGAAAAAGGCACAGGCAAAAGAAAGAAAGGAAGAATATATGATATGGATACAGTGTGCAAAATATGTTGCGAATAGAGTTAATAGTAATGAAGTAATACATTAAAACGTCATGCGTGATGCAGCAGTTTACGGCGTGTACAGCGAAAATCTAGTATGCGATAAATTTTTCTCATTTCATCATCTTGGGAGTGGGGAGAGAGGGGGGGGGGGGGGATGGGGGTCAGTGAGAATAATTTCCGTAAAGGCTTGAAATTGTAAATTATGTCTTTTGACAGTCGCTAAGTGCTCTCATTTCTGAAATAGTAGATCCATAAATCTGGGTATTTTCACACTGTGACATCTCATTGTTTCTGATGTCATTTCTCGCAAACTATGTGCCATAATCCTTTTTTTCTTTTTGGGGGGGAGGGGGGAAAGGGGTGAGGTCGTGGGGGGGGGGGGGGAAGGGGGTTCGTAACATTCGCGGGCACACGGAGAACAAGTCTCCAAAGTTCCATCCCAATTGGGTGATTGTTTCAGGAGTGCATAGAGGACAAACACACAAAGAAACATTAACTTTTATTTTTGTGTACGACAGTAATAACAATTGACATTTCTACCTCTGATTTAACTAAAGCTGCCTCTTTCGTATTACTGCTCAGCAACCCGTCAACACCTTTACCTAGGAGCGACGTAGCGTAGTGGTACACTGACTCCTGAGGACAGTGGACAGTAGACCCAATCCCCGTCCTACGACCCACATTTACATTTTCCATTACTTCCGCGAATTATTTAAGACAAATACCAGAACGAATCCATTGAAAGGGTGCGGATCTCAACTCCCATCTTTGCCAAATCCAAAGTTCCACTCGGTTACTAATGACTTCGTGGAGAACACGACTTTGAACCCTAATCTTCTCTACCCTGTTTTACAGGCTACTTTAGTCATGGAATATCGTTTTAATTGAACGAAATGAGGGCAGGAATTTTCTGTAGCCCTCTTCCTGGTCAAAGAAAGGAAACAAAAATTTTCAGGATGAAACGTCCCCTTCGAACAATTATATATATATGAAACGTCCACTTAGAACAATTGTACAAGACTGTGCTTAACCTGGCACACAATAATTTTAGCGCAACGCAATCTGACTATCAAAATTCCCTGCAAAAGAATGGCCCTGACAAACATTAAACTATACCTTTTACAAATCACTTACCTCACAAAAATCTTCGCTACTCAAGCTACTGCAAAACAGCGAGCGCCACTACTGCCAGCTAAATAAAAGATTCAAACTACTGAAGGTACTAACTACTGATAGGGATAGTTAGCAAATGAAAGATATTAATAGAGAACAAACAATGTATTTACCTTAATATTCATAATTGACATTCAGTCTTACAGATTATCAAAACTCCGCCATCTCTCTCCCCACGTCCACCACTGCTGGCGGCTCACCTCCAACTGCCCAACGCAATCTGCTGTTCACATCCAGCTATAGCAGTTCATGACAACAATGGCAGGCAACAATGCAAACTAGCCACACACTGCACACAGCACAGCCAGCGATTTTCATATAGAGAGCGCTACGTGGCATTACCCATATAAAAATCTAAACAGCCTACTTACAAGGAAACATCTTCTTTTTTCTTTTTCTTAGCGTTAGTCAACTCCAGTACATCATGTGTGCCATCTCACTGCCTCTGCGTGATCGTATTTTAACTGTTTCCAAATCGTTTTGTCTGAGTCAGAGATTGGGGACCCGCCCAGCAATTGGCTGAACCAGCGTCGATAACCTCCTAATAACCACACTCATGTTGGCCGCTGCACCAGCCACTGTCTGGATCACATCCCTGTCTCCCAACCTAGCGCACTGCGCCGTCGCTATATCAGCAGGAATGTCGAGAAACCATTGGAAACATAGTTCAGGGTACAAGAAGTGTTTTCGCAGTTGCGAATATAGACAATCGTCAGCTGTATAAAGGAATAACGGCAATGGAAGTTTGTGCCAGACCCGGACTCGAAACCGGATCTCCTGCTTATCGAAAGCGGTCGCCTTACCGTTGGCTATCCGAGCACTACATACGGCCAGGCCCAGACTTCCATAGATCGTCAACCAAGTGTCTACAACCTGTACTCTTACACCCATTACGTATATTCCCGTACAGGGGAGACATTTTACCTGAAAGCCGCTTGCCCGGTGTTTGCAGATAACTACGGTATGGAGTGCCTGTGTTATTCCGAATTACGATGCTATGTTCCTTCGGATATGCTACGGCAAGTTGAAAAAGAGAGAGAGTGAAAGGGAGAGATAGGGTGACATTTATACTTCCGTATTACAAAACCCTTCCCTCAAAAATATTTCTCTCTTTCATACCTCCTCTGTGTTACCACAGATGACGTGTCACTGGTCTCATTCGTACTAAGACTGCAGTACATCTACATCTACATCCATACTCCGCAAGCCATCTGACGGTGTGTGGCGGAGGGTACCTTGAGTACCTCTATCGGTTCTCCCTTCTATTCCAGTCTCGTATTGTTCGTGGAAAGAAGGATTGTCGGTATGCCTCTGTGTGGGCTCTAATCCCTCTGATTTTATCCTCATGGTCTCTTCGCGAGATATACGTAGGAGGGCGCAATATATTGCTTGACTCCTCGCTGAAGGTATGTTCTCGAAACTTCAACAAAAGCCCTTACCGAGCTACTGAGCGTCTCTCCTGCAGAGTCTTCCACTGGAGTTTATCTATCATCTCCGTAACGCTTTCGCCATTACTAAATGATCCTGTAACGAAGCGCGCTGCTCTCCGTTGGATCTTCTCTATCTCTTCTATCAACCCTATCTGGTACGGATCCCACACTTGTGAGCAGTATTCAAGCAATGGGTGAACAAGTGTACTGTAACCTACTTCCTTTGTTGTCGGATTGCATTTCTTTGGGATTCTTCCAACGAATCTCAGTCTGGCATCTGCTTTACCGACGATCAACTTCATATGATCATTCCATTTTAAATCACTCCTAATGCGTTCTCCCAGATAATTTATGGAATTAGTTGCTTCCAGTTGCTGACCTGCTATATTGTAGCTAAATGATAAGAGATCTTTCTTTCTATGTATTCGCAGCACATTACACTTGTCTACACTGAGATTCAACTGCCATTCCCTGCACCATGCGTCGATTCGCTGCAGATCCTCCTGCATTTCAGTACAATTTTCCATTGTTACAACTCTCGATATACCACAGCATCATCCGCAAAAAGCCTCAGTGAACTTCCGATGTTATCCACAAGGTCATTTATGCATATTGTGAATAGCAAAGGTCCTACGACACTCCCCTGCGACACACCTGAAATCACTCTTACTTCGGAAGACTTTTCTCCGTTGAGAATGACATACTGCGTTCCGTTAACTAGGAACTCTTCAATCCAATCACACATTTGGTCTGATAGTCCATATGCTCTTACTTTGTTTATCAAACGACTGTGGGGAACTGTATCGAACGCCTTGCGGAAGTCAAGAAACACGGCATCCACCTGGGAACCCGTGTCTATGGCCCTCTGAGTCTCGTGGACTAATAGCGCGAGCTGGATTTCACACGATCGTCTTTTTCGAAACCCATGCTGATTCCTATAGAGTAGATTTCTAGTCTCCAGGAAAGTCATTATACTCGAAGATAATCACGCTGCGCCCGGTGTACCCGAGCGGTTCTAGGCGCTTCACTCTGAAACCGTGTGACCGCTACGGTCGCAGGTTCGAATCCTGCCTCGGGCATGGATGTGTGTGATGTCCTTAGGTTAGTTAGGTTTAAGTAGTTCTGAGTTCTAGGTGACTGATGACTTCAGATGTTAAGTCCCATAGTGCTCAGAGCCATTTGCAGTACACGCGAGGTGCCAATTTGTTTCCACGGCTCTGTGTGGAATGCGGAAGTTCTAATAAGTGTTCACCAACCTGAAGTCTTCTGTGGCTGTTGTTCTCTGCCTAGAAAACATCATGTAGGTCTGAATCAGTAATCTTGAGACTGTAAGAAACTCTTGGCGAGGAACTGTTATTTTAGAAATAATTAAATTTCCAGTCAGTTTGTTTATACGTGATGCCACCCGCTTTTTGAATAGCAAAACATGAGAAACTGCACAAATAATTTCCATTTTACATTCACAAATAATTTCCATTCTTCAAAACAAATTAAGAAATTGCATATTTCCATAATTACTGTCACACTGTTCTCAACTATATGTCCAAATAACCACACATTGCTAATAAAGTCCTAACTAACACCGACCGCGGCATACAACATGTCTGTCATCTGAGGCTTCCCAACCAGCTATATTCACAAACCAAACATTGCAAATTAAATATTAGCTGCAACCGCAGCGGACAACATGTCCGTCCTCCAAGACTGCCGACCCAATTATATTTTTACAACCTTGATTACTAATGAAATAGCCTTCCACTGTGGCCTAGCGGTTCTAGGCGCTTCAGACTGGATCCGCGCGATCGCTACGGTCAGAGGTTCGAATCCTGCCTCGGGCATGGATGTGTGTGATGTCAGGTTAGTTAGGTTTAAGTAGTTCTGAGGTCTTGGGGACTGATGATCTCAGATGTTAAGTCCCATAGTGCTCAGAGCCATTTTAACCATTTGAACTAATAAAATCTTAACTGATGCCGACCACGACAAATAACATATCAGTCCTCCGACACTGCCGAACAAGCTCTCATCTTACAGCCGAATCACTTCGCCCGCCATCCATGTTAGGCGCGATCCGAAGATCACCTAAGTGCTTCATCTGCCTTTTCGTTTAGCAGTTGCTTATTAGTCTGCTGGTTATTAATCCGTGTGAAACAATAGAATGATAGCACGCTACTGAGAGATGCTTTAATTTCAAATGCGAATAAATACGCTGTATAGTTTGTCTAATATTAATAACATAAGATTATCATTTTGGCGCGCAACTTCCGGACGCAGCAGCCAATCGCGGAGGAGCACCACAGTTTAGGCGGTCTTCCTCACGATACGCGTACTGAACAAACCATCTATCATCCGTACCTCACACCATATTGCCTCATCTTGCCACTGCTGCCTTCCTAACTGCTCCAAGAAGAGCTTCTTGTACCTGAATATGGTGACTGCAAAGCCAAAAATATTACAATGCTTGCATGTCCGAACAATCAGGCACTGCGGCGACTACAGCCGTTAAGAAATATGGGAAATGTAATCGCGGTTGCGAATAAGGACTACCATCAGATGTATAATGAAATGACGACAATGAAAATTTGTGCCGGACCAGAACATGAACCCGGCTTTTCCGCTTTTGGCGAGCAGTAAGCGGGAAATATAGGTTCACTTCTCGGTCCGGCACAATTTTTCATTGTCATTCCATTATACAGGTGGCATCGACTCACAACTCCTTGGAAGTCCCCTGCAGAAATATCGGACCATTCTGCTTCTATAGCCGTCTACAATTCCTACAGTGTTACCGATGCAGGATTTTATGCACGAACTGACTTCTCTATTAAGTCCGTTAAATGTCCGATGGGATTCATGTCGGGCGACCTGGGAGACGAAACTATTCGCTCGAACTGTGCAGACTGTTACTCAAACCAACCAGCAGGTGACATGGCGCACTGTCATCCGTAACAACTCCATCGCTGTTTGGGAACATAAGGTCTATGAATGGCTGCAAATGGTCTCCAAGAAGCCGAACATTATCATTTCCAGTCGATGATCGCTTCAGTTGCACCAGAGGACCCAATCGGTTCAATGTAAATACAGACAACGCAATTGCGGAGCCACCACCAGCTTGCACAGTGCCTTGTTGACAACCTGCTTCCATGGTTTCGTGTTGTCTGCGCCACGCTCGAGTCCTACCATCAGCTCTTACAACTGAAATCGGAACTCATCTGAGAAGGCCACAGTTTGCCAGTCCTCTAGGGTCCAACCGATATGGTCACAAGCCCAGGGGATGAGTTGCACGTGATGTCGTGCAGTCTAAGGCGCTGCAGTCGTGGACTGTGCGGCTGGTCCCGGCGGAGGTTCGAATCCTCCCTCGGGAATAGGTGTGTGTTTTTGTCCTTAGGATAATTTAGGTTAAGTAGTGTGTAAGCTTAGGGACTGACGACCTTAGCAGTTAAGTCCCGTAAGATTTCACACACATTTGAACATTTTTTGACGTCCTGCTGTTAGGAAAGACACTCGCCTCAGTCGTCTGCTTCCATAGCCCATTAACGCCAAATTCCACCGCACTGTCCTCTCGGGTTCGTTTGTAGTGTCACACATTGATTTCTGCAGTTATTTCACGCAGCGTTGCTTGTCTCTCAGCACTGACAGCACTACACAGATGCTGCTGCTCTCGGTCTTTAGGTATCGAGCGAAGTGGCGCAGTGGTTAGCACAATGGACTCGTATTCGGGAGGACGACAGTTCAAACCGGCATTCGGCCGTTCAGATATAGGTTTCCGATGATTTCCCTAAATCGCTTAGGCAAATAATAGGATGGTTCCTATAAAAGGGCGCGGCTGATTTCCTTCTCCCTCCTTGAAACAGTCCGGACTTGGTCTCTGTCTCTTATGACCTCGGTGTCGACGTTGATATTAAACCTAATCCTCTCTCCCTCTCTCTCTGTCGGTCGTTAAGTGAAAGCCGTCGACCACTACGTTGTGGTAATGCCTGAAATTTGGTATTCTCATAACACTCTTGACATTGTCGATGTCCGAATACTGAATTCCACAGTGAATACCGAAATGGAATGTCTCATGTGTCTAGCTCCAACTACCATTTCGCGTTCAAGGTCTGTTAATTCCGTCGTGCAGCCATAAATACGTTGGAAACCTTTTCACATGAATCACCGGAGTGCAAATGACAGTTCCGCAAATTCACTGCCCTTTTAAACCTTATGTACGCCATACTACCGCCATCTGTCACGTGCAATACCTACTAGAGTCCTGCATGACCGAGTAGGCGAGCACAAAATAAGAGATGGGGCGAGCACACCCTAACTGGATAGGCTGCCCACACTAGTTCTAGTGACCGAGCATAGAAGCCGTGACCGGATACGTAGCACGTAACTGCAAACACATTTACACGTGTGTCATCCGTGTGACACTGCAGCCATTTGTGGTGTGTCTCTCTCTGTAATCATGCTGCGCGAGGAAGCCAGTGCAGTAAGACGTAAGATTGAAACCAATGCTTACACATTGAAGAAACGGGAAGGTCTAAAAAGTACATTTCTGCTGGTTGTAGACGAAAACAGTGCATCTACTGGGTACGTATCAAGCATAAACTGCTCAACATTATTGTGTTTCGAGTCGGGAACCACTCATCTAAAGAAACATAGTTGCAAGAAACCTCACAAAGATAAAGCTCCTTGAGGGATACCGGCAATAATAAAAAATAGTACTACAGCAAAGTGTCTTGCAATATGTGCTAAAGATATCAGTCCTTTTAATGCTGTTTCCGGTGAAGGTTTCAGAGAACTAGGCCAAGAATTAATACATCTAGGTGCGCATTATGGAAAAGTTAACGTGCAGATGTCATGCCACATCCCTCTACTATAAGCAGACATGTCAAATAACAAGCTGATGCAATAAGAAACAGCATAATCCCTTCTGTTATTGCGGAAGTTATTAATAAAACATGTGCTACGACAGTTCATATGTAGACTGATTCGCGTAATCAGGTGCACTATTTGACGCTTACAACACATTACATTAACACAGACTGGTCTCTTGTGAACAATGTTTCATTTACAACAAAATTACCGGACGTTAAGAGGACGGGAGTAAATATTATGAATGAAATTGAAGATAGGATGGCTGATTGGGACATTTCGCCTGACATGTCGCACAGTTTTGTTTTTGTCTCCGACCAGGGTGCCAATGTACGTAAAACACCTCGTTTTTACGGGAACGTTTCGATGATTTCCACATCAGTTCTGTATTACTTGTTTCTTTTGTTTATTATCATAGATCCTTCAAGTACTTTGTCATCACGAGCCAGAAAGAGATATCGTTTCAAGGAATGGAGGAACAACAGATCATCCGCAGCAGATGAAGTTGATCTCTGCATTTTAATGCACCCCGGAGATGATGATGATTACATCTTAAAGTGATGGAGCAGACATGAAACAGATCTGCCAGGCCTGGCTGCAGTTGCAAGACGTATTTTATGTATCCTAGCAACAAGCGCACCTAGTGAAAGATGCTTTAGTAAAGCCGGCATGTTACTAAAATATGGCCACACCAATTAAATCCGGAACGTGTTAGTGATTTACTGGTGATCAACAATAACTATAATTTTGTTTCTATTACAAACAAATGAAAAATATGACAAGTTACGTCTGTAAATGTTTAATGTTCTTTGTATGCTTTCTTTATGATGATGGTTGTCTTCTAGATTACGGGAACAGCACTTATTTAATGTTTCCATTAATGAAAGGAAAAATATATATTCTGTTTGGAAATGAGACACGTCTTGTATCCGCAGTTGTATTGAAATATCATTTTACTTTCCAAGTGCTTTATGAATTTAGCTGTGTCAAGTACGCGGTCTTGGAAACGTTACTTTTGTATTAAAAGAGAGAGAGAGAGAGAGAGACAAATACATTGTGTGTATGTGTGTGTGTGTGTGTGTGTGTGAGAGAGAGAGAGAGAGAGAGAGAGAGAGAGAGAGAGGCGTTGGATTTGTACAGTACAGTACAGTGCAGCGAGCCGGGGTGAGGCTAGGTGAGACGTCAGCGGTGACCGGTCATGCTCGGTTATCCGCGTGTCCGGAATCCGGACAACAGACATGGCGCGAGTACGTGACCGAGCCGAGTCGTGTGGGGCCGGACACGAGCGGCTCGGTCCCCCCGTCAACAGGCGAGCCATGACCGGTCAAACATGGAGCGTTGCAGCACTCTAATACCTACCCCATTACTTTTCTCACCTCAATGTAAAAAGGGCAGAGTGGAAATGCAGCTTTCATCCTGTTTCACGTGCATCGAGTGCTGGTTACATTCGAAAACTAAATGCCTTTCACAGACCAAAAGTAACCTGATGTGCCATTTCTTCGTGGAAAATGCAGAAGGACCGCGAGGAAAATACTGCAGTTGAAGGATTTCGACTGACGGTGTCTAACAAGACTGCCGTTCGGTGAAAGTTAAAAAAATTATTGTTAGAAGGACACTGTAACACTGCACAGAGCGTAATGAGAAAGCCTGCAGCGAGCAGGGCGAACGAAATGGATATTGTGGCAACTGTTGCTCATAATCCACCTGTCAGTCCCAATGAAACAGCGAGTGCCCCGGGAATACGTCATATCAGCGTTGTTCGCATTTTACGCGCAAATAGCTTCCATTCCTATCACGTGTCACTACACCAGCAAATCGGAATTGCAGAAAGCACGTGGAATTCTGTCGTTCGGTTCTGATACGACATTAGGACAACAGTTGCTCTCTTCGAAGAAGTCTCTCTCCTGATAAAGCTGCCTTTACAAATCAGCAAGCAAATTTGTATTATTCGGCAGATGAGTAAACGCATTGGCTGTGGCCACATGAGCATCAGACGCAGTAGGGTTTGCATGATTCTTGCGGTTTTATTGGAAACTGTGTGATTGGTCGTTACCTCATTGATGAAACTTTAATGGCTAAAAATTACGCACAACTGCTTACTGAAGCGGTACCGGCTCTCCTAGAGGAAGTACCAGTTAAAACACGTAGATATACACTGAAGTGATAAAAGTCATTCGATAACGATATGCACATATACAGAAGGCGGTAGTATCACGGACACAAGGTACACTGAAGAGCCAAAGAAACTGGTACACCTGCCTAATATCGTGTAGGACCCATGCGAGCACGCAGGGGTCCCGTAACACGATATGGCATGGACTCGACTAATGTCTGAAGTAGTGATGGACGGAATTGACGCTATGAATCCTGCAGGGCTGTCCATAAGAGTACGAGGGGTGGAGAACTCTTCCGAACAGCACGTTGCAAGGTGTCCCAGGTATGCTCAATAATACTCATGTCTGGGGAGTTTGGTGGCCAGCCAGGTGTTTAAACTCAGAAGAGTGTTCCTGGATCAACTCTGTAGCAATTATGGACGTGTGGGGTGTCACTTAGTCCTGCTGGAATTGCCCAAGTCCGTCGGAAAGCACAATGGACATGAATAGATGCAAGTGATCAAACATGATGCTTACGTACGTGTCACCTGTCAGAGTCGTATCTAGACGTATCAGAGGTCCCATATCACCTCAATTTCACACGCCCCATACCAGTACAGAGCCGCCACCAGCTTGAACAGTCCCCTGCTGACTTGCAGGGTCCATGGATTCATGAGCTTGTCTCCACAACCGTCCACGTCCATCCACTCGATACAATTTGAAATAAGACTCGTCCGACTAGGCAACATGTTTCCAGTCAACAACAGTCCAATATCGGTGTTGACGGGCCCAGGGTGGGCCTTTGGCTCCGAAAGCCCTTATCTATTATGTTTCATTCAATGGTTCGCACGCTGACAGTTGTTGATGACCCAGCATTGGAATCTGCAGCAATTTGCCGAAGGACTGCACTTCGTTGACGTTGAACGATTCTCTTCTGTCGTCGTTAGTCCCGTTATTGCAGGATCCTTTCCGGCCGCAGTGATGTGGGAGGTTTGATATTTTATCGGACTAACGATATTCACGGTACACTCATGAAATGGTCATACGGGAAAATCCCCACTTCATCGCTTTCTCGGATATGCTGCGTCCCATTTCTCGTGCGCCGATTATAACAGCACGTTAAAACTCATTTAAATCTTGATAACCCGCCGTTGTAGCAACAGTAACCGATCTAACAACTGTGCCGGCCGGTGTGGCCGAGCGGTTCTAGGTGGTTCGAATCCTGCCTCGAGCATGGATGTGTGTGGTGTCATTAGGTTAGTTAGGTTTAAGTAGTTCTAAGTTCTAGGGGACTGATGACCTCAGATGTTAAGTCCCATGGTGCTCAGAGCCATTTTTTTCTAACAACTGTGGCAGATACTTGTTGTCTTATAAAGGGGTTGCCGATCACAGCACCGTATTTTGCCTGTTTTCATACCTCTGTATTTGAATACGCATGCCTATACCAGTTTATTTGGCGCTTCAGTGTGCAAAAGGGCAGTGCATTACCGGAGATGTCATTTGTACTTAGGCGATTTATGCGAAGAGATTTCCGACAAGATTAGGCCGCAAGGCGGAAATTAAAAGACTGACCGCGGAAATGTGTATTGGAGCTACCTGTATGGAACAATCCATTTCCGAAATCGTTAGGGATTCAGTATTCCGAGAGCCACAGTGTCTGCGGAGAACACCAAATTTCAGGCATTACCTCTCACTCAGGACAACGCAGTGGCCCTTGGCCTCCACTTGACGACCGAGAGCATCAGCGTTTGCATAGGGCTGCCAGTGCTAACAGACAAGTAACACTGTGTGAAATAGCCACAGACATCACTGTGGGACGTACGACGAAGGTATCCCTTAGGACAGTGCGGCGACTGTGACAGCAGACAAACTACGCGAGTGGCTTTGGTAATAGTACGACATCGCGTGCAGCGCCTCTCCTGGATTGTACCCTAGACGACTGGAAAACTGTGGCCTGGTCAGATGAGTCCCGATTTCAGTTGGTAAGAGCTGACGGTAGGGTTCGACTGTGGCGCAGCTGGGGACCAAGTTGTGGTTCCATAAATGTATGGGCTGTATTTACATGGAAGGGACTGTGTCCTCTGGTCCAATTAAGACAATTATTGACTTGAAATATTTACGTTCGGCTACTTGGGGACCATTTGCAACCGTTCATGGACTTCGTGCTCCTTAACAACGTAGGAACTGTTACAGACGACAGTGCGCCATGTCACCGGGCTATAATTGTTCGTGATTGTTTTGAATAACAGTCAGGACAATCCGAGCTAATGATTTTGCCACTTATATCGCCCGACATGAATCCCATCGAAGATTTATGGGAAATAATCAAGAGGTCAGGGCGTGCACGACGTCCTGCCTTGGCAACACTTTGGCAATTATGGACGGCTACAGAGGCAGCATGGCTCAATATTTCTGCAGGGGACCTCCAACGACTTGTTGAGTCCATGTCAAGTCGAGTTGCTGCACTACGCCGGGCAAAAGGAGGCCCGACACGATATTAGGAGGTATCCCATGACTTCTGTCACTTCAGTGTGTTGGATTTAGACACGAGATGTCCTCGGCAAGGACTTGCGCCAAATACACTCCTGGAAATGGAAAAAAGAACACATTGACACCGGTGTGTCAGACCCACCATACTTGCTCCGAACACTGCGAGAGGGCTGTACAAGCAATGATCACACGCACGGCACAGCGGACACACCAGGAACCGCGGTGTTGGCCGTCGAATGGCGCTAGCTGCGCATCATTTGTGCACCGCCGCCGTCAGTGTCAGCCAGTTTGCCGTGGCATACGGAGCTCCATCGCAGTCTTTAACACTGGTAGCATGCCGCGACAGCGTGGACGTGAACCGTATGTGCAGTTGACGGACTTTGAGCGAGGGTGTATAGTGGGCATGCGGGAGGCCGGGTGGACGTACCGCCGAATTGCTCAACACGTGGGGCGTGAGGTCTCCACAGTACATCGATGTTGTCGCCAGTGGTCGGCGGAAGGTGCACGTGCCCGTCGACCTGGGACCGGACCGCAGCGACGCACGGATGCACGCCAAGACCGTAGGGTCCTACGCAGTGCCGTAGGGGACCGCACCGCCACTTCCCAGCAAATTAGGGACACTGTTGCTCCTGGGGTATCGGCGAGGACCATTCGCAACCGTCTCCATGAAGCTGGGCTACGGTCCCGCACACCGTTAGGCCGTCTTCCGCTCACGCCCCAACATCGTGCAGCCCGCCTCCAGTGGTGTCGCGACAGGCGTGAATGGAGGGACGAATGGAAACGTGTCGTCTTCAGCGATGAGAGTCGCTTCTGCCTTGGTGCCAACGATGGTCGTATGCGTGTTTGGCGCCGTGCAGGTGAGCGCCACAATCAGGACTGCATACGACCGAGGCACACAGGGCCAACACCCGGCATCATGGTGTGGGGAGCGATCTCCTACACTGGCCGTACACCACTGGTGATCGTCGTGGGGACACTGAATAGTGCACGGTACATCCAAACCGTCATCGAACCCATCGTTCTACCATTCCTAGACCGGCAAGGGAACTTGCTGTTCCAACAGGACAATGCACGTCCGCATGTATCCCGTGCCACCCAACGTGCTCTAGAAGGTGTAAGTCAACTACCCTGGTCAGCAAGATCTCCGGATCTGTCCCCCATTGAGCATGTTTGGGACTGGGTGAAGCGTCGTCTCACGCGGTCTGCACGTCCAGCACGAACGCTGGTCCAACTGAGGCGCCAGGTGGAAATGGCATGGCAAGCCGTTCCACAGGACTACATCCAGCATCTCTACGATCGTCTCCATGGGAGAATAGCAGCCTGCATTGCTGCGAAAGGTGGATATACACTGTACTAGTGCCGACATTGTGCATGCTCTGTTGCCTGTGTCTATGTGCCTGTGGTTCTGTCAGTGTGATCATGTGATGTATCTGACCCCAGGAATGTGTCAATAAAGTTTCCCCTTCCTGGGACAATGAATTCACGGTGTTCTTATTTCAATTTCCAGGAGTGTATATGTAAATCTCTCGGAAAGGATGCTACCAGTAACCGACGTAACGGTCTAAACATCAACATGTTCGGACTAAAAGTCAAAGAGAAAGCAGCAATGGCTTGTTATTAAAACACTGCCTCGGAACAAAAGACGTGTCTTAATATTAGCGCATACAGTGGATATAGTAGTTACATTACATAAAAATGGAACGGTTGTCAAAAAATGGCTCTGAGCACCATGAGACGTAACATCTGAGGTCATCAGTCCCCTAGAACTTACAACTACTTAAACCTAACTAACCTAAGGACATCACACACATCCATGCCCGAGGCAGGATTCGAACCTGCGACCGTTGCAGTCACGCGATTCCGGGCTGAAGCGCCTAGAACCGCTCGGCTACCGCGGTCGGCGGAAACAGTAGTCATTATACCAGCGACAATACGCTAAGATATAACGAGCCCACTGTAAGTCTGTAGGGATTTACATAAAACGCATGCAGAACAGAGACCGCTTGGAAGGGACGCCACCTATAATCAGGTAAATGGTGTATACACTGAGAAGTTTGAAAAGTTCGGACCACCAGTCAAAGAAATAGAAGTACTCGGAAGAAATGCGTGTAATTTATAATATACATGTTACATCATTGAAATTTTATCAATTAGTGAACGTTACAATAATTAACATGCCATTGAAAATGGATAATAGATACCGGTACATCATAAATTAAATGGAGCATAAAGAATGATGCAAACGAGGGCGTAATAGTGGCACGATTATAGTAATGTTACTGAAACATAATTAGTACAAGTATAAAATAGGAGTTTACATTTATAATCATTACGTGGAAGACATATAAAAGTCAAATAAAAAATAGTAATCCAAGTTATCCCATTATCTCCACTATTTGTTACCATAGAATAGGCAAGAGCGGAAAGCTATCAACAACTGTACACAATATGGTGTCAGACAAGAAATCCACCATAAGTATGAATAAATGTACAGTAAATGAAATAGGAAAGCAGAAATGAGTATATCTATATTGCCTTTAAATCAAAAAATAGTGGATCTAGGCCACGTGGGAATCACTATAATGTAAGACAAAGGCCGAAATTTCGAGAAATCACAAACATTCAAGTTTTGTAATCATAATTTACGCCACAGCATATAACAGAGAGAAAGACGGAACTTAGTGCATAATCCTTCGGATCGAAAGACTGTAACACGACTCAGTAAATATTTTCCATCTTACGCAAAGTACAAAGATCCTGAACCAGTGTAACATCCCGTACATAAATATCAGTTTAGCTTCTAATTAATCACAAGTTTAATACGCGAAATTGTTTAAAAATAAACTGTGCGATATGAATAACTGAAGGATGAAGTCACTGAAACCTTGATTATTAGTAAATGCTGCAAATAACTGAAACAATTTCACCAAATCTCCTATCTGCTGCCGTCGCCCCTTAATTGCCACCACTCATCGTTCGACGTCTCGGAACAAAAGTGTTTTCAACTTCCTCGGAAGAGTGGCCCAAGCTACCTCCAGCTCTCCTATTGGCTGGAAGCGTGTGAGCCCCACCAACAGGAAGCTCACCTCCCTCCTGTGACTCAGAGAGGCACTGCTCAACGAGTCTACACTGTATATCGATACTGTATGAATGCGTGGTCTCGCCGAGATATTAATTGATAAAATCTTCTCGCGCTTCCATCTGCGTCAGGTGGTTAAAATCTCAAGAGCTTTCTACCGAGCTCTCCTCAGCCATTGTAAAGTGGTAAATGACTGCCGTGTCGCCATGGTCTCGCCGTTATATAGGTGTTGGCTGTGACGTCACTGGTGTCTCTTCCACTCCAAATATGGTACTGTTTTCGTCGATCATCCCCCGCTCCCGCTTCATCCTCGCGAAGGTCGGGTTCCAGACTGTGCTGAGGTGCAAACCGCCGTTCTTCTTAATGGTGTTTTCAGATATTTTTATTTCCACAGAGTCATAAAAAAACGCTTTCCAAAATCCCTTCGTCCCCACAAATGCTCGGTGTTGATTTCCTAAAGCGTATTCCACCACTGGTGATTTTTCAGGACAGCGTAAGCTTAAGCACCGCTCACCTTCCGTTCCGTTCCGTTCCTTCGGGTGTTGCTATGTAGTGTTGGCCGACGTAACAGTGGCAGCCACACAGACGTAGCGTTCTAAGCCCTAGATAGTCCTTCACATGCCTCAGAAGCAGTTGTACTTTCGCTGGGGGCCTGAACACTGATTTCCTGTGGACACTGTGGCTGAGGCCCCCCTTGGTTTTCCGACGAACGAGGACGTCAGTGAAGGGCAATGCACCATTTACTTCTATCTTAAACTTAATGTTGTCGTGAATGCTGCTCAGGTGTTCTAACAGTTCTCCCAGTTTTTCATGTCCTTGAGGCCAGGTGTTTAAGTGTCGTCCATGTAACGATAAAAGTAACTTAGTTTAGCTGAAGCCGTGTCCAAAGCAATGTTATCAAATTTCTCCATAAAAAGGTTGGCTATGAATGGAGCTAACGGACTTCCCATTGCCACGCAGTCCAGCTAGTCGAAATACTAACCGCCATACAGGAAATACGAAGATGTCAACGTGTGCTTAAACAATCCCACAACTGTACTGCCAAAATAACTGGGAGAAGAGATATACACAGTCTTTGACAGGAACACGCGTAAATAGGGAGACCACATCAAACCTGACTATTGTATCACCTCGCCCAAGAAACAGATGTTTAACTCGGTTAATAAAATTGTTGTGTTCTTGAAGTGATGCACACAGCGATCCACATGTTGTATAAGGAGGCTGGCCAAGTGTTTTGCCAGTCTATAAATTTGTTACCCAGTGGTGTTCACAATGGGGCGAAGAGATGAATCACTTTCGTGGATCTTTGGTAGCCCATAAGGCATAGGTGGCCCAGGCATGTAAGGGAGGAGGTTCTTAACAGCAGCCTCTTCCAATGATGACTATTTTAGGAACTCTAATGTCTTCCTTGTTATTCTTGACTTCGGGTCCGTGGCGGTTCCCGGTAGGTATCCTCCTCGAGAATCAACTGAATTTTAGTCTCGTAGTCAGCTTTACTCATATTCATACACATCGATACTGGTTACTGAACGTCCTTGCGAAAGTTTGCAAAGACCAGATCACGAGTTAAAGAAAAAAAACTGCAGCAAAAATTGAAAGTGCCGTTTAACATGCAACATTTGTGTTGCAGGAGCCACCTTCTCGAAGGGACCCACAGAACATGACGAATGAACGAACGAATAAAGATTTTGTACAGAACAGTCATAGAAAGTGCAGTATTTCCCTTGTTTGTGATGGAATGAGGTGTGGATACGTAGACCCTGATAATCCATTAGTAATTAAACTGAGTAGCCAAAAGTTCGTCCCATTTAAAAATGTGCCACGTATGACAGCCGAATGTTGCAGCTGGATGCGGCATACAGCGAGAGTCGAAACACGATATCCAATCAGGTCTGTTACAGACAGTGAAAATGGCAGCAAATCGCGAGCTAATCGACTTCGAAGTGGGTTTTTAATTTGCGCAAGGTGCACGGGTGTGCTTATTGGAGGTTACGTGGGAATTCGGGTTTTCCAGGTCGACAGCGCCTACAGTGGATCTTGAACATCGCAGAGGCTGATGACCGACTAATGACCACTTGCAGAGCTCTCGACACAAAGTTTGATGACTCACATGAGCCCGTCAATATCGTCACTGGACTATGGACTAAAGCCCCATTGGCGTCCACAGGAAGCAACGACTCTCTTGCAGACCATATGTACCCCTTTCTGCCATTAAAGTACCTTGAGATACATGCCATATTTCAACAGTACAATGCGACATGCCACAGATCTGCAGTCGCACGTGAGTTGCTTGATGAACACGCCGCTGAATTCACGAACTTGGGCTGGACAATCGGGTATTTGCGGGATGCTTCCGATAGCTGTGTACGATCGATTGACACCAACACACACTCCTACATAAGAAAAATTATGGGTAGCTCTCTGTGATGCATGGATCAGTATCTCTCTAGAACGATTCAAAAACTTCGTAAATTTCATACCGCCTCGTGTTTCTACAGTTTTGAAAGCTTGCTATCAACATCACATCCAGTGCCTTCCCGTGACCTTTCGGAACTCTTCGCATATTTCTTATGGTAGTCGCTGTGCTTCCGTTAGCCAAAACATGTAGAGAAAAACTTTCTGTAGTCCAGGAAATGTATTCGCAATTCCGAATATGAACCACAGTTAGCTGTATATTGGAATGACGACAGTGAAACTTAGTGCCAGACTGGGACTCGAACCCCGGTCCCCGCTTTACGCGAGCTGTCATCTTAACCGCTTGGACTCTGCGTTCACGAATCATGGCCTGACCCAAACTTCCATATGTCGTCATCCATTATGACAACGCTGCGTATACTCCCGTCCAGGAAAGACATATTTATTGAGAGTCGAGGGTCTGGTATTGGCGAATAAATGCGAAATGGCAGTGCCTGTGTTATTAAGAAGTACGATGCAACGTGGGGTGGGGGTCCGGTTTGTTAAAGAGGATCTTAAACAGGCTAATGTTTTTCATTTTTTCTGAAACTTCATTTTTACTTTTATGTACATAATTGCCTTTGGGAGGCATTCATACAAATGGTACTACGTCTAACAAATTAAGCAAGAAAAGCTTTTCTTAAAAAAGTGTTCCATTATAACATATATTCTCGCGGTATGTATATACAGGGTGGTCCATTGATCGTGACCGGGCCAAATATCTCACGAAATAAGCATCAAATGAAAAAACTACGAAGAACGAAACTTGTCTAGCTTGAAGGGGGAAACAATATGGCGCCATGGTTGGCCCGCTAGATGGCGCTGCCATAGGTCAAACGGAAATCAACCGCCTTTTTTTTAAATAGGAACCACATTTTTATTACATATTCGTGTAGTACGTAAAGAAATGTGAATGTTTTAGTTGGACCACTTTTTTCGCTTTGTGAAAGATGGCGCTGTAATAGTCACAAACATATTGCTCACAATTTTAGACGAACAGTTGGTGACAGGTAGGTTTTTTAAAATTAAAATACAGAACGTAGGTACGTTTGAACATTTTATTTCGGTTTTCCAATGTGATACTTGTACCTTTGTCAACGTATCATTTCTGAGAACGCATGCTGTTACAGCGAGATTACCCGTAAATACCACATTAATACAATACATGCTCAAAATGATGTCAGTCAACGTCAATGGTTCAAATGGTTCAAATGGCTCTGAGCACTATGGGACTTAACATCTGTAGTCATCAGTCCCCTGAAACTTAGAACTACTTAAACCTAACTAACCTAAGGACATCACACACATCCATGCCCGAGGCAGGATTCGAACCTGCGACCGTAGCAGTCGCGCGGTCCCGGACTGAGCGCCTTAACCGCGAGACCACCGCGGCCGGCCAACGTCAATGAATATGGCAATACGTGTAACGACAGTCCTCTCAACAGCGAGTAGTTCGCCTTCCGTAATGTTCGCAAATGCATTGACAATGCGCTGACGCATGTTGTCAGGCGTTGTCGGTGGATCACGACAGCAAATATCCTTAAACTTTCCCCACAGAAAGAAATCCGGGGACGTCAGATCCGGTGAACGTGCGGGCCATGCTTCGACAACCGATCCACCTGTCATGAAATATGCTGTTCAATACCGCTTCAACCGCACGCGAGCTATGTACGGGATATCCATCATGTTGGAAGTACATCGCCATTCTGTCATGCAGTGAAACATCTTGTAGTAACATCGGTAGAACATTACGTAGGAAATCAGCATACATTGCACTATTTAGATTGCCATCGATAAAATCGGGGCCAATTATCCATCCTCCCATAATGCCGCACCATACATTAACCCGCCAAGGTCGCTTATGTTCCACTTGTCGCAGCCATCGTGGATTTTCCGTTGCCCAGTAGTGCATAGTATGCCGGTATACGTTACCGCTGTTGGTGAATGACGCTTCGTCGCTAAATAGAACGCGTGAAAAAAATCTGTCATCGTCCCGTTATTTCTCTTGTGCCCAGTGGCAGATCTGTACACGACGTTCAAAGTCGTCGCCATGCAATTCCTGGTGCATAGAAATATGGTACGAGTGCAATCGATGTTGATGTAGCATTCTCAATACCGACGTTTTTGACATTCCCGATTCTCGCGCAATTAGCCTGCTACTGATGTGCGGATTAGCCGCGACAACAGCTAAAACACCTACTTGGGCATCATCATTTGTTGCAGGTCGTGGTTGACGTTCCACATGTGGCTGAACACTTCCTGTTTCCTTAAATAACTTAACTATCCGGCGAACGGACCGGGCACTTGGATGATGTCGTCCAGGATACCGAGCAGCATACATAGCACACGCCCGTTGGGCATTTTGATCACAATAGCCATACATCAACACGATATCGACCTTTTCCGCAATTGGTAAATGGTCCATTTTAACACGGTAATGTAACGCGAAACAAATACCGTCCGCAGTGGCGGAATGTTACGTGATGCCACGTACTTATACGTTTGTGGCTATTACAGCGCCATCTATCACAAAGCGAAAAAAGTGTTCCAACTAAAATATTCATATTTCTATACGTACTAATCGAATATGTAATAAAAAAATGGGGGTTCCTATTTAAAAAAAAAAACGCAGTTGGTATCCGTTTGACCTATGGCAGCGCCATCCATCTAGCGGGCCAACCATTGCGCCATCTGGTCTCCCCCTTCAAGCTAGACGAGTTTCGTTCTTTGTAGTTTTTTCGTTTGATGCTTATTTCGTGAGATATTTGGCCCGGTCGCTATCAAAAACTTGCAATTAAATATTTCTTTATTTGCCAATATCCCAACTTCACTCTATTGTCAAATGAATTAAAATTTTAATATAACGTATTCTTTCTTTGCTAACAAAACACAGCTCAGTCTTCTAATATGAGTTTCACTATCTCAGAGCAGAAGTATCTCAATGCTGAGCGGTATAATTAATAAAGTTAAGCGGGATCAAACATCTTTTGACAATAACCACTTTTTCCTACTACAATTTTCTATTTAAATTTACAACTAATCTGAAATCAAGTCAGAATTTCTTCAGCAGATCAAAGCATCCCAAATTCGTCAATTCAAACTAAAATTTTATTAAAAATCTTTCATTTCATTAAAATGCTTCAATTTACTTGACTGATCAAGAACTTCTTTTAAATTATTATTTCAACAGTCAGCTTGAAATTACAGCAACCAAATTTATTTACAAAATAAAACGGAGTACACAGATACAGTGAGCTTAAATTTGGAATCTTAACGTTGATTCACGTGTTAATTTCAACTGGTTTCTAATGTATGGGATGTTATAAATCAGTTTGTATTTATCCATGATCATTTGCTTGTACAGTCTTTGATGCTAATGAACTGTTCTATGATGTACAACGTATGTTGTCGTTTATACACTCCTGGAAATTGAAATAAGAACACCATGAATTCATTGTCCCAGGAAGGGGAAACTTTATTGACACATTCCTGGGGTCAGATACATCACATGATCACACTGACAGAACCACAGGCACATAGACACAGGCAACAGAGCATGCACAATGTCGGCACTAGTACAGTGTATATCCACCTTTCGCAGCAATGCAGGCTGCTATTCTCCCATGGAGACGATCGTAGAGATGCTGGATGTAGTCCTGTGGAACGGCTTGCCATGCCATTTCCACCTGGCGCCTCAGTTGGACCAGCGTTCGTGCTGGACGTGCAGACCGCGTGAGACGACGCTTCATCCAGTCCCAAACATGCTCAATGGGGGACAGATCCGGAGATCTTGCTGGCCAGGGTAGTTGACTTACACCTTCTAGAGCACGTTGGGTGGCACGGGATACATGCGGACGTGCATTGTCCTGTTGGAACAGCAAGTTCCCTTGCCGGTCTAGGAATGGTAGAACGATGGGTTCGATGACGGTTTGGATGTACCGTGCACTATTCAGTGTCCCCTCGACGATCACCAGTGGTGTACGGCCAGTGTAGGAGATCGCTCCCCACACCATGATGCCGGGTGTTGGCCCTGTGTGCCTCGGTCGTATGCAGTCCTGATTGTGGCGCTCACCTGCACGGCGCCAAACACGCATACGACCATCATTGGCACCAAGGCAGAAGCGACTCTCATCGCTGAAGACGACACGTCTCCATTCGTCCCTCCATTCACGCCTGTCGCGACACCACTGGAGGCGGGCTGCACGATGTTGGGGCGTGAGCGGAAGACGGCCTAACGGTGTGCGGGACCGTAGCCCAGCTTCATGGAGACGGTTGCGAATGGTCCTCGCCGATACCCCAGGAGCAACAGTGTCCCTAATTTGCTGGGAAGTGGCGGTGCGGTCCCCTACAGCACTGCGTAGGATCCTACGGTCTTAGCGTGCATCCGTGCGTCGCTGCGGTCCGGTCCCAGGTCAACGGGCACGTGCACCTTCCGCCGACCACTGGCGACAACATCGATGTACTGTGGAGACCTCACGCCCCACGTGTTGAGCAATTCGGCGGTACGTCCACCCGGCCTCCCGTATGCCCACTATACGCCTCCGCTCAAAGTCCGTCAACTGCACATACGGTTCACGTCCACGCTGTCGCGGCATGCTACCAGTGTTAAAGACTGCGATGGAGCTCCGTATGCCACGGCAAACTGGCTGACACTGACGGCGGCGGTGCACAAATGCTGCGCAGCTAGCGCCATTCGACGGCCAACACCGCGGTTCCTGGTGTGTCCGCTGTGCCGTGCGTGTGATCATTGCTTGTACAGCCCTCTCGCAGTGTCCGGAGCAAGTATGGTGGGTCTGACACACCGGTGTCAATGTGTTCTTTTTTCCATTTCCAGGAGTGTATGTCTATCAGTAGTTAGTGCCTTCAGTAGTTAGAATCTTTTGTTTAGCTGGCAGTATTGGCGCTCGCTGTATTGCAGTAGTTCGAGTAACGAAGATTTTTGTGAGGTAAGTGATTCATGAAAAGTATATGCCATTCTTTTGTAGGGATTATTGAAATTCAGATTGCGCTGCGCTAAAAATATTGTGTGTCAGTTTAGTGTTGATCAGAATAGGTAAAGAGAGAAATGTCTGAGTACGTTCAGTTTTGCTCAGCTGTTTGAAAATCAAATAACGTAAGAGGTTTATCAGCACTGTAATTCATTAATTTTCCAAAGGGGGCATTTCATATGGCGACCCTGCCAGGATTAGAACCTGGAATCTTCTGTAGATGTAGATCTCTTGCCTGTCGAAAACGTCTGGTCGATGATCGCAGAACGACCGGCTCGGGGTTCACCACCCGCTGCTACGGCACATCAGCTTTGGCGATATGTGGAAGCCGCAAGCACTGCTATACCCCAACAGTACGTCCAGAGACTCTTTGACTCAATGTCGAGGCATGTAGTAGCGATTACAGCCAGCCATGACGGCAACAGTCGGTACTGATTTCATCATCTTCCTCGTACCACATGTGGCTGTATTTTCAGTCATGTGGTCTTTGTACAAAGTGTTTATCTCCCAAATGAATTTGGCTGTGATATCACCGGTCCATCGAGGTGTTGCATTTCAGATAGCCAGCAGACGACTTGGGAGTTCATTATTGCAAGCATCAGCCATGAGTATGCAGACTGGCGTTTAGCAGGTGCTAGGGTTTCGAAGGGAACGTCGCTACTGATGCCGTACTGCAAATAATCGAACCTTGTTAGGCGTTTCTACTCGATGATGTATTCCGAGATTACGATGTTATATAGCGCTTTTCAGTCTGTGTTACTCTGTTAATTTATCGGGGCGTATAAACAGTGAGGGCGTGCCAAGTGTCGGCAGGCGGCAGGTTGTGGAAGCCGGGGCCGCGGCGCGGGACGCTGGCTGGCCGCCTTTCTTCCAGGGGGCCGCCGTTTAAGCAGAGTGTAGGGACTTGGGCGACGCTGCGGTCCGTCGCTTTAATTAAGACGACCCGGCGGGCTTCTATATGAGGCAACTCGCCCAAAACTGCGCCTCGGAGGAGCAGCCCGCGTTAATAATGGCCGGGGTGGCGGGGCCGCCGGCGACGGCGACGTCTTAGGCGTTATAACCGCGGCGCCGCTTAAACTGTGTTCATTAACATTTTATAGCGGCGCTGGCTGACTGCCGCCTGGTGGCCGTTTAATTAGAACGGCCCGGGCGCGGCCGGCGGTAATCCTTCTGTTCTTGGCGGGCGCCCTCCACGGCCGCCCCTACCCCGGCCGCAACTTGAGCCAACTTGGCGGACACCTCCTCCCCCCCCCCCCTCCATCCGCCTCACCACACTTCTATCCTCCCTCCAGCCGAGGGGGCGTGGCTGGCCTCTCCCTTCTCCAATCAGCACCTGCGTGTGCCTGCGGTTTCGGGATCAAACCGGCGTGTATCCGAGTTCTGGTGGCTTCAAAACCATTGCACTGCATAGTTTGGAGGATAGCTATTCTTGAAACAAAAGGCGTATAAGTTAGTTACGAGGGTCACTTCAAAAGAAATGCACGCTATTTTTGTAAAAATACAGTTTTCATTCTGTACGTGCAAAAGTTTTGCAGTGTGTAGATACATCCTTCCCGCTTGTTTTCAAGCTTGGTTCAACCTGTTCGTAGTAATAGACGGCAAATCATCGAGTAAAACTGAAGTGATATCAAGTGTTCCCCAGGGAAGCGTCCTGGGACCTCTGCTGTTCCTGATCTATATAAATGACCTGGGTGACAATCTGAGCAGTTCTCTTTGGTTGTTCGCAGATGATGCTGTAATTTACCGTCTAGTAAGGTCATCCGAAGACCAGTATCAGTTGCAAAGCGATTTAGAAAAGATTGCTGTATGGTGTGGCAGGTGGCAGTTGACGCTAAATAACGAAAAGTGTGAGATGATCCACATGAGTTCCAAAAGAAATCCGTTGGAATTCGATTACTCGATAAATAGTACAATTATCAAGGCTGACATTTCAACTAAGTATCTGGGTGTTAAAATTACGAACAACTTCAGTTGGAAAGACCGCATAGATAATATTGTGGGGGAGGCGAGCCAAAGGTTGCGTTTCATTGGCAGGACACTTAGAAGATGCAACAAGTCCACTGAAGAGACAGCTTACACTACACTCGTTCGTCCTCTGTCGGAATATTGCTGCGCGGTGTGGGATCCTTACCAGGTGGGATTGACGGAGGACATCGATATGGCTCAAAACAAAGGAGAGCTCCTTTGTATTATCACGTAGTAGGGGAGAGAGTGTGGCAGATATGATACGCGAGATGGGATGGAAGTCATTACAGCAAAGACGTTTTTCGTCGCGGCGAGATCTATTTACGAAATTTCAGTCACCAACTTTCTCTTCCGAATGCGAAAATATTTTGTTGAGCCCAACCTACATAGGTAGGAATGATCATCAAAATAAAATAAGAGAAATCAGAGCTCGAACAGAAAGGTTTAGGTGTTCGTTTTTCCCGCGCGCTGTTCGGGAGTGGAATGGTAGAGAGATAGTATAATTGTGGTTCGACGAACCCTCTGCCAAGCACTTAAACGTGAATTGCAGAATAGTCATGTAGATGTAGATGTAGATGTAGATGAGTGGCGCCACAGCATGTCTTCAAGATGGCTGCTACACTTGACGTTTTGTTCGATCCTACTGGTAACAAATCTAGCAGCTCTCCTCTGAATTTCATCGATGTCTTTTTTCAATCCGACGTGATACGGTTCCCAAACACTCGACTAATACAAAGACCAGGTTGCACCGCCGTCCTATATGTAGTCTCCTTTACAGTGAACCACTCTTTGCTAAAATTCTCCCAATAAGCCGAAGTCGTCCATTTGACTTCCCTACCACAGTTTTCACATCCTCGTTTCACCTCATATCGATTTGCAACGTTACGCCCGGATATTTAAATGACTTGACTATGTCAAGTAGGACACTAGCAACACTGTATCCGAACATAACAGTTTTGCTTTTCCTTTTCATCCGCATTAACTTCTTTTTTACCGGCCGCGGTGGCCGTGCGGTTCTGGCGCTGCAGTCCGGAACCGCGAGGCTGCTACGGTCGCAGGTTCGAATCCTGCCTCGGGCATGGATGTGTGTGATGTCCTTAGGTTAGTTAGGTTTAAGTAGTTCTAAGTTCTAGGGGACTCATGACCTAAGATGTTGAGTCCCATAGTGCTCAGAGCCATTTGAACCATTTTTGAACTTCTTTTTTCCACATTTAGTGCTGGCTGCCATTCATCACACCACCTGGAAATTTTGTCTAAATCATAGCTTCCTACAGTCACTCACCTTCGACACCTTACCGTACACCACGGCATCATCAGCAAACAAGTGCAGACTGCTGCCCACCGTGTCCGCCAAATTATTTATGTACGAGAGTCACTCCAAAAGAAATGCACACTACTTTTGTAAAAATACAGTTTTCATTCTGCCTGTGTGAAAGTTTTACAGTGTGTAGATACATCCTTCCCGCTTGTTTTCAAACTTAGTTCAACTTGTTCCCGTGAGTGGCGCCACAGCATGTCTTCAAGATGGCTGCCACAATTGACGTTCGTCAGAAGCAACGTGCTGCCATAGAATTCCTGTGCTGTGAAAACGAGACAGTGGAAAACATCCACAAGAGGTTGAAAAAGGTGTATGGAGATGCTGCTGTCGATCGCAGTACAGTTAGTCGGTGTGCAAGCAGGTTACGTGATGAAAGTGGGCACGGCAATATTGAGGATTGTCCTCGCTGTGGCAGGCCTCGTAATGCACACACTCCAGACAATGTGCAGAGAGTTAACGAATTGGTGACTGCTGACAGACGCACCACAGTGAACGAACTGTCACGCTACGTTCGGATAGGGGAAGGAAGTAAGTGTTGGCGTTAAAAAAGATTTGTGCCAGGTGGGTTCCCAGGATGTTGACAGTGACTCACAAAGAAACAAGAAAAACGGTATGCAGCGAACTTTTGGAACAGTACGAGAATGGTGGAGATGAATTTCTTGGAAGAACTGTGACAGGTGGTGAAACATGGCTCCATCATTTTTCACCAGAGACGAAGAGGCAATCAATGGAGTGGCATCATGCAAATTCACTCAAGAAAAAAAAAATCAAAACCACACTTTCTGCTGGAAAAGTTAAGGCTACGGTGTTTTTCTATTCCGGAGGACTCATGCTTGTGGACATCATGGCGAGTGGAACCATCATAAATTCTGATGCATATGCGGCGACACTGAAGACACTTCAAGCTCAACTGAGTCGTGTTCGACCACATCGGCAAAAGCAGGATGTTTTGCTGTTGCATGACAATTCATGGCCACATGTCAGTCAAAAAACCGTGAAAGCGATCACAAAACTCGGATGGACAACACTGAAACACCCGCCTTACAGTCCTGACCTGGCTCCATGTGGCTATCATCTCTTCGGGAAACTGAAAGACTCTCTTTGTAGAACAAGGTTTGAAGATGGTTGACTTGTGCACGCTGCCAAACAGTGGCTCCAACAGGTTGGTCCAGAATTTTACCGTGCGGGTATACAGTCGCTGGTTCCAAGATGGCGTAAGGCAGTTGAGAGGGATGGAAATTATGTGGAGAAATGAAAATATTGCTCCTAAAGGATGTATCTACACACTGTAAAACTTTCAGACATGTAGAATAAAAGATGGATTTTTTAAAAAAAGGTGTGCATTTCTTTTGGAGCGACCCTCGTATAAGTTCCACAGATCACTTGAACGATTTTTTTAATACATATTGTGTTGAATGAGTCAGTTTGTAGAATGCGTATACATGATTAGTTTCAGTGGATGACCACATGCTGGCCTTTTACAATTTGCCAAATGGCACACTGATGTAACTTTAAAATTAATATACATACGCTCTAAGATAAGAAGACACGACCCACCACGAAGGAATTACTCGATTGGGACGGAAATCGGTAGATATGATATACATGTACAGGCAAACAAGTGACTACAATTTCAGGAAAAATGGATTATTTATTCAAGAGGAAGAGCTTCACAAATTGAGCCCTGATGAAGCAATTATTCCTCTTGACACTGATTGACACAGTTGCTGGACGTCCTCCTGGGGGATATCGTGCCAAATTCTGTCCA
Organism: Schistocerca cancellata; assembly: GCF_023864275.1. Taxonomy (NCBI): domain Eukaryota; kingdom Metazoa; phylum Arthropoda; class Insecta; order Orthoptera; family Acrididae; genus Schistocerca; species Schistocerca cancellata. The sequence continues at coordinate 913,047,308 of NC_064627.1, read as the reverse complement.
ATTGGCGCGTTACATCGTCGAAATCCCGAGCTGTTTGGAAGGCCCAGCACATAATGTTCCAAAATTCTCAACAGGGATGAGATCCGGATACCTTCCTGTCTAAAATGGGGTTTGATAACACGAAGACAAGAAGTAGAAACTCTGGCAATGTGCCGGCGGGAATTGTCTTGCTGAAATGTAATCCCAAGATAGCTTGCCATAAAGGGCAACAAAACGGGGCGTAGAACATAGTAGACGTACCTATGTGCTGTAAGGATGCCGCGGATGACAACCAAAGAGGTCTTGCTATGAAAAGAAATGGCACCGCAGACCAGCACTCCTGGCTGTTGGGCCGTATGGCGGTCGACGGTCGAGAGTGCTGTGTATTCCACCGATGTACGGGGTGTCTCCAGACACGTCTTTGTGGCCATCAGCGCTCAGTTCGAAGCCCGGCTTTTCACTGAACACGTTTCCATTCCACTCAATGAGATTCCAGGCGGAAGATGTGGCTCGAGACGCCCTGGACAGTGGTGGGGTACCAGACTGTCGTCCGCCGTAGGTTCCGACTACAAGGTTCAAATCAAATGGCTCCAAGCACTATGGGACTTAACATCTGAGGTCATAAGTCCCCTAGATTTAGATCTACTTACACCCAACTAACCTAAGGACATCACACACATTCATGCCCGAGGCAGGATTCCAACCTGCGACCGTAGCAGCAGCGCGGTTCCGGACTACAAGGAATGATGGCCTGGGGTACTATTTCTTTTCATAGCAGCGCCGCTTTCGTTGTCATCGAGGGCACTCTTACAGCACAGCATTACGTCGGCGATATTCTACGCCCCGTTTTGTTGCCCTTCGTGGTCTTACATCTCAGGAAGATAATACCTGCCTGCAGACGACGAAACTTTCTACTTCTTGTATTCGTGATTCCCAAACCCTACCTTAGCAGTGTCGGGTCCCTCACCCAGTTGAGAACTTATGGACCATTACGGGCAGGTCGCTCCGACCATATCGGTATTTTAATGATTTAGCGTGGAAATTGGACAGAATTAGGCACAATATCACAAAACGCAATATGCAATGGGCAGCGGCCTCGATCATCGAGTCTTGAGCGCATTAAACTGGCTGTGCAATGTTTGCTACAACATTAGGAAACTTTTCAAATGGCTCTGAGCACTATGGGAGTTAACGTATGTCATCAGTCGCCTAGAACTTAGAACTACTTAATACTAACTAACCTAAGGACATCACACACAGCCATGCCGGAGGCAGGATTCGAACCTGCGACCGAAGGGGTCGCGCAGTTCAGGACTTAAGCGCCTAGAACCGCTCGGCCACAAGGCCGGCTCGGAAACTTTTACAAAAAATAGAAACAGATAAAGCAAACCCAATAAAAGGAACATGCAAGACAGACAATAAGAAGCTTTCAGCATTCTTCATTAAAAAAATACATAAATTCGTACAGTTTCCACCATTAACCCTATATAAAAACAGCTCCTGCAACCAAATAACAATAAACAATGAAATTATGAAGGCGATCCCGCAAACCACTGATAATTTAATGCCTAAAACCTTTATTTTGAATATCTTGACAGGGAAACTACGGGGTTGTAAACAACATCAAAGGCAAACAGTCCTGTAATTAACAGGGAGAGAACCAATAACACTTAACAGTTTAAACAAAAATTAGCTGACGTCCACGAGTGACGGTGGTAAACAGAAAGTTCAGAACGCTCGCTTCAAAATACATTCCTGGAAATTGAAATAAGAACACCGTGAATTCATTGTCCCAGGAAGGGGAAACTTTATTGACACATTCCTTGGGTCAGATACATCACATGATCACACTGACAGAACCACAGGCACATAGACACAGGCAACAGAGCATGCACAATGTCGGCACTAGTACAGTGTATATCCACCTTTCGCAGCAATGCAGGCTGCTATTCTCCCATGGAGACGATCGTAGAGATGCTGGATGTAGTCCTGTGGAACGGCTTGCCATGCCATTTCCACCTGGCGCCTCAGTTGGACCAGCGTTCGTGCTGGACGTGCAGACCGCGTGAGACGACGCTTCATCCAGTCCCAAACATGCTCAATGGGGGACAGATCCGGAGATCTTGCTGGCCAGGGTAGTTGACTTACACCTTCTAGAGCACGTTGGGTGGCACGGGATACATGCGGACGTGCATTGTCCTGTTGGAACAGCAAGTTCCCTTGCCGGTCTAGGAATGGTAGAACGATGGGTTCGATGACGGTTTGGATGTACCGTGCACTATTCAGTGTCCCCTCGACGATCACCAGTGGTGTACGGCCAGTGTAGGAGATCGCTCCCCACACCATGATGCCGGGTGTTGGCCCTGTGTGCCTCGGTCGTATGCAGTCCTGATTGCGGCGCTCACCTGCACGGCGCCAAACACGCATACGACCATCATTGGCACCAAGGCAGAAGCGACTCTCATCGCTGAAGACGACACGTCTCCATTCGTCCCTCCATTCACGCCTGTCGCGACACCACTGGAGGCGGGCTGCACGATGTTGGGGCGTGAGCGGAAGACGGCCTAACGGTGTGCGGGACCGTAGCCCAGCTTCATGGAGACGGTTGCGAATGGTCCTCGCCGATACCCCAGGAGCAACAGTGTCCCTAATTTGCTGGGAAGTGGCGGTGCGGTCCCCTACGGCACTGCGTAGGATCCTACGGTCTTGGCGTGCATCCGTGCGTCGCTGCGGTCCGGTCCCAGGTCGACGGGCACGTGCACCTTCCGTCGACCACTGGCGACAACATCGATGTACTGTGGAGACCTCACGCCCCACGTGTTGAGCAATTCGGCGGTACGTCCACCCGGCCTCCCGCATGCCCACTATACGCCCTCGCTCAAAGTCCGTCAACTGCACATACGGTTCACGTCCACGCTGTCGCGGCATGCTACCAGTGTTAAAGACTGCGATGGAGCTCCGTATGCCACGGCAAACTGGCTGACACTGACGGCGGCAGTGCACAAATGCTGCGCAGCTAGCGCCATTCGACGGCCAACACCGCGGTTCCTGGTGTGTCCGCTGTGCCGTGCGTGTGATCATTGCTTGTACAGCCCTCTCGCAGTGTCCGGAGCAAGTATGGTGGGTCTGACACACCGGTGTCAATGTGTTCTTTTTTCCATTTCCAGGAGTGTATTTCTCACCGGCTTTCTTCTTCGGAGTTCCACTCGCAATGCGGTGAACGAAGGAAGCTACAGCTAGCGTTGCGGTGGCAGAGGCAACTAGTCTGCTTCAGATGACAGCATATTCAGTCTGGGATCTCCTCAGTTGCAGTTTCCCCACTGTGTTTCGTTCAACAATGCCTCAAGTAAATCGAAGACAGAATAAAATATTAGTCTTCGCCTCCAAACACGAGGAGAACACTACACTGTCACAATGGCGCTACTAGGATCAGGCGGCTACTTACAGTCGCAGGCGCTTCGAGGAACGTACTGAGAGAGGAGACGAACTCCGTCCGCGGGGGTGTGCTGTGCCCTCGAGCGGTGCGCCATAGCACTTGTTGCTATATAACAACGAGCAGTGGGCCAGAATACTAAAAAGGTGACCATAAACAAAAAAAACATTCGGAGTTAAGAAGTTTCGTTTAATAGATTGGTTAGAGTAATGTTGGGAATTTTGAATCCCGATCTTAGAAGCGGCCATATGTTTCCTCGTTCAGATGAAATATTTTCGTTCAGCGAAATCAGATAGAATTTTTTTTAAGTGGAGGCTCCTCCAAAGGTATGTACTTAATTAAAAACACTTATTTCATTATTTAATCATAAATTAACAATTTATTTTTGATAATTACCTTCCTACCGGAATGTAAGCAACAAAATCGTAAAATGTGAGTGAAAAACAGAGGTAAGATTTAGATTTCACGACTTCTGCCTTCTTCTTCATTCCGTCCTTAAGTATATATTATTACTTTCCCGAATCAGGCTTAAACTCCAGCTACACGCTGCAACGTCAGCCTTGAGCCATGTTTTAAGCGACTGTTGCAAACTGCCGTCATTTAGAATGAGAAAAGTGATTTGAAAGTTTTACTAAAATACGATTAAAATACACTACTGGCCATTAAAATTGCTACACCACGAAGATGACATGCTACAGACGCGAAATTCAACCGACAGGAAGAAGATGCTGTGATATGTAAATGATTAGCTTTTCAGAGCATTCACACAAGGTTGGCGCCGGTGGCGACACCTACAACGTGCTGACATAAGGAAAGTTTCCAACCAATTTCTCATACACAAACAGCAGTTGACCGGCGTTGTTGTGATGCCTCGTGTAAGGAGGAGAAATGCATACCATCACGTTTCCGACTTTGATAAAGGTCAGATTGTAGCCTATCGCGATTGCGGTTTATCGTATCGCGACACTGCTGCTCGCGTTGGTCGAGACCCAATGACTGTTAACAGAATATGGAATCGCTGGGTTCAGGATGGTAATACGGAACGCCGTGCTGGATCCCAACGGCCTCGTATCACTAGCAGTCGAGATGACAGGCATCTTACCCGCATGGCTGTAACGGATCGTGCAGCCACGACTCGATCCCTGAGTCAACAGATGGGGACGTTTGCAAGACAACAACCGTCTGCACGAACAGTTCGACGACGTTTGCAGCAGCATGGACTATCAGCTCGGAGACCATGGCTGCGGTTACCCTTGACGCTGCATCACAGATAGGAGCGCCTGCGATGGTGTACTCAACGGCGAACCTGGGTGCACGAATGGCCAAACGTCATTTTTTCGATGAATCCAGGTTCTGTTTACAACATCATGATGGTCACATCCGTGTTTGGCGACACCGCGGTGTACGCACATTGGAAGCGTGTATTCTTCATCGCCATACTGGCGTATCACTCGGCGTGATGGTATGGGGTGCCATTGGTTACACGTCTCTGTCACCTCTTGTTCGCATTGACGGCACTTTGAACAGTGTGTTACGACCCGTGGCTCTACACTTCATTCGATCCCTGCGAAACCCTACATTGCACTAGGATAACGCACGACCGCATGTTGCAGGTCCTGTACGGGCCTATCTGGATACAGAAAATGTTCGACTGCTGCCCTGGCCAGCACATTCTCCAGATCTCTCACCAATTGGAAACGTCTGGTTAATGGTGGCCGAGCAACTGGCTCGTCACAATACGCCAGTCACTTCTCTTGATGAACTGTGGTATCGTCTTGAAGCTGCATGGGCAGCTGTACCTGTACCCGCCATCCAAGCTCTGTTTGACTCAATGCCCAGGCGTATCAAGGCCGTTATTACGGCCATGGGTGGTTGTTCTGGGTATTGATTTCTCAGGATCTATGCACTTAAATTGCGTGAAAATGCCATCGCATGTCAGTTCTAGTATAATATAATTGTCCAATGAATACCCGTTTGTCATCTGCATTTCTGTTTGATGTAGTAATTTTAATGGCCAGTAGTGTACATACAATTTTTACTTATGTAACATTGCTAATAAGTCATTATAAAATATAAATATAATTAATGCATATAAAAACATTATAAATATATTAAAAATAAAAGAAAGTGCTCTTTATATCATAATTAGCGAACCCACCAAAGCTTCGCAATTGCTAAATATGTATGAGAATTGCGTATACATCCTAAATTCCTCGCCCCCTCCTCTATGAGTCCATCTTTTCATCCACCCCCTCTCCCTCTGTATATCTCTTCCTCCCCCATTTCTCTGTGCGCAACCTCCTCCTCCTCTCTCTCAGTCCATCTCCTCCCCCCTTCCCAGTGTCCATTTCTGTCTGAATTTTAACATAAATCCGTCAATATCTTTTCGAGATTTTTGCTAACGACTTTTCCCCTTTATATATTACATACATGTATTACGCATATTGCAAAAATATCCAGTCTATCTATCTGTATATTTGCAATGTTAGTGACAATATTTTACTAAAAATCAAAGTAAACCAGTGCCGAAAACTTTTCGAGATTTATTGTAACTATGCTTCCCATCTATATACAGGGTGTCCCAGCTATCTTGTCCACCCAAAATATCTCTGGAACAATAACAGCTACTGGAAAACGACTTTCACCGGTATCAATGTAGGGCTGGGGCCCATGAATGTACATATTTGAAAACATTCTAAAACGAAAGCATATGTGTTTTTTAACACAAACTTACGTTTTTTTAAATGGACCTCCTATATTTTTTCTTCATTAATCCATAGCATGACAAAGCACATACACAATGGCGTTGATTGCATCGCAATATTCCCATTACATCCCGAGATATTGAGACGCGAAGTTGACGCTTGAAACACCCGACATGCGCTGCTAGCGCACGTCCTGAGGCTCAGGCGTGAACCCCATGCTGCCCGTAATCGCAATGTGATTGACATGTGTAATCACACCTCCATACTTATCAAGAGGTCCGTAACGAATAATACGGTCTGCTGCCATCAACTCTCATAAGCACATAATGGTTTCCCTCTTGCACGTTTTACGCATCTACGTACACAATATGAACCAGTACCGATCGGTGTACACCCGTCAGGTTGTCTTATTTATCCTGCACACCCAAAATAAGGTTTATCTAATGCGTTATATGACCCATTGTGCCTGTCGCGCAGGGCCTGGCTTTACCTAGTCAAGTGTCCAACGTAGTTCCCACTACTGCCACAGTTACCACTTCGCCTTGTTTATGATTTGCGACCCATGCAAACTCCTGTACTCCACCACCCTCCGAGCATCCCATTTGTTGTTGCTTTGGCGTGCAGTACACCGCTTGCCAGTGTAGTCGTGCATGAGAGTAATCTAGTGACGGCACGGAGGTAGTACACATTGTGAATAAACGTTGTGTTGTGGAACTTATACTGTGCAGTATAATGTACTCACATGAAGATATGGTAGAAATGCTGCTAATCTATGGAGAAGGTACGTTGACGGGAAATACGTTATGAGATTGCTTGTTTGTTGATAGTACTGTTAGCGAACATTATGATTATTAAGTTAATATGTCTGTTTTCTACCCTACTCTACATACCTGTACTGTACCCTGTTGTAGGTGGACGAAATGCTGTTCAGGCAGAACGACTGTACAGAAGACGATTTCCTGACAAGCCACCGCCTTCGCGCCGGATGTTTGGTCGTCTCACATCTCGTCCACGTGAAACGGGAAGCTTAAATCCAAGACCTCGACATCGTCCTAGAACGCGCACAGATGAACGTGCTGAAGTTACTGTGCTCGCTACCATAGCTGTGAATCCTCAAATCAGCGCACGTCAAATTGAACGTGAAGTTGGTGTGTCGAAATCAAGTGCACAGCATATTCTTAAACGTCATAAATTTCATCCTTACCATGTTCATTTACACCAGGATCTTCATGGAAATGACTTCCGCAATAGGGTAACATTTTGTCGGTGGACTCAGCAAAAACTTCTGACTAATCCAAATTTTTTTGCAGATGTTCTCTTTACCGACGAGGCATCATTCTCCAACAAAGGAATTGTCAATATGAGAAATATGCATTATTGGTCCGCAGACAATCCAAAATGGCTCCGTCAGGTAGAGCATCAACGTCCGTGGAAAGTTAATGTTTGGTGTGGGATTATTGGAGATACCATTATCGGACGTTTCTTTATAAATGGCATCCAGAATGGCAGACAATACTCCAGATTTATACGACACAATCTTCCAGTTCTCTTGGACACCGTACCTCTGAACCGGAGAATGGTCATGTGGTATCAGCATGACGGATGCCCTGCACATAACGCCTTACGAGCACGACGACTTCTGAACCGTAAGTTCCCTGGTAGGTGGATTGGACGAGGTGGCCCAGTTAGGTGGCCTGCCCGATCTCCGGACCTTACACCGCTGGATTATTTTCTTTGGGGAGCAGTGAAGGATGCTATTTACCAACGTGAACCAACAACACCAGAGGACATGAAGCAACGCATTATTGATGCTTGTACAGCCATCAAAGAGGAAACAGTAGCACGAAGTAGGGCATCCTTCATCCGCAGAGTGACCCTATGTATGCAAGCCAATGGGCATCACTTTGAGCATGAGATGTGAACGCTATGTTTAGTATGTAGCGCTGGTATCACAGTGGAAGTTTCTACAAAGGGCCATTTTACCCAGTGATGTTAAGAAACATTTGTTTGCAACAATTTGTCATTTAACGCATTAGATAAACATAACATTGATAATTATGTGATAATAAAAGTAATTGGTTAAACATGTTTACATTCATCGTCTATGTCCTACCTGAACTTCTACATCACAGAGCAACAGTTAGTAACTAGCAGTTACATTCTATTCCTCTGACACTCAGTCCTAAGGAATATAATCATTTTTTGGAGATCAAATGCACAAAATAAAGCTAAGTAGAGATTGGGAAAAAACGAAATATACATTTATAACGGAAAGAATTTTATTGGAAAATTGTATGTGATGCAACATGCTAACCTCATTTCATCTTATTGAGCACAGTAAGTTCCTCATCATGTAGTTGCTATAGGTAGAAGAATGGTGTCGCAGAAAGAATATACTAATAATAATAGTATCCATCATAAATACTTGTCATTCATTCTTATTATTTTTTCTACTGACTCCTACTCATAATAGTAACTCTTGTTGATAAGGAGCATTTCATCTGCTCCTTTCTTTTTTAAAAAAAGTCTTTTTCATATATCTCTTCAATTTCAGTGTATAAAGCATTATTCCTAGTGAGAAAATGGTGTTTACTGATTTTTATTTCCTTGTTACGTTGAAAATATGTCACACTTTGTTTCATGAATCAACAATTGATAATGTTTTTCTTGACGTACAGTACAGATTTGAGTCTACATTCACGCCATACAATTTAAAACTCAAATTCCTTAAAGAAAAACTCATTTCAGAATTTCAGCTGTTAAACAAATGTCCTGTGTAAACCAAAAAATCTTTCTGGAGTGTCTTATGGACTGAGGCATTGTTGATAGGATGGATCTCTAATGTGATGGTTGAAGAAAGAAGGCGACGCCAGGTCGTGCCCCATTTCTTCAGGCTCCATCATCCACGGCACCAGGACAACGTTATACATCGCTCCCAGTATACCCCGTCGCTCCAAAAAGTTTTGAAACTGGGTTAATAAAAAAATGGACATAAGTTAAAATGTTGGTTTTAATGCTTCATGTTTTCTATGTAGTCTCTCCCACACTTGTGTACGAAGAACGGAATGCTCATACAGCGATGTAAAACTACCAGAAAAATACCTCGTTCAGATTTTGTTCCATTCGTGCATCAGATTGACCTTACTGTCGGTTATGTCGCCAAAACGATAACGTTTCAAGATAATTTCTGAACTTTGTCGTTTTGTGGTAAGTTCGTATTAATAACACAATGTCTCGTCATCCGTGAGGATTTTTTCAAGAAAAGAATAGTTTGAGTTTCCTCATTTCAATAAAGTCGCGTCAAGCGTCGACGCGTCTTAGTTTTTCTGTTGGTTGTGAGCAAGTGTGCAGGACAAACTCTGTGCACACTTTTCTCTTCTACAAAAAATTCTGGAGTATGTCTTGAAAACAGATGTTGCTACTTTGTTTATGAAACAACAGCGTTGACTCACTAAGGCCGGACATCCTCTACTTAACACGACGTGTTCACAACTGGTCGAATGCGCATCTGTTGGTTACATTTGTAGGTTCAGTTTTCTTGAAAATTTGTGGTAAATTCCTATGGGACCAAACAATTGAGGTCATCGGTCCCTAGGCTTACACACTACTTAATCTTAAACTTGCGTTAAGGACAATACACTCACACACACACACCGATGTCTGAGGGAGGACTCGAACCTCCGACGGAGGGAGCCACGCGAACCGTGGCAAGGCGCCCGAGACCCTGCGGCTACCCGGCGCGGCAGTAGATTCAAGGCTGCCTCCGGTATTGGTGCGCTGGCGTCGATTGTACGCCAGGAATGACGTCAGTTTGGGAACTTCTTGGACGAACAATGTAGTGTAATGCCTGAACAAATACGCCTAATACACATCAGTGAGGTGCTAATGACGAAAATGACGGATGTCTTCGATTCGGCGTCTGAATGGGCTCAGGAGACTGCCAGCCTGAACAAGCCATCCACCACTCATATTTAAGTTTCTGGTGATGTCTTGAAATCGACTAAGGTGAATGCCGGAACTGGTCCTTCGAAAACAGGACAGCCGATTTTTTTTCCTTATCCTTCCCCGTTCCAAATTAGTACCCCGACCATAACAACTTCTTTATCGAAGGGACGTTAAATCTTGATCTCCGTTAATTGTGACTTGCAGATCCTTGACTTTTGACACCAGTCGCCCAGATCGCTGTGACCATGAAGCCGGTTTATTCAGTTGTTTTCGCCGATGGCTGTACGTCTTTTGTGATAAGAGCATTCGTAAAATTTCTCATGCTTCAAATTACTAACAGTTTAGGTTGTAAAACATTGATTCCAGTAAAAAATTATGTTTATACCTTTTAGTACCTAGTCAGAGTAGCTCCATACTCAATCTTCATCTTTATGGATACTCAGGAAATCTTACTCTTCTCGAAGAGCGCCAGGGTACCGTTGAGTTTGCGCCTGACGCCAAGTTTTTGCACAAAAAGGCTACATGTCAATAGCTACCGACTAGTTTCATTACTGACATAATTTTCCAAAACTGTATTCTAGAGTAGCATATCACCTGAACAACAGTAATAACCTCAGCAAATCATCGTTTAGATTTCGGAAGAGTTGCTGTACTGACAGTACTATTTGCATATTCACTCACCAAATTTTACGAGCATTAAATAATAAAATAGAGCCAGTTGGTGTTTTCTGCAACCTATATTCTCCCAGATAAATCGAAGTTTTGTGGGACTAATGCTACAGCCAGCCAGTGGATCATGTCAGATATGAATGCAGAAAGTCATTCTGAGTAATGCAACCAATATAACCCGGAGGCACTATTCTGACTGGGGAGAAACCACGTATGGGATTCCCCAAGGCGCAATGCTAGGTCCACTGTTGTTCCTCATACACGTAATATACTAATGCAGAACCAGTTCTTTTTGCAGATGACACTAGTACTGTAACCAATCCAAGCACGCACACAGAAGCAGAAGAAATGATAAACACTGTTGTTAAAAGTATCATTGATTGGTTTTCTGAAAATGGTCTCACCCTCAATTTTAATGAGACACAACATATTCAGTTCTGCACATCTAGGGGTACTACACCAATGGCGGGTGTAATAAAGTGAGGAAATAAAAAACAAGTTGGAAGATCCGAAATTCTTGGGTGTCCATATTCATGAGACTTTAAATTGCAAATAGCACATCCTGCAACTCCTAAAACAACTTTGTTCAGCCACATTTGCACTTAGAATCTTTGCAAATCTTGGAAAGAGGCAAATCAGTAAATTAACGTGTTTTGCATATTTTCATCCAGTAATTTCATATGGATTAATGTTCTGGGGTAACTCACATTTACATTTACATCTACTCTATATCTACATCTACACTCTGCAAACCACCGTGAAGCACGTGGCAGAGGGTACGCTCCACTGTACCATTTATTAGGGCTTCTTCCCGAATGATCGTCTGAACGCGTCTGTGCGTGCTGTAAATATTCTAATCTTATTCTCACAGTCGCTACGTGAGCGATACGGAGGGGGTTATAATATATTCCTAGGGTCATCATTTAAAACGGGTTCTTGAAATTTAGTTAGTAGACTTTCTCGGGTTAGTTTACGTCTATCTCCAAAAGTCTCCGAGTTCAGTTTCTTCAATATCTGTGTAACGCTCTCCCATGGATCAAATAAATCTGTGACAATTCGTGCTGCCTTCTCTGTATACGTTCAATACCCTCAGTTAGTCCTATTTGGTACGGGTCGCACACGCTTGAGCAATATTCTAGAACTGGTCGCACGAGTGATTCGTAAGCAACCTCCTTTGTCGAGTGGTTGCATTTTCTCAGTATTCTGCCAGTAAACCGAAGTCTGCCATCTGATTTACTCACGACTGAACCTCTGTGATAATTCCATCTCATATCCCCACAAAGTGCTACAGCCATGTAAGTATTTGTCTGAATTGTCCAATTCCAGCTGCGACGCGTTGATATTACAGTCATAGGATACTACGTGTTTTTTCGTTTTGTGAGATGTACACATTTTCATTTATGACCATTTAAAACGAGTTACCAATCTTTGCAGCACTTTGAAATCTTATCATGGTCTCACCGAATATTTATGCAGCTTCTCTCAGACAGTACTTCACTATAGATAACTGCATCATCTGCAAAAGGTCTGAGGTTACTATTAATAGTGTCGGCGATGTCGTTAATATACAATATAAAAGCAACGGTCCCAGCACACTTCCCTGTGGCACACTCGAAGTTACTTCTACATCTGACGACGACTCTCCATCCAAGATAAAATACTGTGTGTCTCCCTACCAAAAAGTCCTCAATCCGGCCCTGTATGATCGTGCCTTTGATATTAAGCGTAGGTGTGGTACTGAGTCACATACTTTGCGGAAATCAAAATGTACTACGTCTACCTGACAGCCATGATCCAAAGCTTTCAGCATGTCATGTGAAAAAAGTATGAGTTGGGCTTCACATGATCAATGTTTTCGGAATCCATGCTGGTAGGCGTGGAAGAAGGCATTTTGTTCTAGATACCTTATTGTATTTGAGCTCAGAATATGTTCTAAGATTCTACAACAAATCGATGTCAAGGGTAGTGGACGATAGTTTTGTGGGTCACTTGTGCTCCCCTTCTCCTAGGCGGGTGTGACCTGTGCTTTTTACCGAGAACTGGTCATGGTTTTTTGTTCAAGGGATCTACGAGAGGTGATAGTTAGAAGAGGAGCCAAATAAGCCACAAATTCAGGTTAGAATCTGATAGGGATTCCATCGGGCCCTGGACCTTTGCTCAGTATTAACGATTTCAGCTGTTTCTCAACATCACTGACACTAATACTTATTTCACTCATCTTTTCAGTGGTACGAGGATTAAAGTGGGGCAATTCTTATGGGTTTTTCCTGTGTAAAGGAACATTTGAAAACAGAGTAAAGCATTTAAGGTTTTGCTTTTCTATCCTCAATTTTAGTTTCTGTCTCAATTGCTTGGATTTGGTCACTAACTTTGGTGCCATTAACAGCCTCTTTTGATTTTGCGAAAGATCATTTGACATTATCCTGCTACATAGTCATTGAAGGCTTCACGCATTTCCCTCTTGACAGCCAAACGCGTTTCATTCGGCATCTCTTTCCCTATAGCTTTATGCTTTCGCACCTACTGTGCAGTAATCTCTGTTTCCTTAGAAGTTCCTTTACAGAGGTTGCATACCGTGGTGGGCCCCGCCGATTATAAACTGTTCTACAGGGTACATATCTGTCCAGTGCATGGTCAGTTATTCCTTAAAACTTGAGCCATAGGTCCTCTATATGCTCCAGCTCTTTGCTGAAAGTTTCAGGTTCCTCACTGACATATGAAACCACTGACTTTTCATCTAGTTTGCTGAACATGTACATCTTTAAGAAAGAAAGACTCCATTGCTCAAAAACCTGCTGTAAGAATAATGTGTGGTGCTCACCCACGATCATCTTCTACTCGTCTGCTTAAGGAGTTGGATTTTATGACTACTGCTTCACGTTATATTTATTCCTTCATTAAGTTTGTTATAAATAATCCACTGCAGTTCTAAAGGAACAATGATGAACATAATGACAATCCTAGAAGGAAAAAGACATCATTACTCCACATTAAGGCTGTCTTTACCACAAAAGGGGATGCACAAACCTGCAAACTAAAATTTTTGATAACTTCCCCAGTGACATAAAATGTCTGACAGACAGCAAAGTACAATTTGAAAACAGATTGAAAAAGTTTCTCCTTGGCAAATCTTTCTATTCTGTAGACGAATTTCTATTATTGTAAAATGCGGAAGTTGATGGGTAGGAATTTCTAATTTACATCTGTATATTTAAAAAGAATTATAAATGTTCAGCATGTAGTTGTATTTACAATTTAATTTGCGATGTGAAGATAAAATGACTAGTTCATGTCATTAGGATTCATCGTGCAGAGCGGTCGATGGAATATGAAACTAACTACCTGACTAGATGACCAATTAGTGGTAGAACAGTAGTATGACAGAGGCTTCACGAATTAATAAATCGGTTTTCAGATCTCCCTTGCCATATTCAGAATGGATATGTTACTAAATCGTGTTGGCATGACCTACATTCTCGTCCGGCACGTGTACACAGCGTTTGGTAGACATCACACTTTTCAAAATCTTCGGGATGATACCTGAACAGTATGAGGCAGATAAACGAGCATATTACAATATTAAAAATATGCACAGAGCCATGATTATCAGTGATCAAACATTTTATACCAGACGCAGCAGGGTAGTAATAGTGACAACTAATCAATGGTAGATAATACGATGACGTCTAAACGACCCATACCTTGGATTACATATCGTACTATTCTATGCAATACTATAGGTAGCACTATTTTACGTTCTTATAACTTTTATATTCACGCCATAATTGTGTTACATATATCTTTAATACAAATTAATGCAAGACTTGTTGTGTTCATATTACTGTGCACCTTAGTAGCTTACGCCTTACCCTTACCTCCATCGATCTTTGACCTAGAGCTTAAAATACTTGTCAAGTCCTTATGCCTTACACGTTTCTTTTCTTTTTTCTTACTCGTAAACCTGTTTTGTAGACTGACTTTCTCTATATTTTTCCGTTGCACATAATGTTTTATTATTTCTTTGGTTATGTACTGCGCTCCCTTGTTTTACTTTTTTGTCAATTTTCTGCCTATTATACAGACAACATTGACAAATTTTAACTCAGTTTTACAAAGTGTAATAACCATTTTATACTCACCACTTTAGGTAAATTCGCACATTAACATAGTCCAGTTAAGACTTTTGGGAGGCAAATCCTGGTTTACTACAGCTAACTTTATAATTATGATAATAGCCTTAATACAATATTTCCACATTGTCTGACGTGGGTTTCTCGTCATTTAATACCATCTTGTTGCATATGGTATAATATGTTCGACCACTGGTAATCATGGCTCTAGCCTCTGTGCATATTGTCAACACTGTATTATACACAGTTATACTCCTCATACAGTTCTGCTACTGTCTCGCAGATTTTGTAATGTATAATGTCATTTATCGCAACATGCTTTATTTTTGTAATATATATATATATATATATATATATATATATATATATATATATATATATATACTGTATTATTCCTTCATGCTGGCACATCTATTTTTCGATCAGTATAAGAGCAAAAATTACTGCATGCTCGATAATGTTGTAATAATTGTTGTAAACTTGATGTTGATGTAAACGAATTGATATACTTTGTACATAGCTTAACGTTGTTCCTACAGCATAACTGCCTTTTGAAGAGACTGCTGCCACCTGGTGCGGCTCTGAAGTATTCTGTAGTTCGTTTGACAAGTATTCGGTAGTACGGGGTCGATTATTAAAATACTCACATCTGGCAGCAGTGTGTACGCTCTATTTGTTGCATTTGACACCTCTGTGCCTTCCTGATACTGGTATGGCTTTAATTTTATTTTAGTGTATATACAAGGGAAACTCCCCATAGCAACACTCCCCCCCCCCCTCCACATCAGATTTAGTGATGAGATGGTCCAGCGGATGGCCCATCAAAAACCGAACACGGGTCAAGCATTAAAACAGGAAGAAGAGGTACTGAACTGTGAAAAAAGACGTAAAATAGAAACAGTGAACACCACAAGCTCAAGATGTTCAGCATCGAGCGAATTTGAATAGCCACGGCGTGATGGTCCGACTGCAAAGGGGGAGATCCTTGTTTAAATCTCCCTCGTGTCCCATATTCTTTTTCACAAAATTATGAACACCCCGTCCGGCCACTGACGTGTCTGTTCGCTGTACTCAAATTTGTGTCTCTGTCATGGAGTAACGTCCGTTTGCAGCAGCGAGGTGTAAGGAGGAGACCTCCAGACGTAGGTACCTCCCATTTGTTCTAAACAAGTGCCGCATGTTATGCTCTTACGTCCCGCTTTGGGAATTTTGTCTCTCAATTCCTTTCTTGTAAGATAATCCACATCGGTTTATTTGTTGTTTTCATTTCTGTGAAAGGTCTACGCAGCATCTCGCCAGCTCTCACTATCCATCACATTTACTTGCGATGGTAAGGATATTTACACCACATGACTCATATTCTATGAACAATATGTAGTATAACAATTGCAGCGACTACAGAAAGAGAGCAGACATGGCAATGACCGGACAGACAGTTCATAGTTTTGTGAAAAAAAAGGCACATGGGAAATTTGAACTCAGTTCTCCCGCTTTATAGCGGGACGCCGGAGTTATTGCAACTCGCTCTATGTTGCGCATCTTCAGCTTGTACTGTTCCTTGTTTCTATTTTGCTTCTTTTTTTTCATAGTTCAGTACACCTTCCTGGTTTCGTTCTTGATTTGTGTTCAGTCTATGACGGGATATCCACTGGACCGTTTTATCACTAAATCTGAGGGGGGTGCGATGGGGAGTTTACCTTGTTAGTGTTGCCTGGGAGTGTCTTTTCTGTGAGGCAAACATCACTTTAGTTTATGACGTTGGAGTCAACATAAATATTTTTAGCGCTTTCTTTTGCGGGATATTTTTAATTTCAGAGTTTAGCTTCGTGCTTTCAATGGGCAGATGGGAGCGTGCCACATGCAATGGGTTTGTAATTCACGAATTCGATGGTATGTAAAACTGAATTAATGTTTCTTTTTTCGAAATCACGTGTGGTAATTATAAACCTTACTGATATGAATATGGCAATATATCTTTGCTGAAACTAGTAATCGCATTATGTGTCAACTGCGATCTGGGCAATAAAACATACTTCGGAAGTTTTTTTTACAGTCATATAGAGATCGCTCTCCTGACAATGTCACGTAATTACATGATTCTTTTCTATTACGCATCATTCTAGGACCATTGCCAGGTTTGATAAATAGGAAAGAGAGAGAAGATCCAACGTTTCGTTGCGGGATCGTTTAGTTAGCTGGAGAGCCTTACGGAGACATTCAACAAACTTGAGTGGCACACACTACAAGAGAGGCATTGTGCATCACGGAGAGGTTTATTGTTGAAATTTCGAGGTCGTATATTCTAAGAAGAGTCAGGCAACACAATATATCCACCCAAATGTCTTAAAAACCTCCTCACTCTGATGGCATCAACAACAGCAAAACCAACTAACATACCGAATGTAGGCATTTAATTACAATGCTACTTTTTGCATAATAATAGAAAACTTCGAAGGGCGTCGTGGAGATGAACAGTGACTGGTAACAGTAAACATGTTGCTTCATTCGAAAATTCTATGTCTTGTAGAGGGGAGTGAGAACATAATATTTTGAATAGGAACTCATGCCCTGGAACGTATCGTATCCGTTCTAGGACGGTTTCAGTTCAGATGTTTAGCTCATCCATTTCTCCTTGAGGAACTGAATTAAGACTGTTGCAGTACTACGTAACAATTCCAAAGGAAACACAGTGAAACATCCATTTATCAGTTCAACGCATATGTCCGTTTTAACACTTAAACGTTAAATATTTATATTATTCCAAAACAAAAAAGAACCCATCATACTGCACGTACGATGCGTTACAACAGCGGCTCGATGTGGCCTCCACCACCGTTGTTACAGGTATTGTACATATGAAGCATGTTCTGGTACACACTCTCCTTCCCACTTGGAATTTCTTCAGTGTCTAGTGTAGCGACTAGAACTCGTGCCAGCAGATCTTCCCTTGGCTCTGTAGGAATCTCGTAGTAAGGCGGTAGGAGACATCAGGTGATTGTCTGACGTAGTACACGTCATCCTGGCTACCTTATCGAATACCAGGACAAGCAACTTTGAGACTTTTCTCTTTCCCTCTACAGATTGGGACGCGTTACACATCTGAATCGAAACCGTGTAACGGAAACGATACGTTTCCGGATATCGATTCCTATTCAAAATATTACGTACTCACTCCCCTCTACAAGTCCTAGAAATTTGTAACGGGAATTTCCGAACAACCTGTATATCGATCTTCACATCCAAAGAACCTGATACAGTTTCCTATTTCATGTTAAACGTTTTCAGAATAAATCATATACACTGAAGAGACAAAGAAACTGATACACCTGCCTAATACAGTGTAGGGCTCCACGAGCACGCTGAAGTGCTGCAACACGACGTGGCATGGACTCGACTAATGTCTGAAATACACTCCTGGAAATTGAAATAAGAACACCGTGAATTCATTGTCCCAGGAAGGGGAAACTTTATTGACACATTCCTGGGGTCAGATACATCACATGATCACACTGACAGAACCACAGGCACATAGACACAGGCAACAGAGCATGCACAATGTCGGCACTAGTACAGTGTATATCCACCTTTCGCAGCAATGCAGGCTGCTATTCTCCCATGGAGACGATCGTAGAGATGCTGGATGTAGTCCTGTGGAACGGCTTGCCATGCCATTTCCACCTGGCGCCTCAGTTGGACCAGCGTTCGTGCTGGACGTGCAGACCGCGTGAGACGACGCTTCATCCAGTCCCAAACATGCTCAATGGGGGACAGATCCGGAGATCTTGCTGGCCAGGGTAGTTGACTTACACCTTCTAGAGCACGTTGGGTGGCACGGGATACATGCGGACGTGCATTGTCCTGTTGGAACAGCAAGTTCCCTTGCCGGTCTAGGAATGGTAGAACGATGGGTTCGATGACGGTTTGGATGCACCGTGCACTATTCAGTGTCCCCTCGACGATCACCAGTGGTGTACGGCCAGTGTAGGAGATCGCTCCCCACACCATGATGCCGGGTGTTGGCCCTGTGTGCCTCGGTCGTATGCAGTCCTGATTGTGGCGCTCACCTGCACGGCGCCAAACACGCATACGACCATCATTGGCACCAAGGCAGAAGCCACTCTCATCGCTGAAGACGACACGTCTCCATTCGTCCCTCCATTCACGCCTGTCGCGACACCACTGGAGGCGGGCTGCACGATGTTGGGGCGTGAGCGGAAGACGGCCTAACGGTGTGCGGGACCGTAGGCCAGCTTCATGGAGACGGTTGCGAATGGTCCTCGCCGATACCCCAGGAGCAACAGTGTCCCTAATTTGCTGGGAAGTGGCGGTGCGGTCCCCTACGGCACTGCGTAGGATCCTACGGTCTTGGCGTGCATCCGTGCGTCGCTGCGGTCCGGTCCCAGGTCGACGGGCACGTGCACCTTCCGCCGACCACTGGCGACAACATCGATGTACTGTGGAGACCTCACGCCCCACGTGTTGAGCAATTCGGCGGTACGTCCACCCGGCCTCCCGCATGCCCACTATACGCCCTCGCTCAAAGTCCGTCAACTGCACATACGGTTCACGTCCACGCTGTCGCGGCATGCTACCAGTGTTAAAGACTGCGATGGAGCTCCGTATGCCACGGCAAACTGGCTGACACTGACGGCGGCGGTGCACAAATGCTGCGCAGCTAGTGCCATTCGACGGCCAACACCGCGGTTCCTGGTGTGTCCGCTGTGCCGTGCGTGTGATCATTGCTTGTACAGCCCTCTCGCAGTGTCCGGAGCAAGTATGGTGGGTCTGACACACCGGTGTCAATGTGTTCTTTTTTCCATTTCCAGGAGTGTAGTACTAGAGGGAACTGACACCGTTAATCCTACACAGCTGTCCACAAATCCCTAAAAGTACTATGGGTGGAGATCTCTTCTGAACAGCAGGTCGCAAGGCATCAAGAGATGTTCAATAATGTTCATGTTTGGAGAGTTTGGTGGCCAGAGGAAGTGTTGACACTCAGAAGAGCGTTCCTGGAGACACTTGTAACGTATATGCAACAAATATGTAACGTAGCTACAGCCAATATTGCCTGTGTTAGTCTGTGAAACTGGACTTTATAAGCAACCTGAGCTATCAGTAATGGGAATCTAACCTGCATAACACTGTGTGCATATTGTATGATTGTCAGTTTCACTCATGTGACATATTTCGCGACTCACTGTCGAGGAATAAGATTTAGGAACACCATTTCTTCCATATGACATTTACTTCAACCATGGTAGTTTATCCTGGCAGGGTCACCATATGTAACGTATATGTCCTAAGTTTTACACTCACCTCTTTAGATAATTGTCTTTTTCCATGTGATTTACAGCAATGCACAGCCGTATGCAGCAGTAGCGGCTATTATCTTATTGTTACTAAGAATGAATTTAATAAAAAGGAATTTGCTTGGGTCCCATTAACTACTGAACAACTTTTGAAAAGATATTTCATTAATTAAGTCTGTTTAAAACTTGAGAATCATGAACAAGTATTAATAATAACAATGACAAAAGACATGTGCCAATAATGGCTGAGTGCCAGATTAACAAATTATTTCAATTTCAAAGTTACATGAACATTTAGAAACCACAGCATATTACTTAGATGTAGAGAATAGTTATTATTATATGGAGAATAAGGAGGCTTCTTTAACTGACAAGCAGAACATGGGATTATTGCAAACTCGGACTAACATTCACGAGCCTAACACTGCAATTGCTTTTGCGCTATACTTCCGAATTTTACCTTGAATTCCATCTTAAAGCGTAGTCAAGCCATTTAAATATCTCCTGGCTATATAAATGAAATCAGGCCTTGTGTGTGGTAAGATCTGCCGTCACCGACGTGAGGGCAGTGCGACACGTCTTCTGTCTCCGAGCTCTCGACCGACACTACTCTTCCGCTCTCGCAGACAAACCTCGTCTCACAACAATGCTTAGAATCGCGCTCCCATGTTTCGCCCTCAGATTGTTACTATGGATATCTGAGTGCTTACACAATGCAAAGAATAGCGTTAAATTGGATATTGTTTTCAATGCAATGGAGAGTCACACACTCTGTAGCAATTTTCGACGTTTGGGGTGTCCCATTATCATGCTGGAATTACCCAAGTCTGTCGTAATGCACAATGGACATGAATGGATGGAGATGATCAGGTGTAAAGCTTTGTGTCGTGCAATCATCAAGGGTACACGAGTGGGCCTTAGGCTCCGAAAGTCCTTATCGATGATGTTTCATTGAATGGTTCACACAATGACACTTGCTGGTGGTCCAGCATTGAAATCTGCAGTAATTTGCGGAAGGCTTGCACTTCTGTCAGGTTGAACGATTCTCTTCAGTCGTCGTTGATCCCGTTCTTGCAGGATCTTCTTCCAGCCGCTGCGACGTCGGAGATCTGATGTTTTACCGGATTCCTGATATTCACGGTACACCCGTGGAATGGTCGTACGGAAAATTCACCACTTCATCGCTACCTCGGAGATGCTGTGTCCCATAGCCCGTGCGCCAACTATAACACCACATTCAAACTCGCTTAAATCTTGATAACCTGCCATTGTAGCAGCAGTAACCGATCTAACAACTGCGCCAGACACTTGTCTTATTTAGGCGTTGCCGACCGCAGCGTCGTATTCTGCCTGTTTACATATCTCTGTATTTGAATACGCATGCATATACCAGTTTCTTTGGCGCTTCAATGTAGTTACAAATAATGACAACATTTACAAATCATATCTTTAATTTTATTTTTTGAGTGATAACAGGAAATAATAAGTGTTGCATCAATAGTGTATCACGAGGGTGTTATTTTCACCTGTGTAGCATCGTAATCTACAATACTTCGCTACAAACGAGGTGTGCTGCGCAGCTCCATTACCATCTCTACGACGAGAAAATTAGAGAATTTCGAACTCATACAGGCGTTTGACGACCGTTGTTCTTTCCACGAACAATTCGTGAATGGATCAGGGAAGAAGGGGTAAGATACTGGAACCAGAAGTAACCTTCACCACACGCAGTTAGGTGGTTAACTGAGTATAGAGGGTGGTTTCAAAAAATAGTTTACAAACTGAAATGGCATTTCGGGCATACAACAAAGATCAGTAATCACATAAGAACGAGGTATCGCAAATGCCATTAGGGTGGGCTACGGTCACGAGAAGGCGTTGCTATACGAACTCGGGCGGAGTGCACGGAGACCGACGAAATTGACACCATGGAGGCGTTGGGAGTAATATGTCCGCGAAATAGCTGAGATGCATTTGATTTATGGCGCGGCTAACTGCTTTGGACGAGAAACTGTGAGATTGTATCGTGCGATATATCACGATAGAAAGCTCGTTCCATGTGTAGTACACGAGGCGTGTCCCGCGCCACTGATATCTCCCAACCCTCCGTCTGGCGCATTGTACACGACGAATAACTTCATCCGTTTCATTTCCAACACATCCAGGCGTTGGAACCGGGGCACTACAACGAGCGCATGGGATTTACGCCGTGCCTTCTGCAGGAATCCGCTGCAGACAGAAGCTTCAAGGCGAGTTTCCTCTTCACCCTCGAGGCTGAGTTCACATTCGAGGGTGTGGTGAACGTTCACAGTCTACATAAGTGGGAGTATGTGAAACCACTGCTACACTGCCTCATAATGCAAATTTACACCTTACGTGTGGACTGGCATGGCCAGAGATCGGTTAATTGGGCCGTACATTCTCCCAGATCGACTTGATGGTCGCATGTATCTCGTATTCCTGCGAGAAGTTCTGCCGGACATGCTGACCGACGGGGTACGGAGATCTGGAATCGTCCCCAAGGAGAAAGGAAGCGGAACAAAAGGCGAGAAGTACCTCATTCGATTTCAGCACGACGGAGCCCTCGCGCATTTCAGCAGACAAGTGAGGGCACGTCTGCAGGCAACCGTTCCAGGCCACTGGATTGGTCGCGGTGGGCCAGTCGCATTGGCGTCATGATCAGCGGATCTGTCCCCAATGTATTTTATCCTATGAAGGTCCGGAGGGCCTCGTGTATGAAACACCTGTTACACCCCTGCAGAACCTAGTGGGGACGATTGTTGCGGTAGCAGGATGTCTTCGACATACACCAGGTATCTTAAAGAGGGTATGCCGTTCATTGCAGCGCTGATGTCAGGTTTGTCTCTATGCATCTGGACAAAACATTGATCATCACCTGTAGTTGGTGTCCGTTTTTAGCACATGGTTGAATAACTGCAATGCTATTTACTAGTCCTGAATGACCTTTGCGAACCCCAGTTTCTATAAGATTTTTGATCCTTGTAGTACGCCCGATGTGCCATGTCAGTTTGTAAACTTTTTTTAAAAATCACTCTGCAGATGAAGATATAACTCATACGAGTCTTATAACGTGGCGTGTTAACAGGAGAGCGAACAACAGGAACGAGAGATCGACCTCGCTTGACTTAAAGCCGCGCCCAGCTGACCGACGGGGTACGGAGATCTGGAATCGTCCCCAAGGAGAAAGGAAGCGGAACAAAAGGCGAGAAGTACCTCTTACAGAGTCTGCCGAGCGTAACTCAGATGCTTGCGGGCTCCCTCCTCGCCTGCTAGCACTGCAGCCGTCCTTTCAGTTCGCTCCTCCGATTTAATATTTTTTTTCTTAAAAAAAAAGGAAGGACGGCTCGCAATAAAAGCAGCGAAGAAACTTAGTCCGGCCACAGGGGTCGCCGGCGCGCGGCCCCTGGTCATCCGCTTCCGAGTGAGGCGGCTGGCCGAGAGTGGGCTCCGTTAATTAGCGTGGCTGTAATTGCGAGCTGCCCCGCCAGAGCGCGCGGGCGCCACGGGAAGAATTCCCATCTGGTCGCGGGGCAAACAAAAGGAACCGCCGGCGCTTCGGCCCTGCGCGACTTTCGATCGGGCGCGCGATCGGCGCGGATATGCGCGAAGAGGTCGCCGAGTCGCAGGGTGCAGGGGAAGGGCCGCTCGGGAGGAAGGAAGCGAGGAAAGACGAATAGGAGAGAGGGGGGAAGGGGGGAGGGAGTGAGGGCGACTAGGATTAGGTATGCGGGGCGGCCGCCCGCGGCAGACCACTAATTTCCATATCAAACGAGCCACTATATCGTTCCTTTCACGCGAATTCACTTGCTGGCGTTCTCTTCCATTCATTTCTGGGTCTCTCTAATGGCAGTTATTTTCATTATCCAGCCGACCTGAAGCGTTCTCGGATCCGCGGCCTCACGCAGGGAACAGGGCGAGCCCTAAGGAGGAGCGGGGACGCCCTTTTGAATGCGTAGGCAGGAAAAAGACATTCGGCCGAACAGAATGCGAAAAATTATATTTGGTACGGAGAAGCGTTCCTCGCGGGCGGGAAGGAATCGGCGGAGCTCCGCGTCAGCTGGGACGTATCCTGGACCTTTCAGAGCCTTCTCCGTGTCGTTTAACGCTAGACTAGCTCCGGATCGACCGAAATGATGCCCCGCTGTTACCTGCCTCTTTTGCCAGGCACTACCAGCGAAGCTCCGATGAAATCAGCCACACTGCGCATGCACCGAATTCACGATTCACACTGACGGAAAGGGAAAGTACCCAAACGCCGCCAAACTCGTAGACCATGGTCCGCATGCCTGTGCAATATGTTGATTAAAATTTCGTCATTCCTACAGATGAAGTATGTTGGAAGTATACTGTAACATAACGTATTGTCGGCCGGAGTGGCCGAGCGGTTCTAGGCGCTACAGTCTGGAACCGCGCGACCTCTGCGGTCGCAGGTTCGAATCCTGCCTCGGGCATGGATGTGTGTGATGTCCCTAGGTTAGTTAGGTTTAAGTAGTTCTAAGTCCTAGGGGACTGATGACCTCAGAAGTTAAGTCCCATAGTGAACCATAACGTATTAACAATTCGGAATAAATTAATGATAGTGCGGGAGCATGTTGCCAGAGGTCCCCCAGTAGCCCACAGGAAGCTGGAGGTCCATTGGGAGCATACAATGGCACTGTGGCGTATGTCACAGCACGTGACACTACCTTACACTATAGTTGTTGTGAGTGGCAGCGACTACCTGTGGCGGGGAGAGAGTTACTCTTGATGAGTCTAATATCTCGTATCTGCGCGTTAAAATACACTTACGCCCTCGATAACAAGTGGCAACGTCAAGGACTTAAGTGGGTATCCTTCCACTGAGACACATCTTTCATGTCAGGCCCAGAAGCAGCCGAGCGCTCATAACGCATATCGGGAAAGGCAACTAGTGTGACGTCACAATTTCGTTGCGGAGCTCGTATTTTCCGCGGGCCGCACGTTACATGGCGTGACGCCAGCGTGACTACAGCGACAAATGGAGCTACTCCCGAAGGGCGAGGCTGTTGAAGAAACGTGAAAAGACGGTATGTGTCAAACAGCGAGCCTAGAAGACTTCGCAAGCGAAAGAATCATCGGGAAACTATAAGAAGTGCAGCCCAGGAGTTCAGTATTGCTCATAGCATTGTTTCACGCGCATGGGGAGTGATCCGAACACGAGGCAGTGTTGGCTGAAGAAAAGGAGGTGATCAACAGTTATCGACTACTGCAGCATATAACTGCAACAGTGTGCAACAGGCAAGAAGGGGCCAAAGTCAAACAACAGGAGCTAAACTATCTCACGATCGGCAGTGGCACTGCAACGGCATGAGTCCAGCATCATTTTTCAGTGAACAGTGCATTGTATTCTGTTGATGCCAGCACATCGGCGGTACCATCTGTGATGCTGCCAAGGACATAGGGACCGGACCAAAGAGGGGTGGGGTCGCGTGCTCTTCTCATCTGAGAGCAAATTCAGTCTGAGCAGTGACTCTGGATGTACCCGCATACGGGGTGAGATGGGAACACATAATGCACCCGCGACCATTAGTGTACATGATCGCTTTGGTGATCCAGGTCTTACAGTGTGTGGAGGAGTGATGTTGCGTGGGTGTAACACGGCACATTCACTGGTCAACAGTATTATGGTTCTATACTCCTTCCTCATGTGCATCGCATTCGGCATTGTGAAAGGGTACAGTACCGCCCGACATTGAAAATAGGTACAACATTCTTCGTTATTCTTGTCAGTACAACATATTTTTTCTAATAATAACTCAATTTCAATTAATACAGTGAAGCCGGATACAAGTGTGGCAGGAATGACAATTTATTTATTTAATTGATCACATGTGCACTCCCACAAAATAAACCCCTACATCCAGTTTGGTGAGATCTGTGAAATGAATGAATGTATGGTCGTGTGCTAATCGCAGATAGTGAATGTGAATATATGATCATCTTTGAGACGATCTTTTGGTCACCTTTGGTGGAACCAAAGAGATGAAATTTACCGGAGCTTTGAGCGCCTGAAATGTGGCTGACCAATGGGTAGCATGGTCTTCCCCCACCTCGACGGAGGTGCGACATGACCTGAAGAACGGCCATGTTTCAGCACTCTGCCGCTGGATCTAGTGTTGGTAAGACCTGTCTTAGGTGTGCTCCGTAAAGACAGAAGAGTGGAGACGTGGTATGCATGTGAAATACTTAAGAGTAGTTTGGAATAATAATTTCTCTATTTCAGGAACTTTTTTGGGGAGAATTAAATGTCAGGCAGGTAATATTAAGGGGATCGTAGTAATCTTCGGAAGTGACCGACGGTCCCAATGAAACCACGTGTAGCAATAAGTTGAAATACGAGTACTTCCGAGTGCTTAAGTTAAGCTGAATTACTAGCGTGTGTACTACAAGTTGGAAATATTTAAGAAATGGCGTGTGCTGGACTTGAAATTAGAGACGAGTACTTCCACGTGGTGAGTACTATGTGAGTCTCAATCTGTGTATGAGACAAAGGATAAAGAGAAGTACTCGTCCATGGTATAAGTTGAGGACTCGCGTGTGTGATGAATATGTTCTTAATATTACTTTGCGTGTTATGTTTCCGTGTGACGCTTGATTCAAACTATAATACTCTGAGAGAGAAGCAAGGTGAGTCAGCCGTCTATCCAGCAACGCCACTTGGCTTACATTGCACAGGAAGACGTGCATATATCCTCCAGAGTTCGTAGTAGGAAAGAAAAGTTACGATGTGGGGCAGTGTCGTGTGAAACTGGGATGAATACTATTTGAAGTGGGAAAACTGAAAGTGATGTGATTATAATGTTGTGACTATTCCTTGTGTTGTATTCCATGTTGCAGTGTGGTGTATGTCATGTAATTTAAGTATGTGTGGTTTGCATGGGAGAGTGGCAAGGTAGTTTCAGAGGTAGTGGGTTATGCTTGTTCCTTCTGTATCGCTCGGTCTGGAGGAAAGTTTCGTGATGATGGTTGTGAGAGTCGAAGTGTGAGATATAATAAA
Source organism: Schistocerca cancellata (assembly GCF_023864275.1). Taxonomy (NCBI): domain Eukaryota; kingdom Metazoa; phylum Arthropoda; class Insecta; order Orthoptera; family Acrididae; genus Schistocerca; species Schistocerca cancellata. The sequence continues at coordinate 913,020,102 of NC_064627.1, read as the reverse complement.
AGATCCACCATCCTATCCAGAAAGTGCACTGTAGCGTTAAATAATTACGAGACCATAAGATAGAGAATCACCGATGTAAAGCCATGCCCACTGGGCGGAATTTCTCATGTGTTATTGTTGTAGGTTATAGAATTTGTGTGTTTAGGTTATGGAATTTATCGGAATAAATAAGATAGTGAAAAGAAAAAGATTGGTGGCCTTTTCCTTCGAATAGTATGTTGTCATGATACCCAGAATTCATAATGTGTGCGCCATTCATATTCAGTGCGATGGCCACGTGTTGATCAATGCCGTTAAATAAGAAATAAAATGTGGTATGTCAGAACTCTCCATTACATCGAGAACAATCGGACATTTTGTGCCAGGTCCTGATGCCTAAAAGTTACGCACATACATCACAAGCATATCACAGGTCTTTGAAATGATCAACTGCATCGCTGGTCTGTTTGTATCCATCTCGAAACCCCCCAATGCAGTTTTCTAAATAATTTTAATGTAGCAATCAGTGCTGCGCCGCTACCTACTCCCCTGGCTGTATCGCCTGGCGCGTTTGTTGCCCTCTTGCTGCAGGTCACCAACCCTGTTTTAGAAGTGTCGTGTCGTACTCGGGCCGTAACGGCGCACTTGCGTCTGCCCCCAAACTAAAACATTTCCTCCAGCAGCTTTTTTCACATTTTGCTCATTGACATGCAGGATTTGGGTTCGGTGTGTTAATACCATCGAACTGAGTTTCATCCCTTTGCATTACGTACTGTACATTTTGATAGGCAAATCTGCTCACTATCGCCAAAGTATGTCAGGTGACATATTCACCTCCTTGTTATGATGTATAAAATCTCTCATGCAAGGTGCGAAATTGACATTCATTCAACCTGCCTCCTTACATATCCTCCTCCTTCCATGTTCAATTTTGCACTGGGTCAATTAAGAAATTGATTGAAGTCAGTGAAAAATTGTTTTCTACTGCTGAATGTAGCAATTGTTATATATTTATATTGACCAACTCTGTATTTTAATATGACATAATCAAACAGTTGTTCTTTCAGTCTCTATTTTGTTATTTATTCACCACAATTGATTTACTATATACTACTGATTTGAACACTGAAGTAATGTTTTTCCATAATTTAACTTTTTCCTCTTTTTCTGATTTAATACAATTATTTAAATAATATGAAGCCTTCCCTTTCTGTTTTGTGGTTGCCTATTTTTTAATTTTAAATTTAAACAAATTAGAGATCCTCTATAAACTTGTACCACTCAGAATTTTTAAATTTGAGACTGATTTTTTTTTTTTTTTGACACAAGACTGATGTTAAATGATGATGAAGATGTATTGAAGTTGAGGAAACCATCATTTAAAATTATCCTCCCTTTTTTCAATACTTATGTTTTATTCTCAATCTTAGCTTAGCTTCTACAGAAATTATTATTCAAGAAAGTTTCATCTCTTACAATAATTTCTTAATTTATCTTACACTTACCAGCACCCTTCTCATAAATTTACATGCACAATCCCATTCACAAACAAAAAATCTTAAACTTATGCATTATAACTTTACAGGAGAATTAAATTAGTCTTGACTTTTACAACAATATTAAATTTCTAATCCTACTAATTACCTTGTAAATATTAAATCAGCATCATTAAATTGCAAAACCCTTTTTTCTACATAACCTATATTTTAACAAACACATTACATAATAGAATCTTAGCCTCTAAAGAAAATATAAACATTTGTTTTTTTTCAAATTTAGATGTGTTGTAAAAATATGAAATACAAGAAAATATTATTGATCTGTCAAGATTAAAAAACTCACTAGCATTGCTAACAAAAACCTGTTTCTTGCATAAAACTCTTAAAAAATTAAATTTTTTAAAGAATAACATACTTGTGTGATAGTAAAAAAATTTTTTTCAGGTTAATCTGATACTAGTCTGTTGCAGACAGTATTTTTATATATATCCTCAACATGTTTCATTGAAGTCGTCATCCTCATGTTCATGTGCCTTGATGTGTGTTCTCTGAGCATGGAATGGTGGTCAGCAGAGAGAAAGATTGCAGAAGGTTGGAGTGTTTGTGAATACTTGGTTGTCGTTGTACCATTCCGCATTTACCTATGGCGAAATTATATTAGAAATCTATTATTAGCAGCATGAAAACTTATATTCTTCATCAATCCTCGAATCTTTATGTCAATCCATTGTTGGTGAAATTGCCTCTTTCCTTACGAAAGTCACTTCCCATCTCTTGGTGTGACATTTGAAAGTGTTGCATCTTGCCATAAGGAATATTGGACATTTGTATTGCTGAAATAGTTAAAACTGGATTCTTTGTTGGTAGATAGATGCAATAATGGTCTTGTATGGCAAGGGATTTAGAAAGGTTTCTTGATTTCTTTTGGTCCAGGCACTTCTTTATTCCTAATCTTCTGCATCGAATCTTCTTTTCTTGTTGCATATTGCTGTCTTCTCACTTGTGCCTTCGTTCTTCTCTGGACTGGGAATTGGGATTTAATATGTTCTTATGTTATTTTCTTTCAAATTGTTGTGTATCCTTTATCATATCAGGTTGTTCTTCAGAATAGATTGGACAGCCTTCCATCATTCTCTTGCTTACTCCCATGAGGGTCCAGGGAATGTTTCACAGTTGCTGGATACCATATGGTATGACAATAGTTTCAGCCATTCTGTATCTTGAGTTACAGAAATGCACCTCTTCTTCTCCTGATGAATTCAAACATTTGTTTGTCCTTGATGTAACATGTCCGCCTCCATTCTGGTTTGCTGGACATCCATCATATCTCCTTATGCTGCCCTAAACAGTTTGCGACAGAAGTGCTAGGTATCTATCACGTTAGCAAAACTGTTGTTATGAAGATTGCATGTGACTTTCACGTGCATAAAGATCGCGTCATGGTACATGTTGACCATATCCAGGATTCGTCGTAGATCCCCATACTTTTCTCTGTTGCTTCCACCAAGGCACTTCCTTTCACAGTCTCGAAAGCTGACATACCAGGCACCCACACTCAATGTTCCTTCCTCTCATGCCTAACTGCTCTACTCAGTTCTGCTGTTGATCTGACTTCAATGATGATGCATAATTCTTGATGACGTCATGTACAATAAAACATTGTGCACACCTTTGTCCATCTTACATTTCTTACTTCCACAGATTTCTCTAATTTACATGGTATTACTACCTATCTTATCACAGTCCTTTTTCCCTTAAGATACATTACAAGCTTTACAAAAACTAAACTACTAAGAGACTTTACAAAATACTGTTCCTTATTATACTCTTCATAACTTTACATCTATTTTAACAGATCAACATCAACCCTCATTCTATATGTACATTTCCTTTTCCTCTTTTTCTCTATTAGTATAAAGGTAATAGTTTCCTCATCTTCATCACAGTGGATAGTTGGAGGAAAATTGATGGTGATGAAGGTTAGTGTGTTAGTAAGTCCTTTCTCTTTACTTCTAACTACAGGTACATATATTATCATAAAAACGTCGCACCTTGACTCCGCCTCCAGCGTCTTTTTCTCTGCAATCTCTTCTTTTCGGAGTAATCTATAGCAGAACTTCAGAATACAATATATCTCTATTTCTTGCGGCCTTTTAAAACTTTCTCCACTTTCCAATTCCATGATATTAGAGCTCGTACTTTTCTTAGTTGTAGTTATCCCTATCTCCTTCTTCTAAATAGCAAACTTTTATATTACTCTTTCCCCCTATCTCATTCTTCCTTATCTAAATCATCCCTGTGCTAAACTCATATCGCTCTGACTACATCCTTCCAAGAAATAACATGTTTCTCACTTTCCTTAATATTTCAGTTCTCTCTCCTAACATCTTTTATATATATTTCCCTCACATCTCTATTTATTATCAGCTTTTGGTACCTTCCTCAAATTACAAATGATTCTCGTTTTCCTCCAAAATATCTCCTTAACTAAATGTTCACTGTCCATGATGGAACAAACCAGAAATGAATACTGCTTTGTTAACTAAGTCATTACACACCTAAGTTCTTGGGTTCCTTTCATCCAAAAAAATCAACTTCTTTCACATTACACTACATTTTAAGAGAGAATTTACTACTATTTCTTCAAACTATCCACATGCTGATCTCTATCTTTCTCCTTTCTTTTTACTCATTCCCCATAACACATTTCCTCTGTGGAAGAGTTATTTTAGTTCATACTTTATTTTTCTTCCTGTACAACTATCCTTTTGGTCTACTGAGAAAGTTATCCTATTTATTTTAATGAGATAAGTAAAAATTAAAAGATTTTTTTTGTTTGCCTTTGTTAGCTTCCTTACTCTTTGACTTCTAGATTTTGCTCTTATTGGAATCGTGATTATTTGATACATATAGTTTTTCTTGTGGAGTTAGTGTTTACTATTTTACCCTTTATACAATTTCAAGTGACTCACATGGTGAAAGTTCAATGATTTTCCTGTTTTGTGGTTAATCAATTAGACTGCACTATCATGAACCACTTTACTTACTTCTTTCTTTATATATTGAAAAGAATTTGTGACTTTGATGTTTTTCCTTGCAAGAGAGATGGTGGGTTTTCACAAGTACCTTTTGCCCTAGTGAAAATACTCGTGAGGTTGTCGTTTTGTCTGCCTGCTTCTTTCTCTTTAACGCTGCAGTCTTCAAATTGCTCAGTGCTAATTTTACTAGATGTTGATGGTGTACTTTGGCTACTAGTGGGAATTTAATTGTTTACCAGATTTTTTCTGTGTCGGCTTATTTTTCAGAACAGTTATTGGAGGTAATAACGTACTGCTATGTGACATTTCGTTTACCACATCCTGGAAGTCAGGCAAATGTCTGTCCCACATATTATGCTGCTTGCTATAACACAAATGACAGAGGCTTCCCAACCCTTCATCGTTCGTGCAGCTGGGTTGGTGCTTGGCATATATTTGGAAATATAAATAGGTTTGATTTTATTCCATCACATAGTGTTTCGCCATTGTGCTGAACGATATTGTGATCCATTTTCTGACAGCATTTTATCGACACGACCAACCTGTCGATGGAAATCTTGTCAGCGCATAGATTATATTGCTCCCAGTTGCTTTATTCAAGGGTGTAAACGTCATGTATTTAGATGTTAATTCCAGGACCACAAAAATGAATACATGACCTCTCTGTGTATGAGGTAATGGACCCATGAGATCTGTTGCTGCTATGTGTCTCAGTTTCTCCAGAATTATGGGGAACATTGGCGATGTCGTTTGAAAAGTTACATGTTTAGCTCTCTGGCATTTCTTACATTTAGCCAGATCCTGTCTGATTCTTCGCTCCATAATTTTAAAAAATATTTCACAGGACCAAAATGACTGTTACTCAAATGAGTATACAAAATATACTTATTTATCAGATCCCGTGGTATACATGCGACCCATAAACTTGTATCTGTATTACTGCCTAACTGTTTTAATGTGTTGGTGATATAATTTTCAAATGGAACACTTTTCAGGTCATACATGGCTACTTGCTCTTCTTCTGTATTACTCACCCTGCTTTCGTTAACTCCTTCCGGCTATCTGGAGAGGATATCAGCTATGATGTTTGATGGTTCAGGCACGTAGGTGACACGAAACTCATATTCCTCCAACGTTAACATCCACCGACCTAATCTTCCTCGAAATAGTTTTGCACTTAACATAAATTTTAGTGCCTTATCATCAGTAAACACACTGGTTTTTCGTCCAAACAGGAAGTACCTGAATCTACGAAACCCCCATACTACTGCCGAGGCTTCTAACTTTGTGATCGAGTGATTTTTTTCGCGTTTAGTAAGTACTCTATTAGCGAAAGCTGTCGTCTTTTTTATCCACTGTCCGTCTTCTTCACGTTGTTGAAAGAGTACCACACCTAAGCCTGTTTTAGCATTGTCGGTTGCCATACAGAATTCCTTCGTCAAATCGGGATGCGCTAAAATTGGTGCCTTTACCAGTGACTTTTTTAGTTTTTGTAACTCCTGCTCTGCTTGGATATCCCACACCCAGCACATCTTTTTACTAGTTGGCGCACATAAACCTGGGGTAGCAAGCGATTCTATCCAAACGAACCTTTTGTAGAAGTTAAAGAGTCCCAAAAAGCCAAGCAACGACTTTTTTTGTATGGAGTGCCTATATTCTGTAGTGCTTGCAGTATGCTAGAATTAGGTTCAATTCCCTGTTCAGAAATAATATGGTCTAAAAGCTCAAACTTTTTATTCCCAAAACTGGACCTCATTATGTTTACATTTATTCCGTACTCTTTTAATGTCCTTAGCAATTTATTTACTGAGCACCTCATTATGAAGTTTCCACGATGGTTCAGCTACTAATATGTCATCGACATGACAGGTGAGACGCAGTTGGATCTCTTTATCCAATACAATTCCTAAACCTGTAATAAAGGTAGCAGAGGATGTGTTAGGTCCGAAAGGGAGCCTTTCGAACTGTATAATATTGTGCCCTGACCGCGACGTAATAACATATTATTTTCTTTTTCTATCGAAGTATTAAGATTTTACGATATAATAAAGCACTAAATCAATTAACTGCGCTGGAAGTCAGCGAATATGTACGCACAGAATAATGTGAGCGGCGTATCATTATTATCTTTGTTTTTTGTTCTATATAAGAATGAGTGCCCGTCTTTGCTTCCTCTTCTTCTTCTTTAATCACGCGCCTTTCCGACAGCAGCTTACGCTATCAGGCTCCTATCTTCTTCCATTTTTGTTCAAATGAACCAAACTTGTATTCCTGTTAGGACTTTATTTAATCATTCCATTATTATCGCCAATTGCGACTACTGATAGGATCTTATTGTGAATACTTCATTCTTTCACTCCAGAGTTGAGCTAAGATTGTTGTAATTTCCAAGTATTTCGCCGAAATACGGCACAGTTCTTTGCCATGTTCAAAACCGTGAGAATTATTCACAAAATGTTAGATTTCAGTACAAAAAAACTTATTTTGTTAAATAATAATTGTTTAATTTAACATTTCTATTTTCATTTCATAGTAGCAATCACAAATTTCCAATTTATAAATGTTATAGATTTTTTTTACTACATTTTTTCTTACGATGCCAACATGATATTCACGAGATTAAATTAAATCATTCTGAATCTCTCACGAGGCGAGAAGATAGTTAGAAATTTCCTTGAGATTACAAAAACACAAACTGAATGCTTTTCAACGCACTACATGTCTACTGACCTCCATTTCAATCAAAAAAGGCAAAAATGAGTAGAATAAACTAAGAAGTGAAGTGAACATCTTATGCATTCGATAGTATTGTGTGCATTTTCTGATAATAACAATTTTTGTTCTGAAAACTAAAAAATGGTGTATGTGAAATAGTTAATTCATTTACTTTCAGTTAATGATAAGAAGTGATGCCTGTAATTAATCCACATACTAGAAGTTGTGTGTGATACTTAAGTAACAAAAATAACCAGTCTCATGCTCATATTTAAAAATAAAAAAATCGAGAATAACTGGGATACATTAAGTTGAAGAAATTCCGCTTAGTAATCACAAAATGCTAATTTGTCCGAATTACGATAAGAACTTGAGATTTCGTCAGTCTGCTATTTCGAGACATAATTAGTTGGAAATATTTATCCAGTTACTGAATTATTACAAATATATGAATATACTTAAGCTTATTTTACATCCATCACAATTTACGCAAGCCAAAGCATAAATTTCCATAATTCCATAATCATATCCACCCATATTTATAAAATACCGTAGTTAAAGCTTCAGTATATTTGACGCCCAACGTTGGGCCACAACGTAAGAATAAATGTGTGTAAAAATTGGAATTGCAATTTGTAATATAAAATTTTTATTTCTATTTCATATATCCATCCGATGTACTGTACCACGACGTGGAAATAGTCAACCAATCCCGTTTACGACAAATTGTACATCTTTAAGGTAAAAACTCATTCAAATGAATTTTTGTTCTGTCAAGATCGTAACTTTCTTCTATAGCATTCTTTTCCTTTGATTCTCTACAGAAAGTAGAATCATAGTTAGTTGTAGTTTAGCTTAGTGGTTTTGGAAGAGAATGTTAAAAAATCCAATTTTGCAAAAATCGACGTAAGATTGTTTTGCATGTGTAGATAGAGAACATAAAATGGCCGATTTGGCCGTTCAATGATAAAGAGCATCGTAGTGAGGAAAATTATTTATTGTATTAATATTATTTTCTGTTATTTGTACATGTATGTTACTGTTGTATATTAACATTCGTGTGACGAATTTATCCCCGATTTTTCAATATTTCCTATTACGGTCAAAGTCGGTAAAAAAGAGAATTTACCAATTGAAACCATGGCTACACCAGCAGATTTCGAAAATGAAGCGGTAAATCTAAATGAATCACTCATAGATTTCACTGCAAATGTGTTACAAAATCAAACCCCGGACTTGAACATGTCCGCCTCGAATGCGGAGATCGCACAAAACAACGAAAATGGTCGTCCGACCAGTGCAGTTAATGAAACTGCAGCGGATACGGATCAGTCTAATGAAACGACGGAAGACAGTATTGCGCTTGACCCGCTTACTACTTTCCTGAAAAAGTTGGAATTACGCGATCGAGAACGCCCTCAGCGGGAAAAAGAAAGCGAATCTTTACGCGAAAAGAAACAGGAACAAAGAGATAAATAATTTAAAAAATGAAATAAAAACCGAACTAGGCAACATCAGGTGCGAGTTAATGAATATGAAGCAAGCTTATGCACCAATTTTGATCCAAGTCAATAAACTGGACAGTGATGCTGAAAATCTAAAAACTTCGCATTCCGCAGTAAAGTCGGACTTGGAAGACTTAACATCTGCCGTTACAGGTCTTAAAATAAATAACCAAAAGATTTTAAACGAACAGCTAGAATCTCACAAATGGTAAGTAAATATTGAAATATCCACTTGGATAACCACTAAAGAGACAAAACTTGATGCAAAAATTAATTTTGCCGTCGACAACGCTGTGCAGCGCGTGCGGGAAGATATATGTTCTGCCGTACAACCGAATTCAGACGCCGCACAGAACGCATGAGACGAACAAAAAGAACCAAACGAAGAAATGCCTATGTGGAGACGGGAGATGAACGCTCGCGTCCGAAATTTGGAGAAAGCTGTTTCGACGGACAGCAGAACGAAAATGAATTTTCCTATGCAACCGCCGAACGACGACAATGTACGAAAAACGACATTCGGGAATCAAAGAATATTCCAAACGCCCGACTTGTCGCCAGCAAAATGTAATTACGAAGACGAACGTATAATGAATTCAGGGAAGATTGGGAGAAGTCTATTCAATTTCAAACATTTGCCGAGGACAAGAAGTCCATTCATCCAATTATTTTTATATGCGCATTCAGGAATATCTTGGCCAGATACTGGTATAAATATCAAAAAATTCAATTTGTGATGTCACACATCACCCACCGGTGACGCGGCACTGTGGGCCAACGAAACCGCTGAACTATGCAACACGCCCGCTGAATTCGAGAAAGCTTTCCTCACAAAATATTGGTCCACAGGAATCTATGAACGTTTGCGAAAGGTTGTTTATACCCCGGAACTGTACAATCCGAAAAAAGAGAGTTTGCGCAAGTATTTTGAACGATATATTGCGAAAACGAGATACTGGTCTGAGCCTATCTCACACAAAGAAGTACTAAGCATATTAAAGACAAAATTACCGATCAACATTAGGGAGAAGTTAATAATTGTACCAGATGAAGATTTGGAGGATTTCCTTTCAGTGATCGGCTCCTTAGACCTAATCCAAGAAGACGCAAAGTCCTACCAAGCATTCATAAATAACTGCAACAGTTGTCACAGTGTTGATAATCCGAGTAGTAATGAGCAGAGTAAACGCAATCAGCACAGAAAAGGTCAATACGACGAAACGAATGTGCCTGCTTACAATAATAATCCGAACCATGTTTCAAATGACAAGAATACCGGTTACGTAGCCAATAAATGGAATTATGGTGACGGTAACTCGGGAAACGGCAAGAACCGTAAGTACAAGCTGCAACTATGGTCACTGTTAATGGTATTAATGTGCAACCAATCATTGATACTGGTGCCACTACAAGTGTCACAAATCGACCTTGTTCGACCAAATTAATCGCATAAAGAGATTACCTATATTGCTCGTGCAAAATTGCCGAGTTTCTGGCACATTAGGCGCTGCCACACAGATAGTTAAGCAACAGGTGCAGGCTGATCTCTATGTAGAAGACGAACAACTTAGTTGCCACTTTCTACTAATTAAAAATTTATTGGTTCCTTCCATCCTGGGATGGGATTTTCTACGCGGTAGAAATGCAAAGATTGATCTACCTGCGGGAAAATGCGTGGTTACAAACAAAGGTAAAAGAATTGCACTACGGTTAATTAGGATTCCAAATGTACATAAAAATACTGTATTAATGTTATTGTTAAATTGGTAGACCCAAAAATACTTCACATTTCTGAGGATTGCGAGACGTCAGAATTTCTGCACTCGGAAGTTAACAACGCAGCAGTACCTAGCAATTCAGCAACAAGTGTAGCAAAAGTCTCAGAGTCGACCTATCTGAGCCAAACACAGAAGGAAGAGCTCGCAAATCTCACTGAAGATTATATGACTATATTTGTTAATAAACCTGGTATCATAAATAACTTCGTGTATAACATGGAGGTTGCCCCACACGAAACTTTTTGAACGACATCATATGCCGTGCTGTGGAGTAAAAATGAGGCTGTAAAGACGGAAATACGTCAGATGTTACACTGGGGAATGATCCAACCATGGGACTCCCCATGTCCTAGTCCCCTTTTAGCGGTATCCAAACCGGGGGGCAAGATAAGGTTAGTGCTTGATGCACGAATCATAAACAAAATTATCATACCAATTCAAATCAGACCGGAAAAATTAGAAGAACTTTTATAACGTTTTCATGGCGCTTTTCCTCTCGCGCCTTGATCTCCGATATCGTACTGGCAAATTCTATTAAGCGAAAAGTCAAGAAAATACACTGCATTCATTTTTGCCAGGCGCAGTTACCAATTTCGCGTACTACCCTTTGGCTTGAACGTCAGCGCGGGAGTTTTCATTGCAGACACGTTTCTGTGCCCCGCGCTACTCGACAAAGTCATGGCATATGTAAACGATTTGTTAATAGCCACTGCTACGTGGGATGAACACATTAAGATACTGCAGGCAATTTTCCGAAAATTCAACGAAGCAGGAATAACTGTCAACCTAGCCAAATCCAAATTTGGGAGGTCGGAGATAAAATTTCTCGGGCACATTATCTCGCCCGAAGGAATCATGCCTGAGCCAGGAAAAATGGACGCTATTGAACACTTCGCTGTACCAACAACCAAACAACAGCTAAGGTCTTTTCTCAGAGCCGCTTCGTTTTTCCGACGTTTCGTACCCAATCAGTTACTGAATGATGAAAAACTTTTATCACTTCTATGGAAGAATAATTCTTGTTTCTGGAATCATCAATATCAAACTGCATTCGACAAGATAAAAACAGCACTTGTAAATGGAAAGTTTTTGTATCATCTCGACATGCTTCAGGATTTTTGCGTTGCAACTGATGCTTCTTTTTGCGTTTTGGGGACGTGTCTTTTCCAAACCCTTAAAACCGAAAAAAGACCGATATAAAAATAATTGGATTTGCGAGCAGAACTTTGTCAGCTTGCGAAAGGGCATACACGGTAACTGAACTTGAGACTCTTGCTCTTAAAGAAGTTTCAGTATTACGTGTATGGGAAACGTATACGAATATATTGCGAACAACAGGCCCTTAGCTTTCTGCTATCATGTAAATTGTTACACGCGCGACTCGCCCTGTGGGCGCTGCTTTTACAAGAGTATCGTCTGGAGATAATGCATGTTAAAGGCGACGACAACATGACTGCAGATGCTTTGTCAAGACTCCCACAAGACCTCACTGAATTTTCCAACTGGATTAGTAAAGCTGAGGAATTTAGAATCTTAAAAACAGACACGAAACATTATGGCCGCCGGTTTCTCCATCTCTGTAAAAAATATATAAACATTACAAGATTCCGACCCCCAGTGGGGAGAGATACTGCGATCTTTTCAACAAAGTCCAAATAATGTTTTTAATAAACACTTCTCTATACAAAATGACGTACTTTATCACCGCAATGACGAAAATTCTAATAACTGGCGTATTTGTGTACCTGACAGTCATATTGTAGATCTAATTTGGTATACTCACGGCATCTGGGAACATTACGGAGCCGAAAACAATGCCAGAAAACTAAAAATTTACTGTTATTACCCAAATTTACATCGTATTGTCTTGGACGTTTTCAAAAAGTGTACAACATGTCAAAAGTGAAAACCTAGCAGTATTAGCAATCAGATGTTATTGCAACCCATCCTGCCAACTAAAACATTGCAGACTGTCTCACTGGACGTTATAGGCCCACTACCTACCAGTAGAGGAGGCGTTAAATATTGTAAGATGGCAAGAACTATGCCCCTTACATGAAGTCATTAAAGATCACCTAACTCACGTTGAGCGAACAGTTGGGCTGAACAAAATGACTGACAAGGCACAATGCATCTTGTAGAGGGTATAGTATGGACGTAGTGGAATAATTAATGTTGGGTGATGGTTTTAAAGTAATTCACATGACATGGAAACTTTGTGGAAACGAGTCGATTTACTGGGCGCTAGTTTACCCCAGGGAAGTATTTAGAATTGACTGGCCGGATGAGGAACAGCGAAGGGAAGCGACAATAGGCTCAAGCTCTGAGAAAGCGATAACGCAGCGCGGCCTCCAGCCGCCTCAAGATGAGTGACAGCATGGGTGGTTGACCCAGACCCCATGCTGATGTACCAGGAAACAGACGGAGAACATTACCCCTGTTGATAAATGTCCGTCGTCCCGTTTTCTGTGAAACATGCGAGAAAGCCGCGCAAAGCTACGGTGGAGTGGTCAACAGAGGTCAAAATATGCGTGTTCATGACAATAGCAACTTCACGGTGAATTCACGGTCCGCAGAGCCTGAAGTAAATCACGTGAAGAGCGACAGCATGAAATACGCCGGCCTCTGATGGGAATGTAGGACCAAGGAATTTGAAGTACTCTCCTGGGAGTCAGCATTCCGGAAAACTTGGTGTTTGTGCAGACGCTAACCTTGATGGGTGGCCTGGGAAGAGCTATATAGCAGAAGTTGAAAAGAAGGGAAATTTTGTGGGAATTTGTTCACTTCTCAGAGCAGGCATTGGTCGGCGCTGGGAAGCGACGCATAATTAACGCGAATTGCGCTGCCCACTACCTACCAGTAGAGGAGGCGTTAAATATTGTAAGATGGCAAGAACTATGCCCCTTACATGAAGTCATTAAAGATCACCTAACTCACGTTGAGCGAACAGTTGGGCTGAACAAAATGACTGACAAGGCACAATGCATCTTGTAGAGGGTATAGTATGGACGTAGTGGAATAATTAATGTTGGGTGATGGTTTTAAAGTAATTCACATGACATGATAACTTTGTGGAAACGAGAGGCGAAGAACGGACTGTGAGAAGTCTCTGTAGAGGTCTTTCGTTCCCAGATTGCCTAGAGTGTGGACATGGTGTTCTTTACTCAGCTCGCCTGAGAAAGAGTGAGCATCTCTGCAGTTTAGGACTTAGCAAATGGAACGATTGAGCTTGGGAGATAGGGAGTTTTGGTTCAGCTATGTACTGAGCGAGATAGCTAGGAGTGAATAGACGAGCGCAGCCTTGCAGCACCACGATGTCCGCACAATGACACCGCTCCGCTACGCTGAATTCGGTGATATTGCGCCCGCTCCGGCCACTGATTAATTTGTTGGATCACGTCGGCAAAGTTTCCACGAGGGTTTCGTGGGCCGTGTATTGTAGAATTCTTCTTGCACTTCGCATTATGCCTGGGTCAGTCGATAGGAATTACTTTTGATTTATCGCGCTTTACTCCATGCAAACGCCATTTCTTACCCCTTCCTGTTAGGAGAGTCATGTAATGTGATGATTGAAGGTCGGGAGTTAAAATAAATCTGTGGTAATCGACTGCATCTGTTTTCAATCAAGTAGTTGAAATCCCAAGTCACTTTCTGTTCAACATTTGCATCTGGTGTTCAATAGCTGAATACAACATCAATGTGCACCCATTTTTAATTAAAAGGGATCAATTCTGAATCAATTAATGTCAACACTGCCACCACAGATCAATCAGGAGTCACAGGGCGTTACTACTTTCTTTTCGTTATCTGACATTGCGGCAGTTTTGCACTCTCTGTTGATCTGTTAGTCAATTAGTTGGGGTGAAAACGCCAAAACCAGCTAAGTGACGGGTGGGGTGTTACAATATCTTATTGCTTTATATGATATTTTTTCGAAATATTTAAAACTATATCCTGTTCGAACTTCAACCTCGAAGACGATCGGCATAAAAATAGCAAATGATTACATTCCCAATGTTGGCAAACCCAACACCATAGTTTCTGATAATGCCACATATTTTACGTCGCTCAACTGGAAAAACTTCTTACACGAAAATTGAATTAACCATTCCCTTACATCATTTTTCCACACACAAACCAACCCGGTGGGGCGAATTTTCCGAGAATTTAACAGTTATATAAGAACCTACATCCCCCACCAACAAGCAAAATGGATAGATTACGTAAAACCATTTCAGCAAATATATAATCACATACCACACTCGTCGACACATTTTACGCCACATGAATTAATGTTTATTGAACCTCAAGGCGAGAACTGGATAAAACCTGTACCAGTAATTCACCATCCAATGGTATCTCAGGAAGGATAAAATTAGTGAAGCTTTGAAAAACTTACAAAAACATGCCACACAACGTAAGAAATATCACGGTTCGTGTGTGACAATGTTATCAAATTCCAAATTGGTGAGAAAGTTCTAGTTAAGAATCATTGTAGATCTTCACTACTTAAGAAACTGAATAAAAAATGGCAGAGGCTATACATTGGACCTTTTGTAATAGCAGAAATTCCTCATTAAGGAAGCTATTTATTGAAAATACCGTTCAGTGACAAAGTCTAGGGACTGTACAACCAGATAGATTTAAAAAAGTATTATGAATGATCAAACGTTAGTAGACAAAGTTCCACTTACCCACTTGAATTAATGACCTTTATTTAATGTGTACAAGTATTCGTATGTAAACAAACTTACCTTGTATGTGACTTGTATATAGATTTCATGATGTATGTATAACTAATGTGAATCTCTTTCTTTCACTATTTAGCTTATAAATTTTTCCTTTCGAATTAGTTAAGTAAATGACTTCATTCAATAAACAAAGATAATTTTTCAAAGAGAACTTTTTCAAACATTATTTATTGCTTCGATGGATATGAATAACTAGTCATGTCAGAAATAGAGTTAAAGAAACCTTTTGAACTTTCTTTACAGAGTCAATGAGTAAACTCGAACTTTGAATCACTTGATGACTAGTAAATTTCACTTTTCCAATTGTTTATGAAATAATTTCGATTTTTGTGATAATGTGTTATTTGCAATATATGTATATAAAACACTAGGATAGACAGTCTCTAGATAATCAAAGGTGTTATCTTGCTTAAACCACTATATTATACATCCTTCCGAGGTATACGTGGTAGCCTTTTGGCTAATTTTATTTGCAATTTTAATTTCATAAGTATGATGTAAAATCGCGAGATTTTCTCTATTTGGCCGAGCAATGAGTATCATTTGAATGAGAAAGGAAGTTACACTTTCTTTTCTGTGAATATATAAATGAATAGGAGTAACTGCATTTTGAGTAATTTATACCTCTCATTTCATTGTAATTCAGTATGGACAGTAATGATGATCTTCTGATTAGTGACCATTACTGTGAAATTCAGTATATGAACCTCCATCGCGAGTATAAATAAACGTACATAGCAGTGAACTCTCATAGAACTGCGTTTCAAAGAATACTTAGATATTGTGACTATGAAACTTGCCCACAGTGAATACGTTGATTGAGACTTTTAAAATGAAGCATTATTGTATTTTTCACTGAACAGTGTTGTGATCTATTGGAACATACTGTGTATTAAAAGCAATGGTTGTCACAATGAACTGTGTGTAGAATAATCCTCTTTAGTGAACAGTGATACCACGCCAGGTTTTGTGTGGCGATATTTCTCCAAGATACAATTGGTGACATTTCCCCACACATCACTGCTTGCGAACTGTGTGAAGTGCTTCATTCAGTGGCCATAATCTGCAACCAGACACAAAGTGATCTCTGAATTTTATGCTTTACTGCTACCAAAACCGAAAACAAGTGTGATCGATAGGACAAAATGCGCCTGGGAACTGAAAATCTGCTGCATTTGTTAAAGACTATGTTTCGTGTGAGTTGTCGGAAAATTGAGTCAACGTTCTTGCATTGGCATGAACACTTCCTCGCCAGGCGCCGCTAGCGTTGTCTGAACCATTGTTGAAAAAGTTTACGCAGAGCGGTGCGAAGCCAGCTAATGTTTGCCGAACCGCCTGTACAGAGGCTTTGCACAGAACGGCTATTAATCAGCGTTCTGTGAAATATTATGGAAGAACAGTAAGATTCAGGACTCGGCACCTGCCTAATAAAACAACTTACCTTACAGGGCGATAAGCTAGCATCTACAAATACAGCTATTACGACATGTATTTGGGTTTTTTCAAGACCACCTACACCGAGCTGCCATCCATCCATAACGGGCCGCGATCCAGAGAAATGCAAGTGCTCCTGTCCGAGAGGAAGGAAGGATGAAAGTCGCAGCCAGCAGCCCTCGGTGAACCACAGCAGGTCCATCCAGACCTAATACTGACATACTGGGGGTCGAGAACTGTACCTGACAATCGCCGCCTGCCGCCGTTCCATTGCGACGAAATTTTTTTCCCATCACCTCAACCAATGCTTCAATCGAGTCATTAGTCAGTCCACCACATGAAGATTTAAATAGAAAGCTGCTATGAAAAATAAAATATCTACAATAATACACTACAAACACAGTAACATTTTAAAGTACACCGTTATTAAAACCTTGTAAATTCACAGTAACATAAATATTAATATGACTGTATTGTGAAATTTTTTAAGGTCTTTCCTTTTACAATTTGTGATGTACTATGTAATCATAATGCAGAAGAATATCCTTTTCTGTACTAACATGACGTTAATAGCAAAAAGTATATTTATTATTCTGTGATAATGTAATTAATTGAGATTTAAGTTGGAATATTTAAGGATTCATAAGATATCAACATAGTCAAACACTAGTTCAATGAATTGCCTTTAAGTATTTACTACCTGGTAATATTCTATAAAAACATAACTTCGAAATAGTGCAAACTAAAAGTTTGTGAATGTCAATGTAAAAAAAAATTGTTGAAGACCTCAGTAGAAATGCAATGTCTAAACACTATTTGAAAATATTATGAAGATCTGATTGTAGCGTAGCTAGCAGACATGTGCAATCCTCGGCTCACGGGGTCGGTCTTTTTTTTTTAATGGTTTTGTTTTTCCCAGACCCTCCACTGTTGAATGGGTGAGCCCGTCGAAATTTAACAAAACCGTAATCGAAATATGAGGGTGCACATGATAGTGATAGGAAGCCATCAGAGGCTAAACAATGGACATTGTAAAGGGAATTTAAACCCTATTATGAATTGAAGTATTTGATACTTGTCTATAATTATGATGAATTGAAGTATCTGATACTTGTCAATAACTAATCAGAGAACCTATTATTAACAAAGATGGACAGTAATTTCAAAATATTGTAAATAGTTTTTAAAGCCCGTCCAGGGGGCGATATAATATTGTGCCCTGCCCACGATCTAATAACATATTATTTTCTTTTTCTATCGAAGTATTAAGATTTAACAATATAATTTAAGCACTAAGACAATTAACTACGCTGGAAGCCAGCAAATATGTACACCCAGAATAATGTGAGCGCCGTATCATTATTATCTGTGTTTTTGTTCTATATAAGAATGTGCACCTGTCTTTTCTTACTCTTCTTCTTCTTCTTCAATAGCGCGCCTTTAAACCTGCATCTTACGCTATCTGGCTCCTATTTTCTTCCATTTTTTGTTCAAATGAACTAAACTTGCATTCTTGTTAGGAATTTATTTAATCATTCCATTATTATAGCCAATTGCGACTACTGATAGGATCTTATTTTGAATACTTTATTCTTTCGCTGCAGAGTTGAGCTAAGATTATTGTAATTTCCAAGTATTCCGCCGGAATATGGCACAATTCTTTGTCATGTTCAAAACTGTGAGAATTATTCACAAAATGTTAAATTTCAGTACAAAAACTTATTTTGTTAAATAATAATTGTTTAATTTAACATTTCAATTTTCATTTCGTAATATCTATCACAAAGTCCCAATTTATAAATGTTATAGATTTTTTTTAGTACGCTTTTCCTTATGATACCAATGCGATACTCACAAGATTAAATTAAATCATTCTGAATCTTGCACGATTCGAGAAGCTAGTTAGAAATTTCCTTGAGATTACAGAAACATGAGTTAAACGCTTTTCAGCACACTACAAGTCTACTGACCTTCACTTCGCGCAATAAAAGGTAAAAGAAAGTAGAATAAACTAAGAAGTGAAGTGATCATCTTATGCATTCGATAGTATTGTGTGCATTTTCTGATAAAAATAATTTTTGTTCTAAAAACTAAAAAGTGGTGTGTATGAAATACTTTAATTCATTTACTTTTAGTTAATGATAAGAAGTGATACCTTTAATTAATCCACATACTAATAGTTGTGTGTGACATTTAAGCAATATAAATAACCAGTCTCATACTCATATTTAAAAATAAAAAATCAAGAATAACTGGAATACATTAAGTTGAAGAAATTCCGCTTTATAATCACAAAATGGTAATTTGTCCGAATTACGATAAGAACTTGAGATTTCGTCAATCTGCTATTTCGAGACGTAATTTGTTTGAAATATTTATTCAATTACTGAATTATTACAAATATATGAATATACATAAACTTATTTTACATCCATTACAGTTTACACCAGCTGAAGCATAAATTTCCAAAAGTCCATAATCATACCCACCCATATTTATAAAATATCGTAGTTACAGCTTTAGTATAACTGATAACTTAGCCCAAATGTGATAAAAACCGTGTAATTTCTACATCCAGGATATAATCTGTGAGGTCCACTATAACAACAAGATACATAATTAATAAGGAGAATAGATAAGATATACAGGAAAATGGATAATGAAAAAATAGAAGTTATTTACTTACTCGGTAACGGCGTATCGCGGATCCTGGACCTCTTGGCTGAAGAGGGCATGCTGGTTGAGGTAGCTCTCTTCATCTTATTCAGCAGCGAAAACAAAACAAAAAAAAAAACTAACGATGCGGCGGATAACGGACGAGTGAGAAAGATGAGCAGGGGGTGTGGGGGTGACTCCTTATGTAAGTGTGATGACGTAGTATCACGTGATCTTAGGATGAACGAATGGGTGTTGAGGATTCTGTGGGGGTGGTGAATGAGTTCACTAGCAACTCTGGTGCCTGAAAGCTCTACTATGCAGATGCTACCAGGACATGGGGGAGAGCTGAGCGTTTTATAAAATTATAGAAAAATAATTGATCGTATTTAGAATGGAGAGTGAATTGAGGATTTGAGATCGTAAAGTGTGTTAGGATGGGTGATTTGTTATTAAAAGTATGTTATATAGGTGTAATTGGATGTTGACGGTATTAAGAATGGCGTTAGTAAGGCGGAAGGACATGATTTAGAAAGTATGTAGATGATTATTGTTAGCTATGTTTTTTCTTGGTAAAGAGAAGGTTAAATACACTCCTGGAAATGGAAAAAAGAACACATTGACACCGGTGTGTCAGACCCACCATACTTGCTCCGGACACTGCGAGAGGGCTGTACAAGCAATGATCACACGCACGGCACAGCGGACACACCAGGAACCGCGGTGTTGGCCGTCGAATGGCGCTAGCTGCGCAGCATTTGTGCACCGCCGCCGTCAGTGTCAGCCAGTTTGCCATGGCATACGGAGCTCCATCGCAGTCTTTAACACTGGTAGCATGCCGCGACAGCGTGGACGTGAACCGTATGTGCAGTTGACGGACTTTGAGCGAGGGCGTATAGTGGGCATGCGGGAGGCCGGGTGGACGTACCGCCGAATTGCTCAACACGTGGGGCGTGAGGTCTCCACAGTACATCGATGTTGTCGCCAGTGGTCGGCAGAAGGTGCACGTGCCCGTCGACCTGGGACCGGACCGCAGCGACGCACGGATGCACGCCAAGACCGTAGGATCCTACGCAGTGCCGTAGGGGACCGCACCGCCACTTCCCAGCAAATTAGGGACACTGTTGCTCCTGGGGTATCGGCGAGGACCATTCGCAACCGTCTCCATGAAGCTGGGCTACGGTCCCGCACACCGTTAGGCCGTCTTCCGCTCACGCCCCAACATCGTGCAGCCCGCCTCCAGTGGTGTCGCGACAGGCGTGAATGGAGGGACGAATGGAGACGTGTCGTCTTCAGCGATGAGAGTCGCTTCTGCCTTGGTGCCAATGATGGTCGTATGCGTGTTTGGCGCCGTGCAGGTGAGCGCCACAATCAGGACTGCATACGACCGAGGCACACAGGGCCAACACCCGGCATCATGGTGTGGGGAGCGATCTCCTACACTGGCCGTACACCACTGGTGATCGTCGAGGGGACACTGAATAGTGCACGGTACGTCCAAACCGTCATCGAACCCATCGTTCTGCCATTCCTAGACCGGCAAGGGAACTTGCTGTTCCAACAGGACAATGCACGTCCGCATGTATCCCGTGCCACCCAACGTGCTCTAGAAGGTGTAAGTCAACTACCCTGGCCAGCAAGATCTCCGGATCTGTCCCCCATTGTGCATGTTTGGGTCTGGATGAAGCGTCGTCTCACGCGGTCTGCACGTCCAGCACGAACGCTGGTCCAACTGAGGCGCCAGGTGGAAATGGCATGGCAAGCCGTTCCACAGGACTACATCCAGCATCTCTACGATCGTCTCCATGGGAGAATAGCAACCTGCATTGCTGCGAAAGGTGGATATACACTGTACTAGTGGCGACATTGTGCATGCTCTGTTGCCTGTGTCTATGTGCCTGTGGTTCTGTCAGTGTGATCATGTGATGTATCTGACCCCAGGAATGTGTCAATAAAGTTTCCCCTTCCTGGGACAATGAATTCACGGTGTTCTTATTTCAATTTCCAGGAGTGTATTTGTGAGCAGATATATAGAATTTGGTTGAGTCCTCATTTTGTGTAGATGTGGATTTGAGCTGCGAACTTCGCGTTAGATCGACTTGCGGAGGGGAGTAGCTACGAACGCGCGATGGATTGCAGTATTTTGCGGTTAACTACATGTGGGGCGAGCGATGTTCTCGGCTTACGTACTGGAAGGCGTGCTCTGGCCATGTCCTAGATGGCGTGGATTGAACAACAGTATTCAGTTCATAGTTAGAATATTTACAGAGGAGTATGACGGACGAGAGTGTAAAGGTGGCGACTGTGACGTGGGCGGCCTCGCGCTCGTGGCACGAGAGAGAGAGGCAAAGGTGACTTAGGTTAGTGGCTTTGTTTGCTAGAAGTGGAGTACACATTAGGATCGGTAGTACATGGATCGGTAAGGGGACGTAGAGGTCGGGAGAGAGACTATTTCGTAAAAAGTCCAGGTGGACGAAAATTGTTCGAGGTCGAGGTGGACTTTGCATTTTCGGACGAGAGACGTTGATTAATTGGTCGATTTAATTAAGTAGTGATGGGCACTTTGTGTTAAATTAAATTGATTGCGCACATAACTAGGGACGTGCGATCGCTCACGTATACAGGAGTGGAAGGATATTGTTTGGATAATGAGAATAGGGTGACCAGTTAAGTTATGGCCGAACACACGTGCTGTTGTGGAAGTTTCCAGTCTTAAGGAAATAGTTTTGGCGCGAAAAGCATGGCAGTGCGTTCTCTGTTCGAGAAATACACGTGGTGGATGGTGAACGTTTGGTCTTGGCAGGGACTAACTTGTTTGAGAAAAACAATTCTGGCGGGAAATGTGTAGACAACGGACCATTGGAACGTCAGCATCTGTGAGCAAAACAAGTTTTTACAAGGGCGGTCGTGAGATAGGTATGGACAGGGTGCAACGTGTCCTGCACAAATAAAATTGGCGAAAAACGTCTGGCATGGCTTTCTTTCTTTCGTAGACATCTGCAGGTTTCAACGAGCTGCTTTGGGCAGGGGGTAGACTCCCCTGTCCGGGAAAATATGTTGTTGTTGACGAGAACGCTGGACCGGCCGTGACGTGGGGATATGCGGTCGCTCCCTTACCTGTGGCGACCGTGGCGGGTAGGAATAGGTCCCCCTGCTGGCGACGATTTCAACTAAACCAGTTCTTGTGCGAACGTCGTGGTGAGCGCACTGGGTGCAGCTGCCATCTCCAAGATGAGTGTACTAAGTGAGATGAAGAACAAATAATGACCGTACTTATTGAAATAAAGACTTCCATCCTCTTTTCCTTCCAATTCACAGGAGGTAACTTACGTTAGTACAAGTGCATTATTATTATTATTATTATTATTATATAAGTGAGTGCGAATGTGGGCTATTTCATACGTGTGATAGATTATGGTGTTCGAATTTGAAGTTGGGACAGATTTTTGTTGTGGGTGTAAAGGAAACGGTTTTCTGACTGTGGAAATCGGACATCTTGATTCTGTGTAGGTGGAGGCAGGTGAATAATAATAATAATAATAAACGATCAGTAATAATAAAACACAAGAACGGTTTTGCATGTGTTATCCTGTTGGAATTGGAATTTGACGCCGATTTTATGGAGGGGAGGAGGTTAGGTTAGTTTAGTGGACGTAGCCCAATTGGTCTATTTTCCCGCCAAAATTCAAAATTCCCGCCAATTTTTCTGGAGGTTAGGTTAGTGGACATAGCACAATTGGCCTACTTTCCTGCCAAAAACCGCCATCTTCGATGATGCCATGTGCTGTTGCCAAGTCTACATGCCGCCATCTTGGATGACATCATCGCCTCCATCTTGAATAAACTTGGCAACAATGCAGAGAGAGTGCGCTGGCACATAGGTTGCCCCACTACTTACATTGCCTCTGGAAAGGTGCGATTTGTTCGCTAAAACTGCATCACATAGAAAAAGAATTTGCAATTATAAATTTATTCTCTTGTATAGCCATGGCTAACCCAGTCTCTGGATTTTCAGGGAGGTGTAGTGAGAACTCGGAGGCCGTGTTGTACAGTGCGCACATCACTGTCGTCGTCAATAGCGGCGAGCAGCGAGACATCTCAGCGTAACACGAATTATGTAAGAGTATTGTATAAGGTAAAAAAAAGGTACCATATACAAGGATAAGTTTAACTTTAGGATTTAGCAATAACTAGATCCTTAATATTGTGGGGGTTTTCTACCACAAGTAGTTATGTTTGGCACGCGCCTGTTGGGATGCTATTTTTCAGGTCACCAAACCACAGACCCAAGATAGAGGGACGACGGGCGAGCAAACGTAGAATAGTTGCATGTTCTTTATAGCTCAGTAAAACTTCAACTTGCATAATAACATAATTTATTCAAAAGACAAAACGTAGATTGTTGGCAAATTATAGTTAATTCTTGAGCATGTCTACTGTCGATATATATAAGTAATAGTAATATTAATGTGGGCCCCCATATTTAGTTGTTCATCCAATACATGTCACACAGCATGTACAGTAGTGAGATCGGTCTCTATACAAATATCAAGATAAATTATTTCCATGTCTAGATTAGATACACCAAGATTTTGTTATAATGATAGCCATAGATTAATAACTATAAAATTAAAATACAAGTGTCTGAAATGACAGACCATCAATGTATCGCTATGTAAATTTATTATAACATAAAAGGTCATAGGAAAAGGTTAGGCATAAGATTTTTGTCAGAACTGTGCAGACGACGGGTATTGTGGCAATGCAGAGGCCAGCTGGAGCAAAAGCAAGAAGTCATCGGCTACCTGCAAGAATGGGAGCGTCAGGGCGCCAGCTGACGAGAAGGGTGTGGGAGCATCTGGTCCTACAAGCTGACAGTCACCGGGCCGTATACCTGAGGGATTAGGCGGGGGACAACTCTCGCCGGGCTACAAGCAAAAGTGAAGCTGGCCATTGCCACTGACATGCGACCAGCACGCAACAGCCATCTAGCTCTCCGGACACGGCAACAGTTTGGAGGGATTCCCTGCAGCAGACCACGTTGTTGTGAGTACATGAATAAGATCACGTACGGTGACAGAACCTGCACCTCATGTGCCTCAGGACAAAAAGGGACGCTATATACTCACCTGTTTTAGTTTTTACAACTCACTAGCATTGTCCGATCTGCATACACAAAGCAGTATCGTCCCACAAACTCTAACAAATGAATTGGCTCATTTCTAACTTCTCCTCTCACTTAGAGAGCAGTTGTAGCAACCGTCGCTCCTAGTTTGATCCTGTATCGATGACCTCAAACACTTGTGGAGTCACTCCACGTGCCATCATCCCTCGTCGAACTGCAATACTGGGAAATGTAAAGTACTGTCCAGGGAGAGAAGAGATCTGGACTAGTGATGCATCCCAACTAGTAGACCTCAGAGACAATTAATCGATGTGAGGAGAGCCTATCACTATGTCTTCCTACCGTACTGCCGTGATCATATGCGTGGGTCTTGCTGCAATCTCAACAGTGTACTGCAGATGCTCCAACACACCCTATTGCTGTGGCAACAACGTAGCAACAACACCCGACATTTAGCACTATGTAATGTCAGTAAAGTGGTCACATCCAAAAAGCCCCCTCTGATGCTCAAGACATGGAACCACGTGCATCAATGCATATAACTCAATAGACCAACCCCCTCAGAGAAACCAACGAAATTGTGAAGTGCTTCGAATATTTCTAACAATGTGACTTAGTGCATCATTCTCAACACAGTCGTGAACATTGAGCAATGTGCAAGCACGACTTGACACCCCATGAACTTTGTTTTTTTCTTAAATTTCTTTCTCTAGTGTTGTTTTTGTAATGCATGTTGTACCTTGTGTGTGTTTGTATTTTGGATTGTAATTCTTATGTAAGTGATAGAGTAGGGCGCACAAATTACTGTATTGTTCTCTACACCATGTTAATTTTTGTTTTCTGTATTTATTGTTGTATGTATGCAAACAGTGTGCCTGAAGTCCCCATAAATCGAAGCAGATACCACCACTGTCATTGTGAATGGACCATCCGTTCAGGGGACATTTTGTAAAGGTTATTCTTGCTGCAGGGAGACAGAATGAATCGGGGGTTGTAATTAGATTCTGAAAGCTCACAAAGGGATTGTTAACTTCAATAGTATCATGTGCGATTGAGTTCAGGTTAGTTTAATGATTGAAATTGTTGTAACGCCTTGGGCATTTAATTGCGGAGCACTCCAACTCCGATTGTAAAGAATAAACTGCTCCATATTTGTCTCACATGCCCAGGCCATATTAAGAGTGTGAATGCCTGTATGAATCGGTATTTGGAAGCGGCTTCCTGGGTATACATGTGTGATGTGAGTGTTAGATTTCCGTACTGAGAAGATGAAGTTGGCTACATCATAATCAAACCTCCCTCTATTAGCTGCATCTTCTGTTGCAGAGATTTTTTATACAGTGCGGCATGTGGAGTCAGTTAGCAAGATTGTTCTTGAGCGATTGACTCACTACCTTGCACCTAAGTGAGCCAACCACTTACCAATTACAATCTAAAATTGAGGGGCTATGAGAGGTGGCACATCTTTACGATGCACACAGTGACTTGCCCCCTTTCATATTTATATCTTACTCTGAGTAATTCGATTTGGGGAAGTATGGCCGAGTATTCTCATTACAGGGCTAGTATTGAGAACTGAGAAGATATGAATATTTTCCTCTCTAATTGCATGTGGTGAAAAGTTGCTATTGCTTCACACGCAGACTTCCCACGCAGCATCTCTCGGCACCCGGGTGGTCCGGTGACAGGTGGGTTCTGCTGATCTTGAAAGGGCTATGCCGACGGGTGTGAGGGAGTCGAGTGGATGCGGTCGAGACGCTGACTTTGTCATAAGAGCGGGGGCGACACGCCCACAGGGGCTGAAGGAGCGGTTGGGCCTACAGATTCCGTTACTTCACAGAAACTTAGTGAAAACACTTTCTGACGGGCTACCAGCGAGGCGTGGGCATGACTTGTGTTCTCAGACAGTCTTGGCGGGCAAATTCCCGCGTTTTCTGCAAAATCATAACTGTGGTTGGCTTGCTCAGGAGATAGCTCCGTGACGTAGCAAAATCGGCGCAGAAATTGGCGCCAAGTATCTCCATTGGTGGAATAGTAGTGCTTTGGCAATAGAGTGGAATTTTCCGCCGGTTTTCCAGTTGCTGATTGGAACGTTTAACCACGGCCACTGTCATGGGGGCGGGAATGTTCTGTGTTCGGCTTGTACAGGTGTTCTTGGGAGGTTCGGCTCTCGCCTTTCGGACAGGATAGGTTACAAGACTGAGCTCTCGCTTCTCTGGACAGCCTGCCATCCGTTGGCTGTCTAATATACTTTCATTTAATTGTAACTGTTTGATAAAGTTGCTGAAGTTTCGAATCCAACGTAACTTTCTGAGTACAGTTGGCAATTGGGCGTTCTGCGTAAGAGTGGCCTATGTTGTCCGTCTTGAGCATTTTTGGCTAAAGTTGACTGTATCGGATTTACTGCGTGACTTCGCTTGTTAAAATCAATCACTGTACCGTCAGTGATTGTGTGGCGAGCCTTCTTCGTCTCCCTCAGAGGCGGATCTGAATTGCTAGGAAGTCTTTAGTCTGGAACAACCAGACCAGGATAATTTGTTTCGCGCTATACTCGCGACATTATCATTACCACGACGGGACGTCGAAGCAACCAGTCACCGCCTCCGCTACGCCAGATCGTGTTCTTGCAGTTAAGAAGACAGCTTGGTAATGTATGTCTGCAGCACCGGCAGATTAGGGAATTTTGCTGTGTGATAATCAGAGCTCAGCAGAGCGCGCCTGTTCCCATCTTTTCAACGTTGTTCTGTCTTGGGTGTTCACTGTCTGAGTTCCCACTACTGTAGCAGCAATTAATGTTGGGGTGGCTGGGTGTTTCTATTAAGATTTGAGTTGCAAGGAATTGGCTCCACATACCACTTGGTCATAAATGTCACAATCTAGTTAATGGACAACTTCACCTTCACAGCATTTATTTGAGTATCCAATTTGACGTATTGTAAATGTTTCATGTGTTTTGTTTATTATTTTGAGTTTAGTCATAATAAAGCTTATTGTTATTTTGGACAGAACTTTCATTCTGTCGATCGGTAGAGCAACCTTTTCATTTCTCACTACGTTAATGAAACTTTCCTTTATCAAATTAAATTATTGCAGGTGCCAAACTCTTTTCTACTCCACTTGCAGGGTCGATTACAGTCAGTTCGCGTTTCTTCTTAATCCATGCGCAACAGCAAAAGTCGGTGTTAGAAAAGGAGGGGCTTAGAGCATCATTTCCAAATGTACATTCTAGAAGAATTTGGTGTTAAATACACTGCTAGCCCCGGCACCTCACTCTCTGTTCCTGATGGATGTGCTATAAACAAAAATCAGGACCTCCAAGCTGTGTGAATTCCTCGAAAAATTCTGCATAATTAATTTCTGATATTCATAACGAATTGAACATTTCCTACAGCTAAGAACATCTGTACATAGTTATACAGGGTGATTCAAGAAGATATGCAAATATTTTAATATGTTGTTCTACACATAAAACGAAAGAAAAAGGTTCATATAAACATAAGTCCGCAAATGTTTGGTTATGGAGTAACGGCTAATAAAAGATTTTGCCTGAAATTTAGCAACTTCGCTAATATGAATCCATCTCAAAACTGTATGAGGTTAAAGTCAAGCACGATTTCCACTTATTTTGTTGTTATTGATCAGGTGAGTCTAATAAAACATGTCCCAGACCTGTATCTGCAGTAGTTGTCCAGAACATCCATAGAAGCAAAGACGTAATTTCGTAAAATTTTCAATTTAATAACTACTTGGCCTAGTTTGTTTTTTAAATTCCAGACAACTGCACAAAGTTTTCAACAGAAGTTGTATGGAATTTAATTTTGAAACAATGATGGTAATAACGTTAACTGAAACTGTATGAATGTGTCAGATAATCTGCTTTTATTAATACCATAGCACACATTTAATCCATGTTAAAACCCTGTTAAACCATTGTTATTATGTTCTTTCACTGAACAATACAGAAAACTAATTCATTTCAAGTTTAGGAAGTGACTGAAACAACTCACTAACGGTTGTCAACAATGGCATTCTTAATGGAAAGTAAACAAATTTACTTGTATAATAATCTATATCTGCATGGATATTCTGCAAATCACATTTAAGTGCCTGGCAGAGGGTTCATCGAACCACTTCTACAATTCTCTATTATTCCAATCTCGTATAGCGCGCGGAAAGAATGAACACCTATATCTTTCCGTACGAGCTCTGATTTCCCTTATTTTATCGTGGTGATCGTTCCTCCCTACTTAGATCTGTGTCAACAAAATATTTTCGCATACGGAGGAGAAAGCTGGTGACTGGAATTTCGTGAGAAGATTCCGTCGCAACGCAAAACGCCTTTCTTTTAATGATGTCCAGCCCAATTCCTGTATCATTTCTTTGACACTCTCTCCCATATTTCGCGATGATACAAAACGTGCTGCCTTTCTTTGACTTTTCCGATGTACTCCGTCAGTCCTATCTGGTAAGGATCCCACACCGCGCTGCAGTATTCCAAAAGAGGACGGACAAGCGTAGTGTAGGCATTCTCCTTTGTAGATCTGTTACATTTTCTACATGCCCTGCCAATAAAACGCAGTCTTTGGTGAGCCTTCGCCGCAACATTTTCTATGTGTTCCTTCCAGTTTAAGTTGTTTGTAATTGTAATACCTAGGTATTTAGTTGAATTTACGGCTTTTAAATTAGACTGATATGTCGTGTAACTGAAGTTAACGGGATCCTTTTAGCACTCATGTGGATGACCTCACACTTTTCGTTATTTAGGGTCAACTGCCACTTTTCGCACCAGTACAGAAATAGATCTTATCCAAATCGTTTTGCAGTTTTTTTTTTTTTTTTTGGTCTACTGATGACTTTATTAGTCGATAAACGACAGCATCATCTGCAAACAGCCGTAGACGGCTGCTCAGATTGTATCCCAAATCGTTTACATAGATAAGGAACAGCAAAGGGCCTACAACGCTACCTTGGGGAACGCCAGAAATCAATTTTGTTTTACTCGATGACTTTCCGTGAATTACTACAAACTGTGACCTCTCTGACAGGAAATCACAAATCCAGTCACATAACTGAGACGATATTCCATAAGCACGCAATTTCATTACGAGCCGCTTGTGTGGTACAGTGTCAAAAGCCTTCCGGATATCCAAAAATACGGAATCGATCTGAAATCCCTTGTCAATAGCACTTAGCACTTCATGTGAATAAAGAGCTAGTTGTGTTTCACAGGAACGATGTTTTCTAAATCCATGTTGATTGTGTGTCAATAGACAGTTCTCTGGATGTTCTGAAAAACTACTGCAGATACACGTCTGGGACAAGTTTTATTAGATTCACCAGAGCAGTAATAACAAAATAAAGGGAAATGGTGCTTTACTTTAACCTCGTTCAGTTTTGCGATGGCTTCGTATTAGCGAGGTTGCTAAATTTCATGCAAAATCTTTTATTAGACGTAACTCCGTAACTAAAGATTTATGGACCTAGGTTTATATGAACTTTTTTCTTTAGTTTTACCTGTAGAGTAACATTAAAATGTTTGCATATCTTCGTGAATCACCCTGTCCCTTTGCGGAGACATACAGATGAATACAAGGCTTTTCATCCATGACGTTTATTGAAGGGAAATCGTCACAGGTAAAAGAGTCAAATTAGTGGTATGTAAGGTTTCTGAGCTGCAACAGAAGACGCTTAAATACATTAATTAAGTCGTATAAAAATATTAGTTAAGTCTACAAACAGCCTTTATTTTAGGCCATTAAGCATCGGCTGGTACTCCTTCTAACAGAGACAACAGACAACTCCTAGTTCCAAGCTATCAGTGCTACGTGAAGAGATATTTCCGACTGATGATAACTGGTGTTCCAACAAGCGTGTGCCTTTTGAGCTGACGTAAACTAATGCATGTAACTGTGTGAATCTGTTGTTCTTTATTTTCTCCAGTCAAACAAGATCCTACCCCTATATCTATTTTCCAACGTACGAAGGACGAAAGGTGCTTGAATTGTATGACGCATCTGAACTCCTCTCTGAAAAAAAAGCGTATGTCTTGCTAAATGGTGGAAAATCCCAGTATGCATCGGACACTGAAGTAACAGAGACAGCTATCTCCAAATCCGGCACTTAATTGTAGCAAAGAATATGAAATTAAATTTAAGTTGTTGTAATATAACGCAATAAGTAGACGAAAAAATGACAACTAACGTTAGACTGCTGGGGTTGACAGCAGTCGGATACATAGCGACAGTCGACGCGATGTGTGCCGACTTGAGCGTACATACTCCACACATATGATTTCAAAAATCTTTTCCTGATTTCAAGGCTGATGCTCTTAGATGTTAAGATGTTTTTCTTCTTGTTAAAAGCAGTCTTTGCTTGAGCAATTCTACTTCTCACTTCTGCCTTGTCCCTGGTAATATTACTGCCCATATAAGTAAATTTACCAACTTGTTCAAGCAGTTCACGTGATCTTTTTTGTCGCATGCCATTACTTTTGTTTTTGCTTTATTAATTCTCATATTATATTCTTCCCGCATAACTTTACCCATTCTATTCAGTAGGACTACAAGATCTTCTTCACTTTCAGCTAGGACAGCTATATCATCGGCATATCTTATCACATCTGTTCGTTGGCCATGAATTACTACACCTGTCTGTGAATTTTCCCTTACTTTTTTCAGCGCCTCTTCAATGTATAGGTTAAAGATAACAGGGGATAGTGCGCAACCTTGTCAGACACCTTTCCGTATCTCCACCTCTTCTTGTTTTGTCCGTCCACGGATAACTGCTGTCTCGTTTTTGTACAGGTTCCATATCATTTTTCTATCTTTATAGTCTATTCCTACTTTTTTGAGTACCTCAAACATCTTATCCCATTTAACCTTATCAAAGCCTTTCTCTACATCTCGAAAGGTATGTATGTTGTCAGGTTCTTATCTAGTCGTTTCTCTATTATTCGTTTGAGAGCAAATATTGCTTCTCTGGTTCCTCTATCTTTCCGGAATCCAAAGTGGTCTTCGGAGAGTGTAGCTTCGACTTTTTGTTCTATGCGTTTTAGGATAATTGAGGTTACTATTTTAGAGGCGTGAGTAACTAGGCTGAGCGTCCTATAATTTTCACATCTTGTAGCATTTGCCTTCTTTGAAATGGGGATCATAATGTTTTTCTCAAAGTCTGTAGGAATTTTACCCTGATCGTACACGTTGAAAACAAGATTATACAACTCCTGATTCGGTTTTACTCCTCCAGATTTCAGAAATTCAGCTGGGATTTTGTCTATACAGGGCGATTTGTTGTTTTTCAATTTTTTCAGAGCTAGTTCAAACTCTTCCTTTAATACAGGTTCACCTATGTTGTGTGCATCTACTTCTGTTTCTTCTTCCATGATGTTTTCAGACATTTCTGGTCCGCTGTACAGTTTTCCTATATATTGTTTCCATCTTCTTGCAACTTCATCATCGTCATTCAACATATTGCCATTTTCATCCATCACAGCCCTACACTTGCTTCTTCTGTCTCCAAAGAAATGTCTCACACATTTATAGACCTTGTCAATATTTCCCTTTCTCATGTTGTCCTCAACTGAAATACAGAGATCATCAAGGTATTTTTCTCTTGCTTGATTTGCCGCTCTGTTGATTCTGTTTTTCAGACTTTTGTATTTCTCTTGGTCTTCCCTCTTCACAGAATTTTTTTATTTCCTTCTTTCTTCCATGATATTTAGTAGGTCATTAGTGATCCATTCCTTCCTTTTCTCTTTCCTTTCTTTTCCTATTACTTCTTCTGCTGCTTCTAAAATACCAGTTTTTATTTTTTCGCAGCTGTTTTGGACGTCATTGCAGCCCGCTGTATGCTAGTGAAGTGGGTCCCACAGTATTGTAATTATAAACCGATTACCTTCGCAAGAAATTACATTTTTCGATAAAAGTCTAGGGGTGTTAGTGAGAAACGTGATCGGAACTCTAGCGGGATTTCGAATATTTCCTGTCGTGGAAATGAGTCCCTCGCTGTTGTAGTTACCTCATAAACTATTATCTCCCCAAAAATCCTAATTAAGATTTTCTGTAGATCTCTTGGGGAGCTATTCAGAATTGTGATCATAATTTCATTTTCGCAAATTGAGAACTAATTTCTTACAACATCGAGACTTTCCCGATTACTAGAGTTTTCTTCGCGATATTCTACAGAACTATTCAAATTTAGTACAGAGAACTCTATAACTATAGGATATCTACCAAGAACTTTGAGAAAATGTATATTTCTCGAAAATCGGTTGCCAACTTCACATGACTGCCGAAATGGGTTCCTCATTATTCCAGTTATCTCATAAACTATTATCAGCCGAAAACTGTAATTACAGTGTTCTGCAGAACTCTTGGGGAGCTGTTCAGCATTGTGATCATAATGTTTTTGCAAATTTGGCAATTAATTGTTTTTACAAGATTAAAATTTTCCCAAGTATTATTCTACTGTTCGTGAAATACTGTAGAACTATTTGAATTTTGTACGGAGAACCCTGGAACTATGTCTCAACTATCAAGAAATCTGAAAAAAATAATGTACATTCCTCGAAAGTCAGGTGTCAACTTCATGTGACTCCGTCTGTTTACGCTATGGAAGACTGAATTCTGACCGCTGCTGCCGCGCTAGGCAGAAGCTCTGCCGGAAATCACGCGTGTGTGAGCCCTAACGCTCCCGACCCCCACGCTCAAACCCCACCGGTAGGGGTTTTTAGTGTCTTGTTATCGACACTCCCTCCTACTATTGTACAAAAATATTTGACTACACAATTTTTTCCCGTATTCGACCCTTTTTGGTCTTTGCTGGCTGGGTGGGCTACATTAAGCGTGCGACAGTTGGGTTAAAAACCAGTTTGAGTGGAGTCTCCGAACTATCTACGTAGCCATTTTGAGTAGCGGATTGTGTTGAACTGGGAATGCATGCATACGATCTTGGCAGCAGACAGCAACAGAGCAGCTAGACACTACAGCATGTATAACTACTAGGCGGGCCATTCGTGAATGAATGAGTCCACAGGAAAGGTTCACCAAAGTGATCAGAAGTACCGAGGAAAGATTTCTATGGAAAAGTCGACCAACTTTCACTTCGGTAGCTCCAGGAACGGTCGTGGCCGGTCCTCGTTACTGGAACGGTAGTGGCCACTTCTTTATCCAGGTTTGGTTGGTCCATGTTCCTGGAACGGCTGCAGTCAGTCTTCATTCCAGGAATGGTTCCAGCCTGATTCGTTCCCACCCGTCTCGTTCTTTTTCGGGTAGTCACACGTTTCATTTCAACTTTTTTATAATTATTCATAACTTATATAAAAATTAAATGGTATGTGACAAATACATATACTAACGCAGTAAACAAAGAAATCTACTTATCTCTTGGTAGTTTTGATTAACTGTAGAAAACATATTTATCACAAGGCAAGTTGTTGTTGATTTCTTTTTTTTAATCTGTCAATTTTTTAGGTTTCATCTGCCTGATTGAACGACTATTTCTTAAGATAACTTTATATCTTTTTTCTGCAGTGTAAGAAAGATTTATGTAACCTTGCCATTTTCGCATTTCTTCCAAAAATAAAAGAGAAGCTAAGCTTTCACATGTAATGTTGATCTGCGAGTGTTACACTTTAAGATACATCACACAAATGTGCCAGTGAAATTTTTAACGACGACATTAATGTCTCATTTTCTGGGCTCGAAATTATTAGAAATGGTCGTGCTCAAAGAGTTGATTTTTAAATGAGAGTCAAACGCTCTGTGATGTAAGAAATGCATCGTACAGTCTCGCACATAGTTCATCTTGTGTAAAATGAAATTTACTTTGAAAGTAACGCTTTTCAAACAACCATTAGCAATATTTTCCCGCGACTTGTTAGAAATAGGTTCGTTTCAGCAGTTTCCAGAGAGCGCCAGATAACAGGCGTCACCACGCTTGCGCAGCTATGACGACGCAAGAAGCCTGTATGTTCATACGTGTAAAACGTAAAAAGATCTTACATGATGTCATAAAAGAAACAAGACATTAGAGAATACTCCAAGGGCATCGGAATTTCGGGAACCATACTAAAATGTATAATTTGGCTTAAAGTGCACTTTCGCATGTCCAGATTCGGATGTAAATTTTCTTGGAGTCTTCTTTCTTCTTTTGGTGTTCAATCCTGAGGTTGGTTTCCAGCAGAGCGCCATTCCTCTCATCTGTCAGCCTTCCTCTTTAGTTCCACGTATGTATTACATCCAACGTCATTCATGATCTGTTGCATGTATGATATCCTTGGTCGCCCCCGCCGATTCCTTCCCATTCCTTCCCTCAACAGCTCCTTCTGCTATTGTTCCAATGATGTTGTTGTGTCGCAGGATGTGCCCTACAAGTTTGTCTCTTCTTGTTTGAATGTGCCTCCACAGAGATCTGGTGTCCTGTACTCTTCTAAGCACCTCTTCATTTTTTACTTTGTCTCTCCAGCTGATCTTCATCATCCTTCTATAGCACCACATCTCCAGGGCCTCTAGCCGTCTTCTCTCTTCTCTTCCAATTGTCCAAGTTTCACAGCTGTATACGGCCACACTCCAAACGAAACCTTTCATGATACGTTTCCTTATTTTCAGACTGATGTTGCTGGTGAGTAAGTTCCTTCTCCGATTAAATGCAATTTTGGCCTTTAGTATTCCGGTCGCAATTTCTTTCCGGCTTCTACCATCTCTTGTGATTTTGCTTCCCAGGTAAATAAATTCCTCTATCACTTCCAGCGCCTCTCTTCCAATTCTCTTTCTCAGAGGTTCATTGAAACGTCCCCTTAGAAAAATTAATTAATTACTGTGCTGGTAAATCCCTTACGTTATTTGATTTTCAAACAGCTGAGCAGAACTGAACGCACTCAGACATTTCGCTCTTTACCTATTCTGATCAACACTAAACTGACACACAATATTTTTAGCGCAACGCAATCTGACTTTCAAAAATCCCTACAAAAGAATGGCCCTGACTAACATTAACCTATACCTATCACAAATCACTTACCTCACCAAAAATCATCGTTACTCGAATTACTGCAATACAGCGAGCGCCACTACTGCCAGCTAAATAAAAGATTCAAACTACTGAAGGCACTAACTACTGATAGGCATAGTTAGCAAATGAAAGATTTTGATAGAGAACAAACAATGTATTTACCTTAACAGTGTTCAAAAGTCATAATATATATAGCAGTTCATGACATCCAGTCTTACAAATTTCAAAACTCCGCCATTTCTCTCCCCACATCCACCACTGCTGGCGGCTCACCTCCAACTGCGCAACGCTACGTGCGCCCAACACTACAATGGCCAACAACAATGCAAACCAGCCACAGACTGCACACAGCACAGCCAGTGATTTTCATACAGAGCGCTATGTGGCATTACCAATATAAAAACCTAAACAGCCTACTTACATAGCCCCCATGCTCCCAACAAAAAATTTTACAAACTGTTTTGGGCAGTGGCCAGTACAGATTTGAAAAAATTTTTCATAATTGCAATAACAAAGAAAAGAAATGCACACACTTATTGATACAATGTTGGTCAAAAGCTAAAATTTTCTCACAGTCCATAAAGACAGTCCTGATCATTCATCACAGTAAAATTGCAGTGTTTTTTTTTTCTCAAAGTCTGAGCAGTAAAAGAAAATGCACACGGAAGTAGTGGATTTCCATGCAGTCTTGAAGAAGTAGTGTTGTCCTTCCAACGGAAAGACAGTGCTGACTCTTGACATACAGACAGGTAATAGGCCACACCAGAGCAAACCCACAGCAGAGTCAGTCGAAGTTTTGAAGAATATTGGTAGGTAGGTCATCACAGAGCAGACCTCCTGGTAGAGATTATGGTATTGGTGGGCCATCAGAGGTGCAGACCCACTGCGGTCCTTGTAGAAATAATAGTATTGGTCAGTCATCAAAGATGCAGACCTACTGTAGTCCTTGTGGAGATGGCCAGCAACCATCTGTTGCGACGTGCAGGTGCATAATCACCATCGAAGAGTCTTGCGGACAATAAAGCAAGTCCATAAACCACCACTTGTGCACTCACAAAAAATTTTTTTGAAATGTCCTTAGAACCAGCAATGCTGTTATCCAGTCCCTTGCTGAATTATCAACACACGTGCAAGCACTAACAGTCCCAACTTCTCACATACTGTGCATATATTATGACCAACAGAAACGTGTGCAGTGAAATGATACTTAATTTCAAGAACTGGTGTCTATACAATTATAAATTTACAATATAAGAATACAATTACAAAGGTACAAAATACATCATTAAAGAACATAACAGTACAGATAACATTTGTAGTAACACAGGCTTTACAAAAGAATAGAATAGACATATACATCAGTGTTACAAGAATTATGACATAAGTACATACATAAAGATCAGAATAACTTTTGAAACATCGCCTTCACATATGAGCAACAAAACAGAATAAATAATGTCTAAACATCTTTACAAAGTAAATAACATATTATCAGAAAAATTCTACAATGTAACTCTCATCAGATAAACACATAAAGAGAGGAAGAACATAAATATACAAGAGTACACAAACACATATGGGAATAACAGAAAGGGAAAGGACAGGCTTTGTTTTACTGCAGTATCTTGCAAACAAAACTTCCTTTACTTCTTGGAGATCTCCCTTCATTATTTCAAAAAGTGCTATCTATACCTGCTTTCTGTACTTTTTTCGTAAAACTTCTCAATGCATTTCTTCCAATTCATCGCAACTCATTCTCTTATATAGTCTACCCCTCTTAAGCTAACTTAAATCTACTGAGCTCAGATGCTAAACTAAGGGACGAGGCAATGCAGCAGCACAAAACAATTAACACAAACAGCAATGACAAAAAATTCAAATTGACAAAGCAAGCAGCAATATATGCAACATTATCACTAATATGAGCCAATGTGCAGCAAACAGAAAAATAAATCAGTAGTAAAACTGGCTTAACAGAGTAATACAAAGTGAAATTTAATAGCACTATGCCTGGCAAGCAGCAGCAGCAAATTCAATAACTTATACCTAAACATGACAAAGCTCAAGCAGAAAAAATATTACACTAAAGACAACAATGCAGATAAGGGAAATGTCTAGTCACATCTTAATGTCTGTGTAATTAAAGTGGTGCACCACAACTAATTCTACCATAAAAATTACCAAGTACTTGAAAAGAAAATTATGTATGAAGTTCCTGTGAAGGGAAATGTCTTTTTGTGCTTCCTCATTTTTTTGGAAGTATATCATAAAATTATTTTTTACTGGATCTGTAGACAGAAAATATTTATATTAGCACATCTATTAAATTTTATTTTGACCAATGCTGCAGTGGAGCTAGAAACTAGATATTAAACAAATTGAGCAATCTCTCCACTAGAAAGACAAAAGATGTAAAATGTTTCTATCATTTCATTAGGCATTTTAGTAAATATCATAAATTAACAGCTCCACAGTGTAATCATATGTTTTCAAGTTCGAGCGTGTTGTATTTGCGATGCTTTCTGTCAATAGTGAGGATAATGGCCTCGTTTTTTTCTCCACCTATGCCTCTGAAAGGCACACACTAATGGCTTTTTTCCAGGTGACTGTCGCGCATCTGGGTGCTTACGACGCATTATGTGAAGGTGGTCACTAAACTTTCTTACCGAAATATTTACAACAGCAGTTTCCGCTACAGTGGCAGTCTCGTATAAAAATTTTCACAGGTCGAAAAGTTGCGTTACAAATGTGTGGAAACAAAATCCTATAAATATAACAGTATCCAAAATTTTCGCCGACATTGTGATACATCCTAGCATTTACACACATTTCATAACTCTCAAAGTACGATTCTTGGTTTCCAACATCATTTTTTCACAAATCAGAGTTCCTAGCCACTACTCATTATTCCTTACCTTATTACACATATACATATTCGTAGACACTTCTTCAATATTTTATCATAATAAATATGTAGCATAATCAAATTCCTCATATAGCATCAGCTTATTGATCATAATCATACCTCAACAGCATAATACACATTGTCATCATAATAATAACATCATAAAAACTCAGCCAAATCTCAAAAACGTCGTAGCTGTCTGCAATAACTTCAAACCCTAGAAAATATTCTCTGCTCATTTCAATAGTGTCATCTACCTCAAACGTACTTTAAAAATCATGATCGCATACCAAATACATCATTCAAAGCTCTCATAGTATCACAATGGTTCTGCAAAAAATATGAACAGTTCACACAGTACAGACAAAATACAGTTTCATAAGTGTGAAGTTTATCTCTCAGTTAAATGATCAGGTAGCTGTGTATTTTATGTTTTAGAGAAAAATGGTACCGATGTGTAAAGTTGTATAAGCAAATACCATATTAGCTAGGGCTCCTTGTGCTTGCCAAACACATGGTACATAAAGTAAGCGTGTACCCCCCTGAGGATTAATGTAATTATACCCTCAGGTGTTACAGATTACAGCAATGGAATGAAATGTATTACGGAAAACTTCCTTTGTAATTCAAAAATCTTGAAAAATAAATGGTTCAAGTACAAAATTAATCACTCAAATGCGTGTCCTGTAGCGCTAAATGTGCGTCTTGCTGTAAGATTATTCTGTGGGAGTGTCGTAGTTATCGTCCTCTGTAAGCAAAGTTCTGCTGAAGTCAATGTACTTACCTCATCATAAACGAAAGTGAAATTCTTTGCGTATAGATATCGTAGTTATTACGTACCTTACCGTGATCAAGAAAGTACTATAATGTAACGTATTGTTGTGCTAGGGAAAAGGCTGTCTCATTGTAGCTATAACACAAAAGTTACTATTAAAACATGTTTTCCTTTCCAGAATAATTCAGAAAAACTGTGCAGATATAAAACAGAAACACTGCAAAAGCAACATTGTAAATTGTCACTCATTAGTAGCGTCCTGATAAAATCGTGTAGCTGTCACATAAACTAACCACTGGTATCTCACAGAAAGTACTTTAAATCCAGAATGTATTTTCAAGTAAACCAAAATGTTGCATTAAAATCTCATTAGCAGTACTGGTAAATGTTCTAAGTATGTGAGCCTTATAGTCGTTAGGTAATCGTGCAACAAACAAGCAAGAATGTACACACACAATAACACTGTGTCGTCTGTTCACAATAACAATGCATTCGTAATTTCTGTTTAAATAAGTTCTCTTGGTTCTTGACTGGATATTTTTCAAACATTGTTGCATGTTAACAGATTATAAGTCTGACACAGCATACTAATAATGTAAAGTGAAAAGTTATATGGCAAAGACAAAGTTAAAAAGCAGATTACCTTTCAATAAACGGTTTTACATGTGAAATGTGGTGTAAACCTTTACTCTTCCTAGTACGCAGAGTTTCAACTTCAACGCAATTATCATGTGGTATACGTCGGGTTCCGTAAGGTCCATTGTAAACTAGAAAGAATTTGTGACTCAAGTGTTTCTTCTTATGTGACAATGAATGAGCTTTAATGAGAACTTTATGACCAATATATAATTTCTTTGCATTTGCTTTGCCGTGTAGTTTTCTCCTTTTGTCTGCTGCAGATTTTATATTTTTAATAGCCAAATCAGTTATGTCTTTGTGTCGAAGTTTACGTGTATTCGGGAAAGGTACAAGCTCTCTGATTCTGTTCGGTGGTTCTTCATTCTTCAGTATAAGAGTAGGTGGTAAAGCAGTGGAGTCATGAGGCATTTCATTCAGCACGTTTAGAAATAAGTGTAAATATCTGTCCCAATGCTGATGCTTTCTGTGACAATAAAGTCTGCAAAGCTTATTGATTTCTTTCATATTCCGTTCGGAGGGGTTACAATGTTGTGAGTACAATGAAATAAAAACAGGTTTGATTTTATGATTCCGATGCATGCGTGACCAAACAGCAGATCTGAATTGCGGTCCGTTATCTGAAATGACTTTACTAACGTGTCCAACTTCACGTAAGAAATTTTTGACAAAGGCGTTGGATACAGACCGTCCAGTGGCTTTACGTAACGGAGTGAAAGAAACAAATTTTGAAGTAAGTTCAACAGCGACTAGAACGTACGAAATTCCATTCGATGTTCTGACAAGGGGTCCCAAGAGATCAACAGCAGAAAATTCTTTTAATTTAGAAGAAATGATAGGAAACAACGGAGCACGATGTAAGATAGTAGATGGTTTCGCCTTTTGACAAAGTTTACAAATAGACAAGACTCTTCGAATTCTCTTTTCCATATTGTTAAAATAACAGATCGTCCGAAGAATATGATAACATTTTCGTGGGCCAAAATGTGCATAGCTGAAATGAATGTACCAAATAAGCTTATTAACAAAATCATCTAGAATGCAAAGTACCCATATCTTGTCATCAACAGTGCAGCGTTTGAAGAGTATGTTGTTTCTAACCAGATAATAATGCCGAATCTGAGTGTGTGTCTTTTCATGCCATTTACTTTTGATGTCTTTCCAAATCGGATCTTTATCTTGTTCATGAGCAATGTCCTTTAAAGATGTGGTGATGAAGTTTTCAAAGGCGACTTTCTGAATGTAAGGAATACTGAAATTTTTCTCGAGGTTGCCCTCTGTGTTACTTTTCTCAAGCCCAGCCGGTGCGCGTGACAGTGCGTCCGCAACAATGTTCTCCTTGCCGGGAATGTAGACTATTGTGAAGTGGAATTCTTGCAGAAACAATGCCAACGTTTTAACCTGTCATGAATTAATTTTGAAGACATAAGAAATTGTAATGCACGATGATCACTGTATACTTTTACATGCTTACCAAAAAGAAAGAAACGGAATTTGTTAAATGCCCAAACGATAGCTAAAGTTTCTAATTCAGTAACTCAATAATTTTTTCAGATTTTTTTAGCTCTCGGCTAGCAAAAGCAATGGTTTTCTGAACAGAAGTGTCATTTTCTGTGGCTTCTTGAAATAAATGGGCACCAAGACCGATTTTAGAAGAATCCGTGCTAAGGCAGAAATCTTGTGACAGATCTGGATGAGCTAGTATTGGCGCATTAAGTAGCGATTCTTTCAAAGAATTGAATTCCAACTGTGCTTGTTCATCCCAGTTCCAAATAATATTTTTTCCAGTGAGAGAACAAAATTTTGGTGTAACAAGAATTTGCATACTCAGAAAACGACGGTAAAAATTTACGAGACCTAGAAATCTGCGGACTTGTTTTTTTGTGGATGGAACTGGAATGTCTCTGATTGCTTCTAACTTTTCAGGATCCGGCTGAATGCCTTAAGAAGAAATAATATGTCCCAAAGTTTCATCTTTGCCTACCGAATTCAGACTTTTCCAAGTTAACTGTAATTCCAGATTCTGCAAAAATATGTAACACGCTGTTGAGGATGCGATTGTGTTGTTCCCATGAGACTTCTGCTATCAGAATATCGTCCACATATAAGGTGATGTGACGTTTTTAGAACTCAGGTAATATGGAATTTAGCCCGCGAATGAATGCTGCCGAAGAAATGTTCAAACCAAAAGGAAGTTTCCGAAACTGATAACAAACGCCGAAACAAAGGGAAGATGTGTATTTTCTACATTCTGGATGAAGTTCGATCTGATAAAAGCTGGATCTGAGATCAATAGAAGACAACACTTTTACACCATTAAAATTTTGAAGAAGTTCTTCTAACGTTTGCGGCCTGTCTGTTTCAGGAATGATGATAGTATTGATTTGTCTCGAATCTAAGACAAGCCTGATCGATCCATTTTTCTTCTCAACAACATGTAATGGATTGTTGTATGAGCTTACTGCAGGTTCAATAATGCCCTCGTCAAGCATAGATTGTATTTCTGTTCTAACACAGTCCCTATAATGCGCCGGAATTACGTATGGTCTAACACCAAATTTAGTATGCTCACGAACACGAAATTGATATTGAAATCCCTTGATTGTTCCTGTTTTGTGAGTAAAAACTGTGGAATGTGCTTGTAAAATCTCAAAAAGGTCTTGCCTATCAGTGTCATTGCAATTCTCAATTGTTTGAATTTTATTCTGAATTAACTCATTAGTATCAAATGCGCCGTCGATATCATCCCTGTCAGTACTTGCAGAGTGATTGTTAGTGTCAAGTTGAGTCGAAATTTCCGAACTGTTGTCTAACAGGAGGTCATGGTTTAAGAGCCTATCTTCAAATTTCAAAGCTATTGACTTACCTTCTTTCTCTAAACTTATTTCAGCATCGTGAAAGTTTAAGATTGCTTTGTATTCATTCAAAAAGTCTATCCCAATATAATATCCATCGACAATAATGGAACAATAGGAAAGTTCATAGACAAGCTGTGGCTTTCACAAAAGAATTCTAAGTTGGTTTGTTGGCGTACATCTACAATTTTTCCAACGATTGCACCTTGTAATTTAATCTTACGTAACGGAAGTGTGGGGCAATCATCCGATTTGTTGCATTTGCTAAAGGCTGTTTCACTAATAACTGAAATGGGACTGCCAGAGTCAAGTACTGCCGTAAATTTTACGTCATTTACTGTAATGTGAATCACAGGATATGCAATGTTGTTATGTTTTACGTCATGTTCCTGGAGTAAGATGTCCCTAATGTCTTCCATTTTTACGTAATTACTAGCTACGGCAGCTGCGTCGTCAGTTTCAGAAGTACGTTTTGTGGCTGCCAGCGGTATGAGCCATTGCCTATTGTCTCTTTGTTGACGCGCGTCGTTATTGGGATTTGCAGACCTGTTGTTGTTGTGGTCTTCAGTCCTGAGACTGGTTTGATGCAGCTCTCCATGCTACTCTATCCTGTGCAAGCTTCTTCATCTCCCAGTATCTACTGCAACCTACATCCTTCTGAATCTGCTTAGTGTATTCATCTCTTGGTCTCCCTCTACGATTTTTACCCTCCACACTGCCCTCCAATGCTAAATTTGTGATCCCTTGATGCCTCAAAACATGTCCTACCAACCGATCCCTTCTTCTAGTCAAGTTGTGCCACAAACTTCTCTTCTCCCCAATCCTATTCAATACCTCCTCATTAGTTACGTGATCTACCCACCTTATCTTCAGCATTCTTCTGTAGCACCACATTTCGAAAGCTTCTATTCTCTTCTTGTCCAAACTAGTTATCGTCCATGTTTCACTTCCATACAGGGCTACACTCCATACAAATACTTTCAGAAACGACTTCCTGACACTTAAATCTATACTCAATGTTAACAAATTCCTCTTCTTGAGAAACGCTTTCCTTGCCATTGCCAGTCTACATTTTATATCCTCTCTACTTCGACCATCATCGGTTATTTTACTCCCTAAATAGCAAAACTCCTTTACTACTTTAAGTGTCTCATTTCCTAATCTAATTCCCTCAGCATCACCCGACTTAATTTGACTACATTCCATTATCCTCGTTTTGCTTTTGTTGATGTTCATCTTATATCCTCTTTTCAAGACACTGTCCATTCCGTTCAATTGCTCTTCCAAGTCCTTTGCTGTCTCTGACAGAATTACAATGTCATCGGCGAACCTCAAAGTTTTTACTTCTTCTCCATGAATTTTAATACCTACTCCGAATTTTTCTTTTGTTTCCTTTACTGCTTGCTCAATATACAGATTGAATAACATTGGGGAGAGGCTACAACCCTGTCTCACTCCCTTCCCAACCACTGCTTCCCTTTCATGCCCCTCGACTCTTATAACTGCCATCTGGTTTCTGTACAAACTGTAAATAGCCTTTCGCTCCCTGTATTTTACCCCTGCCACCTTTAGAATTTGAAAGAGAGTATTCCAGTTAACATTGTCAAAAGCTTTCTCTAAGTCTACAAATGCTAGAAACGTAGGTTTGCCTTTTCTTAATCTTTCTTCTAAGATAAGTCGTAAGGTCAGTATTGCCTCACGTGTTCCAACATTTCTACGGAATCCAAACTGATCTTCCCCGAGGTCGGCTTCTACCAGTTTTTCCATTCGTCTGTAAAGAATTCGCGTTAGTATTTTGCAGCTGTGACTTATTAAACTGATAGTTCGGTAATTTTCACATCTGTCAACACCTGCTTTCTTTGGGATTGGAATTACTATATTCTTCTTGAAGTCTGAGGGTATTTCGCCTGTCTCATACATCGTGCTCACCAGATGGTAGAGTTTTGTCATGACTGGCCCTCCCGAGGCCATCAGTAGTTCAAATGGAATGTTCTCTACTCCCGGGGCCTTGTTTCGACTCAGGTCTTTCAGTGCTCTGTCAAACTCTTCACGCAGTATCTTATCTCCCATTTCGTCTTCATCTACATCCTCTTCCATTTCCATAATATTGTCCTCAAGTACATCGCCCTTGTATAAACCCTCTATATACTCCTTCCACCTTTCTGCCTTCCCTTCTTTGCTTAGAACTGGGTTGCCATCTGAGCTCTTGATATTCATACAAGTGGTTCTCTTCTCTCCAAAGGTCTCTTTAATTTTCCTGTAGGCAGTATCTATCTTACCCCTAGTGAGACA
Organism: Schistocerca cancellata; assembly: GCF_023864275.1. Taxonomy (NCBI): domain Eukaryota; kingdom Metazoa; phylum Arthropoda; class Insecta; order Orthoptera; family Acrididae; genus Schistocerca; species Schistocerca cancellata. Next base: position 912,975,150 of record NC_064627.1, on the reverse strand, counting down.
AGCCTCTACATCCTTACATTTGTCCTCTAGCCATCCCTGCTTAGCCATTTTGCACTTCCTGTCGATATCATTTTTGAGACGTTTGTATTCCTTTTTGCCTGCTTCATTTACTGCATTTTTGTATTTTCTCCTTTCATCAATTAAATTCAATATTTCTTCTGTTACCCAAGGATTTCTATTAGCCCTCGTCTTTTTACCTACTTGATCCTCTGCTGCCTTCACTACTTCATCCCTCAGAGCTACCCATTCTTCTTCTACTGTATTTCTTTCCCCCATTCCTGTCAATTGTTCCCTTATGCTCTTCCTGAAACTCTTTACAACCTCTGGTTCTTTCAGTTTATCCAGGTCCCATCTCCTTAAATTCCCACCTTTTTGCAGTTTCTTCAGTTTCAATCTGCAGTTCATAACCAATAGATTGTGGTCAGAATCCACATCTGCCCCAGGAAATGTCTTACAATTTAAAACCTGGTTCCTAAATCTCTGTCTTACCATTATATAATCTATCTGATACCTTTTAGTATCTCCAGGATTCTTCCAGGTATACAACCTTCTTTTATGATTCTTGAACCACGTGTTGGCTAAGATTAAGTTATGCTCTGTGCAAAATTCTACAAGGCGGCTTCCTCTTTCATTCCTTCCCCCCAATCCATATTCACCTACTATGTTTCCTTCTCTCCCTTTTCCTACTGACGAATTCCAGTCACCCATGACTATTAAATGTTCGTCTCCCTTCACTACCTGAATAATTTCTTTTATCTCGTCATACATTTCATCTATTTCTTCATCATCTGCAGAGGTAGTTGGCATATAAACTTGTACTACTGTAGTAGGCATGGGCTTTGTGTCTATCTTGGCTACAATAATGCGTTCACTATGCTGTTTGTAGTAGCTAACCCGCACTCCTATTTTTTTTATTCATTATTAAACCTACTCCTGCATTACCCCTATTTGACTTTGTATTTATAACCCTGTAATCACCTGACCAAAAGTCTTGTTCCTCCTGCCACCGAACTTCACTAATTCCCACTATATCTAACTTTAACCTATCCATTTCCCTTTTTAAATTTTCTAACCTACCTGCCCGATTAAGGGATCTGACATTCCACGCTCCGATCCGTAGAACGCCAGTTTTCTTTCTCCTGATAACGACGTCCTCCTGAGTAGTCCCCGCCCGGAGATCCGAATGGGGGACTATTTTACCTCCGGAATATTTTACCCAAGAGGACGCCATCATCATTTAATCATACAGTAGAGCTGCATTTCCTCGGGAAAAATTACGGCTGTAGTTTCCCCTTGCTTTCAGCCGTTCGCAGTACCAGCACAGCAAGGCCGTTTTGGTTAATGTTACAAGGCCAGATCAGTCAATCATCCAGACTGTTGCCCCTGCAACTACTGAAAAGGCTGCTGCCCCTCTTCAGGAACCACATGTTTGTCTGGCCTCTCAACAGATACCCCTCCATTGTGGTTGCACCTACGGTACGGCCATCTGTATCGCTGAGGCACGCAAGCCTCCCCACCAGCGGCAAGGTCCATGGTTCTACAAATTCACCTTGCCAAGAGGGCCCAGCCCTGTTTGAATCCCGCCAGTTCTGATGAAATTCAGGTCTGTCGTTATGATTACATCGTCTGTCGTCATGTCGGTAGTTCCTGTAGTTCCTTTCTTGTCGGTTAAGTGGTGGAGAATTTCTCCCTGAATTATCACTGCGTGGTGGACCGTTGCGTCTGAAGTTATTCTGTCTCCTGTGATAATAATAGATCTGGTTGCCATATTGTCTGTTTCTATGATTGTCTCTGTCATATTCATTACTACGGAAATGCAATCTTTCTCTGTAATTATTACTACTGTGCCAACGATTGTCATACAGGTGGTGTCTGGTTTGGTCACGATTTGTGTTGTGAGAATAGCCTTGTCGTGTCCAGTTATTATTTATTTCATCGCAGAATTGTGACGGATGTGACCTATAATTGTTGTATTCCTGTTTTCGCGTTCCGCGATTGTCAATGTCAATTTCCAATTCTTGTAACAGTCCCTGAAAAGCTTCAATGTCGTCTTTGCAACGTCCTGCCAAAATAATATGTCGTAAATGTTCAGGTAGTTTGATTAAGCAAATGTGGATGAGTTCTGTGGGGCTGTATGGGATTGACAGGTACTGATTCTTGTGCAACATGTCTTCAAAATATTTCACAAGACTGGAAAATTCAGATTGTTCGAAATGTTTCATCATTATGATGCTATGTTTTACTCGGTCTTGTGTAGCTTGAGACCAATATGCTGGGAGGAAGTCATGATAAAATTCTCCACTGTGACAATCGTGAATGACCGATCGCATTCTTTCAGCTGGTTCATTCTCTAAGTAGCCACACATAAATTCTAACCTGTGCTCTAATGACCAGTTGGGAGGAAAACAATGAGAGAATTGATGGAGCCACGCTTGTGGATGAATGTCATTGCCAGAATTCTTAAATGTTTTGAATTTACGTGTAGTAATGAACAGCTTATAGTCAAAATCATCATGTCGGCGAGTCGCATGTCGGTCATTGTTACGTCATTTCGGCGGTTCCATCTCAAAATTCGGTGTACCTTGCCAATTTCTTTCGTAATTTCCGAAGTGCCCTGTGTTATTATTTTGTGGCTGTTCCGTATTTCTATGTCCCTCTTCGCGTACTGGAGCGCGAGTGTCCTCTGAAATATGTAATTCTTGTATTACTTGTGCCAACTGATCTTGTACTTCCCGGATTTCTCTTTTTGTACTGTGTATTGATTTGATTTTGATTTTGTTTGAATTTTCTGATTTGTTCATACTCTTCAGTGTCAGTGAAGGCTACAGGTCTTGTGTCATTCAGATCATCATCTACCTTTGTAGACAAGTTAGTGACCTGATCTGAAAGTTCGCCTACTTTCCCCGATAGTGAACACATTTCCTCAGTGTGCTTTTCTGAACCAAGTTTCAGAGTGTCCATTTGTGTTGAAATCGAATCTACTGTGTCCTTTAAGTTTTCCTGAGTTTTTGCAAGTTGCGTAACCGAATCGGTAGATGCAACTGAGTCAATTTTAGCCCACAAGGTCTCATGATTTTCATGAACAATGGTTTGCAGTTCTTTTATGGCTGCTTCGTGATTCTGTAATGCATTTTCATGCCGCGAAAAAATAGGTTGAAAATGCTCACAAATTTGTGTTTTTACGTCATTACAGACTTTTTGACATTTCGATTCAATGTTATGTAACTCAGTAGTTCAATCTTCACGTGTTTGTTCAAGTGTGGTGTCTAACTTTTGAAGCTTTTGCTGTGTTTGTCTCTGATTTTGTTCCATTGTGTCTAACTTTTGAAGCTTTTGTCCCATTTGTAGCATTAATTGCAATAACAATGCACTGGTGTCTGAAACAAGTTCCTCAGTGCTTTTCGGCAGTGAATTTGCACCGGCAACATTCACATTTTGACAAGCAGAAAATGTGTCTTGACTTATTTGAGAAAACGGTGAGGACCCAAAACCTGAATCTACAGTATTTGCAAGATTGTGTCCTGTCATTTCGGAATCCTGAGGCGAGCTGTTGCCGACCGATCGTTCGATAATGCTTCCCTGTTCACTATTTGTTTCACTGTCTACGTTATTATTTGCAGGCCGCTCCATTTCCCTATGCACAATTACGAAATTACTACTTTGAATATTAGTTAATTCATTAACGGTGGCGCTAACACACTGCTTTCGTCTTCACTGTCATTTCTCAGTTTACTTTGGAGCCTAGTATTACGTTTTTCACACGCCATTATTGTCACAATATTTCACACGACAACACAGAAAAGCACAATTTGAAGAGCAAAATGAGAAAACACATTAACATAGCATTGAAAATGATATCTCGTTAATTGCAAGCGCAGCTGCGAAATACTTGATGCAAATCTACATGCATGCCACAACTGTTTTACTGTACAAGAATGAAAAACTACAACTACAAAGGAAATTCTCTCTACAATTACGCGCTAGCAATAAACAAAGGCTGCACTAATTACACAAACAACAAGAAAAAATCAGAAGATTCCAGTGAGGTATCCTCAGCTAAGGGTCGACATATGAAACGTCCACTTAGAAATATTATACATGACTGTGCTTAAACTGACACACAATATTTTTAGCGCAACGCAATCTGACTTTCAAAACTCCCTACAAAGGAATGGCCCTGACTAACATTAACCTATACCTTTCACAAATCACTTACCTCACCAAAAATCATCGTTACTCGAACTACTGCAATACAGCGAGCGCCACTACTGCCAGCTAAATAAAAGATTCAAACTACTGAAGGCACTAACTACTGATAGGCATAGTTAGCAAATGAAAGATTTTGATAGAGCACAAACAATGTATTTACCTTAATAGTGTTCAAAAGTCATAATATGTATAGCAGTTCATGACATCCAGTCTTACAAATTTCAAAACTCCGCCATTTCTCTCCCCACATCCACCACTGCTGGCGGCTCACCTCCAACTGCGCAACGCTACGCACTGTTAATAGCCAACTGCCCAACACTACAATGGCCAACAACAATGCAAACCAGCCACAGACTGCACACAGCACAGCCAGTGATTTTCACACAGAGCGCTATGTGGCGTTACCAATACAAAAACCTAAACAGCCTACTTACATCATATTCTGCTCCTGTACTGCATACCATCACTTTAGTCTTTTTCTTGTTTATTCTCATTCCATACTGATTGCATAGAATTTTTTCCGTTGTTCTGAGGGCTTCCTCTAGATCTTCTTTTGTCTCCGCGACTATAGCAATATTATCTGCATAACGAAGCATGTCTATCTTCTGCCCATTAATTTTGATCCCCACTTCAGTAGTTTCTCGAACTCAGTCTATAGCTTCCTAGATGTAAGCGTTGAATATAAGAGGAGAGACAGCACATCCTTGCCTTACCCCTTTTCTAATATTTGCTTGTTGTTCATGGTGACAGTTCCTAATCACTGCCACCTCATTATTATAGAAACTGAGTATCACACAGATGTCTTTGTACTTTATTCCAGTTTTCCTCAGCACTCTGAACATCTCCACCCAAATAACGTTATCAAATGCCTTTTCCATGTCTACAAAGGCAATATAAGTTGGTTTATTTTTCTGTAATTGCTTTTCAATAACGAGTCTCAGTGCCAGAATCGCCTCTCTTGTTCCCAATCCCCTACTGAAACCAAACTGATCTTCACTCAGCATATCCTCCACCTTCTCTTCAGTTCTCTTCAGAACTTTTTATGAGAACTTTTGGTGCATGTGATATTAGGCTTAGAGTTCAGTACTGTTCGCATTTTGTAGCTGTTGCCTTCTTTGGTATAAAAACAATGATACATTTCTGGAAGTCTGTCGGTATCTCTCCAGTGTTATAGATGGGCCTAATAAGTTAAAGCAGCATCATTTTCATGCTGTCACCAGCATTCTTTATTAGTTCTACAGCGATGCCATCAACACCCTTTGCTTTGTTGTCCTGTAGTTCCTGTATAGCTCTTGTCAAATTCTTCTTGCAGAATGTCATCTCCCTTGTCATCTTCATCTACTTGCTCTTCTCTTCCTATTACTTCCTCCGAAAGAGGTGTTCCAGCATACAACTCCTCTATATATTCTTTCCATCTCTTCACCAAACAATATTTTCCCCTCTTTATTTTCTATTGTGCCCGAGAGTGTTGTTTTACGTTTGTTAAAAAATTGATTTGCTGTTCTGTAGGCTAAATCAGTTCTTCCGTTTTGTATATTTTCTTCCACTTCTCTGCACATTTCTTCAAGAAAATTTTCTTTTGCTTTCCTAGCTTCTCTATTAATTAAATTCCTTCGTCTTCTGTATTCAGCTCCCCCTTGTTCATCAGTTGCATTTTTGTATAATCTCCTGTTTTCTACAAGCTCAATAATATTTGCTGTAATCCATTTTCTCTTGTTTTTGGGTTCAGTTCTTCCAACTATCTTTTCTGCTGCTTTGTAGATACCAGATATAATTTGATCCCAGTCTTCTTTTACTCCACCATGTTGAAAATTCTTAGCTAGGTTATCTGCTTCATGAGCATAGTGCTTTGTCAGACCCTCAGTTTTCACTTTTTTTAGTTCCCATTAAGTTTTACTGGCTTCTTCTTCAAACGTTTGAATCTCAGTGAACTTTTCATCACGATCAGGTTATGATCACTGCCTATGTCTGCAGATGGACAGCTCCTGCAATCTTCTATCTGGTTCCTAAAACGTGCTTTCACTAGAATGTAATCAATCTATTGTCTCCTCAGGTCTCCAGGGACCTTCCATGTGTATTTTCTTCGTTTACGATGTTGGAAAAGTGTGTTTGCAACAACTAATTGGTTCCTCGAGCAGAACTCGATAAGTTGATCTCCTCTTTCAATTCTTCTTCCAAGTCCATATTTGCCAACAACTTCTTCCTCTGGTTCTTCACCCACAATAGCGTTCCAGTTCCCCATGGCAATCAGGATTTCATCTCCCTTAACAAGAACTCTTCAGAAAATTTGCACTCTTTATTGCCTATTAGCTAATAACTTGCTGTTTTTAGTGACATAAAATTAAATGTAGGATACATAAAACCAGTAAAGTCAAGAGACAAGCAAGACAGTACACATTTCTTCAATCTTTATGCGCTAGCATTTTTTTCTTTCTAATCTTGCTACAGGTTTACATGGCATTCTTTCCTTTCTGGGAAAGAATCTATTACCTCATCGAAGTTCGTCAAACGTTTTGCTACATGAAAAAACTAAATGTCGTAGTCCAATACTGGAAAAGCTGTTAATACAAACAGTACCCAAGACTGGTGTAGTTTCTCGATCTGATCACGTGTATTTTGTTATTGTCTGCTAGATAAAACTAAACAGGCCTGCCTAATATTGCAGCAATTGTAACACACACCAAATAAACGAGGCTGTTAGGCCTACTACAAGCAAAAAGTTTTATGTTAGGAAATAGCTTCACATTTCATTCATGCGCTCCAGCTTCTGAAGCATGAAGTCGAAAAGTAATAGTACGAAATTTTATATGAATTTGGAATCGTCATATTCTTCCACAATTTGTGTGATGTTCCCGTTCCCTCTTCTTCCTCGTTCTTACAAAAAATCTTGTTATCACTAATGCTGTAATTGTTCCTGCCAGTGTCAATACTTATTCTCCCGTTAACTTCACTAACCCTGCCACAATCACCGGTAGAGCTACCCCGCGTTTATTCTCCAGTTAGGCGTTATTACGTGTTCGTACAACGTGTTTTCCGCGCTCTCCCGGAATAGAACTTCAGGGGCTGCTAGCCGAGGACTGTACAACTGACCCTTACTAGCGTAGCGGACTGGCCAAAAAATTTCTTTCAAAATCTCATTTTCTTGGATACACCGAGAAGATAAAAGGTAATCTTTCTTACCTGTTATTCCTGGTAGTCGTTTATTTCCGCTCTGGTAGTCTGAATCTATGGATTTCTCTGGTAATTATAACAACGCTGATCATTCGCAAACCCAGTCAACCGCATAAGCAGCGATTGGCTTTCACCCATTCAGCTTTATTCTGCTCAGCTGGTAACAGCCCCGTCCCCTTTTGTCTGCAGGAAAGTTTATTTCTAGATGCGAAGGGGGTTCCCCTGGCAGAGACATTACGTAAACTAAGCACCCATTCATCGATAGACCAACGTGCGCTGGATGCTGGGCGCTTTTGTGGTCTTTTTCTTCAAGAGTATGAATTTGCTCCCCCCCCCCCCCCCCCCCCCCCCAAATTGCCTACCGGAGGAAATCCCCGGTTTGTCCCCCGCTCCTAAAACCGGGCCTGTTGCGCATGCGTGAATCTGGCAGCTTAGGCGCGCCAGTAAAATTTTTCCGTGTAACATTTGGCTGCTTGCTGCTATTGCTTATACAGCTACAGCCAAGTTTTCCTAGCTGCGGGAATTTGTTGCAGCATGCTGCAGAATACGCTAGCGTCTCCCACTGAGCGATGCGGGTTGCAGGGTGCTGCGTGAACCGTTTTCCTAGGCGCGGTGCGCGTCAGAACCTAAAAATTGAAACTTTTTTTAGAGTTTGGCAACTGCCCCTGATAGAGTGATACGAGAACTACCTCCTGATACCTTTTGTTAACTCAATGAAAATTTTGTGCTATTGAAATAGATAAATATTTAATATTTTAAGGAAAGTTGATTTTTCGCACTACTCGATATTTATGACGCCATACCTCCTAAACTAAGAGTCTGAAGGCAGCTATAAAGTTACATGTCGATAACGTCTGCAAAAGTTTTCGCCAATAGAGTAGGTAACAGTGAAGTAATAAATTAAAGTGTAACGTCTGACGCGGAACTTTTACCAAACCAACGTCCAAAATGTAGTAAGCTACAAACTTTTTCCCGTTACATTTGTTGTGGGGAGTGAAAGCGAGGAAAAGTTTCGGAAAGGTTTGAAATAATTTTTCTAGTTTATTGGAAGTAGGTGGGTGATATAGTTTCTCCTAGACGAGAGCAGTTTCGTTTTCTGTGCACTGCAAAGAGCTTTCTGCTAGGCTCGGGGCAGTGTAGCGCGACAGTAGCAGCGGAGACAGTGAAGCCCAAACATGCAGCAGAGTGCTCGAGCTAAAAACTGGCACTCTGAAAGTACATGTAAGTTACGGAAGAAGAGGGAGTGTATGTTACTGGAAAGAGTACTCAGGAAGCGCAATGCAGTGAGACGAATGTTCTTGCATCGTAAAGAAGGAGCATATAAAATTTTAGTTATAAAACATTTGCTCGACGAAGCGGAAAAGCTTATGGCGTTTTTCAGATTCACACTCAACCAGTTTCATTATTTTCTTTCGTTAATTGTAGACAAACTGAGAAGTAATTCCTGTATCCGAGTGGCAAAGTTTATTACATTGGACATAGTAAAACACATCTACATCACACTCCACAAGCCACCTAATGGTGTGTGGCGGAGAATACTTTCGGTACCACTATCAGATGCCTCCAACCCTGTTCAACTCGCGAATGATTTTATTCATTTTTATTCCGATTTCTGACCAAATTAAGTCTTTTTTTCCATTTGATTTTTCCACTCGGCGTCGGCCATATTCAACAAAATTTGCTTTTCGGAAACCAGTTCGATAAGTTGCTCATCCTCTGAGGCAGTGAATTGGTCAGCCGACATTTCTGGTGATTTGTTTCTATAACAACTCTGTTAAAAATTGTCTGTTGTTGTCCGTGCGCGCGAAAAAAACAGTGGAGCTGTCGTCTCGCTGCTGCCCAGTTCCACTACCCCCGCTCCTCCGCCCAAGTAAATCGCTGCGACGTGCGGGACCGGCTCCTCCCGAAGCACGCAAGCGTTTCTCGCAGGCGGAGCCCGCTGCGTTGTGTCTGCACCCTAGGAAAATGGTAACGTATGTTCGCATTGTGCGAGTGAGCAGCGGGGTCTTGCACGCGTTTTACGCAGCATGCTGCGGGAAATTCCCGCAGTTAGGAAAACGCATCTCAACTGCCACACTACTGTAGCCAGAAGCGGGAGAAGGTACTACTCATACGCGACTCAACTGCGCATGCGCATGAGCTGGCTCAACTTCAAAACGAATCTAATGTAGGCAGTTGTGATGTCAATCTCATCGGAGCAATTTGTTGTTATGAATAGAGCACGGATTTTGCAATTTTTTACGGTACCTGGTATTGTATCTCTACGAATTATGATATTTTGGAGGTACTAGGCTACTTTAAATTCAAACTTAAAATGCATATTTTTGGTGTTTGAGCATATTATTGTCATATTTACAGGAAATGGCCGTAAAGATGCATCTTTTTGACATTTAGAGGTCATATTGAGGTTCATTTTGTTCCCTGACAACCCAAGAACGTTCCAGAGTATTAGGCCAATATCTGTGGCTTGGTTCTAAAAGTGCCAATATCAATACTTGTCAAAACCGGTTTTATTGGTGTACGCCATGTAGTTTCACGTGCACTTCATAATGTTAAAACGGCCAATGTCTAAGCCACACAGGATGAGAGATACTGGGGTTTTAATATGTAAGCCCCAGAGTAAAATAAGTTTCCAATCAGCATAAAAAAAGCCAATCTTGACATTGGCCCTCCGTCTTATTTTACGTTTGTTGTAAGATGGGTCAATGTCGACATTGGCCTTTTTTGCTGACAGATGGTTTCAGCAATTGAAACAGTGCTGTGACATTCGACTTAAATCTGGCGGGAATACACAACAATAAAAGTTGTTCCTTTAACGATTCCCCTAACCATTCGTCACATTGTTAGTGAGGAGTCTAGACAATCTTGGTGGGCACAAACGTTATGTTTCTTAGAGGCGATAAGGAAGAGCTTGAGCAACAAACTGCATCGGAAATATCACTGCTGAAGTCGTCACTTTGCCATGATGGTAAGTTTACTAAAATAAGCTGGTATCAGGCGTACTTACCCTATTTTTTCCAACACAAGACCATAAATTGGCTGGTATCTCTACTTAATGCCAATCTAAAATATTATTAACTGTCTATTAAATTTATTTCATTTTTATTTGCTTTAAGGTCACCCCAGTACCAGTACAGAAGGAAATGCATGTTCGTCATTATTTCAAGTTCTGATGATGTATTTGCAGATTCTGATGAATATGTTCCAAATGGTGGCGAAAAGTAGTGATGAAACCAATGACAGAGGGAATATGGCTGTACAAAAGGCAGTTAAAAGATCTTCAAGGATTGAAGAAACTGATCTAATTCAACAGCAGCCTGGCGATGAAACAACAAAGTTCAATGGAAGAATGAAGAAATGTGATCCACGGGATTCATCCAGGAAAAGAAAGCGAAACGAAAAATTGTGGGAGAAAAATCGGAGGAAAGAATTGAAAACTGCAGGAAAGGAAGATGTGACGTCGAAAGGAAAAGTTATACCTGCTGAGTTCTGAAAACATCGTGTAAGTGCAGGAAAAATTGCGGAGGAAAAGTAAATGACGAGAGAGAGATGTTCATAGAATATAGCAAATTGTCCCCAGAAGCTCAAAATCAGTTCATACCTAATCATGTGTCTGAGGAAAAGATACATGAGGAGCGTTTAAGGAACAAACCTGAAGGAACTGCGAGCAGGCGAAAATATTCCAGGAAGTACTTTCTTTACAGTCCTCCTTTGCATCTAAGAAGTATATCAGAATATGTTCCTTAGTACATTTTCTTTAACACAAAAGAATAATAATCGGGAGAAAAGACGGAGCTCTGAAGGAGGAGTATGTTCTGAAGATGGACGTGGTAAACATTCTAATCATCCTAAAGTCCCATCTGACATCGATTTAATAATGGAACACATTAATATGTTTCCTCCCTACGAAAGCCATTACTCTCGATCTCATTCTTCCAAAAAATATTTATCTCCAGACTTGAGTGTTTCAGCAATGTACCAGCTCTATCAAGAATTTTGCCAAATCAAATGTAAGAAACCAAGAAGTGAAGCATGTTATCGAAGTTTTTGTGACCTGTTTCAATCAACTGAAGACTGACACCTGTGCAAAATGTGCAAATAAGTCTTGTTACTCAAGAATTGTACTGATGATGCTGAATGTTGTAAGGTTGAAGTGGAACGACAGCAACATTTGGATTTGGCCCAGGCTGCTTATGATCAGAAAGACAGTGATAAAAAGAAAGCTGAGCAAAATTCCAATGTAGTAACCCTGGCCTTTGATTTGCAGACATGTTTACTCACTCCTTTTCTACGCTGTGGTGTGGCATTTTACAAAAGATAACTTTGGACTTTCAACTTGACAATCTATGCAAAGAGACATGAAGAACGTTCTCCCGTATGTTACATTTGGAATGAAACAATGGCAGGAAGCGTGGCCAAGAAACAGTTTCTCGTCTATATTATTATTTGATTAAACTGGCCAACGAAACTGAGGTACACCTGTACAGCGATTCGAGTACCGGACAAAACAAATATTTTTATTGTCATCATGTTCTGAGAGTATTGGACGAATTCATGATTCAGAGAAGACGTTTGGAAATCAACCGCAAGTTTCTTGATGTAACTTTGAATCTGGCTCAGTTCACACAGCCATTAAGAAGACAAAGAAAACAACTGTTGAAGTAGAACTGCCAAGAGATTGGGCCAAATTAATACACATGGTTCCCCAAAAGCCACCCATAACTGCAATAGAGCTGGAACAAAAGGACTTCTACAACTTTAAAGACTTGCTGAGACGTCATTATCTGCACAAGAAAATAAACACAGAAGAGAATCCTATTGTTTGAAGTAACTCAGGTATGCCAGGAATTGTCTCCCACAAACACAGTTACATTCAAGACGATAGATCTGAACAGAAAGAAAACTCGACATTTGTCTATGCCAAAACTTGCACCTATTTCTGATGCCATCATACCAATTTCAAAAAGAAATTAAAGGACTTAACGGGTCTCTTTCCGTACATCAATGTAAGCAGTTGTCCATTCTATATGCAGTTCATCAATCACCTGAAAACCAGTACACAGCTGAAAGAGATAAACACACAAATTTTATTTCTTTGTGTGTGATGAATGTTTCCTGAAAGTTTGGCCGTACCTTTTTGTAACACCCTGTAATGTTAATAGTTGTCAGAAAATATTCAGAAGCTTGTAACTTCAAACTAAGGTTCTTGACAATGGCCCATTTAGAACCAAGCCACAGAAATTTCCAAAATGAGGTAATGTAGGGCGAGCCATCAGAATAAAAGGCTGTCCAGTAAATGTGGGTAGCTTATGGAGGGACATGGTCTTCTTTTTCCACTTAGGTGGTCTCTCGGATAAAGATGCTAAAGGCTTGTGATGGTTAATTGTTGAAAGATGGATTATCAGAGTAGAATCGTGCTTCGGTACTTGTTGCCCGCAGTTAATGCGTGTTCAGGTTGCTCACCTAATCTCTGCAGTGCACCAACAATGTCCTGGTTATTGTTGGCATTTCAGAGTGTTTCCGTGCTGTTCACACAGACTCTTTGCTACCTTCTTCAAATTTCAGTATGCCAGGCCAAAGTCCAATAATTTATAGCAATGCATCAGGAGCTATTGTGCTTTCACAACAGACAGAAAAATAATAGTCTGCCAACTTTTTTCTTTTTTGATAATTTTTCCAAGAAATTAAAACAATTAGTAAGTTCATTTGTAAATTTGCTTGCTGTTTTCTATGTACGAGTGGAGAAAAAAACCTTTAGAAATTACCTTTGGCGTTCTTGCAAATAAAAAAAAATTAAATGTTGTGAGGGGATCATAGTTCCAATTTTTAGAAACTTTTTTGTAGTCTTAATTCACTTTTTTGAGTGACCATCTTGCAAGTACACAATGTTCTCTTACATTTTTGTACAACTGTACGTACTTATTGATATTTACTCACTTCTCCAACACTTTAAATCAGGGTTGGGAAAAAAGGGTTGGGGGAAAAAAGGGCTGGGAAAAAATTTCAACTGGATCAGCTAAGAAGACATCTCAGCACCAGAACAATGTAACCGAGGCACGGTTAAAAATTTCCGAAGGACATGGACGACATAAATGAGTACAATGAAGATCTTTGCGAGGCTTTAATAAAAACAAACAACCCTTTGAATAAGCTGGAGAATGAAGGATTCAGGACCTTCTTAAGAAAAATACACAGGAAAAGATATTCTTCACGAGTCAACACTCAAAATGAAATATGTGAACCCACTGTATGAAAAGATAAGGCTTTTCAATAATTTTTAGGATTGTAGGTATGTGGAAGTCAATGGATATAATTTGGTATATACATAGGCCAAAATAATAGTAATTTAATTTATAAAATAAAAAAATAATAAAAATACTTGAAAAATAAATTCAAACTGTTTGAAAATTGAAAGGGAGTGAAGTATTTCAAGAAAGGAAAAGACAAATGAAGAAAGGACTTGAGGAGGAGACTGCCTCTAAACATTCACTGCAAAAAAGAAAGTAAATTAATTCTTAAATATAATTGTTTATGAGCAAATTAAATAACTATTACTTTGGTCAATGCATATACATAAGAAAATAGTCAAAAATTTAGGTAGGTGCTAAAACAGATAGTTTGTTTTTGTGTGTGTGTGTGTGTGTGTGTGTCCTGCGTAGTGTCCATATGTTTATGTGTATTTTTTAAATTTAGTTTCTCTATTACAGACACTGGAGAATATTAGGAAAGACAGTGGCGATTCTCCAGTCTGACTATCCGTTGAAGAAACCATTGATTCTTGCGGTCGGTATATGGTACACGTCATAGTTGAAAATTTTTTTCCGGTGACGAGGACACCTCCTATGTGCAAAGGAGTGAAACAAATGACACACACCACCATTGAATGCACAGTGCAGGAACTATTGTGTAAGATTTACCAATATTGAATAGTTTAAATTATAGGTAATATGAGTGCAGTTTTTCACATCATATCCCGAGCCAATAATAAAATTTGTAAAATCTTTTTATTTTCTTTCAGTTGTGCTATGGAGAAGTGAAGATCGGAAACGTGGGGGAGAACAAGGTTTAGGCCCCTGCTGCATTAAATTATGCTGAAGGCTGCAGTGTCTCCAGGTGTTTTACCTTAAAATTATTCACCTCATGTGTCTGGCTCATGGCATCCATTGAGTCGCTGAAGAGGTCAGAGCCCCAAGCGGAGTGAGAGCTTTCAAGACTGCTCACCCTGACGATCTCTGCCACCTGAACCAGTCTTGACGAGGTGAGGAAAATGGATTTCAGCTGCAAACTATCATGCACACAACCACAGAAAAGTTGAGAAGGCATGGATGTGTATGTAGTTCTAGATAAACTGAATAAGCAAAGAAAACTAATATAACATAGAATTCCAATATTAAGCTTATTTCTCTTTACAGCAATTTTTAGCTTGAAACTGACATTCACTAGATTACTTTCTTGTTCCAGGTCCTAAAGCGCTTTGAGAATTCCAATGTGTTACACAGCCTATCTTTCATTCGAGCGCACTTGGATGGCCTTCTAGACCTAATTGAGAAACTTGAGACTCGTAACATGGAAGTTACAAAGGCAGTGCCTCTTGTCGAAGGACTCAGGACACAGAGCAAGAGTTGGCCAGGTCACATTGGCGAGAGACTTAGAAGAAAATTGGATGCAGTTCTTCATAGAAATCCTGATTGACCTACAATTCGGAATATCGCTCAGTTACTGGAAGGAGAGAAATACTCTGAGAAACTAGATGATTTCACGTTGCCTGCTGTCGCTGCTCTTAAATTTTTACCTGTAGTGTCGTGTGACGAACAACATTTTCAGTCTTGAAAATGATTGTTATCTGACCACAGGAAAAATTTTCATGTAGAGAATATGGAAAAAATGTTGGTAGTTCAAACAAACTCTTAACCTTTAGAATTTACCAAAGTTAACATGTAAGTACCTAAGTTATATTCCATTTTATTCCTTGAATTACAGCCATTATTGAAAATATTTGATGGTTAATTCATGATGAATATATTAAAGACAGAGAAATGCCTAACTAAAGAATTTTAGCTGCATATTTAAAGGCATATACTGGCAGTAAGAGCATATTTTAACTGCATGTTTTAAAGAGTTTTGCCTCACATTTTGTGGGTTTTAAGTGCATATCAATCAGAACGCTAGTTATGAAGCATTGCGTAGTCTTCATAAACCCTTCGATACATTTTGCTCTTGTATAAGCACTGTGTTTTGTTGTTGTATATGGCGCATATCCTTTGCAACTTAAGTTTTATTTCCCATTGTTCATGTTGTATTGCTGCAGTATTATTCTCCAATAGCGAGATACAGTAATATCCTTCATCAGAGTATTTGTTCTTACCAGTCAAAGTTACAAAAATTTAACTGAAAACTAAAACAATGAAAGATTCCCAGAATTCTAAAAATGTCCCGGGTTTTTCCCAGGTCATATACACCCTCTTTATATCACTTTCATGACCACCTGTTCATTTTCATGGCCTGTAGACATCTTGTATTACATTTTAATCACATTTCTAATGGTACTGTGCTTTTTGCCTCTGTGACATTCCCTGCACTAATCGCCCCCAATGTTCTGCCAGTTATTAGTTCATGGCACTGGATTCTGTGACTACGAACTTCAGGGCCATCTGTGTGTTAATCTATCTGACATTACCGCAAGTACACTTTATTTGAGTTTACTTTTACTGACTGACTTCAATTTTTTTAAAACAATTGATAACAGCTGTTAGCAGTTTATTATGCTCTCATGGGGACCTGCAGATGACCACCTAATGAACCTATTAAGTGCAGAATTTAAGGTCTTTGTGAATAGTTCGAAGCATATGCATGTGTGTAAACTCATCACTGATGTGTTGTAACACAGGAATATACTGTCATTAAATGGCACTAGTTTCAGTGTCATTTGCATTTTTGTTTCCTTTTTCATCCAGTGAAAATACTTCCATATTTTGCAAGTAATGTCACCAAACTGCAATTTAAAATTGCACCTTAGCATGTATCAAGCACTGCAACTGAAAATAGTTCGTTACCACAATACTTTCAATTTTGCATAACAATTTACAGTTTGTATAGAATAAAAAAATGCTTTATCAAATTAGCTCAGAATTTACAACAAAATGCCAGGTTCATTCATTTATTTGTTTAGCTGTAATAAATACAAAGAATGAAATACAATGTATTTTGATACAATTTATTACTGTATCCAAGACAGTAAGACGACAATTTACAAAATTTTAAAATGAAGTTCGTATCTCACATTTCTGTCAAGTGTCAAATATCCTAAATGAAGTTCAAAGGAGGTGTTATGTTGTTTGTACAGCCTGAATGACAGCCTGATTTTCCTCGTAATGAACCGAAATATTTAGTATTGCAAGAACATCACATTTCTGTTTTTGATAAAACTATGCAATGATAAACTGATTGCATTCAAAGAAATTACTATTCAACTACTGAAATGCTTAAAAGCTACACACAGTTTCAGCAGTCTTTCAGGCACTATTCTTAAAAGTTGGAATGTTCTATCAATTATAATTGGAGACTCACTTTTACATAAATCATACTTCTGCCGATCTGCTGTGCTTTCAAATAAATGAAGGGAACAATACATACCTCACACAACGAACTGGAAGGTTATATTAAATAACGTAAGATTACAAAATATTTACAATGTGTATCAGCAGTGTCATGATAATAGTGCACAAGTCAAAATAGTGACAGAACAAAAATAATTCAGTTCACTATGCACACAACACTACAATTACTTTTACTGAGATGTACACAATTTCTCACACACAAATATAACATGGAAAGTTAAGGCAAAGGAATATTTTACAGTCATAATTCCGATGAAGATCACCAGTTACTGCTCGATTTTCCAAATGATTTACTTCTTTCCTTTGAGTCATCTTTTTTCTGACCTTTAACTTTATTCAGAAACTTGTCCATTTCCTCAATGCTATTTTCTGGGGGTAATCTTGGGCCCTCTGATCCCCTATTTCTTGAACTCTTCTCTTCAGAGTCTTTCTCAGCCCATTTACCTTCGTAAGATTTACGGTCAACATAACTTGACTCTCTTGATGGTGGGCCACCTGGAGGTAATGGTGGCAACCCATAATCATCATCATCAACAGCTTCCCCTTCACTTAATGGTTCATCCCTAGATTTACTGGAAGCTGCTTGTGCATCATCTTTCTTATTTTCCTCTGCAATATACTTATTTATCTTTTCTTTCGCTGCATCAACTTTCTTCATAGGATCATCATCTTCACGGCTGTAGCTCCTCCTACCATCACTACTTCTGGATCGAGGTCTTCCCTCATAACGTCTGCTATGGTAGTCTCTGTAACCAGAACTAGGTTTATAGTGAAAAAACCTTGGCCTTCCTCTCCCTCTCCCTCGATTGTTAAATGGCCTGTTTCCTCGACCGGGTCCATACTTTTGATGGAAATTCCTGTTCCCACGATTAGCAAAATTACTTCCACCACGTGCATTCTTATAATTGCTCTGGAAACGAGGCCTGTAATATGTGCCACGATTACGTGGATATCGACCCTGAAATTTATTCATATGGTAATCGTGCCTCCTGCGACGGTCATCAGATTCACTTCTGCTACGCCTCCTGTAATCCTCAGACCGAGATCGGCTACGTGAATAGCGATCATATGATCGACTGCGGCTACGGTACGAACGAGATCTTGAACGTGATGCTGAACTACGATAATAAGATCGGGACCTTGAACGGCTACCATACCTAGCATATGATGCTGAGCGCGATCGTCTACCGTCATAGGAAGCAGATTTAGACCTGTTCCTATTCTTTGGATATGAACGAGAGCGAGACCGTGAGCTATTACTGCTAGAAGCACGGCTGTACTTTGTTCGAGAGCGAGACCTGCTACGTGATGATTCACCCGATGAAAGCCTTCTACCAGGACCTGCACTAGATGAAGCTGCAGTTGGTGTCTGTTGTGATGTAGGAGTAGGCTGCTGTTGCTGTGGTTGTTGCTGCTGTGGTTTCTTTTTCTTTCGTTTCTCAGAAGCATTGGAATCTGTATCACTATCAGTCCTTGGGCCTTTAGCTTGTGAACTGGAGTTTGCTAACACTGGTGTTGTCTTGCCTCTACCTGATATGGTGAATGATGTCTTCGGGGGCATACCAGGTGGCAGGGGAGGGAGCTCATCTGATTTTTTTTCTGAGGACCGAGACGAGTTTATTCTAAAACCACTCTGAAACTTATCCATAAACTGTTGCGTTTTAGTAATAGAATCTTCTCTTGCTTCCTCTGAACTTTCTTTTTTAGGTTTTTCTTGTACAATCTTTTCAGCTGTTTCTCTGGATTTCCTGGCACTAAACTTTTCTTCCGGTTGTTTCTTCTTGCGCACCTCAGCTTCATCTTCACTACCTTCTTTATCATTATCTTTTAAGAAAATGAACCTCTTCTCTTCAATTTCATCCCATGGTTCCTTTTCAATTTGAGATTTGTCCTTTTTCTTAATTCTGTAAAACAAAAGACAACATAAAAATTCTTGCAGTTCTCATAAAATGAACAGCATTTATTAAATTCAGTAAACTGAACATACTGACCAACAAAGCATATACATATGATTTTAACACATTATCAATTGCAGCAACTCTCACATGAATGTACTAAAGCCTGGACAGGCCGTTGATTGTAATTTCTACACAGTATTTCACATAAGCCAAAAAGACTAATGAGATGTGAAAACTGCCTTGGTCCACTGTACCACAAACAATATCCACTAACTGGAAAAGGAACAAGGAAATAGTCACATCCATCACAAAGACGGTTCATTTCATTATAGCACAGCTCTACAGGATAGTTGCTGGGAAAATGATGCCGTTTGATGCCACGATATTAAATCTGGCAGATAATATTATGAAGCTTTGCACAGTGTTGCAATTTGAGTAGACATATATCAGAATTCATAAGTCAGAACACAATAATGCCAATGCACAAAATTTCTCTCTTAAATAGGAACAGAGATACAGCTCAAGCAAATCATGAACTAGAGATGGAAGTACTTGAGATTTTTGTTAAGAATAGGAAAATAAATTTACTACTGCTTGTTTGAACTAAGAAGCCAAATTGTCTGCTGGAGCAATGATGGGATCACATGTACCATCACGATTAAGTTACTGCTGGTCAGCCAAGGACACAATTAATTCCAAGGAAGAAGTTGCTACAATGAGGTCTTCAATATTATTACTGAGTATCTAAAACACACAATAATTAATTTTGATGATGCATGTACGCATGGCCACATACCTAGTGTTTGTTGAGCCAATCTGTATCTTCCATTTCGAAGGCATGACTGTAGCGGACTCCGGTGTTGCTTTCTCCTTTGAATTTGCTGGTGGTGAAGGTGAGTCTGCAAACATATCCATCTTTTTCTTTTCTGCAGCAAAAAGAATTATTTGGTATACAAATATGATCACTACTAATAAAATTGATATATCATAATTTCACAGTGAAAGAATTAAGAAAGAATGAATACATATCAGAATGTTGTGGTCAAACAAAAACATTACAATGGGGGAATGAGGTTATCCTAACAGAAGTGTAGAAGTCTTCTGAAAGCAACATATATGGGGGCAATCAAAAAGGTTCCATTCAAAAACTGTACAGTCCAAAACTGGTACATCAATGAAGCAATATCTCCATGAGCACTGAGGCAATCATACACGGGGTTGAAGATACCTGTTTGGTAGAACACCCTGTCCTGCTGCACGAAGGAGTCCGTAACTGCCTGCAGCACATCTGTATCCAACAGGAATAGTCAACCCTTCAAGGCCTTTTTAACGGATCAAAGGGTGATAATCACATAGGGAGATATCAGGACCTTAGGGTGACTACTGAAGTGTATCCGACTACAGTTGCAGTTAACTTCTGCATTACACTTGCAATATGGGACCTGAATTTCTCATGAAAGAGCGCACCCCTTGGCGCACCTTCCACCAAGGTTGTTTTCGACAGACATGCTGCCCCAAACATATTCTTCTTTCTCCAAAGCAGACCCATTGGTGTTGGTCCTGTCTGAACTCATTTGGTAATAACGACACCATAGTTCATGTTTCCACATTTTCTGCACGCGCGTGGGCACACACACACACACACACACACACACACACACACACACACACACACACAGAAAAGACACAAATGCCACACTAATTCATTGCTCCCATATTGGTGCTTGTATACCGGCAAAGCATGTACGCTGCAGCATTGCCCTGAAATGGAAACTTTTTGATTGGTTCTTGATTGCAGCATGTAACTTGACACCAGCCAACTGTAAATAAAGATCTGCACTGTATTGTTTCTTGAGAATTATTGTTTTTAGTTCTCAGCTTGTATTCCAATCCAGGCAGACAACAAACAAGCGTTCGAAATTAAATGCCTGTAACAGTTTATAGCATATTTATGCATGAAGTAAGTAAAGAAGTAATGTACTGTTGACCAAATTATAGTGTCAGGAATGTACCACAGACTTTAATACAGCAGCAAACAAGAGAATGTACAGAATGAGATTTTCACTCTGCAGCGGAGTGTGCGCTGATATGAAACTTCCTGGCAGATTAAAACTGTGTGCCCGACCGAGACTCGAACTCGGGACCTTTGCCTTTCGCGGGCAAGTGCTCTACCAACTGAGCTACCGAAGCACGACTCACGCCCGGTACTCACAGCTTTACTTCTGCCAGTACCTCGTCTCCTACCTTCCAAACTTTACAGAAGCTCTCCTGCGAACCATGCAGAACTAGCACTCCTGAAAGAAAGGATATTGCGGAGACATGGCTTAGCCACAGCCTGGGGGATGTTTCCAGAATGAGATTTTCACTCTGCAGCGGAGTGTGCGCTGATATGAAACTTCCTGGCAGATTAAAACTGTGTGCCCGACCGAGACTCGAACTCGGGACCTTTGCCTTTCGCGGGCAAGTGCTCTAAAGTTTGGAAGGTAGGAGACGAGGTACTGGCAGAAGTAAAGCTGTGAGTACCGGGCGTGAGTCGTGCTTCGGTAGCTCAGTTGGTAGAGCACTTGCCCGCGAAAGGCAAAGGTCCCGAGTTCGAGTCTCGGTCGGGCACACAGTTTTAATCTGCCAGGAAGTTTCATATCAGCGCACACTCCGCTGCAGAGTGAAAATCTCATTCTGGAAACATCCCCCAGGCTGTGGCTAAGCCATGTCTCCGCAATATCCTTTCTTTCAGGAGTGCTAGTTCTGCATGGTTCGCAGGAGAGCTTCTGTAAAGTTTGGAAGGTAGGAGACGAGGTACTGGCAGAAGTAAAGCTGTGAGTACCGGGCGTGAGTCGTGCTTCGGTAGCTCAGTTGGTAGAGCACTTGCCCGCGAAAGGCAAAGGTCCCGAGTTCGAGTCTCGGTCGGGCACACAGTTTTAATCTGCCAGGAAGTTTCAAGAGAATGTACAGCTATGTAGCCAGTTCTATCTTTTCACAGAAACTGACAGTAGGTTTTACATAATAAGTTTATCAACCCCTATCCTCCAACACCCGTGAAACAACACATCTCTTCTTATCATTTACCTTTTCCTTTTTAATTCTGTGCTTTGAAAATTACAATGTATAAAATAACTGAGGCCGATCTTTGTAACACCAACAACAGTCCTCCTACAACTAATGTTGCGAAGTTTTGTATTCTAATATTACTAATGCCAACATGATTAAAACAGTTTCTTCTTATTACAAAGGAACACACATTTCACACATGTACATCTAGTCTTACCTCTTGCTCTTAATGTTTCTTCTACTTTTGCCTCTTCATTGTGAACAAAAACAACTTTTGGTGATGCATGTTTATTTTTCCCCGGGCTTGAGGAGTGCCTCTTCTTTTCTTTCTCGCCTTTCTCCTCACTCCTGCAGAAATAAGAACATAAAGACTTAAAATATGTGAAAGAAGTAGGGCCACATTTGCATCAGAAGTGCACTTGTCACATTTATTTAGACTCTACTTTTCAACATTCACACAGATGTATAAACTGAACATGTGATGAGAACAGCATACAGCATAGAAGGAATATAAATTTTAAACATTTACTCCAGAACAGGATTTCACTTCATCAAATATGCAACAACCAAGTTTCTGTGAAATAGCGCCTACATTTATGAATGCATAGTTTCAATACAATATGCTAATTTGTTTCCCATGTTGTTATTAACTGCAACAATAAATTCTTTCAACTCAAAAACCATTGTAGATAGTTCCACACCTAATACCTAAAACACTACAAACACATGTAATATTTAAGAGCTACTACCGTAAAAATTTGCTGGGCCATAAGGCAAAATTAAATGTCACAATGACCAGTGCAGCATCATCACTATCTAAACACATTCGGAAATGATCAAAATTAAAACGTCTACAATAACCTCACATTACTGAACTTTAAAAATTAAAAACACAGAAGTTAATATATTTTTTCTCTCACCTTTTTGATAACCCAGTATCCTTCTCCACCTTGGCATAATAAGCACTTAACTTTGATTCCAAGTCTTCAAGATCAGGAAGGTTTTCAAGTCCAAGCAATCTGCAAAAACAAGACAATTTTTCCTCACAAAAACTCAGTCCTTAATTTAAACGTGACAGCTGACAATCCATCACTATTTTACTACTTTCATGCTCACCCTTTTTTTTTTTTGCAGTGATAAAGAATCATCTAATTAGGTTGTAATATATCTCAAGAACGTTATAAGGCAACTGTGAGCAATAGTATAGCCCCCTGAATACCACAAGAAACAAAAAATTTAAAAAATAAACAAACCTCAAGTCCTTTTTGTCACTTCCTGATCCATACAGAAATTCTTCTTCATCATCTAT
This sequence comes from Schistocerca cancellata, assembly GCF_023864275.1. Taxonomy (NCBI): domain Eukaryota; kingdom Metazoa; phylum Arthropoda; class Insecta; order Orthoptera; family Acrididae; genus Schistocerca; species Schistocerca cancellata. The sequence continues at coordinate 912,951,898 of NC_064627.1, read as the reverse complement.
ACTTTTTCGTTTTCGTGTTTCGTCCTTAACAGTGAGCTCCTTCCTAATAGCATCTCTGAACTTCTTTGACTCCATCTGTTCTTCGAAATCTTTTATGTCAAATTTATCGGAGCGTTTGCTCCTATGTTTCTTCTTCTTCTCATGCTCTTCACGTTCCCTCTTCTTCTTCTTATCTGAAATAACCAATTATGAGCAAACATATTCTTTGGAATTATTTCTACACACAAAAAGGAAAGAAATTTTTTGTGACACATTGTATGTATAATCGAGATGGACACTAAGTATACATAATTATCTGATTCTGCAGAACAATTTAGCATCTGTATTTTAAGCAGAGTTTGCACCATGTTTGAAACAGGTTTAACAGATTGGTCACAACATTGTCTGGAGTTAGCACCAGACGATTAATGTTTGCAACATGTTACAACATAGTAAAAACTACTGCCATGTCTGTGTTGGTACGGATTGCAGGAAGCAATTTTGTCTGTCATGCTGCCTATGTTGTGGTGTACTTCGCACAATGGAGTATTATTATCAATGTGTTGCCCAGAAGTGAAATGCACAAGGCAATAGATATTCAGATTTACGACACCGAGGCAGAGAGATTAATCTGGAAAGAGCAAAGTGCAAACCACAGGAATTCCAAATTACACAAGTAGCAGTCATGCAGGAAAGGAACCGAGTTCTTTGCTAAAACAAGAGAGAGGAATTGTAGAACTTTGTCTTTGAGGTGGAAACAAATTTATTTAATGTACAATGTGAAATGTTTGCCACCAGCTTCAGTGATGCGGACACAAACAACTGACACAGTTTAAAATATGCTTCCAGTGTGTGTGTGTGTGTGTGTGTGTGTGTGTGTGTAAGGGGGGGAGGGGGAGAATTGCAAAGAAAAAGTTTTGAATTCAAGTGTAAATGCGGCTTTACTGACAGCATCAAAATATTCAGTTCTCTTATGATGAGAGTACATTTCTGGGTCAATGTGCACAATAGCTGAGACCTATCTTCCACACAACAGTAGACACCAGTCATAGAACATAATTTTAAGTACAGATTTATATCAGTAACGTAAGATTTAGAACATAATACGACCCTTGAACTGTATCTCTTCAGCCTTGGCTAACTCAACATGCTTAGGCAACAAAAGAATGATCAATGATTGAAAATGTATTTAGTATAGATAAAAAATCTAGTTATGAAGCGCATCAGAAGGGTCACAAAATATATGGAAATGTGCAACCTTTCTGTGTTAGATGCTCTTACTACTCCTGGCAGAACTGTTGAAGGGAAGGAAGAGGGATGGAGTGAAAGGACTGGTGTAATTTAGGAAACAGGGAGAGTTAAGGGAAAGATGCCCTGAACCTTAGGCCAGGGGAGACTCAGTGTACGGAATGAGAGGGAGTGACTATTGTTGATGCACGACATTTTCTACTCTTGCAGAGAGCAGGCACGAATGGTCTTTCCTTCTCATCCAACACAGTAAGATTCTAGGCAACTATTCTTTAACTCTCCCCATTTCCTAAACCTCACCAGTTGTTTTCCTTCATCTCCCTTCCTTTTACTTCAATCCTGCTGCTATAAGAAACCACTGGCTCCAAAATCTTTTATATTTCCGTATTTTTACATGCGTTTCCTCCTACTGCCACTGTGAGATTTTTTAAGCGTACTACAAAGGGAATGAACAGCCTTGCAACTAAACAAATTCTACAGAAACCGCTCTTATTTCACACTACAGTAATTTAACATTTTCAAAGCTGATAGCAGCTGTCTAACAACAACTTCCAATTTTGGAGGAGGGTCTGCAGGATTCAAGTAACATTTTATACTGAAATGGACAATGCAGTACAATACATTCTGCTTCAAAGTTTGTTACTCTTAAAGGTCCTTTCCTAAGATTATCTTCCTTTTGATCTAACAGTCCGAGTCATTCTCATACTGTTTATTGTCTCTCCCACTTTCAGTGTTCCTGTTCCTGCTGTGGATGAGCTAATACTGGAGAACTTCAATAGCACTCACATTATTATTTACATTGCTATAACCTGTTTCAATAAATGAGATGTCAAAACATGAGCTTAGGTCAAGTATTACACTACCATATTCTTTGTCAACATTGTATGTCAAATATTTATGTCAAAGATATTTGATAGTGTAATACGGAACTTTGCCAAATCTCGCCTTTCGCCAAAGAAATATGATCAAATCTAGGATTTGTCGTAGGTTTGATCACAAAAGTTGTTTGCCTTCCGTTCACTGCAATATGAAATGTAACCACTTGGAGCACTGACATCGCTGGAGATATTTGACTTCTGTAGTGTGTTTATAAAAATGGTTGAGAAGTTAAGTTGGCGTGTTCCTTCAACTCTTTTTTAATATCCTTGCTTCAACTGGAGTGGGAGGTTGGCAAGAGGCACAATGCATGCTATTAATCTTGTGATGATGGGCAGGTGGAACACGCCGTAAGCGACTTCATATCCGCAATCGCAGCTACAGCCATCCACCTCTATATCCGGAAACATCCAGGCAGCCTTTCAGAAAGCCGCTATAGAGGAGATGGGCATCTCTAAAAGAAATTTATTTTTCTTAGCTTTTAATTCTACTTAGTCTACTTTTGAACTCTGGATGCCGCGAGTTAAAAAGTACTTCATCTGTTTAGCAATTTTTATCAATTTTACAGTCGTTTTAAGACTAATTCTATTAATTAAATTATTAAAAAATAAAAATAGTTCTTATTGCCTATATAGTGTACAAAACATTTATTTACCATAAGATATTCCTCCTCTACTGATTTAGAGATCGCTTCACATATTTCTGGAATTATTTTGGTTAATGTGAAATGTGTTAAATTAGAGTGCTGTATTTTAAGCTACGGTAGCTCTCTCATGTATCAAGAAATCATATTATTATAGTGAGCCTGTCTCTGCACATACAGCATTTGTCAACTGAGTGTTCTGTTCTGTAATATGAGAAGCCACTTTACTGAGAAACTACTGAAATGCACTCTAATCCATTTGTAAGTAATTCATACAAGACTTGACGTCCGCCACTTGCAGCTCTAATAATATATTTTTCGGATAACTTATTAACTCGCCATAAAACCCAAAGCTTCATCTAAGTATGTTTCCTTTACTTTCCACTGCCTCTGGAAGCACACACAATGGAACTGCAACTGTGGTACAATCAACTGCAGCGCATGATAACAGGTTGTCGTCTGCCATCTTGAACATTGACAAAAAAATATGACGACAAGTGGAATACCCCTCTTTGGTGTCTCATTACAGATGTTTGATGAATATTTGAACATATTTCTTTGTTAAACAAATATGATAGTGAAATACCGGCTTTAAGACTATCCAAAAGCAGGTCTGCAATGACTGCAGGGGACACTATGCACACTAGACTATGATCCATGTTCACAGGTGATCATCTGAGCATGGCATTGACCACACGATCTATGGCTCTATGGCCAGCACCACACAGTCTGGGATTAACTGGACAGGAAATCAAAAATTGCATCAACAATATGTCTGCAGTGCAGTGGGGGAGGGCAATACTATAAGCTTTTGGACTCAGATTATGCTGCTCTTATGTTTCATATTTACATACACACTAACTTTTATCGAACTTCTGAAACATTTTCATTGCTCTGACATGTTTATGAGGAATTCTTGTCACATGAGAGAGAACACACTTTCTATATAATTAAGTGTTAGTTTAAGAAAATAAAACAACAGCTCTAATACTTACTCTTCTCCTTATCACGGGACTTCTTTTCCTTCTTTTTCTTCTTCTTTGATTTTTCCTCCTGAGCTTTCCTTTCCTTTTTCCTTAAACAAATGGTCACCATGAATATAAGCAATTACCTTGAAACTGATACATAAATTTATAAAAATGAAGTAGAACAAAGGGAAAGAAAATGCATTACCATTTTCAGCTGCTTTATTTCATGAAGATAAATAATATGATAAGCACAAATGAAACGTATAATCATATTTTCATGTAACCCTTGTAATAAACTTTTAGTCATAGTTGCACTATATGAAGAGGTTTGAAATTCTGATCTTCACAATACAAATTAACAACAACTTGTGCATGGGAAATTATGAAATAGTAAATTAGTTCTCACAACCCTGTATATGAACTCAATTGCTTGCCTGTACTAACTGGCAGGGTACTTGTGATTCATTTGTGGACGAACATGTTTTAAATGTTACAGAACAATACTGTGTTGAAGTTTCTTTGCTGAAACAGAGCTGAAACAATCTTACACTCCAACAATTGAAAAAATTCTTTTCGTAGCTTTGAACTCCACAGGAAACAACTGAGAAATTAACTTTTTTGCAAAACTTCAAGACTTAGCTTATTCCATAACTATATTATCTGAATTACATGTTCTACATCTGACTACTCAGCAAATCACACTGAAGTGCCTGGCAGAAGGTTCATCAAACCACATTCAAAACAATTCTCTATTTATTACACTCTCAAAGAGCATGTGAAAAAAAATCTGTATCTTTTTGTGTGAGCTCTTATTTCCATTATTTTCTTGTGATGATCATTTCTCCTCATGTAGCTCCTCAGCCTCAAAAAAATATTTTAACATTTGGAGGTGACAAATTTTGTGAGAAGATCCTGCCACACTCTCCCCCCCCCCCCCCCCCATTTCTCTAGAATACTAAACGTGCTGCCCTTCTTTGAACTTTCTCAATGTACTCCCTTAATCGTATCTGGCAAGGATCCCACTTTGCACACCAGTACTCTAAAATAGGACAAGTAAATGTACTGTGGGCAATCCTCTTTAAGAGATCTGTTGTTTCTTCCCAGTGTTGTGCCAATAAAATGCAGCATTTGGTTCACCTTCTTCACAACTCTTTCAAGTTGATTAGTCTCTTATAAACTTTCTCCTTCTTCTTCTTCAAAGACTGAAAACAATGGATTTGTTTATAAATAACTTTTCCGCTACCAATCACGATTTTCTTCTATTCAAGTTTTACAAGACACATTTTGGGAAATGATTTCCATTTTCAAGTGTGTTTTCCCTTTGTACTATTCCATTTTTAAATAATGTTTTCAATATGTGAGGTTCTGCTTTGTTTTGTTGACTTTACTGCAATACATAAAAAGATGCAAATATGTTGCAATAAAATCAACACAACAAAGCCGAACCTCACAGATCGAAAACACTATGTAAAAATGGTACATTACAAAGATAAAACATACTTGAAAATGGGAATCATTCCCCGAAATACGTCGTGTAAAATATGAATACAAGAAATTGTGATTGGTAGCAGAAAAGTTATTTATAAACAAACCAATTACAATTTTTTCGTAATTGTAATTCCTAGCCATTTGGTTGAATTTATGGCCTTTAGATTTGATTGATTTATCATGTTACAAAGTTTAACAGATTCCTTTTAGCACTTATGGATGATTTCACAATTTTCAGTGTTTAAGTCAATGTCACAATGAATATTTAAGATGAATTTTTTCCAAGTTTCACTTTGTGACAGATGCATTAAGTTGCATGGAAAAATGCTTATTCTGATGATTGAAATAGCACTTTGGAACACAATCAATGAAAGAGAGCACATGTGAAAGATAGTCCGATTAAGTTACAAAATATTAACTAAGAAATGAGGTGACATCGAAAACAATTGAATCGATGAATATTAAAAGGGCAGAAGCCCACTGAGGCCAACTTTCAGTAAAATGAATAAAACTGCCCCATTCTGAAAATATTGGAAAATGTTCAATTGGATGGTACATCTGTAGAACTAGTGGTCAGAGAGATACTGAATAAGAATGTATAACTGTAATTCAAGTTCTCTATTATAGATACATTTTTGAAGATCAAGTACTACTACCCTTTTTAACACATCACAAAGAAATCAAGTCAATTTTCTCTAGTTTTACTAATGGATTATGGGAAAAAACAGTTTTTTTTAAATAAACCGAAAAGGTTCACGTAAAACGAAACTTTTATTACATGAGAAGGTAATTAAAGTATGAGAGACATTTCAAGACAAATCAAAAGCCTTCAAGAAACAGCATCATTTAATCACTGTATGCAATTGGTTAGCCGTCTGAAGTAGGCCACCAGAAGGTGATTCGGAAAAATCTTGAAATTGAAAATTCTCCTGAGCAGATTTTGGCTGCTTGTGTTTCCACAGAATACTGTTTTTTTCTAGTATGGTGACCACCAGTCTCTTGTATGTTGAAGGGGCCATTGTCCAGACTGCTGCCCTCTTAAATTGCCAACCTCAGAAACCTGTACTTGTCAACTGCCATTAAGCCTCCAGAAAATAGGTGACAAAGGTCCTTTCAGCATTAAACAATGCAGCTGCCCATGTTGAACCCGAAAAGGCAAACAAATAAAAATCTAATAAACACAGACTACTGCCTTTTTAACATTCAGTAATTCAATTTTCTTGCAAAAATTCACACACCTGAAGTCCCACCCCACCCCTGCTGCTTGTCCTCAATATTAATTCTCTAATTTACTTACTCTTGTGATTTGAACAACACTTCTGCAGAATAAAGAAAGAAGACAAATTTCCACAGTAAACCATACAATATAGAGAAACATTAATGATTTTCTAACTGGCATACGTACAGATTAAGACGAGTCATCAACTTACCATCGTGCAGATTCCTCCAAGAATTTTCGAACCTTTTCTTCATATTCTGAGTCTCCCTTAGTCTGTTCCAAAAATCTACAAACTCTCTGCTCATAATCGTCTTTTTCATATGATTTTTGCATACTGGTATCTTGCACAACCTGAAATGCTGTAGAATAATTTACATTTAGTAATGATTATCAGTGGAAAATCTGTACGCTAAGAAATTACACTAAGACTGTCGTGATAAGCTTGTTTATGAAACAAAAGGAAAAGAACTGTCCAAACCAATAACACAATTGTTGGACTTATCTCTACAAAAATACATTCAGAAATCCTGAAAAGATTGTTTTATAATACCTACGCATCTAGCCATTAACACATGCCAGTTTTGAGAAACATTTTATGCACCTGAAAAGGATCAACAACTGCTTAAAGACATTTTGACAAACAAAATTACTCTAACATTGAAGAGCAAAAATAACAGTTTTTAGACATGGACAGAAAAGGTCATTGGATAACTGTTGTTATGATAACATATATGCAAATGGTGAATGGCTGGAGGGGCTAATGTATCTGTTAAAACGTGTCACTGTATAAGTCGAAGTTGTTACTGCACTGTGATAATATTTTTAAATGTATCTCACATTTTTCATGACAATATGTTTCATCATTTTAGACTAGCAGCCTTCCATGGGATCTGTGACCATGTTGTCATTAATGATCATACATGTTTTGTCCATCGAAATTTTTTTTACCAGACTCCTCATGCCGTGTTTGCATTATCCCGTCATCAGATTTGTGGCGAGACAGAATTACGAATTAAGAAGCATATATTACATTAAATTCAATTTAACTTCTTCATGGCATTGACACCCAGTATTTTTGTCACTCCTACATATTCAATTACAATGTCCAAAACTGGATATGGCAGTACAAAGCGTTATAAGGTAAACAATTTTTACCAATAAGTGGAATTATTGACATTATCATAGTGCCTATGACACCTAGCATATGCATCACGCTAAATGAGGACACCAGCTGCAATCACAGAAGGCCTTCTTTGACGAATTTTCACTCGCAAAACATTTTGCAGAAAGACTTTTTAGTTCGCTTGGGCATTCTGTTTGCAGGTATAACACCATTCATGTCATACACAAAGATCATAATCAGTTTCACTTTTGATTGTTGGTGGAGGAATTTTTTTAGGTGTGGAGACTGAACTTTTCCATTATGATGACTGACTTCATCTCTGGCTCAATCTCGTATCCAGGTTTCAAGTGCAATCGCGACCTGCTTTCTGCTTATCACCCACATCATGTGGAACCCATCTGGCAAAAACTTTACTCACCTTTAACTTTTGATTTACGATTCTGTTAACTGAAGTGACAAAACAATCTGGCCTCATATGCAACTTCCTCACGTTTTTGTCAATCATCGCTCGAAATAATCTAAGAGCTGTAGTCTGTTGCAGATAATGGCCTTACACTTGTTGGGTTGTCCTCAGTGATAACCCGACCTCCATGGAAAGAAGCAGATCACAGTATATTGTGCTACAATCAATGACACTGTTCCCACACACCACTCTCAAAGCACTGTAAATTTCCGTTGGGTTCTTTCCATGTAGGTATTCAATTCAGATGTACAAATGCTGGTCACTACATGTAATCCGACCTGACATGGTTTCAGCTTTCGTTTTAAAATTGAGTTACCCACAACACAGCCACACAAACCAGCAAACATGTATATGACCATCACACCTAAAGTCTCGCTCACAAATTACATTAATTTCAACTTGATCATGCCACCATAACGGTCGCACATCCACAGTACTTTTGAAATGGAAGGGCATTAACTGTTACATTTCAAAATGTTCGAATTCAAATGTAGTATGTGACCTTCTTGAGGCACGGCACATTTATTTTAACTACTAATTAACGGCACTGTTGCTTAGTACACAAATTACAGAAGTTAATGCACCTAGTAGGGGAACAAGGACATATTTTGGAATTACAACGGTCCACTGCCACATGCAGCCTAGCAATCAATGACGCTTGTAGTATCTAAAGCATGGGTGACCAACATTTCATCTTACCTGGACCACATTGTAACAAAATTAGTAAACAACTAATATACAGGGTGTTTCACAATGTTCCAACAATTTCAAATTTGAACAACGTTCAAACTAATTGCAAAACAAAGCTGAACATTTTACATAGGATACAACATTTATTCGGTTTACTTATGATATACGTCAGACAAATAACACCCATTCGCAGCTACGCAATACTCGAGGCATTTCACCAAGTTTTTGAAGACGTCTTTCATAATTGCTGCAGGAATTCTGGGAATTTCATTTTGAATTTGATCTGTTAACTGTTGTAATGATTCTCATCTGCTATAGTACACTCGTCTTGAAATAGCCCCATAGGTTAACTTCTCGCATGGTTAAAATCAAGGAGTTCCAACGGTTTTGCGAAAGCTGTTTGACTTTCGATTCCAAGTGCTTGCAATTGCAAGGTTCTTCCTTTCTTTTTATCTTGGCGTGTGATCTGTTCACTTCTTGGGACGCACACAGCCCGCACATTGGCCACCCCTGAGCTTGGCTAATTTATAATGTAAAAGCTATGACAGTTTCAGGTATTACAAGCTATACTGGCCACTGGGTTGTATATCGCATTGATCCTTAGTAATTCCAATAAACATCCTTGTGTTACCTCCTACCTAATTTTCTTTAATTTGATATACGATGTTTGCTGCTGCTGCTACCAGTTTACTGTAGTATACACTTCTCCAGTCTTACACTGTCTTATGACACACATCTCATGATGGTGTAACCCAAGTGTGTCATGAGAAGTTACATAATAAAAATTTTGGTGTCAAAGACAATCGTATAATCGAAGAGCTTACGCAATTAGATTTAAAGGTTTTCATAAATATGTTCACAAGAAATGCACTTCTATCATGCTTATGAGCAAAATTTACAAGCAACTACCTCAATATCTGACAATACATGGAAAATAAATTGTTTCTTCAGAAAATATTATGTTGCTCACAATCAACTGTGAAACTTGAAGTGACAATAGTGAGTTTTTACGGCAATTAACAACGAATAATTACAGCTAAAGACTCGGTTCTTAAATTGACTAAACAAAGCACAATACACATTTTGAGAAAATAAGTAGCACCAAGCATCTGGAAGCTTAATGTAGATCTTCCTTCAAAACAGTAACCTGTCGTCACATTATCTTTAACTGTATACAATCTAATCAACTCCAACAGTGTCCATTCATTCATGTAACATTCAAATTGCAAACTGTGTTTTTACTAAGACTGCATAACCATATTTGAGCTGTTATTCAGGAAAAAAAACATGTTAGCTACCTTCTCTGTGTTTGGTACGTTATTCAATATTTACTTAACTGGATGAAGAACAGCATTATTATTCGATCAGTACAAAGGTTCTAGGAAAGTATTGCAATACAGATTTATTCACTTAATTTTTTTTAAAGCAATTTCCACCACACTGAATACATCTCACCATACTCCGAAACCAACCCCTAAACCAGTTCTCCCAAGTTTCTGTAAGGAGTGAGGCACACTTGTTCCAAGCCCTTGGGTGGTCCTCATCATTTGTAAACTGCACTCCTTTCAGCTTTGTTTTCACAAGCGGCAACAGTGCAAAGCCACAAGAGCAAAGTCTAGATTGCAAGGAGGGTGCTCAAGAAGTTTCAGTTCTGTACCCGGGACATATTCATATTCAGTGCATGCTTTGGGACAGTGAGCGGTCGTGATGGAGGAACCTAGTGACCATTCTTGACTTTGATTGCAGGTTCTTCAAAGATTGGATAACTTTGGGTAGGCATTGCTCAGTGTATTACTTAGCTGTGACTGTCTTCCGCATCGTATTGGGGGGGGGGGGGGGGGGAGCAGCTATTATTTTCTTCTTTACTTGTCAGAATTTTCTGACAGCTATGGGTGTGTTGTCTTCTTCAAAGACCCAAACTTTGTTTTGTGTTGTAGCATGTCATAACAGCATACCCAAGTTTCATCACCTATCATATACTGGGACTGTCACTTAGATCTATGAGGCACACAGAAACAGCAAAGTTTCTTTACTTTAAAATGGTCATACAGAGCTGAAAGAACCGGTAATGCATTTAGCCCTAAGATATCCTTTATATGCTTACAGGTCATTCACCTTGTCTTCGTCTAGCATTTTCCTCACAGCATCAATGTTTTTCCTCCATGACTGATGATCGTGGCCTTCCAGTCCCCTCAGCGTCCTCCTGAGTGAAATTTTCTCTTTGGAATTCTCTGTACCGCCTCAATATAGTTGTACAAAGAGGACACACATCACAGAGTGCAAAAATCATTTCTTCAAAGCATCTAACTATGTTTAAACTACATGCAAAGTTGTAACGTAACACTGCCCGAATTCATTTCGTGACCACAATGTCATAGCAAGCACTTCGAACTAACTTCGCTAGTGAACGACTATGCCCACAGACAGCACAGCGGCTAGAATGCAAGTACAAAGTATTCTCAGAACACAGCAATAATCAGCCTACTGCAACTTACCGTATTTACTCGAATCTAAGCCGCACTTTTTTTCCGGTTTTTGTAATCCAAAAAACCGCCTGCGGCTTAGAATCGAGTGCAAAGCAAGCGGAAGTTCTGAAAAATGTTGGTAGGTGCTGCCACAACTAACTTCTCCCGTCGAATATATGTAGCGCTATACAGGCATGCTTTGTAGGCACAAAGATAAATACTGGCGCCAAAACCTCTGCGTCAGTAAATAATTTTTTTTTTTTTAAAAAAAAGGGTGGAAGACGAGCTTTTTTTCTCTGCCGAGTTTCGACCACTGCATTTTCATACATTATCCAACGAAGTAAGTACAAATTCCGTATTGTTCATCTTCGAATGTAGCAGAATTTCAATGTACTACGAAAATCCGACTGGCAAGACTGTTGGGATGTTTGTCAATATGGCCAACTCTACGTTCTAAATTTTTTCCTACCTGTGAGAAGAGATGGTTGCTAATAGGAACCTGATGAAATGTGAATCACATGCAGTATTCTCTTCACCATAAGAAAGAATGCGAATATAAACATTTTGCCATGTATTCCTTCGTGTTCGCTGCTATCTCATTTAATTCCTGCCTGCCTAATAAACTGCGAAAGTAGAGTGAGACAACAGCAAACGCGGAAGAATGTACATATCCTTGTCATGTTTATAGTCGTATTATTCTTATACCTAATAGTGATACAGTCAGAAATGAAGCGCGGCAAGATGACTAATTTCTGTGCAGAATTTGATGTACTAAAGAAGCGGCCGCAAAGATTTTCAAACTGAGAAAAATTTTCGCCTAACTCTCGTTCAGAACATGTTCTATCATACACAGTCTATTATTTGGTTCTTGTTAAACATTATCAAAGAAAGCAGCAGTGTAAGTAACAACAAATAGCAGTCTTTTACCATTGTTTCGCTAATGAGACGATTCCTCTCTCTCTCTCTTTCTCTCTCTTTTTTTTATTTATTTATTGTAAGCGGCAGTAGCGATCACAAAAGCAAGCCATGCCGCGAGCGGCGACAGGCCATAAACACACACTATCAGAATGCGACAAACAATATGTGACATAGTACAGTAATGCATTTTCAGCTTAAGAGTGAGGTAGACATCTATAACAAAGAAAACGGCACTTATCAGATCAAAGCAAAATAAGCAATCGATTCAAACCAGACGAAGCAAGTGAAAAAGGAAGGGTACCCGTATAAATACGGACGGAGCGCCTGACGCATAGCAATGGCTACCTGGTGAAGCTTAACTACTAAGCTTACGACTCGAACCAAACTACTGTAGCTGTATCGTTATTCATTCGACCTAAATTGTGTCTTATATTACAATGGACCAACTTTGTTTCGATTTGGAGGTGCGGCATAAAACTTTTCTCTCCCCTTGAATTTCAAGTCTCAAATTTCACGTGCGGCTTAGATTCGGGAAATTTTTTTTTCTTTTATTTCGAGTCTCATTTTTCAGGTGCGGCTTAGATTCGAGTGCGGCTTAGATTCGAGTAAATACAGTACTGTTGCATTGTATTGCAAAACTTTCCTAGTACCCTTTGTAAGTGTAGTTAATGGCTACTTTTTTCAGACTGAAGAAGACAACCATGACGAAAGTACTGACCTTCATCTGAATGCATCAGGACGATGCTACAAAAGCATGCAGAAATCCTCAATTTAGTTAAAGGGGTAACTTTATACTGAAGTACGCCAACCAGACCCAGCGTGCTTCTAAGGTAGGCAGGTGGGGAGAGGTGGGTATCGAGTAAGACATTAAAGTGATAAGTTCAAGGACAGCATACTTAACTAATGAGTTGTAGCTGTCAAATCTGTAAGGGAGGTACCTCCGCCTCCATCAGTGGCTTATAGGAGGTTCAAAGAGAGGCAGCGGCTGAGAGGAACTTGTGAGACACCTGTTTAAGCTGACATGAATGAAGTATCATGCAGACACTTAAAATGGCCGTTTTAGGTTGGGCATGTTTTGAACTATGTTTGCATAACATACTGGTGTTAGTCTACCACAATATTACTGTACCTTGGTGAGAGGGAGCTTTGGCTGGCTTATTGTCAGCAACACATCATTGTGATTGACAGTTTAGGCACAACTGACCTGAAAGCATTGGTCCAACTGTATTTATTTACTATAAACATCACCCCTTGTTTTCAGCAATGGCCTTGTGCAATAATAATGTGGTCGAGAGTAGATGCCGGACCTGACCACCATGTTTATGACACAGGCAATCTTGGCAAACAACTGCACTGTAGCTGTTAAGGAATGCCTTGCATGCTCCACTTTGCCCTGTGTTGTGTGTTATTAATTTTTCTTCACATATTTTGAGCAAAGTGAAGGGACTAATCCCAATCTTTGACAGGAAGAGTGTATGACACAACTGCAAAAGCTGACAATCCCTATACCCATCAGGACAGTTCTGCTTTTGCAGCAGCACAGAATACTGGTACAGGCTGCCAGCCCTGTGGGGGCAGGATTCCTCACTCTACCATGATATAGTGTCTGCACTCTAGCCATGTTTGCTTAGTTAGCATCAAATCTTGGTCCTAGAAAGTAGTACGTCTATACTACTAGGTTACTGAAAGTCCTGGTATGAGTGGACTGTTTAGCAATGGCAGAAGAGCCCTGCAAGGTTTAATAATAAAATCTGGTTAAAATTACTTGGTAGTTGACACTTCACACAATGAAGCTGCCTTTCTCCAATCAGAGCACTGAACACACAGCTGCCAACATATTGTTTTTGTTGTGGTTGTCATGCATGATGAAATACGAAAGAAAAGGGGCAGACGCAGGATTAAAAAGTGCAAACACATCAGAAAATAAAGCCATGCAATGGAAAGCAGTTGAAGGACAATCGTAACAATTTGTGTGCAATGTTCAGAAATACTTTGAGAAGCAGGCGGAAAATGAGGACCTCTCCTACCTGTTTCAAACATAGCCACACGAAAAGCAGTCACACTTTAAGGTTAGCGAATCAACCATACTTTGTATTGGTAAAGGAAAGTATGAGAAGGAAAGAAATGAAGCAGAACCCTCGTCTTCACATGCTAGGCAAGAAGAGAAGTATTGAGAAACACATAATTGCAAATCTTGATCCTCGCACACAAGAAGCAATTCAGTGTCAAAGCAGATGCCTGCCTACATCAGGTAAGCTTTGAACGACATTTCACAAGGCTGAACATCTTGAATGCAGCAAATAAACTTTGCGAATGGGTCTGCAGAATATGATTCTAAATACAAAAATATTTCAGGCCATAAAATGTTGATGGAACAGAGTGACACTCCTGCATTGTTATGCAGATTTCTGTATGAAATTGTCTGAAACGATGAAACACAGGTGAGCACAGGTTACTGTTACATAAAGGTTGGAGTGACAACAGAAGTAGAAGGTACAGCACACATCACTGGCAAATATGGTATATTGTTCTTTGGTATGCCAGCATCTACCAAGACTTTATTCATGGCTGGCAACTGCTTTTCAGATTGAAGTAACCACCAGAAAAGCAGGAGGAAATGAAAAGTTTTCAAACTGGCTCAAATACATGTTGTTACCAAGTTCAGAAACTCTATCTGTAATTATTCTCGACAATGCTCAATACCATTCAGGGTAAGACTTCGACACTGTCCTCTCGAAAAAACGACATTGTTCATTCGTTATGACACACACTGAAAAGAGTAGAATCATTAGAACTATTTTTCCTTTATAAGCCACAATTTCCAACACTTTAACGATGAGGTAACTTACAAATATGGACATAGTGTCATAAGACTACCATCTTATCACTGCCACTTGTAAGCAACTGAACTGATTTGGGGGCAATGGAAAGGATATGTTGCTCACGAAGAAAAAGAGTTTACTGTGAGCAAAGTGAGGAAATGACTCTTCAGGACATGGAAAACATCACCAAACTGGACAAGAGGTTAGTTGTGATGTATGCAAAGAGAGTAACTGAGTGTGGAATAATGAAAGTCAGATCCTGTTATAGAACTTCTTACTGCTTCCAGCAGCTGCTCATCCACTTCAGAAAGTTCCAGTGACTCTGTAGTGAAGTGACTGGTATCTATCATCTTTCAGATAATGCAGCTGATTGCAACTAGCAGTCAGTGAAAATATGGAGGGAGTGAGGGGAGGGGGGGAGAGGGGGGGAGGGAGAGGGGGGAAGAGAGAGGGGGAGGGAGAGGGGGGGAAGAGAGAGAGGGAGGGGGCAGGAGAGAGGGGGGGGAAGAGAGAGAGGGAGGGGACGGGAGAGAGAGGGGGGGGACATTACTTTCTATTTGAGTATAGTTTCACCTACCCAATCAGAGTAAACTGTTTGCATTTAGTGCTCATTTCTTTTTGGAGTTTGCTCATACAAGCTAACTTTAATCGCCATGAACAAAGCAAGCACGATCAATGGTTTTGCCACCAAGTTGTTGACCTCAGTTTTCTTGGATACACTGCACATGACAAGGCTGTGGTTATGTAACCAATTCAGCTAGCCAAAGAGCATCTCGGTTTCTCCTCAAACCTCAAGACCCGAAAAAACCCATCACACCTCAAGACAAAATAATAACAACTAAGTCAAGCACTGATGGTTTGGTTTATAGTTGTCTTTGAGTGTAACATGTCTCAGATTCAATTCAAGCAGTCTTAATACAAAACAGTTTCAACAGGGCTATACAGTAGTACACTTACTTTATTAATTTGGAAATTAGCACGCCTCGCCATATACAAGGTGGAATCCAAAATTTTCGGGACTGGTGCTGCTATCTGGAAAGTATGAGTAGTAGATCTTTGCACCGCTAGGTGGCGAGAGCTGCATATCTGATGAGTCAGTGTGCGGAGTGGCATTCAGCTGGGAGGAGATGTTGCGTGTCCACAGTGATTTTCATAATACTCTTTTGTGTTTGGTGTGTGGCAATTTTACGATGGATCCACAAACAGAACTGCGCATGTGTATCAAATTCCGTGTGAATCTCGGGAAAAGTGCTGCGGAGACCCTTGCAATGGTTCAACAAGTGTTTGGGGGACAGAGCATGAGCTGTACCCATGTGTTTGACTAGTTCTCCAAGACACAAAAAAGAAAGTCAGGTGAAGAGCAAAGTAAAGAGCATGATCATCGTTTTCTTTGATACCACGGGAACTGTGCACAAAGTATTTGTCCCACCCAACCAAACAGTGAATTCCATGT